>NC_064643.1:62330491-62955491 GCF_023864345.2 Schistocerca serialis cubense
TTTCCAGGTCGTGTGAGTGTGGCAGTTCGGTTGGGGACTAAGGAACAGCCAGGACCGCACAGTGTGACAACATGCCGGGACCACTGGTGGCACGCATGGACTACCTGTGGTCACAAGAGTGCACGACGTCGATGTAAACCTGATCCAGCAAGCCTTAAGATGAGTGCATTTCAATCCAAGTAGAGAAACCTCCACCACTGTGATATCTCGCGATTCTCCAGTGACTTGGCTGGCTGTGGTGGCCGAGCGATTCTAGGCGCTTCCGTCCGGAACCGAATGACTGTTGCGGTCGCAGGTTCGAATCCTGCCTCGTGCTTGGATGTGTGTGATGTCCTTAGGTTAGTTAGGTTTAAGTAGTTCTAAGTTCTAGGGGACTGATGACCTCAGATGTTAAGTCCCATAGTGCTCAGAGCCATTTGAACCATTTTCCAGTGACTTGGGTTCGTGTTGCTGCTCGCAGTGTCGCCGAGGCGAAGAGCAGCGAGTGGAATGCTTGGGAAAGGCGGATCTGATTAGCTTTCCTCGACTTCCTTTACTGTCTTCAACTTGTTACAATTTGTTAAGTTCAACCAGCGGTAATTTTTCTTGCCTGGTGGCCGCTAACGCCCCAGTTACCTGCCTAGTGGGTTATTGTATGTAACGGCAGTGTACATTGTCTCACCTTGCCGCTGCTGCCCGGTAAGGCGTGTGTTTTGAAAGCTTTTTTGATTGTAGGCCAGTTGGTGATTCTTATACGCTGGTGGTAATGATTCCTTTCTCGTTCTGGGCGTAGTGCAGACCGCTTGTTCCGGGTTTGGCGTATTGTTCCATCGTTGTATCTGGTTTATCGGACGTCAGGTAGCTTCAGCAAGGTTATCATTAGTCATACGTTAGACTGCCACTAGTCTAAGTTACCATCTTGTGAGGTGAATGCAACTCTTGGCTGCCTATCTCATCGCTCGCGAAAGTGTTTGTTGCCGGACCTTCTTAGAGGTCTACTCCCGAAGCACCGTCTGAATATGTTGCTTGATTTTTTAATTAACTTTGTTATTGTATTTGCTGTTTATCAGTAGGTTTCAATTCTGTTAATATTATTGCCGTTCCTGGTGCGTAAGGCCTTCAGCCATGATTGTGGTCGCTTGCCTTAAAATTCTAATCTAAGTTTGTATTTACGCAGTAAGCCTTTAAAAACCTTATTTACTGTCTGGCGTCTGATGCCGTCTGCTGTGTTTGTGGTGACTTGCCTTTAATATTTAAATGCCCGTAATTTGTAATTTGCCGCGAGTTTTAAACAATTCTTAATTTATTGCCATTCCTATCGTGTGAGGCCTTCTGCCCAGATCACAGAGGCTTACTTTTAAAACATTATCTGTTGTATCTGTGTTTAATGGTGATTTGCTAAATTGCAACTCACTGGAAACACAGTTATTTACACTTGTTCAATCCTTCATTAATAACGTGTGGTATTTTTATTTATTGTTGAGTCTGGAATTATTGTTTTAAACATAAATGTGTGTAAGTGTAAAAGGCAACCAATAGTAACTGATGGCGGCCCCGTCCACAATCGTAACCGAATCCTGCCTTCCCCTGACTACCACCAGGTTTCACTGGCCTTCATGTATGGGGCTCCCCCTTCCAACTGTGTTTGTGTATGTTCACTTTCCTTTGTGCTCTAGTCCACAGTACCCCTCGGAATTGGTTGGGAACTGTCCTAGATCCACTGCCAGAAGAATTGTATCCTACCGATCTACAAGTGTACAGCTGCCAAGGAACTTCTACAAACATGCATGGTACAAGGGGACAGAACAGTAAACTATCACTGAATTGTAGAAGAGTCACCTCTCAGTGATCTAAAAGTGTACAGCTACTGAGACACTTGTACACAGGTATATGGTAAGAGGGCTTAGGCCATCTAACTACCATTGAAATGCAGTAAGACCAGTACATGCTACCACAACTGGCGGAAATTCTTCACTGCTATTATTATACACTAAAAGTGTCGTAGAAAGACAACACCGCTTATAAAAAATTGGTTATAATGCAACACATGCACTGGGAATTGAGGATAATCATTGTAATAACACATCTACTGCAAAAACCGACCAAAAAAGATCTCACCAGGAGAGAGTGGCACCAACTGCAAGTGTGATTACCTTACTGTGGGGATACAGACCAACCAGCTTACTACTTATCTTACCTCCCTTTCTATCCCCCATTCTCGCCTCTCTCCTCCTCCTGTAAAAATGCCAGTTTGCCAGTCCTGCTCTAGCTTGTTGCTGATGGTGCACAAACAGATCCAAATAAGACTCGCTTTCTCTCTCTCTCTCTCTCTCTCTCTCTCTCTCTCTCTCTCATGTGGTTGTTTCCTGTTTGTTGTCTAGTCTGACCCATTTGTAAAATGGCATGAAAAGCTAAGTTTGCACTGAGCTGCCATACTGGAAGGATCTCGTGACACATAAGAGGTGGTAAATGTGAGCAACAAATTTATTTATTTAAAAATTTCCGACGGCACTGTTCCATCAGTTAGATGGCTGTTTAGTCCTCCACTGTTTCTGATTGGGTAGAGAGCTATCTCTAGGAGGAAAATAGCACTCCAACATAAATGATGAAATTCATAACAACGCAGAATATACATGGACTGCACAAAGAAATTCAGAAGCATATCGAATGATTCTCTATTTTTGTATCCCTGTATGTGTCCTAATTTGCTTTATCGCCTTCGTACGATTACTACACTAGAAGTACAATAGTGTAATGGTTTCAGAGTCTTCGTTAACAGCATAGTGTCATGTGAGAAATACGTCACCTTCTTTCTAAAATGGAGGACACTTTCATAATACGAATCTAGCAGTATGACAGTGCTACGAACAAGATATCCATTGAATCATCTACATTTTTGCAAGAGCCTCACACCTCTACACACAGTTCAGAGCTAGTGAAAGAGTATAGGGAAATTCAGGACTTTTACCATCATGTGCCTGCCAGACTGCGGGACCTCCTTTTGTTCTTGCAAAGTGCTAATTATTCATTTGGAAGCAAACCCAGTACCTACACGCTTATCCAACTATTGAACATCAAAAGCCAGTCAACTAACAAGCCAGACCAAATCGCTCTGAATGCTTCCTCCAGCAAAACTAGTCATCTTAGTAATTCTTACACTTCGATCTGAATTGTAGCACAACAAAGAGATGTACTGGGGATTTACAGTCACTCACCTCCTACACCACCACAGGCGGATTGCACCGCCATTAAAAATCCATGCAGATGAATCTGAGCCTGACATACGAGTATTCTTCTGCTTTATCTCAAACCCTAACCTACCCCTACATTTCCAGGAGTAATACATCGCCGTTCTCAGACTCTTTTTCCATCACACATACAAATGGAGTATGCCAACCTATACGATCCTAGGAGCATCTACATGATTTTTTGCTTCACAGATCGGTCATGTTGCACCAACAGATGGAGACTCGCAGGATAGGTAGACTATGCAGTGTCGAGCAGTCAGATCAATGTTACTCTTCTCTCGTACACATCATTTAACCATAAATGGGTCTATGCACATTACTGTTGGGATAGCAACTGACAATGGCATCAAAGTTATAGTGGGAATTGAGAATGTGGTGTGAGGTACAAAGGTATGGCTCTTTCAAATAGTGGGGAAGCTGTGCAGCGAAGTTACATATATATACTGAATGGCAATTGCTGCTAGGTGTGACACATTCTGCCTCGCATTCCAGTCTTTTACAGAAGCAATGTTAGAGCATGATGTTGCTATATTAAAATGAACAACTTGAGAGATATCACAGGAAATATTTCTAAACAACAAAGTGCTGTGAACACACATGGTCTGGTATGTATTGCAACGGATTGACATTAGATCTGTGGTATTATTCTGCTTAATGTAGTGGGAGCATTGAGGTGGAGATGTGCCACTCATGATTTCAATCACTGTCACTCTAAAAACAACGAAAGTCCATTGCAAGATGAAACACCTACTCCAACACGTTTTGCATGCAATAAATGTGGAATTCAAAGTTCACAAAATGCAATTATTTGTCAGTTACTGTCATATAGTTTCAAACGTTTATCAGGGCTATTTAAATAAAGTGATGCTGCGTGTGGTGCTCCCCTACCATTACCAAATGTGCTAGTAAAACAACCATCTTCCCTGCCATATACTGCAAACAGATCCTTTCTGATTTCGGAATGTAGTTTTCTTAGTAAGAAACAAACATACCCAGTAGTCCTGCAGTGCAGTGGAATAACATGCATGCAACTTAAGCTGCAAACGTTTGTCAGGGCTATTTACGTATAGTGATCCTATGTGTGGTACTTCCACCATTAACGAATGTTTCATTAAAACTAGAGTTTTCCCCGTAAAGATCCTTCCAGGATCTCATGACACGAAATGGATGCTAAATTCGAGCAATATATTCTTTATTTATTTAAACATTAATTAAATGAATTAATTAAATTGGTGGAAAAGACTGGTCTGATACATTTACATTGCAGTATCAAGTTAATTCTCTAATACTTTACAGGAGTCAAGGAAGTCACGTAGTTAATACTTCCTTACAATGATTTTTTATGACGAAACATATATGAGGTTCTACCTTCAAGAGGAGAGGGAGGGAGGAGTGGAGGTAAGACTGGTTCTAAGCTGGTCAGTCTGTATCCGCGCAACAAGGTGAAAACACGTGCAGCGGTCGTCTCTCTCCTCTGATGAGATTTGGGGTCGGTTTTTGGAGAAAATGCGTTATTGCAATGACGTTTCTCAATTCCCAGTGCATGTGTTGCAGTATGACACATAGTTTAGTGTTTTCTCTCTTTTATTTAAGGAAAATTTAGACGTGTAATTAGAGCAGTGAACCTGCACAGGGTAGCCAAGTGGTCTGAGGCATCTTGTCGCAGTTCGAGTGGCGACATCCGTTGGAGGTTTGAGTCCTCCCTAGGGCATGGGTGCATATTGTCCTTAGTGCAAGTTAGTTTAAGTTAGATTAAGTGGTGTGTAAGCTTAGGGACTGATGACCTCAGCAGTTTCGTCCCATAAAATCTTACCAAAAATTACAAAAATTAGAGCAGTGAAGAATGTTCCTTCTGTTGTGTTATCATGTTCTGGTCCTCCTGCACTTCAGTGGTAGCTGTGTGCCCTAAGCCTGTCCGCATGTAGCTGTGTACAAGTTCCCCAGCAGCTGTACACATGTAGATCAGTGGGGGGTGGGGGGGGCAACTCTTCTGGCAGTGGCTGTGGAACAGTTCCCTGCCAATTTCGAGTGCTATTATGGAATGTAGCACAGGGAAACATATACAAACATATGATCAGATTGGGCAGCAAAACCTGTTTCAAGCATCCTCAGTTGAGCCACATAAATCTTGTTGGTTCAGTCTGAACAGCTCCAGAACTGTAAGTAGTCTCTGGGAGTAGCAAAATGGACTCCGCTGCATTGCCGTTATTTCCTGAAAAGTACTCCCGCTATGCTCATCCACTGTCAACTTCTACCATTCCTCATGTAGGACACTATGAACACAGACCTTTAGCTGTATGCTTGTAAGTAACTCCTATCACTCCAACACAAACACTCCATCAACTGAAGACATTTCTCGCCAAAAATACAGTACCCTCCACCCCACCCTTTTTTGCTGCCAATTAACAAGGTGGTGTGGGGATCTGAAATGGAGGAGGGCAGGAGAGAAGTGTGGGATGGAAGGGAAGTGGGATAGGGCCAGAGTATGCAAACTGAATTGGGCAATATGTTGTTAAGTCAGATGAAATTAATTTGACATTTCCTCTTCAACAGCTCAGCACAGATTGAGTCTTTTACAGCTGATTCCCATACATGGGGGGGGGGGAGAAGGGTAGTGGGGGATGAAAGGGGAGGGCTGAGGGATTTCCCAAGTGGGGTAGAAGTGGCTCTGAATTGAACTGAGGGGAGTGATAAAAATGTCCCTTTTCTGTGAGTTTCGGGTGTGCAGAAAAGGGGTGGGAGGGATGGGGCGTTCCTCAAAATGATGTATTATATCCTGGGGATTATAAATCAACCCCAGGAGATCATAAAACAATTAGCATAACAACAGTGTAAGAGGAGGGAACATTCTACCCCTGAATGTAAGCTTGCCCCTGAGTATGAAACCCACAGAAACAAAATGCTCCAGAACCACTTTGTTCCACCATTTCTGTACTGTAGGCCACATGACGTGTCACTATGAAGGAGAACAAACAACAGTTTCAACCATAAATTTCCTCTGTGCCAAGCAGTGCTGTGGCCACCTTTCCTCCAGAGTTGAGTGAGCCTTTAACGTCGGTTAATGTGTTTAAAAACCCTACTCCTAATGGCTTCTTCAAGAGTATCATGGGCTAGCAGAGTACCAGATGAGTCGAAATTTTGCAAAATATATTTGAAAAGTGTGTATGAGAAGGCTATTAAGACTGACATTAGAGTCTAATATATCTGACTTACATTTGTCGTAAATTACGGCTAATGTCATGGTAGAGATATTAGATTCCACAGCACCAAGAAAACCCCATCTTCTCCATTGTAAATAATTGGAGAAGACGAATCACAGTAACGTATGCCGCATTATAGGGGAACTCTGCGCATGCTAATGGCCAGGAGAAAGTAAGAATGAGATATTTTTGCTGTTGGTGACATACTGTGCTGCCTATGGTTAAATGCGGGAGCTACACTGAAGGTATTCTGTCTCAGTAGCATCCATTGCGTCTGTATTGCTAATAGCCTATACCATGTAACAGAGCAATTAAGAAATAATTTTCCTTGGGTTAACAGTACCATTTCCTCTCCTCCGAAAGTATTTTGCATAGCTCCTACCCGCAATCCGTCGCTTAACGAAATAACTCCACACCCTCCCCTTACAAGAAAGAACACGCACCCCCTCCCATTTTACAAAACCTCCAAAAATGTCTGTGTAGCCAGTGAGTCCGTAGAAGATGGCATAAGAAGCGTACAGTATGACTGACCGTTTCCCATTCAAGTTTTGTGGTTAGGACAACCAATCCTTGGACTATCTTAGTGAGTTGTCGTATGAGATTCTTTGTATTTGTTTTGCCGAGAAGCTCTCGAAGTTCATGTCCCTCGCAAAAACAGTTATCAGCGCCGTCGGGTACTCTGTAAATTGCAATTCTACTTCCTGTGATTCTAAGTGATGATATGGAAAGCTATACTATTCAGAATAACGTTCAAAAAGGATGCCACTACGATGCATTTGTTTATTGAACACCATAAGCTAATAATATCGACGTAATTAGTAATAACTGAACTGAAAACTGTTTCCTGAGAGCATGGTCGTACAACAAACTGGATCAGAAAAACTACCTCTTCAAATTCTAAATCAACGTAAGTCACTCAGTAGTTTAAATTTCACCGCAATACCAGCCTGCATTGTTTTTTATATTTTATTTTAGCTTTAAAAATTGAGTTTGACAGGAATGAATAAGTCATGCGTGGCTCGTGTTCCCGCCATCATGTATTTTACACCCTGTTTCTAATGTGCTTCAATCTTAGTGGATCATCGGACGGTCGTCCTACTGAACGACGCGTTTTGGCTCGCCGATCGTTCATGAGTCGGCTGGGTGCGTGTGTGCATCGATTCTTGATTTGTCCTCGTGCGTGCTTAGTTATTGTTGGGTATCGTTCGTACAAGTGTTGTGTGTGTAGTTGGTGTTATTTCCACTGACGACTATTGAAGATGTTGTCGGCATTCTGCGGGCAGTCGCTCGGTTGCTGCGGACCAGGGAAGATATCTCCGTGCGGTGGAGTTGGCTGGGTCTGCTGGTGGTCCCTGCGCAGTGTCGAAGCGTGTGTGGAGCTGTCTGATCGCCACTAGCTTCGTGGTTCACCAACCCAGGACATCAAAGTTGAGTGGGGGTTCCAACTACCCAAGCCACGTCAGTTCATGCTGTATCGTTCGTTTCAGTGGTTCGCTGTTGGGAGGTTTTCCTGTGAGCAACACTGAGTGTTTCTATAGCTCAAATTTAGGCGCCATGCGGTGCAATTAACTATGTTGGTTGACTACAATTCGAGTGCACCAGCGGAATTTTATGCCACGTGGCCATTAGTGTTCTGGTTACATGCCCTGACCACCAACGTAATTTCAGGCAGTGTCCTTTCCTCACCTGTTGTCGCTGTCCAACTTGGTGTGTAGGTTTGACAGCTAAAACCTATTTCATTGTGGATAATCACATTCGTAGCTTTTGGTGTTTGAGTTCTCATGACTGATTGATGGCAAGCAAGTCGTTGTGTTGGTCGGTCCGTGGCTGTCCCCTGGTTGGGTTCCAACGGACAAATGTACATGGGCTCACCACATGTCTCACCTAAGTGAAACAGGGTAGACCAACCTCCCTGGAGGCTTCTGAGTGCCGTTTTCTTTATTGTCCCTCTCGCCGGCGTTTAATTGTCTGTTTATCATATGGCCAATGATTTAAAATTCTTGTTTTTACTGGACTTCATGTATTTTTGAATTTTGGAAAATCAATTGTGGGCCTTAAGCCGCTTAAAACCTTACTCTTGAAATTACTCTTTAAGCAAAAACATTGTGGCCTTCTGCCTTAAAAGATTATGGTAATATATTGTAAAAATTTCAAATTTATTTGTGGCCCTCAACTACTTGTATTGCGCCTTGCATATGTTTGTTCTAGCTACTTTTGCCTTGTTCTGAGGAATCAAGGTATCACCAATTTGGTAGTGGAGGGCAGCGTGCAGGGTAAAAATCGTAGAGGGAGCCCAAGAGATGTATATACTAAGCAGATTCAGAAGGATGTAGGCTGCAGTAGGTACTGGGAGATGAAGAAGCTTGCACAGGAAAGAGTAGCATGGAGAGCTGCATCAAACCAGTCTCAGGACTGAAGACCACAACAACAACAACTTTTTCCTTGTGTTTTTCCAGCCTAACTTTGATACCATATATATTTTAATTATTTTGTTTGCTATTTTAACTGCATTTTATTTTGTTGACTTTTAAGATGTTTTGTTTGGAGGCCCTCGGCCATCAAATAGTTACCTTTTTGAAACACATAGTTCTAAATGTTCGACTATATGCCGTTTGGGTTTAAAGGTATTATTAAATGACAATAAAGTATAATTTTGAGTGAACCTGACTGACACCTTATTTGGCCCTTTCCACAATCCTATTCACCTGTTCTGCCCCGCACGTTTAGCGGGCGTCCAGTGAACTTGCACCTTATGATGAAAAACGTAGCCAAATATTGAGACCAGTCACATCTCTGGGTGACTCAATTAAGCTGAGTGTAACGAATGTACATATTTTCGTGCCATAGCATGAGGGGGCTCGAGCCAAACTATTCAGACTTCAATGTGTAGTTCCCAGTACAGTTGTAATATGGGGGCTCGTCCGGGATTGTCTTAACTGAACAGGCTCAGTAGGCAGTGCAGGATTGGGTTTGGAAGTGAAGAAGATTGAGGGAAACGCGTTGCCGATCGCCAGCCGTATGCCGAGTCTGACGTCGACCACCAAAGCGGGAGTTCAAGCGCCACTGGCCGCCAAACATGGCCGCGCTGACTTTGCCGCCGCATTCTGGATCTGGGGCCGCTTCTGCAGCCAACCTGCAATCTGTTCCACGCCACGCCGCACCACATCTCACCACCCGATAGCAGACAGCATGAGGCAACGGTCGTCATGCAGCAGCAGTCTTAACAAAGCCAAGTGTTGGCAGCAGTCACATTATTTTCTCAGTTCTCTATCTCACAGCCAGCTTAGCTATGGAGCCCAAATGTAGCAAGATGGTGATAAAGGAGTCAGCTAGTGATGCTGAGTCTACAGGGAGTGGGAGTGAGCCTCAGAGCCCATACGGAAATGGAGAAGAAGCAGAAGCTGGCGTAGTGGCTATGTTTGGATCATTAATGAGCCAAATGGGGGAATTCAGAACTGAATTAAAAACTGACATGGCGGATTTCAAGACAGAATTAAAAACTGATATGGGAATATGGAAAGTTCTTTGGGAGAAAAAATCAGAGAATTAAACAATAAATTGGAGGATTTACCGGAAAAATTTGAGGAGGTAGAAGGAAATTTAAATGCTAAGATTGCTGCAGTTGCTGTTGAATTAAGCGGTAGAAGTGATTCAGGCAGGCAGTTGGGTGACACAAGAAATGATGAGACAAGGTAAGCTTTGATTGATGTGGATCAGAAGATCGTTGCTAGTTGTGACTAAAGGAGACTTTATTATTAGCATAAGTGGCAGGAACAGCTAGCGACACAAGAAAGGAAATTGAAAATGTGGCTGCTGTTACTGTAAAGAGTAATGTAGAAATTGACAAAGTTAACAGTAGATTAAGTAATATAGAATTATGAGGGGCTAATGGAAGAATGGGGTGGCCGATGCTACAAGTACCCAGTTGTAAGACTTTTTCAGGGGAAAACAAGTACAATGCTCTAGATTTTCTGGCAGCATGCAAGGATTGTTTTATTGATGGTATCAGTGACAACAGCAGAATTAAATAGGTAAAAAGATTGTTGGAGGGTTCTGCTTAGACATGGGTAAATCATTCTAGTGAACAATTTAAATAATATAGTGTATCTGAACAGTTGTTTCTAAATAGGTATTGGAGCCAAGCAAAACAATGCATATTACCGAATGATTTTTTGAATGGGCCAATTTAGAGGAGGTAGGCAAACTTTGAGAGAGGGTACATTTGGATAGACCATTGGGAATTTTGACTGAGACTTCTGCTCTAAGGAGAAGGTCACCTAATAATGTACGCAGGGAACTGATGCATTGCCCAACAGATTCTATAGAAAAATTCTTGGATTTTATTGAGGGGATGGACCAGGCAATGCGCTACAAGCCAAACCCAGGGAGTGATAATTCAGGGAATAATCATGGGAATAATAGAGAGAGAGGAATTAATATGAGCTGGGGTAATGACCACCATAATTGAAGCAGGGAAGGAAATCAAAATGGTAATTGGAGGGAAACCAGAGATAGAATTCAAAATGAAATTTGGAGGGATAACATGGAAAGATTTATGTCAGGTACCAGAGAGGTTCATGGGAAAATGGAAACAGGAGTGATCAAAGGTCAATGCCTTGACAGAGATGGGAGAGGAGAAATTAATGCAAGGCGACCACAGGGACAAAATTCTTTAAACTGAGATTTGTTCAAAACAGGGTCCAATTTGGGACAGTGAACCATGCAGGAATAATGGGAGGTATTTTAATGAAAGCAAAAGCAGAGGAACAAGGGAAGAGAAAGTACAGAATAAGAATTATAGGCGAACTAACAGAGGGTTTGTTGATCATGATAAAAATAAACAAGTGAGTGAAGAAAGGATTTGTGGAATGGAGGCAATTATGGGTAATGATATGTTTGGAGGATGGTTTAATCAGCATGACAAGAGGAGGGCCTTTAGAAGTAAAAATAATAGAAAATGTAGGAATCAAGAGGGAGAAACAAATGTTGGGGATTCGATAAATGAAAGGGATTAAAATGTGGGAGATAATGATGAAAATAGTATTGGCTTGGCAATAATGTTAAGTAATGTGCATGTGTCAGCTGTGCAACCTGTGGTAGAAAATGTGTGCTATGATGTTGAAAGTGTGTATGTGAATGACAGCAGAAATAACAGTATGTTGAATGCAATGGAACTTTCACCAGTGGTAATAGGTATAAGTTATTTGGAGGCCACAGTGCCTGATTCAAATATTGATGGAGATATACAGGACGATATGTGCTCCAGCAGTATGAATGTATTAGTGAGCAGGCATTAGATCCTGTGTCTAATGTTATCATGGTTAATGATGCTGATATGCAGCACAAGGCTGCAACATGTATTGTTAATGTATGTGGAGGCACTCACTCCAGTAATGACAAGGAAGATAAGGCAGAGTGTGATTTTGATTCTGATGATTGGATAGCCAGGGCAACATTGTTTCAGAAGTGGGCACCTGAGGATTGGCAGACTAGCAAGAACGATTATGCCAGGCAAATCAGGGATTTATGTAGGGAGAGTGAGGCATTCAAATATGCTTACAAGGAAATAGTTAATGGTGATAAAGATGCTAAATCATTGGATGAAGAATGTGTATTTATGATGGGAAAAGTTGGTATAGGTGATAATACTGTGAATAACGTTACAATTAGTGAAGATGGTGAAGATGTTGATGTGATTATGATGCTGTTGACTGGGTTAATTTTGCAAAGTTGCACCAGCAGTTGATACCAGAGACCTGGGAGGTAGAAAAAGATAGAGTTGCTAGAAAGCAAGGGGGGTTGAGTGTAGGAAACTCTGGAATTAAAGAGGCTTTTGATTTAATATTTTCAGGGGATAAAGATATTGAATCTTTTAGTGAATATCAGGTGTGCACTATGACTAAAGATTGCATACATGAGATAGAAGAGGACTTGTTGGCTGTAACAGAATAGAAGCCTGATTGTATTGAAAAGGTGCAGTCGATAATACCTGTTGGTGTGGCAGGGGTCTGTGAAACTGCTTTGGTGGATACTGGAAGTTCTGTGTCTGTGGTGGTGGCAGAGCGCTTTTATGATCATATTAAGAACATGGCAACAGTCGAATTTCCAGTCACAGGGATGAGAATTAAAAATGCTACAGGAACTTTCAGTAAACCAGTGAGATAGAAGATAGTTTTAAATGTAAACATTGGAGGTGAAGTATATAGTCACTCATTCTTGGTGGTCTCAAATTTAAGCACGAATCTGGTGTTGGGGATTGATTTCCTGAGTAAACATGAAGCATATGTAGACTGTAAGGGCCAGATGGTGGAACTGAATACTATTGAGGAAAGGAAAAGGGTTAAATCCAAAAATTCTCTCTGTGATGAAGAAATGTAGTTCATCGAAATAAATCGAAGAAAAGGAAAAGGACAATATTTAGAGGACTTTAAGAAAAATTGGTCCACCTTTGATTCGTTTGTTTTGTTACTCTCAACCTTCGGGCACTCATATCAGCATTATGGTAATCCTGATGAATAAATGCATTTAGTGTAAGTTTTGTTAGGGTAGAAAGTGGTGCCGCATATGGTAATATAAGAAATTGTTCATTTCGATTATTCTGCTATCGTATGTAGAGTTTGTTTTTATGTATTATTTCGTTTCTGCAGGCGCAGATTGGGTCTGGTGTTACATGGAACACCACGCACTGTGTTTATGGAGTAGAAAGTGGGGGTAATTGTGACCGTACAAGCTGTGGGGGGAGATTAGAGCGGCCGTTTCCCGCCGCAGAGCAGGTGGCTGGCGGTTGCTACGGGGCCGTGGCGAGCGGCTAGCGTCTACGCGGCCTTGGAAAAACCCGAGAGCTTGGCAGGGGCGCGTATGGCCGTGTCTTTGAGCCTGGAGAAATTTATATGCCAGAGAAAAGTTGATAAAGGAAAACTAAGAGCGACACGGAGGTGCGAGTTGGCATTCATGGACAAAAGAATATGTCAATCTAAATTATGTAGACGAGCCTCAAAAATACATAATAATTTAAAAGTTATTGTTGTTTTAAAAACTGTAAATTTATGGAAGTTCAAAAGATATTACCTTGGCAATGCTTTGGCCGATTAATTGAGCAACGTGTCTACGGATGCAGCTAGTAGAGCTGCATCGAGAAATCATAGCTGATTCAGCATAGTGTGTACGATTTTTGAATGAGACGTCGGAATATGGGATTCGACAGAGAAACTGTGTTTTTGGCAATAAATAAATTCAAAGAGACGAAACTAGTGGTAGCATTCTAAAGTTTAAAGAGGCAGATGAGTAATTATGTACTTTTATTTATTTATGTTTAGTATCAAAAATATGGGAAAAGCAAAACCACGGCACAAGAACATTATTTGTTAAAAACGGTGGAAGATACAAAAAATTGGACTTTAAATTATTGCCCAATATATCATATATGTTTTTGTGTTTAGTATTAGAATATTCGTAATTTTTGTCAAACATTGTTTTGAGTTATGCAGTCGTTTCGAGGGCTGTTAGGGCGGCCATCTTTGAGGACGGTGGGTTCTGAGCGTTGCTGAAAGCCGAACGTGCCGCGCATCTGGCGGGAGTAATGGGTTGGTAGCCACGTTCGAAAGCGATCAAGTGGAGTGCAATATAGTGGTTTAGGACAGCAGACAAGAGTGTATTTTGTGAATTGTGAACAGCCTGTCGAGTGCCGTGATCGCCACATCTGAATTTTATAGTGCGGTGTTGAAGCATCAGTTGTTAAAGGCCGCCCTTACGTAAAAGCTCCTCAGACTGCGTTTTAAGTGTTTACTCAATATACTGAAGGCTATTCGTGGAAAAATAGAAATAAACTACCTGTTCAAATTCTAAACCAACGCGTGTTAATCAATATTTTAAATTTCACCACAATACCTGCCTGCAATTTTTTTAAATAATTTTATTCCAGCTTTAAAAACTGAGACAAGTGTGAGCTTGCGATAGCGCGTGGGGGCTCGAGCCAAACTATTCAAACTTCAATGTGTAGTGCCTAGTACAGTCGTATACCTACACTCAAGATCTCATAGCAGTTGTTACATTTTCATTAGCTTAAACATCATTGATTTATTTATTAAGGTAATCGATATCTGGAGTTGTAACATTGTTGCAAGAAAGTACTTATGACCTGAAACTTCCTGGCAGACTAAAACTGTGTGCCGGACCGAGACTCGAACTCGGGACCTTTGCCTTTTGCGGGCAAGTGCTCTATCAACTGAGCTACCCAAGCACGACGCACGTCCCGCCCGCCCCGAAATTACTTCTGCCAGTACCTCGTCTCCTACCTTCCAAACTTTACAGACCTGTTGACTTCTCCTAATATCTCTATCGGAAAAAACTACTTTCATTACCAAATATTTATGATGTAGATTACTAGCTTCGTGGCACAACTACTGTGCTCTCTCTACATGCTACCTCGCAGCTGCCTAGCCACAGCGCCGCACACTGCAGCCCACCTGCAACGCCACATGGTGTCCACCGGATTCTTCAGCCAGCGTGGGAACTGAAATCCCGACTGCGTGCGTTCTGCAGTACCGCTGAATGCTACATGATATCTGCAGGCGGGCTAAAAAATTGTAAAATCAGAAATTAAAGAAATAAAATATTTCTTGACGCAGGGAGTCCCTTGGAATCTTACATCTGAATCCATACCTACACATACTTGCTTCTGGCTCCTGGCAGCTTTAGAGTGCCCGACACTACCGAAAAGTCAAAGATGTAGTAGATACATCTGACTCTAGTGAATCGACTTTTATTGATAAAAGTCAAGGCGGCCGTTAAGAATAACAAGGTTGTTATGTACTTGGTATTTTCAAGGGCTCACTTCCAACATCTGTGTGTTGCAGTTCAATGCCTGAAGTACCGATCTCTACCACTGAAAGATGCCGTATGCGTGGTCTGCAGCAAACACCTGATTCAGTGGGTAGAACATGCGTCACTAAATTACATACTACTCTTTTGAGGAACAGCGGATATGAAGATATGAATGTCCGCCATTATTCAGAGGGAGATAATCGAAAATGAATTGTACTGGGGACCACGGGCAATTGCGCCTACGAAATATGCACTATTGACCTCATGTACTGCAGATAGATCTTTCTCAATCTAGTAAAATATAGTAAGAGACAATATAAAAAATTTCACTTCACAATACTTAGTGTTGTTAACTGTGTACTGCAATAACTTTTTTTTTTTTTTTTTTTTTTTTTTTGTCAATAGTTACTGACCGGTTTGATGCGGCCCGCCACGAATTCCTTTCCTGTGCTAACCTCTTCATCTCAGAGTAGCACTTGCAACCTACGTCCTCAATTATTTGCTTGACGTATTCCAATCTCTATCTTCCTCTACAGTTTTTGCCCTCTACAGCTCCCTCTAGTACCATGGAAGTCATTCCCTCATGTCTTAGCAGATGTCCTATCATCCTGTCCCTTCTCCTTATCAGTGTTTTCCATATATTCCTTTCCTCTCCGATTCTGCGTAGAACCTCCTCATTCCTTACCTTATCAGTCCACCTAATTTTCAACATTCGTCTATAGCACCACGTCTCAAATGCTTCGATTCTCTTCTGTTCCGGTTTCCCCACAGTCCATGTTTCACTACCACACAATGCTGTGCCCCAGACGTACATCCTTAGAAATTTCTCCCTCAAATTAAGGCCGGTATTTGATATTAGTAGACTTCTCTTGGCCAGAAATGCCTTTTTTGCCATAGCGAGTCTGCTTTTGATGTCCTCCTTGCTCCGTCCGTCACTGGTTATTTTACTGCCTAGGTAGCAGAATTCCTTAACTTCATTGACTTCGTGACCATCAATCCTGATGTTAAGTTTCTCGCTGTTCTCATTTCTACTACTTCTCATTACCTTCGTCTTTCTCCGATTTACTCTCAAACCATACTGTGTACTCATTAGACTGTTCATTCCGTTCAGCAGATCATTTAATTCTTCTTCACTTTCACTCAAGATGGCAATGTCATCAGCGAATCGTATCATTGATATCCTTACACCTTGTATTTTAATTCCACTCCAGAACCTTTCTTTTATTTCCATCATTGCTTCCTCGATGTACAGATTGAAGAGTAGGGGCGAAAGTCTTACACCCTTTTTAATACGAGCACTTCGTTCTTGATCGTCCACTCTTATTATTCCCTCTTGGTTGTTGTACATATTGTATATGACCCGTCTCTCCCTTTAGCTTACCCCTACTTTTTTCAGAATCTCGAACAGCTTGCACCATTTTACACTCCTGGAAATTGAAATAAGAACACCGTGAATTCATTGTCCCAGGAAGGGGAAACTTTATTGACACATTCCTGGGGTCAGATACATCACATGATCACACTGACAGAACCACAAGCACATAGACACAGGCAACAGAGCATGCACAATGTCGGCACTAGTACAGTGTATATCCACCTTTCGCAGCAATGCAGGCTGCTATTCTCCCATGGAGACGATCGTAGAGATGCTGGATGTAGTCCTGTGGAACGGCTTGCCATGCCATTTCCACCTGGCGCCTCAGTTGGACCAGCGTTCTTGCTGGACGTGCAGACCGCGTGAGACGACGCTTCATCCAGTCCCAAACATGCTCAATGGGGGACAGATCCGGAGATCTTGCTGGCCAGGGTAGTTGACTTACACCTTCTAGAGCACGTTGGGTGGCACGGGATACATGCGGACGTGCATTGTCCTGTTGGAACAGCAAGTTCCCTTGCCGGTCTAGGAATGGTAGAACGATGGGTTCGATGACGGTTTGGATGTACCGTGCACTATTCAGTGTCCCCTCGACGATCACCAGTGGTGACGGCCAGTGTAGGAGATCGCTCCCCACACCATGATGCCGGGTGTTGGCCCTGTGTGCCTCGGTCGTATGCAATCCTGATTGTGGCGCTCACCTGCACGGCGCCAAACACGCATACGACCATCATTGGCACCAAGGCAGAAGCGACTCTCATCGCTGAAGACGACACGTCTCCATTCGTCCCTCCATTCACGCCTGTCGCGACACCACTGGAGGCGGGCTGCACGATGTTGGGGCGTGAGCGGAAGACGGCCTAACGGTGTGCGGGACCGTAGCCCAGCTTCATGGAGACGGTTGCGAATGGTCCTCGCCGATACCCCAGGAGCAACAGTGTCCCTAATTTGCTGGGAAGTGGCGGTGCGGTCCCCTACGGCACTGCGTAGGATCCTACGGTCTTGGCGTGCATCCGTGCGTCGCTGTGGTCCGGTCCCTGGTCGACGGGCACGTGCACCTTCCGCCGACCACTGGCGACAACATCGATGTACTGTGGAGACCTCACGCCCCACGTGTTGAGCAATTCGGCGGTACGTCCACCCGGCCTCCCGCATGCCCACTATACGCCCTCGCTCAAAGTCCGTCAACTGCACATACGGTTCACGTCCACGCTGTCGCGGCATGCTACCAGTGTTAAAGACTGCGATGGAGCTCCGTATGCCACGGCAAACTGGCTGACACTGACGGCGGCGGTGCACAAATGCTGCGCAGCTGGCGCCATTCGACGGCCAACACCGCGGTTCCTGGTGTGTCCGCTGTGCCGTGCGTGTGATCATTGCTTGTACAGCCCTCTCGGAGTGTCCGGAGCAAGTATGGTGGGTCTGACACACCGGTGTCAATGTGTTCTTTTTTCCATTTCCAGGAGTGTATATTGTCGAACTCTTTTTCCAGGTCTACAAATCCTATGAAAGTGTCTTGATTTTTCTTTAGCCTTGCTTCCATTATTAGCCGTAACGTCAGAATTGCCTCTCTCGTTCCTTTACTTTTCCTAAAGCCAAACTGGTCGTCACCTAGCGCATTCTCAATTTTCTTTTCCATTCTTCTGTATATTATTCTTGTAAGCAGCTTCGATGCATCAGTTGTTAAGCTGATTGTGCGATAATTCTCGCACTTGTCAGCTCTTGCCGTCTTCGGAATTGTGTGGATGATGCTTTTCCGAAAGTCAGATGGTATATCGCCAGACTCATATATTCAACACACCAACGTGAATAATCGTTTTGTTGCCTCTTCCCCGAATGATTTTAGAAATTCTGATGGAATGTTATCTATCCCTTCTGCCTTATTTGACCGTAAGTCCAAAGCTCTTTTAAATTCCGATTCTAATACTGGATCCCCTATCTCTTCTAAATCGACTCCTGTTTCTTCTTCTATCACATCAGACAAATCTTCACCCTTATAGAGGCTTTCAATGTATTCTTTCCACCTATCTGCTCTCTCCTCTGCATTTAACAGTGGAATTCCCGTTGCACTCTTTATGTTACCACCGTTGCTTTTAATGTCACCAAAGGTTGTTTTGACTTTCCTGTATGCTGAGTCTGTCCTTCCGATAATCATATGTTTTTCGATGTCTTCACATTTTTCCTGCAGCCATTTCGTCTTAGCTTCCCTGCACTTCCTATTTATTTCATTCCTCAGCGACTTGTATTTCTGTATTCCTGATTTTCCCCGAACATGTTTGTACTTCCTCCTTTCATCAATCAACTGAAGTATTTCTTCTGTTACCCATGGTTTCTTCGCAGCTACCTTCTTTGTACCTATGTTTTCCTTCCCAACTTCTGTGATGGCCCTTTTTAGAGATGTCCATTCCTCTTCAACTGTACTGCCTACTGCGCTATTCCTTATTGCTATATCCAAAGCGTTAGGGAACTTCAAACGTATCTCGTCGTTCCTTAGTACTTCCGTATCCCACTTCTTTGCGTATTGATTCTTCCTGACTAATGTCTTGAACTTCAGCCTACTCTTCATCACTACTATATTGTGATCTGAGTCTATATCTGCTCCTGGGTACGCCTTACAATCCAGTATCTGATTTCGGAATCTCTGTCTGACCATGATGTAATCTAATTGAAATCTTCCCGTATCTCCCGGCCTTTTCCAAGTATACCTCCTACTCTTGTGATTCTTGAACAGGGTATTCGCTATTACTAGCTGAAACTTGTTACAGAACTCAATTAGTCTTTCTCCTCTTTCATTCCTTGTCCCAAGCCCATATTCTCCTGTAAGCTTTTCTTCTACTCCTTCCCCTACAACTGCATTCCAGTCGCCCATGACTATTAGGTTTTCGTCCCCCTTTACATACTGCATTACCCTTTCAATATCCTCATACACTTTCTCTATCTGTTCATCTTCAGCTTGCGACGTCGGCAGGTATACCTGAACTATCGTTGTCGGTGTTGGTCTGCTGTCGATTCTGATTAGAACAACCCGGTCACTGAACAGTTCACAATAACACACCCTCTGGCCTACCTTCCTATTCATAACAAATCCTACACCTGTTATACCATTTTCTGCTACTGTTGATATTACCCGACACTCATCTGACCAGAAATCCTTGTCTTCCTTCCACTTCACTTCACTGACCCCTACTATATCTAGATTGAGCCTTTGCATGTCCCTTTTCAGTTTTTCTAGTTTCCCTACCACGTTCAAGCTTCTGACATTCCGCGCCCCGGCTCGCAGAACGTTATTCTTTCGTTGACTATTCAATCTTTTTCTCATGGTAACCTCCCCCTTGGCAGTCCCCTCCCGGAGATCCGAATGGGGGACTATTCCGGAATCTTTTGCCAATGGAGAGATCATCATGACACTTCTTCAATTACAGGCCACATGTCCTGTGGATACGCGTTACGTGTCTTTAATGCTGTGGTTTCCATTGGCTTCTGCATCCTCATGTCGTTGATCATTGCTGATTCTTCCGCCTTTAGGGGCAATTTCCCACCCCTAGGACAAGAGGGTGCCCTGAACCTCTATCCGTTGGGAGAATGAGGCTGACTTCTTATACCGGAAGTCTTCGGCCGCCAATGCTGATTATTTATGAAAATTTAGGCAGTGGCGGGGATCGAAACCGGGACCGTAGACGTTTTGATTATGAATCAAAGACGCTACCCCTAGACCACGGGTACCTGCAGTACCTAAACGTAATATAAAATATATTGTTAGTTTACGTTGGCCCACATATTGCAGTTTTTTTTGTTTTGTTTCGAATGTCGACATAAGGATTACTTAATTGTTGATCTTCCACAAAAAACTAGACCAACTGTATGAAAGTTATAATAAATTTCTTGTGTTAATAGAAGTATTCATAATACATTACACTAAAAACGATAAAATTACTTAAACTTAAAAAGGGGTATTCCTAGAAAATAAAGGGCCAAGATCCATACAAAATACAGTCTTGAGTTGCGTAACACAGTCATGAAACACCTTAATTGTGGCTTTGTTACGCTACGGTCGCAGGTTCGAATCCTGCCTCGGGCATGGATGTGTGTGATGTCTTTAGGTTAGTTAGGTTTAAGTAGTTCTAAGTTCTAGGGGACTGATGACCTCAGAAGTTAAGTCCCATAGTGCTCAGAGCCATTTACCTTTTTTTTCTTTTTTTTTTTTTTTTTTTTTTTTTTTTTTTTTTTTGGCTACTCCATTGGAATTTCCCTTCGTCGTCTGTATACAGATATCATATTAATTTCATTTTGATTCGTGTTCATAGTAGCTATAGCAGATATGATTGCCACATCTTTGCTTAGGAGTAGCGTATCCACCATGAATTCAGTCTCTCCACCATGGATTGAATTAAATCCAAGACAAAGAAATATTTCTAACTGAACGCTAAAAACTGAGAAGACTGTTATGTATCCTTCTTGTCGAGCGAGAAATTAATTGTCCAGTGTTTTTGACAAATTCCGCCATTGTGATAGCGAATCTGCATTTACATTATTATTGTTTGGTACTGGTCCTGCGTTTTAAACTGCCTTAATAAAGTTGTTCGGGATATTTTGGCCTTCCTAAAGTTTGTGTTGGAAACGCATTGGTTAATACTGGATTTGAATCATATCTGTTGGGTATTCACAAAACTTTATACCTTCTGTCTGGTACTAAGCGTTACTTGCCATGCGAAAAGAACATTTCCGTCGGTCCCATTTCGATCCGAGTGTTATTTGGCTCAAAATTACCGTTTGGAACGTTAAAAGTTTGTTGCCACCCATATTTTCTATTACTGGCAGTGATGAGATAACTGACTTGGGTTAAGAATGTTCATCCTTCTGATGGAAGTTTTGAGGGAATTCGGCAGTTCACTTTTCCAAAAAAAAAAAAAAATAAATAAATAAATAAATAAAATAAAAAAATAAAAAATTAATAATAATAATGGATTACCTGGATTCCTCCTTTCGATATTTGCATTCCTCCTTTCGATGTTATTTGTTGTATATATTCAGACCTTAACTGACGCTGGGAGGGCGGAGGGTGACAGGGAGGGGGGGGGGGGGGGGGGAATATTGCCAATCGTACATACGATTCTATCAGTGACCAAGATCTGCCAAACTGGTTTCCGCAGACTGTAATAGCGATGTTGTGTCTCCATCCATCAGCTACTTGGCAGTAGCTAGTAAATAGTTGGAGACACAACATCGTTGTTACAGTCTACGGGGACTATGTAATAAATAACATCGAATTGACGGCTGCAGGTGTTCTATTTTATTACTTGGGACAAGAATGTTCATTTCCTTTTGTGACTTCGTACCGTTAGAGAAGTCGCTGGTTTTGCCCGAAGTGGTACATATGTCAGGATATTACCACGTTTCCAGGGACTACGTGTGCATACACTACATGTTGTAGAGTTCATTTGAGTGACTCTTGGTTCTTATGCCACGTGTTCTAACGCACAGGGTTGCTCTGTCAGACGTACTGCGGACATTCCCATTAATTAGAGGGGTTGTGGGCTGGCACGAGGGCAAACAGCGGCTGTCTGGTCCTCACTCTCACTAACAACATGCGGGACGGAACAAAGAGCGCAGCCGCAGTGGCTGCAACCTTGTTTAAGAATGTCACCGCATTGCAGGCAGTTACTAACAACAGCGCAGGGTGTCTCTCAGGTATTATTCGGTAGGACAGCGGATATTGTGTACGAATACAGTCTGGGCGTTTCTGCGCCTTTTATGTTATGAAACGCACTTCTCACTGCGTTCCTATAACTTGTGCCTTTTAACTGGGTTTCTTAGCGAACCCCTTGACGTGATGTGAGGTTCACTATTTCTTCTCGTGATATCCAGCTTTGATGACAGATACTATCCCTTCCTCTGAAAACGATGTCCTAACATTTCTTGTTATTTCTTACTGTTCCGTATGGAAACTTGGTATGTAATGAGACGTACATAATATATACTTTTTGTTTTGCTAGAAACAGCCGAGCCCCCAGCAGCTTCTGAAACCCACAGCTCCTTTGGGCATAGCCATAATTATCTTGTGGTAATTCGTTTGTTCAAGGTTGCATGTCCACGAATTCTTATAATATTTGACGTGATTTTAAATGATTGAAAAAAAAAGGCAAGAACGTTAGGTATTGTTTTTTCATTAACGTTCTGCACAAAAAGAAGCCTCATTGCGTCGATTCCGCTTGGTACAGTCAGTGTCGCTACCAGATTATTCAGTAGAATCAAAACACTCGGAAATCTGCCAGTATGTGGTCTGAGCCAGTAATGAGTCCACAGCTGCCCGTCTGGAGCTGAGGCTCCTTTCATTGTGGTTGCTTGTGACGTCAGTTACGTGGCGTCACTGTTGTTTGGATGAAGCAAATGACGTTTATCGAAGTTTTAGACTGTGGTACTTAGATTAATCCAGAATGCTTCTCGACTAAAGCATAGAAAAATAAGCCCGAGGGAGGACTCGAATCTCCGAGGGCGGGGGGCGGGGAACCGCGCGAACTGTGGCAACGCGCCTCAGACCACACGGCTACCCAGTGCGGCCCTGATATAGGGCCACGCACTATTATTTGATGGCAGTTTTCTCTTACAAAACATTTTATGTCAACGCAGATTTCGGTTGCTGTGGTCTGATGATGCGTGTTTGTAGTGCTGGGTCATATTTCCAAAAGGGAAATCAAATATGGCCTACGAACACTTGAATAGCAATTCAAAGCTGTTAAGGGGAGTTAGAACGTCAAAAAAACTTTTTCTTCACATTTTAGGATTTTTATCTCATTATAAAATTTGCAATTTTCCGAATAAAATTATATATATAACTCAAATGTGAAGTTTTTTATTTGTCTAAGTATTATTTACACCACTTGAAAACATTAAAAATTTTACGTGCATTACTTCAAGTCTAATAAAATCGGTAATTTTTTATACAGAAGGTTGTGGATTGCTGTGTTATAAAGGTTAAATTACGTGTTTGTCTTGGTAGTACTGCCCAAAAACAGTATCGTATATTTTAATAGTATAAACATGCGTTGTATGTCGAAGTACTAACGTTTATCCGAGGAAAAGTGACGAATAGATTGGTAAATCTCTCAAAAAGTAAAGTATGACGCCAAAACGAAGTGTTTTTAAGAAACGTGGGTTTTATGGGAATAGATTTCCGAATAAAGGGAAACATTGTGTTCAACATGTGGCGTGTGAAGTTACAGAGAATGAAATACAGGCAAGCTCGCTGGTATCTCGAGAAACACCCATTAATGTTTCGAAGATTTAAATAAAAAGTTTTGATACAGTTTTCTCAAAACTAAAATTATGTAAATGGTAGGTTAGGATATGTTCTGATAGATTTACACATCTTAGCAAGGGTGTTAGGTGAATGTTTGTGTTGTAAAATATGGGAAGGGCCAGTTAGTTTACATGAAGACAGTGACGTATCAAATGGACTAGGCAGGAAACTTATCATTAATTGTGTCGGTTGTAGATATAATCGTTCATTTTGGAATTCTGATAAGTGTAAAGATAATTATTTTGAAGTAAATATTTTATGGATTGAGAGCTATTGGCGAAGGACACGCTGCAGCACAAACAATGCATGCCGTGATGTATATGCCACGCCCACCTTGTAAACTCGACAAGTATGCAGGATTTATTGGAGCTGCTGTGGAATCTGTTGCATGTGAGTCAATGAAGGGCGCTGCAAACGAAGCTGTTGAAATAAATGGTGGTATGACTGACATACCATTAGCTTT
The DNA here is from genome assembly GCF_023864345.2 of Schistocerca serialis cubense. Classification (NCBI taxonomy): domain Eukaryota; kingdom Metazoa; phylum Arthropoda; class Insecta; order Orthoptera; family Acrididae; genus Schistocerca; species Schistocerca serialis. The sequence goes on from NC_064643.1 coordinate 62,354,877, forward strand.
TGACGGCACTTGGCAGTTGACAGTTCTAAGAATTCTGTTGCTACAGTGACCAGTATCGATACTGGAAAGGTAATAGATTTCCACATTTTAACCAAACATTGTTATAAGTGTAAATCAAGAAACGAGGAAGGACATATCTTTGACAGAAATTATGAAGGAACAATTGGTGATATGGAGGCCTCTGCAGCTACTGAAATTTTTAGTCTGTGAACAACAGGGAAGTGTTTCACACTAAGTTCTTAGGTGATGGAAACTCAAAGGCATATAACAGTGTATTAGCCGCTCAGCCTAATGGTGAGAAGTTTATCACAAATGTGGAATGTGTTGGTCATGTGCAGAAGTGAATGGGTACCAGGTTGAAGTTGAAATAAAGTTTGAGAGACAAGAAACTTTCTGATGGTAAAATCATACGAGGCAGGCTGACAGACAAAATGATTAACTACAGCAGTATTATGGGGTGGTCATTAGAAATAATACAGAGGATTTTTTGAAAATGGAGTAGGCAGTATGGCCTACTTTCTTCCACGATGAAAAACCAGTACACCCTCCTGGACCTGATTCATGGTGCAATTACCGCAATGCCCAGTACTCAAACAGTTCATACAGCCATAAACATTCCGTCCCAGCAGCAGTCATGGATATCATAAAACCCATTCACAGAGACCTGGCGAGTCCTGAATTACTGAAGAATTGTCTGCTTGGTCAGATTCAAAATCCCAATGAGTCGTTCAATAATCTTATATGCACTCACTTACCAAAAAACGTTTTTGCTAGAATGAAGACGCTAAAGTGGAGGGTCAGTCATGCTGTTATTGCTTTCAATAATGGCAACATTGGTAGGGTGAAAATGCTACAGGATATGGGAATTAATCATGGAGCCAACTGCATCAGAGAACTTGAACGGATGGACAAGGTTCACATTGATAAAACAGAGTATGCAGCACAGTTGGCCACTAAGGAATCTAGAATTAAGGAACGAAGAAAAAACTTGGAAAGAGAATAAGAGGTTGATATACAGTATGGTGCAGGGTAATTCTGAGTGAACAAAAATAAAAAAATAAGCATACATTAAGTAAGTTACAGTCCTTTGAAACTTTAGGAGCTCTTCCTGAAAGTTTACATTTACTGTTAGATTTTTCCTTAAATCTCAGAAACCACTTCGAGCAGAGTATTCAAGTTTTCAGGGAGTAATGACATACATATTTTGAGTATACTGAAAAAAAGAACATAATGATATGTATAATTAAAATTATAACATACACAAAGTACACAAAATTTTGACCGTGTAGTTATAAAATTTTGTTTCCAAAAGCAGTGCCTGAAATACAATGATTGTAGTTCAGTAGACTCAGAATATACTGTTTAATATCCTGTAAAAGTTTCATGTCAATGGCTACCGTGGTTCCTGAAATACAGAGAAGCCAAGTCACTAAATTTAACATTGTCGGGATAGGGCGTTCCAACTCCCCTTAACAAGTACAAGTAAAAATATGGAAATGGAAAGAAACTGATAATTTCAGTCAATTTTATGTTGTATCCAAAAATATCTGCGGTTGTGACGGACAAGGACTGTTCTTGTGAAGCAATGGGTTAGTAACACTTGGAGTGGTCATAATTTGTGTTTGTTTTACGAAATAAGTGCCTGATTCGGTAGAATTATATAACAGCATACGTCAACGCCCTCTTGAGAAATTCATTGTTTGCAGCAGCATATTTAGCCGCTGCTACTCTCGTTATCCCTATTTTCAGATGGTTCTGAACAGACCACATATCTGAAAGAAATTGTGATTTAACGACTAAAGTCTTATATAGGCAGATTCATAGCCATTGTTATGGTTTGGTTTGTCCTTCTTATATGTTTCGTGTTTCGGTTAAAGTCTTACTGCAATCTGGTGCTACCCAAAAATTCTGCAATAAATACTTACTACATAACATAGATACATTTTCGTATCCGCTGTGTCGTAATGTTCGAACAAAACTAAATGAGCAGTATCTCTTTGTTCTAAGAACAGCGGAGGCTGTCCTGAAGTGATCAACTGAGCTGACGGAATATAAGTGACGCTTTCACCTGAGTTTCATGGTACATGTAAACTGCAGTTCCTTTTAGTAACATCCAGAACAGTCTATAAGTTAAATGAACTACAAGATAATTCCCGATTTTGAGAATAAAGACGTATTTCAATACAATTATATTTTATTTTGAATGAAAAACTTATAAAAATATAATAGAAAGGAAAGAAGTTTATGTGATTACTAAAATAAATTAACTAATTTTCCGAGCTGTGCCACAACACAAGCTTCACAAAGTATAATACACGCAAAATGTCACACCAGCTGGCATTAAGGAAGCCGTAAAGGAATATTCTATCAAGTCATACTCCTCCGATCTCAAGAGTGCAACAGTTTTGAGGGATGACTCGAGAAGGCGGGCAACCAATGTGTTTCCAGATGCCAAAAAACACCGACCCGTAACTTCATTTTCTGAAGAACTTCTCAGTGTCCTCAAATAGCCTCCGCAGGACGAGGCAGCAGGGGTCGAATTCATAGACGGAGCCAGCATTTCAATTCTAAAAAGAAGCTTGCATGACTACACTTGTCTCGCGGTTAGATGTGAAAGACTATGCTCGTCTGTAAGTTTGCATACTGACAGCAATGACTTTAACTTGTAAGCCTTGCAGTTGCCTACGTGACCGTCTGTCTGCCGAACTGGTTCTGCCGTCTGACAGTGGATGTTGCTGCTAGGCTGCTTTGGTGATTATCAGTTTTATCATGAACTTAAATAAAACATAGATGCTGAAATAATTTAATAAAATGGTGGGCATGTCATTACTGTATTCAGTTATTGGTTAATACATCAACATAGAATAAATGTTTATTTAAAAAAAGGAAAGAGTTCATTGATTATAAAATAGAACAAACAACACAAGTTTAGCGAGCTGACAAATCATGAACGGTTGTCAACACAAATAGAAGCAACAAATAATTATCACACCACTGGATGGTGTTTTGTTGGCAAGAACTAAGGTTTATCTGTTTAATTTACATGTATCAAAAAAAGTTTTGCATCGCCTCAGTTCCATGAGTTTCGGAACCTGTACAGAAAAGTGGAATAGAGGTCACATAATTTCCGCCTTTTTTATTGCTCATGAAAACCACACATTGCATGTTGTACCACCATACAGTGAGACCTTCAGAGGTGGTGGTCCAGACTGCTGCACAAACTTGTACCTCTAATACCCAGTGCCACGTCCTCTGGCATTGATGCATGCCTGTATTTATCGTGGCATACTATCCACAAGTTCATGAAGGTACTGTTGGTCCAGATTGTCCCAATCCTCAGCGGCGATTCGGCGTAGATCCCTCAGAGTGGTTGATGGGTCACATAGTCCATAAACAGCCCTTTTCAATCTAGCCCAGGAGTGCTCGATAAGGTTCGTGTCTGGAGAACATGCTGGTCACTCTAGTCGATCGATGTCGTTATCCTGAAGGAAGCCATTCACGAGAAGTGCACGGTGAGGGCGCAAATTGTCGTCCATAAAGACGAATGCTCCCCAATATGCTGCCGATATGGATGCACTATTCACGTACTGTACAGCCGTTACGGTGCCTTCCATGACCACCAGCGGCGTACGTCGGCCCCACGTAATGCCACCCCAAAATAGCACGGAACCTCCACCTTGCTGCACAGTGTGTCTAAGGCGTTCAGCCTGACAGGATTTCCTCCAAACACGTCTCCTTGTGCACAACTACCGGTGGAAGGGGGGAGGAGTGCAGAAGCGAGGCAGTCTTCCTTACCACCTGGATGGTGAGATCTTTACTGATCTTCCGGTCTGTGCTGTCACTCAGTAAACTGTTCCTTTTTTCATGATGGTCGTAACGACAGGGGAATTACCGTTATCAGCTGGAAGATCCACCGTTTCGGAATCCTAGCGAAGCTTACGTAGTGCAGCCCTCTCTGTCACATATGTGTTACTTCTTTATGGGCGAGACTTCATAACTGCTCGACAAGTTTCGTGTCTTACTTCTTCTGCTTATTCCGCAGAAAGGGGACGAACAGCTTCTTAAACGGCGCTAATGAAAGCCGGTATTGGTAAAACCTTTGGTGTGGGTGTAAAGTTCGGTCCTTTACCTAAAACCATCATTGCAGCGTCGTCCAAATCTTTATCCGTCACATTAATAACGAAGCGTCGAATAACAGTTTGTTGCTGCGAAGACGTCTCAAGCCAGCTAAACTTTGGCATCTGTCTCGATGTGGCTACCTCACGAACCCAGTACGACTTGGCCCACGTTATACCATCAACCCCACTCTATGAATTCTAAGGTAACTCCACAGATATCTTTAGATGCAGGTGTTAAACTTGTTCCGAAACCAGGTCCAAATTTTGGCGAGTGAAGTGGATCCTCTCCTTAACATAAGCAGCACAAGCTTTCCTTAAAAACATATTCATGGTAGTCGACTTTAAGAAATGTACTAACCTGGCAAACTTTGGAACTATGCCATGCTCACGGCATCTTAATAAAACACTGAGAGTTCAGTAACCTCGCTCTCAAGTGTCGGCGAACATTAAAAACCATCTTCTCCTCGAAGAGGTACTTGATGTGCGTATTCACGTCTTCGCAGCGTAAAGACTGTGTCATAAAATTTCGGGCGTGCATAAATTCAGCTTCCTCTAAAATTTCGGCTGAAAACCGTCCAGCCATCTTCAGAGTGAGCCGAGGTGACTAACTCTCCAGCACTTGCTCCGTCCTGTTACACCCGAGGACCGAACCACTGCGTATGCAGCCAGAGATATAGAAGGCGCCAGAGACGTTGACTGACGCAAAGAGGTGTAACATATGCAAGGAAATTAAACCTATGGCTGCGCAGTCGATCGACACGGTGATATCGATGTGTCACGGAGAGCTGAACCGTCGCCACGTCTTTGTGATTTAATTAAATTGCCGGATTCCATGATTTGTTCAAGCTGAAGCCGCTACCTCAATTAATTAAATTCGTCGTCAACCGAATTTCAATTGCTTCTTTCACTACTGAGTCCCAGAAAGATGAAGTCGAGGCTAAAATTTCGGCATTACCGTACACCATAGAGTGCCCAGTGTCAATACAGAGCTCGGCCACAGCAGATTTATTAGGCAGTAAGAGGCGGGTGTACCTGCGGTGCTCTGACCATTCTCCTGGACTGTACGCGTCGTCCGGCCGATGTATAAACGGCCGCACTCCCAGGGGATCTTGTAAATACTAGGCTTCCGAAGCACCACATCATCTTAACGGAACGCAGGAATGCTGCAGTCTTTGGTGGAGGCCGAAAAATCACTTTCACTTTGTGTTTACTGAGGATCCGTCCAATATTTGACGAAAGGCTTCGCACGTATAGCAGGAAAGCCATCGATTTAAAGCATTCCGTGTCTTCTTCCGCTTTTCTTGTGCCCACTGTTGCTTTTGTTTGTAGTGCCATACGTATCTGCCTTGGAGAGTATCACTTGTCAATGTGGACGGCACTCTTGGTGCTTCGACATCTTCTGCGAAGGGTAAAAAGAACGAAGTAAGGGGAGTAGGTAAAACTACTCAATTTGTTCTTATTCATGGACCTACTTTATTTTGTGGTGCGAAGTTAAATTTTTCTCTAATGAAAGTTTCTTCTTCTTCCAGTTTGGGTAACGGATGGATAACAGTTGCTTTCGTTGCTTGTAACAATGCAGGGAGAGCCGGTTTGGAATCCTTTGAAACTCGTGAAATCTTGGCTTACCGTACTATACCTGTTTCTGAGATTATTATTGCTAGTGAGGGTTCCTACCTTTTACCGCACGGGAGTTTGTCTTTGTCTTGTCGCAGACGTTGTAAGATAAATTCCGATTGTAGTATTCACTTATGGGTGAAGGCTAGTGGTCCTTCTTCTTTGGAAGATTGTCGCATTGTGGGTGATTGTACCATCTATAATCATTGAAAGCAGTTCTCTTCTCAGGTGTAGAATCTCGTCCTCCATACTGCTCTCGTCAGCAATGACGTACACTCATCGTCTGCGAAGGATGGTGGCAGCTATTCGCACGTAAATATAAATCCGTATGGGTCGGTTTTCGATACACTGCATGTCCCAAAGTGCCATCATACTTGCGCGATACCAACACATCAAAAAATGGAAGATTTCCGTGTTTTTCGATTTCCATCGTCAACTGAATTTGTCTGTGAAAGGAATGCAGACGATTTAAAAATAGCCGCTTCAGCTTGGACAAATCATGCTAACCGTCAGTTTCTGTAATTAAATCACAAGGACGTCGCGACGGTGCAGCTCTCCGTGACGCATCGATTTCACCGTTAGGATCGACTGCGCAGCCATAGACATAATTTCCATGGATACGTTACGCCTCTTTGCCTCCCATCAACGTCTCTGGCGCCTTGTGTACCTTTGGCCGCATACACAGTGGTTCGGTCTTCGGGTTTAAAAGGACGGAGCTAGTGCCGGAGCGTTAGTCACCTCGGCCCACTCGGAATGAAGATGGCTGGACGGTATTAAGCAGAAATATTTGGCGAACTACTCAAGAGGATGTCACTATCAGGAGAAAGAAAATTGGCGTTCTACGGATCGGAGCGTGGAATGTCAGATCCCTTAATCGGGCAGGTAGGTTAGGAAATTTAAAAAGGGAAATGGATAGGTTAAAGTTAGATATAGTGGGAATTAGTGAAGTTCGGTGACAGGAGGAACAAGACTTTTGGTCAGGCGAATACAGGGTTATAAATACAAAGTCAAATAGGGGTAATACAGGAGTAGGTTTAATAATGAATAAAAAAATAGGAATGCGGGTAAGCTACTACAAACAGCATAGTGAACGCATTATTGTGGCCAAGATAGACACGAAGCTCACGCCTACTGCAGTAGCACAAGTTTATATGCCAACTAGCTCTGCAGATGACGAAGAAATTGAAGAAATATATGACGAAATAAAAGAAATTATTCAGATAGTGAAGGTAGACGAAAATTATATAGTGATGGGTGACTGGAATTCGGTAGTAGGAAAAGGGAGAGAACCAAACGTAGTAGGTGAATATGGATTGGGGCTAAGAAATGAAAGAGGAAGCCGCCTGGTAGAATTTTGCACAGAGCACAACTTAATCATAGCTAACACTTGGTTCAAGAATCATAAGAGAAGTTTGTATACATGGAAGAAGCCTGGAGATACTGACAAATTTCAGATAGATTGTATAATGGTAAGACAGAGATTTAAATTGTAAGACACTTCCAGGGGCAGATGTGGACTCTGACCACAATCTATTGGTTATGAGCTGTAGATTAAAACTGAAGAAACTGCAAAAAGATAGGAATTTAATGAGATGGGACCTGGACAAATTGACTAAACCAGAGGTCGTACAGAGTTTCAGGCAGAGCGTAAGGGAACAAATGGCAGGAATGGGGGAAAGAAATACAGTAGAAGAAGAATGGGTAGCTTTGAGGGAAGGCAGCAGAGGATCAAGCAGGTAAAAAGACGAGGGTTAGTAGAAATCCTTGGGTAACAGAAGAAATATTAAATTTAATTGATTAAAGGAGAAAATATAAAAATGTAGTAAATGAAGCAGGCAATAAGGAGTACAAACGACTCAAAAATGAGATCGACAGGAAGTGCAAAATTGCTAAGCAGGGATGGCTAGAGGATAAATGTAAGGATGTAGAAGCTTATCCCACTAGGGGTAAGATAGATACTGCCTACAGGAAAATTACAGAGACCTTTGGAGAAAAGAGAACCACTTGTATGAATATCAAGAGCTCAGATGGAAACCCAGTTCTAAGCAAAGAAGGGAAAGCAGAAAGGTGGAAGGAGTATATAGAGGGTCTATACAAGGGCGATGTACTTGAGGACAATATTATGGAAATGGAAGAGGATGTAGATGAAGATAAAATGGGAGATATGATACTGCGTGAAGAGTTTGACAGAGCACTGCAAGACCTGAGTCGAAACAAGGCCACGGGAGTAGATAACATTCCATTAGAACTACTGACAGTCTTGGGAGAGCCAGTCCTGACAAAACTCTACCATCTGGTGAGCAAGACAGGCGAAATTCCCTCAGACTTCAAGAAGAATATAATAATTCCAATCCCAAAAAAAGCATGTGTTGACTGATGTGAAAATTACCGAACTATGAGTTTAATAAGTCACGGCTGCAAAATACTAACGCGAATTCTTTACAGACGAATGGAAAAACTAGTAGAAGTCGACCTAGGGGAAGATCAGTTTGGATTCCGTAGAAATATTGGAACACGTGAGGCAATACTGACCCTACGACTTATCTTAGAAGCTAGATTAAGGAAAGGCAAACCTACGTTTCTAGCATTTGTAGACTTAGAGAAAGCTTTTGACAATGTTGACTAGAATACTCTCTTTCAAATTCTGAAGGTGGCAGGGGTAAAATACAGGGAGCGAAAGGCTATTTACAATTTGTATAGAAACCAAATGGCAGTTATAAGAGTCGAGGGACATGAAAGGGAAGCAGTGGTTGGGAAGGGAGTGAGACGGGGCTGTAGCCTCTTGCCGATGTTATTCAATCTGTATATTGAGCAAGCAGTAAAGGAAACAAAAGAAAAATTCGGAGTAGGTGTTAAAATCCATGGAGAAGAAAGAAAAACTTTGATGTTCGCCGATGACATTGTAATTCTGTCAGAGACAGCAAAGGACTTGGAAGAGCAGTTGAACGGAATGGGTAGTGTCTTGAAAGGAGGATATAAGATGAACATCAACAAAAGCAAAACGAGGATAATGGAATGTAGTCGAATTAAGTCGGGTGATGCTGAGGGTATTAGATTAGGAAATGAGACACTTAAAGTAGTAAAGGAGTTTTGCTATTTGGGGAGCAAAATAACTGATGATGGTCAAAGTAGAGAGGATGTAAAATATAGACTGGCAATGGCAAGGAAAGCGTTTCTGAAGAAGAGAAACTTGTTAACATCGAGTATAGATTTAAGTGTCAGGAAGTCGTTTCTGAAAGTATTTGTATGGAGTGAAGCCATGTATGGAAGTGAAACATGGACGATAAATAGTCTAGACAAGAAGAGAATAGAAGCTTTCGAAATGTGGTGCTACAGAAGAATGCTGAAGATTAGATGGGTAGATCACATAACTAATGAGGAGGTGTTGAATAGGATTGGGGAGAAGGTCGTGGCACAACTTGACTAGAAGAAGGGATCGGTTGGTAGGACATGTTCTGAGGCACCAAGGGATCACCAATTTAGTATTGGAGGGCAGCGTGGAGGGTAAAAATCGTAGAGGGAGACCAAGAGATGAATACACCAAGCAGATTCGGAAGGATGTAGGTTGCAGTAGGTACTGGGAGATGAAGAAGCTTGCGCAGGATAGAGTAGCATGGAGAGCTGCATCAAACGAGTCTCAGGACTGAAGACCACAACTACAACAACATTAGGCGAAGAAGCTGAATTTATGCAGCTACAGGCCCGAAATTTTATGCAAGAATAAAACCACTTGCATGTTCTCAACTCCAGAAAGTACTATACAATGATACCATACAAAAGAGATCTACGATAAAGATCCCACATGCGTTAACAATGTACATAATCCAATCAGTACCTGCCCATGTTGATAACTTCCTGTTGTCTCATAAAAATTATATCGAGGGTGTAATAACAACATTACACAATAACCTTGAATAAGCAAATGAGTGTGAGATTAACTTGTCTTTTGTCGGGCTAAAGTAACTTCCTCATCAAATATGAGGTGCATCAATGGGTATGAATTGCATAGGTAAACGTCTGATTAAAAGTTGTGCTGTAGAAAATCTTAGAACCGTATCAGAAGTCGGCCATCCCTCTACCCAAAGTAAGGACTTCAGCAGAATGTAGAGCTCTGTTCCACCACAGATGAAAGCTCACACATCTGACATCTGCCCCATAGACTACACAGAGGCCTGTAGCAGACGCGGAATGTATGTATATCAAAAGCTCACATTTTATGTGCTCCCACATGTATCATAATGTGTTTTTTCCAGGCATTTGTTATGCAGATATAGCTTCATTTAAACGATAATCTATGTCTTGGAGTAGAACCTAATCTTCGTACGGCAGAATCTCTCAAGCAACAATAACGATATATTTACAGAGTGGTATATATCGTTTTCTTCGGCTACGTTGTTCACCTCAAATACAAATTTGACTTGACAAACGCAAATAGACACTCAACATATTGAACAGAGCTCCTCTATACGTACTTTGTGCCCTTGTCAACAGGCAGGTACTTGCAATTTTGTTTTGGCAGTGTGTAGGCTACGTGTCTTCTCAGCCGCCCACTTTACGTGACACAGAATCGCCAACTAGATCTTACTAGAGACTGAATGTCCAAGCGCGAAGTGTGGCGCTGCAGGCAGAGGAGCAGTGACAGCAGAATGGGGCACTCAGGAGAGCCCAGTCACTTTGGACCTGGACTGTTCATTGGATGTCACCCTGAATAACAGACCCATCAGCGACATTTCAGCCCTCCTAAAGCTGCTCCAGTGGTCTGTTGGTCAAGTAATTGTGAACGGTAATCGTGAAGGGACGACATCACATAAACCAAGGCCAGGCAACTTGTATACTGACGGAAAGGGACTCTGTAGAATTGAGGAGCGTGGTTGTAAAAATTCGCATGGGGTCATCGGAAGGAGTCAGTGGTGAATTCGGAGGGGCTACCAACAGGCCAACCAGCAGAGTGGCGCGGCGTAACGAGCTCATAAGAACGGGATGCTATGGTAGAGCAGCTCTTCTTAAGTCACGTATTTATGTAGTTAACTGCTACATGATGCCTGATGTTGTGTAAGGAGAGAGTAAATGACTGGAAACGAATGATTTGGAGCGATGCATCACGCTCTATCCTAGGGCAAACCGATGCAGGCCCCTGGGTTTGGAGAATGTGTAGGAGAACTTTACCTGCCATCATGTGCAGTGCGAACGGAGGATACGGTGTTTGTGTGACGGGTTGGTTTTCATGGTTAAGATGTGGTTCATTTATCGCCCTTAAGAAAACGCTAAATGAGGGGTGACTTGAACATATTTTACAGCATCGCACAGTAGAGCAACAGTTCAGGAAAAATTATGGTACGTATTAGCATCTTTGAGACAATTTATTATGGACAAAACATTTCTGAAATGGTCGGGAGTGCCCAGAATTCCGCCCTGAACGTAATGGAACACTCAGGGAGGAGTCAGAACGTCGACTTGACTCCAGACACCGGCGTCCCACACCGTGTCTCCTCCAACTTCAGCTTTGAGGTGGTATGGTTCTCCACTTCTCCAGCACGTTCAGGCACCTGGCAAAACGTGTACCCCGCAGAGTTCAAGCCCCCATAACGGCGTAGAGTCGACACGTTCCGTACTAGTGTGAAGGACTGTGCTTCGCGTGCGGTCAGTGTTGCGTTGCGAAGAAGAAACTGGTGCGTTTAACCGATATTTTTTGTTGTGTAGTCTCTGTAAAATTTAAACCTGCTCGTTAGTGGAACTCCTCTTCCTTGTTATGCCATGCAGCTTGTTTTAATCTTTGTTGCTTGTTTTATTACCGCCGTCTGCTTTTGCTATCTTTTGGGAACGTTTATCTGGATACATCAAAAAACATCAGTTACTGGTTTCCGGTGTTCTGGTCTTCAGTTGTTCCTACATTATTGTACCTCATTATTGTACCTCTGCTGCTCCTTCAGCTAATAAGCTAAATGTCTCAGGGTCCTGTAAAACTTGTCTCTCTAACCCGTTTCATTACGGTAAAACGTTTCCAAAGAGTTCCTCACTGCGCATTCTTTCCGACAGATCTCTTCCGTATCTATATCTTATTTGTCCACTTTATTTTTATCAGTGAGCCGTGGTAAAATGTGCCGTTTTGAAGAGCACGCCGCAGCGCGTAGTGTAAAGCAGTCGCCCTCCGTTTCTGGCGGTGGCGCCGCTGTGGCAATCGCAGTTTTGGTGTCTCCCTCTGGTGGGAAAGGGGAAAGGTTGTCTGTTCACGCGCATTTAAGGGCGCTAGGAGCTCGCTAGTTGATGGAGTCTGGTCAGTTGGTCAGCCGGGTCAGTGTGCGGCAGTCGGTGTCTGTCTGTCGTCCGGAGTGCTAGTATGTGTTAGGCCGCCAGTCTGCTCGAGTTTGCTCAGGCAATGGTCATTGGCGGCTGGATCGATCGGTTGGTCGGTCGCGCACTGGGACACAAGATGAGCGTCGGCGCATGTGAGGTCGCAACGTCGAGTCCAGTGGGCCGCGCCGTATATCGAGGTGTAGTGGCTTCGCGGCCGACACGAGAGCAACAGGAGTCAACCCACGACATCGGTCTGGCCGGGGCGAGCTGCGACGCCGTGAGACGGGAGATCGGCGCGCCTTCCTGCGTCCGTTGAAGCGGCTGGCAGCGGGCGGTTCGGGAGAGCGTTTTGGGGGTGCTGCGCCAGCTCTTCGCCAGACGTCGCAGTTTATTAGAAGTTAAGTGATTCGTCATATGTTGTTTCATTTACTTGTTAAATTCGACTTGTTTTCTTGGTCAGTCTCTCGTCCCCAGCTTGCTCGTCGTCTCTCGTCCGCATTTGTTAGGCAGTTAGTGTCTGTCTGTCTGTCTGGCGTACGTTAATAGCTGCCTGTCATGTTTGTCGGATTCGGTGATAACGAATTTCTTGCTTAAGATGTAAAGACCGAATACCTGAAATATGTTTTTATCTTGCCTATAATCTTAAGAGTTGGTATATGTGTAATGTAGAGCATGTTTGTACATTTTATGTAAGACTGCATTTCATGAGTTTTTATTTAAATGGTCATTTTAGTATATAAAGTTGCCACCCTTCCACCGTAAGAGTTCTTTTAAAAACAAGTTGCACTTTCGGTGTCAAATAATTTTTAATGTGAGTGTTTTGTACCATTTACATCCTTCCTACGGGGTGAATAGTTTTTGTGTTTGAGTGAGTTGTTAAAATTTTTAGTTTAAAGTAATCTGGTGTGTTGCAGATTTGCACCAGTGTAGTCTTTCAGAGGTTGTTGTGAGCGGTCGTGACTACGGCCATGTTAAAAGGGAACGACAAGGTTCTCAACCCGAAAGCTCATACTGTCAAAAGGAAGAAAATTGTTATTTCTGCCTCTGAATAAATTGTAACTTGATATTTACAGGGTGCTTTCTGATAATAGTTTTAAATCTGCTAAAAAAAGGGCTTTTAGGAATAAATTTGCATTTATTAAAAAAAATTAATTTTTCATCAGTTACCCACTGGCAACTACTTCCACGCTCAGATAGTGTGATTAAATATGTTAATTTTCTTGATGAATCGCTAGTAAATAAAGTAAATTCTTTAAGAAAAGATTTTGAAAGTAAATTCACAGTTCAATCAGCCTCCCGCAGCACGAGATACACAATGCTTCCACTTCCATTATTTTGTGTTGTTGCACAGTTCACATTCTACTTTCCTAAAATGTCACGTGTGTTGAGGGACATTATGTAATTGTACGTTTACAGCTTTTCTCGTTCAACAATGCTTTATTGTCTGTCATAATGTTTCTTCCAAAAATCACATCTGCCTCCTATCAGTTGCTTCAGGAAGACATTGAATTAATATCAAGATGTATCACTCAGCAACCACCTACGGTGGCGTTTATGGCGAAGGTTATGCCATTAATGGTTAACCACCCTTACCAACTGCGACCTTAGAGAATCAGTTCTGTAAGAGATGTAGTGGATGGTGTACTATCCCAGTGCATCAGAATAAGACGAAATCATCATGACACCAGAAAGCAGAGTATAGTGTCAGGATACACACACAGTGATTATTATAAATGTATAAAAACACCCGAAGCGACGTAGATGCAGACGCGTCAGTTAGTTTAATAACAGACACACGGGGCCCCAAATGTCGGGATATACCGCGTAAGTTGATGACAAACATTGAACATGTGATATCTCCAGATGACGTAACTCGGCGCACGTGCGGCGGTCGGCCCTGTCGATCCTACACAACACTGCTAATTTCGTATTCCCGTTTATCTGTTGTAAGCGTAGAAACTACAAAATATGTGTTGTCGGTGTAGCTAAGTAAACGCCGTTCTTATTTTGCGTTTCTTTTATTTTATGCCAGCTTCACTTTTTCCTTTTTACAAACTTTAGTGAAGAAAACTAGGTCGCTTATTGGTAACGACGAAATTCCGGAGCTTAGAATGTATTTTGCAATAAGCGAGTGGACATCGCGAGACTAGTAAATAAAATAAAATATCTTAGCTCAAAGCAAACACATACCTGCGTAACGCAGTGAGGAAACCACTACATCCTGCAGGCAAGTATCGAACCCTCGGCCCCGCAGGCTGAATTCGAGCACTTTCTCCCGGAGTCACACTGAGGTGAATACTGACTTGACTTGGGTTGGGACGATCAGCTACGACACATCGATAGGCTCACGTGTGCGGACGTACGTCGTCTGGCGACGTCACACGTCTTTCTCTGTCGTCAACTTATGGGGTATTTCCCGACGTTTGCTATCCCTTGTGTCCTGTCTCAATCTACTTGTCTCACCGTCATCTACGTCGCTTCGAACGTTTTTACACGTTAATCGGAATAACCCTGTAGAAAGTAGCCCAGTCAAGTAATTTTGTCTATCTAACTACAACTGGGCAGGCAGTGCTGGGGAAGTATAGACAGCCCTAAACTATAAAACGAAGAGCGCTCGTAGTGAGGAGGAAGTCTGACTTCCTGGAACAACTCAACAGTTGTCGTATTGAATGATTAAAATTCAGCAGGGTAGAACAGTGCGCAGAGATTTTCGTAGATTCTGTCCCAACGCGCTACTTGTATATGTATATACTCCAAGCAGTGTTAACGTACTTAATGGTAAATAAAAACCCCTAGCCGTATCTGCACACTGAATTATTATACGGGCTAGAGCTATGCCCTACAATATCCTAACGTATCGCTTCTTCAGGTGCTGGCTACTTTAGGTGAGGAATTGGCTACTGTTTTTTTAAATATTTTCATTTATTGCTGCAAATTCGTACAGAAAATTCTTGACTTTGCGTATATGGGGAGAAAATTCTGTCTGATGTGCAAGCAGTATCTCATGAATCTTAAGACGTTTGTAGTACGAGAGTTCACTATAATCATTACGTTTTTTACCAAGGAGATAAGATATAGTGTCCTCAGTTTCACTATCTGAATCGCTATTATTCCTCAAAACCACTTCATTTTAGAATTTAAGGTTATGTTGCTTCTGACTGAAACAGATCTTAATCTGGGGACACATCCCATCGTAGTACATGAAGTTCCTGTAAAGGGAATGACATTTCTAATATTGGAGTTTGTGTATTATAAATGGCTGTCGCCTGGCACTCACATAACCAGTAATTCCCCAAGACTGCACCTACTCCCAGTCCCGCGACATATAAAACGTATACTCCTCACAAGTAGTATAGCAAAGCCCATACAGCACACTTTTGATGTGAAATTGATATGAAGTTAATTGACTAATTAATTACATTGATCACTTAACTACCTCTTCCCTTCTGGAAAATCCCGAGCCCATTGGAGGGTACTTCCATCTTCTGCCTCTGGGAAATCTCCAGCCCTCCTCACCCCGTCCCCTCCTCTACCCTTTCTGGAAAATAAAACTGGAGGGGAAATCGCTCAAGACTCTTCTGAGCTGTTGGACTGTAAGTATCTCACAACAAATTAAAATCAATATCAATTACATTGCCGAGGATATATTTCTTATTTATTAAATTCAGTTTGCATACTCTTTATTTAATCAGTTTGCAGAAGACAGGGTTGTGGATCCCTTTATGTGGCAGGAAGTTTGGGAAATTCGAAATCGATGGTAAATTCAAATTTTGCAGAAGACTCAAATGTTAAATACATAAAACCGCCCAGGACATAATAATAATAATAATAATAATAATAATAATAATAATAATAATAATAGTAGTAGTAGTAGTAGTAGTAGTAGTAGTAGTAGTAGTTGATAATATTATCATTATTCATATAAAAACTCAATTTGCATATCGCTGGGATGCAGATTACCCTCTTTATTTCACCATCTTTGGAGTAGTGCTGCAGTCTATCTATGACATCTCAATCCAAGATGGGACCAAACAAGGTGACTCAGATTTAGGATTTCCATGTTTTCCTTAGACCGCTCTGGTGCATGACAGGATTGTTTCTTTGACAGGTCACAGCTGATTTCCTTCCCCACTTTTGACACAACTTGAGTCTGTGCTTCTCCTCTAATGGCCTCGATATCGAGGGAACGTTAAACCCAGTCTTCCTTCCTTACCTTAATCCAAGATGCCTGACCCAGAATATTGGTGGAGTCTAACTGCCCTTGTCCTATTGGGAGGACATTCAAAACTTGGAGGGGAAACTCAAAACTTGGCAGGAAAGTTAAAACTTCTTCCTCTGATTGTGAAGCATAGAACTGAAGAGGGATGGTTGCGATTGACTGAGGCTAGAGAGTAGCTCTAGACAGTCTCGTCAATAACTGTCAGATGTAGAGAGGATATTTTCATTATTAGTCTAGCACTAGACAGTTGATCCAGCTAGTTCAGCCAACACCTGGGAAGCAGAGCAACAAACTACCTCTGAAGTGCACAGAAGCAGCTTCCTGTTGGTCTACAAGCGAAAAACTGCTGCCAAGGACATAACGATGGGCCAATATAGGACACCAGACCATCAGTGAAGTACAGGGGAGTAGTAAGCTTCTGATCTATAAGTGGACAGCTACTTGAAGTGGCATGAGGATGCATGTATTTCCCAATGCTGCTATAAATACCTGCCCCTGAATACAGTGGTCATATAGGAACTGCAGTGAGGAATTAAACATACTTATACCCATTTTTGAGTAGCAAGTCGCATCCCAGCCAAGAAAACCGTGGGTAATATATCACACGATATTTTGTATGAAAGTAGTGGGCTGTATCAGACACGAAAACTGGATTTCTAGAAAAGAAACTGTATGCACTACCTCGAAAGGACTACTAGTGCATCTAACGGTCTTGTGTGAACTACTGCATTGCGTGAGAGCTCATCATGTGGCCCACACACATGCGGTGGACCTACTGACAGCAGTGTATTTATTGGCAGTGTCTTCGGGCGTGAGGGGCCTTTCATCGGTCGCGCCCAACACTCCGGAGACGCGTCACAGCCACACCATCGGAGCAAATGCTGGTCAGATATCTCCACAGGATCCAACGTATGTGTGTCTGATTTCCGATTCCAAGTCGCAGGAGGCATTTCTGAGAGAGGTGGTCAGTCACAGGGTTTTGTCCCATTTGTTACGATCGCATTTTAAGCGGCGCCCCACACAGGATCATAGTCCTGAGGACATTGTATGTAATTTACTCTCCAGATGTAGTCTTATGCTTGTCACATCACAAAGGTAGTCAAATGCATCGCCACTTTGGATCTTTTTTCTAGCATGTTGTATGTAATGTGTTGTTTGGTTTTGATGCATGCTGTCTATGTGATTTGGGTTTGCGATGTGTGTAGTGTGTGGTGAACACGCATACCAGAAGTGCTTCCTGCGAACAACAGCACCCCATCCCAAAAATGCCCGAGTCAGAACTCGGGACTGACAACCATCCCTTCCCTAAACACCTGCTCACTAAATAAGCACATGCCTCAAAATGCACAAGCATTCCTGTCAAATGTACATCTGACATGTGGTTTTTCACATTCATATTGGTTCCACCAAAAAAACCCTGTGTGTGGTGGCACTGAAGGATGATGTGAACAATACCTGTCACGGCTGAATCTGCAGACTTGGGTTCCAATTGGTTCTTGCCAAAAATGTTGCTGACCTCCAGGACTGGGAAATCACCATACCTCTCCTCTCCTCCCCTTTCCCTTTCCCCATCACATCCCCTCCAACCACATTCCTCTACCATCCCTCACCTAATAATTGGTGAGAAAAACCCTGTCTATCCTGAGCTGTTGTCGCGGAAGCAGTTGTGTGTGGGTAATGTGTTCAATTGATGAAATGCTGGAGTCAAACAGAGGAGCTTAATAACTTTATCACCTGTAAACATGCAGCAAAGCCTGCGTTTATAGCTTCCTACTCGAGGGTTGAAAAAAATGTTAATGGACCAGCGTAGAGAAAATACTTTTCGAAAAATAGTGATGATGTAGAGGGATAGCTTGCAGATGCATTTTGCAACTGATGCAGATGGTTGATCGTGATCGAACTGCCGACCTCCTTCTTTGAAATGGCTGCCAATCTGCATTATCCATTGTGTAATAGGTGACTGCCACCAATCCAGCACGTAAGTAATACTGTTTCTATGCCCTACATTGTGTGGAGGGCAGCACGCCAATAGCAAAATATACTGATCTAATAACGGTTCCCTTGCCGCTAAACAGAGTTTGCAGCAGTCTGTCGTCAGCAGCAGCCTTAGACCCCACCATGCAATCTGGCAACACCAGGGCTACAAGTTGGGTATAGTACCTCACTGGCTCAATCTGCTGCCAGTGGAAGGACCATGAAGCATCTGAGCACGGCTCGCATTTATCCCATTTATTGTTTGTCATCTTCTATTTCGGTACTGCCGCCTCGTTTTCTTATTCAATTTACTGGCGTCACTAACTTCCTGCCTTACTTGTCCATGAGCGGCACCAGCAGCGCGTGTCGATTAGTGCACTGTCGTACCATCTCTGGAGCGACCGATAGTACTTCCGGGTCGTCGTGGGTCTGGCAGTCAGCTCAGGACGGAGCAGCAGTGCAGTCGGGAAGCAGCAACAGTGAAGTCGGGGACGGAGCGCCGGTGAGGCGCCGACAGCCACTGCTTGCCGACCGCTGGCGGCACAAATGAACTGTCCGACAGAAGTACATAGGAGTGGGACGACCGTTGGTTGGTCGTTCGATTGGTCGTTCGGTTGGTCGTCTCATCGGCCGACGTATATTTGGTCCTTTCACCGTTTTCGGGCCTGACCAATTGGTTGGTTGGTTGGCGTGGAGCAGCGAGGAAGTCTCTGCAGGACGTACTTTGGCGGGGGCAGCTGGCAGTCTCTACGTGGTGTCAGAGTGCGTGGGGCTGTTCCCATTGCTACGAGGTCAGTGGCTCACCGACCCTGGACACGAAAGCTACATTTCTATTGAATCTACCAGCAAGCCAAGACTGTTCACATTGAGTCGTTTGGAGTTCTTTGATGGCTATTGTGATATTCCCGTGAGCAACAACGTGGTTTTCAAGTTGGAAAAGTCTAGCCACTCTCCGGTGGAGTTTCACTGTATTTGGTTATTTGAAGTGCACCAGAGGAATCTTCTGCCTTGTGGCCGTTAATTTTCCGGTTACCTGCCGTGGCCGCTGACGTAAATTTCACGCTGTGTAGTTTTCTCATCGTGTTGTTGCTGTCCAGCACGGTGTGTAGTTTGACAGCTTAATGTATAATTGGTTGTGGGCGCCAGTACTCTTTACGTTGTTCCATTGAAATCCCTGTTGTGTGGTGGTCGGGTAGGGTGGAAGTTATCTTTGAAACGTCCCCTTAGAACAAATTATACAAGACTGTGCTTATACTGACACACAATATTTTTTAGCGCAACGCAATCTGACTTTCAAAAAATCCCTACGAAAGAATGGCCCTGACTAACATTAACCTATATGTTTCACAAATCACTTACCTCACCAAAAATCTTCGTTCCCGGAACTACTGCAATACAGCGAGCGCCACTGCTGCCAGCTAAATAAAAGATTCAAACTACGGAAGGCACTAACTACTGATAGGCATAGTTAGCAAATGAAAGATTTTAATAGAGAACAAACAATGCACTTACCTTAATAATCATAATATATATAGCAGTTCATGCCATCTAGTATTACAAATTCCAAATCTCCGCCATTTCTCTCCCCACATCCACGACTGCTGGCGGCTCACCTCCAACTGCGCAACGCTACGCGCTGTTCACATCCAGCTGCTGCTGCCCAACACTACAATGGCAGACAACAATGCAAACTAGCCACAGACTGCACACAGCACAGCCAGTGGTTTTCATACAGAGGTGGCGTTACCAATAAAAAAACCTAAACAGCCTACTTACATAGCCCCCATGCTCCCCACAAAAAATTTTACAAATTGTTTTGGGCAGTAGCCAGTAATGATTTGAAAAAATTTTTCATAATTTCAATAACGAAGAAATCAAATGCACACACTTATTGATACAATGTTGGTCAAAGCTAAAATTTTCTCACAGTCCATAAAGACAGTCCTAATCGTTCATCACAGTAAAATAGCAGTGTTTTTCTCAAAGTATGAGCAGTAAAAGAAAATGCACACGGAAGTAGTGGATTTCCATGCAGTCTTGAAGAAGTAGTGTTGTCCTTCCAACGGAAAAACAGTGCTGACTCTCGACATGCAGACAATAATGGGTCACAACAGAGCAAACCCACAGCAGAGTCAGTCGAAATTTTGAAGAATATTGGTAGGTAGGTAGGTCATCACAGAGCAGACCCACCGTAGTCCTGGTAGAGATTACGGTATTGGTGGGCCACCAGAGGTGCAGACCCACTGCAGTCCTTGTAGAAATAATGGTACTGGTGAGTCAGCAAAGGTGTAGACCCACTGTAGTCCTTGTAGAAATAATGGTATTGGTGGGTCATCAAAGATGCAGACCCACTGTAGTCCGTGTAGAGATGGCCAGCAGCCATCTGTTGTGACTGTGCAGGTACACAATCACCACTGAAGAGTCTTGCAGATAATATAGCAAGTCCATAACCACCACTTGTGCACTCACAAAGTGTTTTAGAATTGTCCTTAGAACCAGGAATGCTGTTATCCAGTCCCTTGCTGAATTATTAACACACGTGCAAACACTAACAGTCCCTACTTCTCACATATTGTCCATATACTATGACCAACAGAAACGTGTGCAGTGAAATGTAACTTACAAGTTAATAATATGATGAACTGGTGACAATTACAATTTTATAACATGAGAATACAATAACAAAGGTACAAAACACATCATTAAAAACATAATAATACAGATAACATTTGTAGTAATAGGGGCTTTACAAAAGAATCGAAATAACATATACATCAGTGTTACAGGGATTATGACATAAGTAAATATATAAAAGATCAGAATAGCTTTGGAAACAACAACTTCACATATGAGCAACAAAACAGAACAGATAAATAATATCTAAACATCTTTACAAAGTTAATAACATATTATTAATGCAAATTATATTTGAGGATAACAGTATTCCTCATCATAGTTCATGTAGCTGAGTATGAGAAAAATTCTACAACATAAGTCTTATGAGGTAAACATATATAGACAGGAAGAACATAAATATACAAGAGCACACAAACACAGTGGAATAACAGAAAGGGAAAGGCCAGGGTTTGTTTTACTGCAGTATCTTGCAAACAAAACTTTCTTTACTTCTTGGAGATCTCCCTTCGTTCTTCATTATTTCCAAAATATTTTTTTTCTTAGATCTCCCTTCGTTCTTCATTATTTCAAAAAAAAGTGCTATCTATACCTGCTTTCTGTATTCTATTCATATTTCTTTCAAAATAATTATTTCTCAGTGTACAATACTCATTTTGGCCCAAATCTTTTTCATATAACTTCTCAATGCATTTTTTCCCTATTGTCCATCATCAGTCTCTTATATAGTCTACCCCCTCTTAAGCTAACTTAAATCTACTGAGCTCAGATGCTAAACTAAGGGACAAGGCAATGCAGCAGCACAAAACAATTAACGCAACAGCAATGAAAAAAATGCAGATTTGCGAAGCAAGCAGCATTATAGAAATTAGCAAAGCAATTGCAATATTACAACTAATATAAGGCAATGTGCAGCAAACAAGAAAAATAAATCTGGCTTAGCAGAGTAACACAAATTAAAATTCAGTAGCACTATGCCTGACAAACAGCAGCAGAAAATGAAATAACTTATACCTAAACATGACATAGCTCAAGCAGAAAAAATAGTACACTAAAGATAACAATGCAGATAAGGGAAATGTATAATCACATCTTAATGTCTAAGTAATTAAAGTGGTGCACCACAAGAAGTTATTCTACCAAAAAAGTTACCAACTACTTGAAAAGAAAATTATGAATGCAGTTCCTGTGAAGGTAAATGTCTTTTTGTGCTCCCTCATTTTTTTGAAAAAATTATTATTTACTCGATCTGTAGACAGAAAATATTCATATTAGTACATCTATAAAATTTTATATTAAGCAATGCTGCAGTGCAGCTAGAAACTAGATATTGAAGAAAATGAGCAAATATGTACAAAGGAAGGCATGAAACATCATTCATTAGCCATATGGCATTTCATAAGGTAGTAAAAAATTCTCTCAATTCTCGAGAAAGACGCTTGTCATAATCAAGTGTGCAGATGTAAGTATCTTTCCAAGTAATGAGCGTGTCGTATTTGCGGTGCTTTCTACAAAGGAATGTCAATATCGAGGATAATGGCCTCCCCCTTTTTTTTCTCTCTCTCTCTCTCTCTCTCTCCTACCACCTAATGGCTTTTTCTCAACGTGGCTGGCACACCTGGCCGCTCACAACGAATTACGTCACGGTCACTTACCTTTCTTACCGAAATATTTACGATAGCAGTTTTCGCTACAGTGACAGTCTCATATAAAAATTTCACAGGTCTAAAATTTGCGTTACAAATGTGTAGAAACAAAATCCTGTAAATATAACAGCGTCCAAAAAATTTTTGCCAGCATTGTGATACATTCACGCATATACACACACATTTCATAACTCTTAAAGTACGATTCTTGGTTTCCAACAACCTTTTTCACAAACCAGAGTCCCTCACCACTACTCATTATTCCTTACCTTATTCGTCGATACTTCTTCAATATTTCATCATAACAGATATGTAGCATAATCAAATAATTCATATAGCATCAGCTTACTGATCATAAACATACTGCAACAGCTCAATACACATAGTCATCGTAATAATAACATCATAACACCTCAGTCAACTCTCAAAATCGTCGTAGCTTCCTCCAATAAATTCAAAACCTAAAAAAATTCTCTGCTCATGTCAAAAGTGTCATCTGCCTCAAACGCACTTTAAAAATCGTGATCCCATACCAAACACATCATTCAAAGCTCTCATAGTATCACAATGGTTCTGAAAAAATATGAAGAGTTCACAAAGTACATACAAAATACAATTTCATAAGTGTGAAGTTATCCAACTCTGTAATTGCGTAAACATCTGTCACTAACGTAGTAAAAAAAGTTTATCTCTCAGTTAAATGATCAGATAGCTGTGTAATTTGTGTGTTAGAGAAATATGGTACCGATGTGTAAAGTTGTATAAGCAAATACCATATTAGCTAGGGCTCCTTGTGCTTGCCACACACATGGTACACAAAGTAAGCATGTACCCCCCTGAGGATTAATGTAATTATACCCTCAGGTGTTAGAGATTACAGCAATGGAATGAAATGTATCATGGAAAACTTTCTTTGTAATTCAAAAATCCTGAAAAATAAATGGTTTAAGTACAAAATTAATCTCTCAAATGCGTGTCCTGTAGCGCTAAATGTGCGTCTTGCTGTAAGATAATTCTGTGGAAGAGTCGTAGTTATCGTCCTCTGTAAGCAAAGTTCTACTTAAGTCAATGTACTTACCTCATCATAAACGAAAGTGAAACGCTTTGTGTATAGATATCATAGTTATTACGTACCTTACCGTGATCAAAAAAGTACTATAATGTAACGTACTGTTGTGCTACGGAAAAGGCTGTCTCATTGTAGCTGTACCACAAAAGTTGCTACTAAAACATGTTTTACTTTCCAGAATAATACAGAAAAACTGTGCAGATATCAAACAGATACAGCGCAGAAGCAATAATATAAATTGTCACTCATTAGTAGCGACGTGATATAATCGTGTAGCTGTCAAATAAACTAACCACTGTGTCATCTGATATCTCTCAGAAAGTACTTTAAATCCAGAATGTATTTTCAAGTAAACCAAAATGTTGCATTAAAATCTCATTAGCAGTACTGGTCAATGTTCTAAGTATGTGAGCCTTATAGTCGTTACGTAATTGTGCAACTAACAAGCAAGAATGTTCACACACAATAACATTCTGTCTTCTGTTCACAATAACAATGCATTCGTAATTTCTGTTGAAATAAGTTCTCTTGGTTCTTGACTGGATATTTAACTTCAAACATTGTTGCATGGTAACAGTTTCTAAGTCTGACAATGCATACTAGAAATGTGAAGTGAAAAGTTTTATGGCAAAGACAAAGTTTAAAAACAGATTATCTTTCAATAAACGGTTTTACATGTGAAATGTGGTGCAATCCTTTACTCTTCATAGTACTCAGATTTTCAACTTGAATGCAATTGTCATGCGGTATACGTCGGTTCTTTGTTGGCACGCGTCGTTATTGGGATTAGGAGACCTAACTTCTACAAATTCACATTGACGAGAAGGCCCTGCTCTGTTTGAAGTTCGCCAGTTCTGATTGAATTCAGGTCTGTCGTTACGGTCATATCGTCTGTCGCCATGTCGGTAGTTCCTGTACTTTCTTGTCTGTCGGTCATGTGGTGGAGAATTAATCCCGGAATCGTAACTGCTCGCTGAACTGTTGCGTCTGAAGTTATTCTGTCTCCCTTGATAATAATTATTGTGGTTCCCATATTGTCTGTTTCTCTGATTGTCTCTGTGATAGTCATTACCGCGGAGAGGTGATCTTTCCCCGTAATTATTACTACTTCACCAACGGTTGTCATACAGGTGGTGTCTGTTTCGGTCACGATTTTCGTTGAAAGAATAGCCTTGTCGTATAT
The DNA here is from genome assembly GCF_023864345.2 of Schistocerca serialis cubense. Lineage (NCBI taxonomy): Eukaryota > Metazoa > Arthropoda > Insecta > Orthoptera > Acrididae > Schistocerca > Schistocerca serialis. The sequence continues at coordinate 62,379,628 of NC_064643.1, forward strand.
TATTTCTGTCATCGCGGAATTGTGACGGATGTGATCTGTAATTGTTGTGCTCCTGTTTCCGCGTTCCCCGATTGTCAGTGTCAATTTCCAGTTCTTGTAACAGTCCCTGAAAAGCTTCAATGTCGTCTTTGCAACGTCCTGCTAAAATAATATGCCGTAAATGTTCAGGTAATTTGATTAAGCAAATGCGGATGAGTTCTGAGGGGCTGTATGGGTTTGAAAGATACTGATTCTTATGCAACATGTCTTCAAAATATTTCACAAGACTGGAAAATTCAGATTGTTCGAAATGTTTCATCATTATGATGCTATGTTTTACTCGGTCTTGCGTAGCTTGAGACCAATATGCTGATAGGAGGGCATGGTAAAATTCTCCTTCACTGTGACAATTGTGAATGACCGATCGCATTCTTACAGCTGGTTCATTCTCCAAGTAGCCACACATAAATTCTAACCTGTGATCCAATGACCAGTTCGGAGGAAAACAATGAGAAAATTGATGAAGCCATGCTTGTGGATGAATGTCGTTGTCAGAATTCTTAAATGTTTTGAATTTACGTGAATGAACAGCTTATAGTCAAAATCATCATGTCGGCGAGTCGCATGTCGGTCATTGTTACGTCGTTTCGGCGGTTCCACCTCAAAATTCGGTGTACCTTGCCAATTTCTTTCATAATTTCCGAAGTGCCCTGTGTTATTATTTTGTGGCTGTTGCGTATTTCTATGTCCCTCTTCCCGTATTGGAGCGCGAGTGTCCTCTGAAATATGAAATTTTTGTATTACTTGTGCCAACTGATCTTGTACTTCCCGGATTTCTCTTTTGTATTGCGTATTAATTTGATTCTGATTTTGTTTGAATTTCTTAATTTGTTCATACTCTTCTGTGTCAGTGATGGCTACAGGTCTTGTGTCATTCAGATCATCTACCTTTGCAGATAAGTTAGTGAACTGATCCGAAAGTTCGGCTACTTTCTCCGATAGTGTACTTATTTCTTCAGTGTATTTTTCTGAACCAAGTTTCAGAGTGTCCATTTGTGTTGAAATCGTATCTACTGTGTCCTTTAAGTTTTCTTGAGTTTTTGCAAGTTGCGTAACCGAATCGGTAGATGCAACTGAGTCAATTTTAGCTTGCAAGGTGTCGTGATTTTCATGAACAATAGTTTGCAGTTCTTTTATGGCTGCTTCGTGATTCTGCAATGCATTTTCATGACGCGAAAAAATAGGTTGGAAATGCTCACAAATTTGTGTTTTTACGTCATTACAGACTTTTTGACATTTCGATTCGATGTTATGTAACTCAGTAGTTAAATCTTCACGTGTTTGTTCAAGCGTGGTGTGAAGATTTTGTTCCATTGCGTCTAACTGTTGCTGTGTTTGTCTCTGGTGTTGTTCCATTGTGTCTAACTTTTGAAGCTTTTGCTGTGATTGTCTCTGATTTTGTTCCATTGTGTCTAACTTTTGAAGATTTTGTTCCATTGTGTCTAACTTTTGAAGATTTTGTTCCATTATGTCTAACTTTTGAAGATTTTGTTTCATTATGTCTAACTTTTGAAGCTTTTGTCCCATTTGTTGCATTAATTGTAATAACAATGCACTGGTGTCTGAAACATGTTCCTCAGTGCTATTCGGCAATGCATTTGAATCGCCAATATTCGAAATTTGAAAAGCAGAAAATGTGTCTTGACTTATTTGAGAAAACGGTGAGGACGCAAAACCTGAATCTACAGTATTTGCAAGATTGTGTCCTGTCATTTCGGATTCCTGAGGCGAGCTGTTGCTGAGCGATCGATCGATAATGCTTCCCTGTTCACTAATTGTTTCACTGTCTACACCACTGTTTGCAGCCCGCTCCATTTCCCTATGCACAATTACCAAATTACTACTTTGAACATCAGTTCATTACTCGGTGACGCTAACACACTGCTTTCGTTTTCACTGTCATTTCTCAGTTTACTTTGAAGCCTAGTATTACGTTTTTCACACGCCATTATTGTCACAATATTTCACATGATAACACAGACAAGCACAATTTGAAGAGCAAAATAAGAGAACACATTAACATAACACTGAAAATAATATCTAGTTAATTGAAGCTGCGAAATACTTGGTGCAAATCTACATGCATGCCACAACTGTTTTACTGTACAACAATGAAAGAATGCAACTACAAAGGAGATTTTCTCTACAATTACGCGCTAGCAATAAACAAAAGCTACACTAATTACACGAACTACAAGAAAAAAATCAGAAGATTCCAGTGAGGTATCCTCGGCTAAGGGTCCACATATGAAACGTCCCCTTAGAACAAATTATACAAGACTGTGCTTATACTGACACACAATATTTTTTAGCGCAACGCAATCTGACTTTCAAAAAATCCCTACGAAAGAATGGCCCTGACTAACATTAACCTATACGTTTCACAAATCACTTACCTCACCAAAAATCTTCGTTCCCGGAACTACTGCAATACAGCGAGCGCCACTACTGCCAGCTAAATAAAAGATTCAAACTACGGAAGGCACTAACTACTGATAGGCATAGTTAGCAAATGAAAGATTTTAATAGAGAACAAACAATGCAGTTACCTTAATAATCATAATATATATAGCAGTTCATGCCATCTAGTATTACAAATTCCAAATCTCCGCCATTTCTCTCCCCACATCCACCACTGCTGGCGGCTCATCTCCAACTGCGCAACGCTACGCGCTGTTCACATCCAGCTGCCGCTGCCGAACACTACAATGGCAGACAACAATGCAAACTAGCCACAGACTGCACACAGCACAGCCAGTGATTTTCATACAGAGGTGGCGTTACCAATAAAAAAACCTAAACAGCCTACATACATCTTGTCAGTCGGTCCGTTGACTGTCTGTCAATTGGGTTGTCGTCGGATCGAGAATGGTTGGGCCGACTGCCTGTCTCACCTAAGCGAGCATTAGTGTATGAATTCCTGGCCGAACCTCGGAAACTTCTGATCGCCTTTGAGTGTACTGCCTTTTCTTATTTGTTCTTGTTGTTGGTATTTGTATGGCTTCCAGCCGACTTTTAAATTAAGGTTGTTTTGCCCATAAGGCGTAGGATTGTTTGGGCCTTCAGCCTAATTGAAGGAACTGATGTGCGATAAGGCCTTCTGTCTTCAAAATGTTTGATTTTGGGTTTGAGGCTTAAGTTATTGTCTTTCAGCCGATTTTAAATTAAATTGGTCTTTCCCTTAAGGCATGAGATTGTATGGCGCATTCAGCTGGTAATTAAGTTCCAAAAATTAATGCTGTGCTTTTTCAAAATTTTCTTGGCTCTTGTAATGTTTGGTGAAATAAATAAAGTTGTATGTTCGAGTGTAACTGACAGCCGCTTATTTTGGCCCTTTTCCACAACTTAAACCACCTGTCCTGTCCTGTGGATTTAGCAGGGCATCAGCAGCAGCTGAGATCGTCCAGCATCTCTCAGTGGAGTAAGAATAAGTGGAAGAGTGAGTACTCATTACACGTCTTTGTTCATGTGTGCCAATATTTGCTATTACTGTTATCATTGTTATTATTATTATAGTCGCATGTAAAGTTCCTTTTCTTCTTTGTCCAGAAGCAGCACAACACCCCCAAATATCGGAACCGGCAGAGTTAACTTCCAGCTTGTTGGAACCTGGAACAGCAGCAGCAGCAGCGACTTCCCACACATGGTTTGTGTAGTGGAAGTACTCGGCATGTTGAAGCAGGACAAGGAGCTGCCGTTGTCTGTGCCACATCGATGAAGACACATAGAAGCGCACTTACATAAGTGCACTTGGAGGGGGGGAGTGTCTCAAACAGCATGGCACAGATCAGTACTCGACTCCAACATACACACCATCAATTGAAATGTGGAATACTCACAGAAAGAATAAACCAGAAATGATTTTATTTTATAACAAAAGAAAATTAGGTGTGGATTCTCTTCATCAAAAGGTACATACTTACAATTGCAGTAGACAGACAAAGGGATGGCCATTTGTTCTATGGGATACTGTAATGAGTCTTGCAGCTACAAATGATTTCTGTTTATTCACCAGTCAACATCCAGACTATCACAATGGAAAATCACATAAAAGGAGGATTTCCTTGAAAGTCTTGACCATAGAACTTATTCGTTCACATATAGAGCCCAGATCCAAAACTCGAAATTTACAAAGAAATATTCTATGAGAATTGGACAGATGTGGCGTCAGAAGGCGCCAGGAAATGGAGATCATCCGCCAAAGAAAAATGCTAGAAGAAGATACTTTTTGTGTCCATGTGAATTGGAAAGGAAAATGCTCAGTGTTTTTCAAAATGTTCTAACAATGTATGCAATGTATATAGTGCACATGTTTGTGAAGATTGTTTCCAGTAACGTGAATTCGTTTGTGAGAGGCAGTCTAATCTTTATTTGAATAAGATGTTTTGTACTTTAATTTTTGTTATGTCTATGTAATATGTAACTTAGTCATTTTCTTCCTTCTGTTTTGTATTTGGGTGCATTATGCATATTGAATTGCACTGCATCTCACCAATGTGCAATTTTTAGTTTATATAAATGCTAATGTAAGTTACTGTATGCCAAAATAATAGAATTCGTAAGGACTAAATTTGAAACTTATTCCACTGAAATTTTTCCCAAAACTTTTCTTTAATGTTTCCTAATTTAAACTAACTACAGAAATATTTTATAATACTGTATTCACTCGTTTATAAAAGTAAGCTTTCATAACAAGCGTAACAAAGTTGAAATATAACGATATTTATAGAAATCTTTGTGTGGGCTCTGAGGTCTCCTTCACGTATTAACATTAATCCAAACGGTCATATATCAAAGGGTTAAGTTAGTTAACTGATTGGAGTACCATATAACGTTCGAATTTTTTGTGAAAATTGGGGAGAGACCAAATAATGATATGAATTTGTCATAGAATAGAGTAATTTTTATGTTAGCATTTGATTCATTATTAATTTCATCTCTGTTTATGTGTTATATATTACTCTTAGAAACATTTTACCTGGTCATCAATTATTCTAACACTGTGGAGTATCCATACTACGTTATTTACCGTAACTAACTGTGCAACATGATCAGAGACAGCATTTGTTACTGAGTAAATAGTTATTTTCTTTCTTTGACCTTCACTACATTTCCAATTAGGGTGCTGCTGTCATTATGAACTGGTGCTGGGAAGTTAACCACCAAGATCAAATCGTAGCGTCCAAATAGGGTTACCAGATAATTTTTCCTATCAGTCCTTTACAAAATATACACTGACGTTACCGCAGATTCTTCACTGCTTGCTGGTGTCTCACAGATACCGTAGTAAGGAACCCAGAGTCCTTATAAACATTTCAAAACTTTCCTGTGGGGTTCTGTAGATGATTACGGTTGAAAGTTAACCGTTTTTAATATTAAATCACAAGCACAAACCTCAAAGTGCTGATCACTACAAAATCTACTTGTCTTATATATATATATATATATATATATATATATATATATATATATATATATAAAACTCTTCCTTTGTCATCAGATCTCTCTTGTTCACTAGAACAATTTCATTTTGTACGGACACGATTTGGGAAGCCTCTCCTAAGTCCGGTTCATGTGATTGTTTCTTCGTGTGTTTAGGCAGCTTACTAACAAATTTTGCTATGCTAACAACCAAACACATCAACACATAATATACACATTAATTGCCTGTGGATAACAAGTGGGAATACGACGCTGCATACAAGTAATATGATTAAATATTGCACACTAGTGGTTGACACACTTTCATGTCCCTTGCAGGGCGCCAGAGTGAAAGACGCCCGCAGATATTTTTTGTCGCACGACTGAATGAGTGCTTAGAGAATGGCTGAGTTTGTAAGGGAATAACTGTTGTAGGTAACTTTGAAGTGGGGTGTGATCATATCCATATACCATTTTTTAGTATCGAATAGTGCTCTGCATATGAAGATCTTAACAAGTGAACGATTCTAATAACACGGTTGACTAGGATATTCTTTGTTGATAACGGGTATATGATAGTATTATTCTGATGACCTTTTAAATTTGCCATGTGATGCTTTAAAGAAATAGAAGTACGTCAATGACAGTTAAGTGCAGCTTTATTCTACTTCTTTCCTAATAACAAGTTCCTTCAATTGGCACTTATTAACCGAACAGAGTAATCAGAAACATCACTGAATATGTCGGAAAAGAAAATGCGCATTGATGTCGCTTACAGTCTTTTAGTAAGCTGACCGATTTCGCACATTCGGGTGACAGCGTTAGCAGTTATCTTGTGCAAGTGCTCAGCTCACTCGCTGCATATTTGAGTTTTTCAGAATATGTCCATTTGTTTGGTTTCCGTAGTCTGACTTGTCAGATCTGCACGTTGGACTCTCTTAATACTGCTGTCTCCCGGATTCTCAGATTCTCACTGATCGAGTGGCAGTGACTCAGCGATTGAAGATGGTTGCACTGTTAAATACATTTAGTGCATAATACCAGTCCGTCGTCGTTCAGTACATCCTATGATTTTTCAACAGGCCACTTGTCAGTCACCCTCAGGTGAGCGATCGAAGACTGACGAGAGCCTACACCGTTCAGAGGAAGAGGGTTTAAAATCAGCGAACACACGTCACGGCTTATCACTAGATATTTGACCGTATCTGCGAAAAGAGTCGTTCAAAGTTTTTGTACTAATTTATGTGCCTTTTAGGGAGTAAGTGTTTCAACTGAAGAGATGACGCATTGGCTAGCGTCCCAGCCATACACTTTTGCTTTTCATTTATGTACCCATGTTCATAGAAGATTTACACACGACTGTTTTCCAATGTATATTGAAATAACTTAGTTCTTATTCGTCTGATAATTGTATGTCCGGTGAATTAATTTAAAAAATAAAAACAATAAATGAACAGAAAAATTACTTGAAATTATTTTCGGTGAAATTCCTGTAGTGTATCTTGATTCGTAACCAACTGTAAGCGCCAGTTTTCGGAGAAGTGATCGGTTATGCCTGGTGTGCCGTGAAATTACTTCCAACACGTGAAATCGTTATGAATGTTAGCGACTCTTGTATCCCGAGCGATATTCATACGAGGAAATGGTGTGGTAAACCTGCTTTCGCGCTATGTCCGTGATGTTCGCAATTTCTAAGGTTCGAATGTTTCTACGATGGGTATCATCCAAGGGAAAGCACTAAATCTTCTTAAAGAATAACAGTAAAATATAATAATTAAAAAGTGATATAAGAATGTAATATGGCAATATGAGAATTTAAATGATTGTCATCCCTGAAAATACCGTACACACACGCACGCGCGCGCACACACACACACACACACACACACACACACACACACACACACACACACACACACGCACACATACATATATAAAATAATTATGTATGAAACTTATTGTGAAACGTAGTAGAGAATGTCCCATGTAACGCCCTTGTATATTCTAAATTAATAAGACACATTCGTTTAATAACGTTCTAAGGACGTGGGTAGATGAAAAACTAAAAAAGACAATAGCCGGGTTACGACCACGGGGTGCAAAAAGTGAGAGGCCGCAACGCTGGCTACTATGCCACCAGTTGGGCTGAGCTTGCCGCTGGCTAAAATGATTTTATATTACATCGAAAACTTTGATGACTGTTTTCTCAGAAACGGTAGCGTGTCCACGAATCAGCTGAGACTCCGCTTATTTTGGCTTCTCTTCCAACGAACGAAGTTTCCGGGAAATCGAGTTAGGCACTTGCCGTGTTCTCCTCGCCAGCCACGACTCTCATCGTCTTTAAGGCACTGTCCACAGTCCTAGAGAGGCCTGCCGTACTCCAAGGCGCAGCTGCTCGCTGGGCGACATCCTCAGCTGATTGCTCGAGACACAGACAGAGCGCAAAATGGCGCTGCAAGTGGTTGTTTTGCAGCAGTAGGTGCAGTCTGTTGCTGCGGAAGACAACGACAGCGATGCCACCAACAGCCGAGCGTGGACGGGATGTGACTGTGCCGTGAATCGCCATTTCAAGAGGGCTTCCTCATCATTCATATAGATGAAAACACAAATACGTTATCTTAAACAGTTTCAGCAATATTTGAGAACAGCTGAATCACAGAGTATGTCATCACCACCACCATCCAGTTCAGCCGTTCTGTGACGTGACCTCTTTGATGTGGTGTGCGGCATAGCATCCCAGCAGATTCTTCCGTTTTTTCCGATCTTGAGCTTCCATTTTCCAACTGAACCCAGCTGTCGTATACAACTACTTATCCTATCTGTCCACTGGCCCTTCATTCTGTCTTCTCTGATGAACTGGTGTAAAGTCTGTATTTATTTAATTATTACTTCTTCAGTCTGAACAAACAAGGGTTATAAGTCTCTTACTTCCGACAAGGTACAATACATACCAAATATATTACAAATCATTCACAATAATATCAATATATAATAATAATTGACACTAAGAATAATAACAATAATTGGTATTGACACTACCAATGATGATAATAGGCTAATAATAATAATAATAATAATAATAACTGGCAATAATAATAATAATAATAATAAATGGTACTGAATATGATACAGTTCAGAGCAAACCATGTTCAGTGTTAACAGAATCGGTAGCGATAATGAAAGAGAAGATTCAGACGACGGTATGGGTGAGAGAGAGGAGGAGGAGGTGGGTGGGGTGGGCGGGGAGGAGGATGGAGCGTTTGGTGAGAGTGCGCTGCAGGCGAGATGCGTGAGACGAAGGTAGTGTGATAAAATGTGGATCGTTAGCTGTCTTTTGAAGTTTCAGAAGAATTAAATTTCTCTGATATTTTAAGGAAGATTGTTCGAAAATCGGGATGCTGATACAAAAAGTGATTTGAGAACGTGGCAGTCTTCTGTAGCGCTACAAAGAGGATTGTACGGAATTGAGAAAAGGTATTTATACTGTGCTGTAGAGACAGAAGTGCAAGTATTATGTTTTAAAAAAATCATGACACTGAGCTGCATTAACTGGATTTTATTAGTGGTACCGGTCCTGGCCGTAAGCTAGCATCTGTTAGCTAACAACACAACATTCCAGTTTGTAGAACAACATTAAGACAACCCAAATTGAGGCCAGGCACTCATATTACAATATAATTACAAACGTCACGTAAAACATTTCATTTGCAATGAATATTGAAACACAAAGCACTGAATATTTTAATCCAAATGAAACACATAATGGGAAGCTCATTCGCAGCATTTGCTAGTGCAGCAATGGTCCACTTCCCGTGAGATGACAACAACAACTACAAAGTGACTTGGCATCACACCCCAAAGATCTCGTTATGCTGAGGACATAGTTATCAAGTTATATCTATATGTGCATTATTCAATTACAAGATGTGACAAATGAAGTAAAGAAAGCTAAATTTTATCTCCAATATCGTTATGTAACACAGTAGTTTTTTTTAATACCATCATGCCATCCTAAAATACAGGAAAAGACGTAATGAAAAGCATACATCAAGGTCTCAGTTGACCTTGGCACTATGTAGGGACTGGGAATGTTACATTGTATAAATTACAGTATTATAATATTGTACAAATTATAGTACACAGTAAAACAAAAACGAGACTTAACCTAAAAATGATCCAATAACACTCATGTACTTAAAGTTAGTGACAAGATAAGGTGAGGTGTTGTAATTGTGTAGCTCATTCGAGTTATTACATATCTTGTCTATAAGCATTTCCAGCTCTGTATAACTTGCTGATTATGTAGATGACATGTACAAGAATCATTATTATGTTAATGTACAGTAAAAATACAAATAATGAAGAAGTAGGGTACTGGAACTGCTGAATCCATAGTAATAAGATCAACAAACCGTACTTACCTCCAAAGTGTGTTGACGTAGCAAAAACCCACCTTGATAACTAACCACATGAGTCACATCAGCACGCTATCTATCAAACAATCTGCACTCCAATACAGAAATTCAAAGACTACAGCTCTACCTATATTAAAAACTGACAAGACACATTCATGTGAAAAGCATAACGCTACCATTGTCAATCCAATATTACGCATACTCTGGATATTCGTACAAGTGGACTATTCCAACTCACTGCAGAGAATAAAAATCTGTCAAGTGGATTATCTGACCGTGGTATAATATGTAAAGAAATTGAATAGTTTGTTCTCATTGATAAATGTGTAATTATTCGACTCTTGTGCCAAAGATTCATTTGAAACGTTTTTGTCACTGACGGACAAAAGAAGATTTACGCTCTTCTTTTATTAGTTTTAGTAATAGTTATCTTTCGTTGTTCTCATATCCTGGTGATAAGACGTATAAACAAAGCGCTCTGTAATTGCAAGTGGGATTGTGCCAAATAATGAAAGCAACTTCTGAAACAATAAGATTTTCTCTTTTACGATACTATGGATCCAAGCTCCTGCAACTCTGGAAGATTATTATTATTTTAATTTTATATGGAGGATTTAGATGGAGGCAACGATCTTGAGGATGGCGCTGCTCAACAACAGAGGTGCGTGAATATGTTCCTCTCTTTCCCTTCGTAGCCGCCAATGTCAATGTTAATGTTTAGGTCATATTTGCCGCGACTTTCAGAACCAGCAACCTTTCTTTTCATGTAATGACGAAGTCCGATTATTTTCTTTCTCAGATGAATAAATGCATTTTAACCACAATTCTTTTAACCCAGGTGACGGGGAATGACAGTACTAGAACGTGCCTCTATCCCGATGGCATACAACTGAGTACACTTATGACCGATTTTCCTTACAGTAGTAACTCTTATTTTGAACCACACACTCGCGAATGTACATGCCCTCTTGTTTTGTGTGGTCAGTCGGGTGTATTCCGTAATAACGTTACTTTTAATACTCAGTGGCTAAGTTTCCACAATTGGCCTTTGCCTCTGTCGCAACAACGATTGACACGAATATATTTATTAGGCGACATTCGTACTAACTCATTTCAAAATTACGACACCGGCTGACTAAGTATTTATCAATTAAACAGGGCGGTTACAGAAACAAAATACTAATATACGTGTAATGTGATACATTTGAAGAAGGTAAGGTGGGAGAAAATCCAACAAAATTGAAAGAGCAAAAATGCTACCACAAATGCAAGCATGACACAGCTGTCACTTTACTAGTGCCTGAAGGCCGGTGTGGCCGTGCGGTTCTAGGCGCTTCAGTCTGGAACCGCGTGACCGCTACGGTCGCAGGTTCGAATCCTGCCTCGGGCGTGGATGTGCGTGATGTCCTCAGGTTAGTTAGGTTTAAGTAGTTCTAAGTTCTAGGGGAGTGATGACCACAGATGTTAAGTCCCATAGTGCTCACAGCCATTTGAACCATTTTTACTAGTGCCTGTAAGGGTCATCCTAGAAGTAAATTAACCTCACAGTTGTTCACAATTTATTATCATACTGAAAATATGGTCCTGCGTCTCGCAACAAATTCTTTCCAATGTCTTTACTGGTCCTATGTATAAATGAAAATGTACTTGAGGACCAACCACGTAATTCCCCTCATCGAGTTATGTATCACGAATCTTATTTCAGACAAAGAAATTGCAATAAAAACTTTTATTGGTGCATTAACTGATAGTTGATACATTCATATAAAAACACCATCTTAATAGCCACCTAAACATTTGTGTGATCTTTGGGCTGTGATGTAAATTTATTTTGTATTTGTTGTCGTCTCATATGAATAAGATGATTTTTTTATCACGTGTTTCAAGTCGATTAAAATATTCTATGCTTTGTGTGTATCAATGTTCGTGAAAAAAGAAATGTTTTACGTGATTTTCGTAAGTATATTAATATATGATTGCTAGGCCACAATTTGAGGTGATTGCTAGGGGTCAATTTGTGTTGTCTTGATGTTGTTCTACAAATTGGAATGTTGTGTTGTCAGGTACCAGATGATGACATGCGGCGGAATAAAAATCCAGTTAATGCTGTTCAGTGTGATGAGTTTTTTGAAACGTATCGAATGCTGAAAATTGCCTGAAAAAATCTATGAGTAGTATGTGTTTTCACTATTTAGCGCCCTTTTTTCGAGTGACATGTCCAGCCAACTGCATTCTAAAGATGTTTAAATCCTTCCCTTACGCCACTGACTTTTATTGCACCTCTGGCGTCTAATGGTTTCTTCCAGTCGTTCTTTGTGTAGCCCTAAAGGCGGTAGAGTTCAGCTGTCTTGTTCTGGACTGGGTTCTCTATCGAAGACGGGGAATGTGGACAGCAGCAGAGGCTGAAGACACACGTCGCTTTATTACTTCTATAGTAATTCATACAATTCAGACGCTCCTCTGATTGTGCTCCATTCTCTAGCGCGGCCCGGAGCTTGGGCAGACAGGGCTCTCAGCTGGCGCCTCTGGTGTGAGAACCGAGCTGCGGCGGCAGAGCTGCGGCCCCCTGCGGGCGCGCGCAGGCTGCTACCAGCTCTTCTCTAATGCGGCAGGTCGCGTCGTTCCAGTGGCACGGTGGTGGCCGTGGCCGTGGCGGTGGCCGGAGTCGAAGTCTGGACCGACGGCGAGGAGCGCATACGGGCGGACGGCACAGTACTGGTCGCCCGGACTGGGCAGACAGGCGGAGGTCCCCCCTTCGCGGACCTGTGGCGGCATAGTTCGCAGCGATTATTCCTGCCTGACACACGGCAGGCGCCGGGCGTGACCCTACCGTGCCCGAATGTGACTGGGCCGTGGTCAAAATTGCTGTTTTGAAGAGCGCGGCGCAGCGCGTAGTGTGAAGCAGTCGCCCTCCGTTTCTGGCAGTAGCGCCGCTGTGGCAACGGCAGCTTTGGTGTCGCCCTCTGGTGGAAAAAGGGAAAAGGTTGCCTGTTCACGTGCATTTAAGGGGCGCTATGAGCTCGCCAGTCGGTCAGTCTGGGTCAGTCTCTCGTACCCAGCTTGCTAGTCTCTCGTCCGCATTTGTGAGGCAGTTAGTGTCTGTCGTTCGGAGTGCTAGTATGTCTGTCGTGCGGATCAACCTTTAAAGCCTCCGCCAGTAAGAGAATTCAGCAACTGCTCGCCCGGCCGGGGCTTAGTTCTTGCATCTGAGTCCGCAGCTCGTGGTCGTGCGGTAGTGTTCTCGCTTCCCACGCCCGGGTTCCCGGGTTCGATTCCCAGCGGGCTCAGGGATTTTCTCTGCCTCGTGATGACTGGGTGTTGTGTGATGTCCTTAGGTTAGTTAGGTTTAAGTAGTTCTAAGTTCTAGGGGACTGATGACCATAGATGTTAAGTCCCATAGTGCTCAGAGCCATTTACTCCATTTCTTGCATCTGAGTCTGTGTGTTAAGCAGCCAGTGTGCTCGAGTTTGCTCAGGCAATGGTCATTGGCGGTTGGATCGATCGGTTGGTCCGCCGCGTACTGAGACACAAGACGGCTTGTCCGTCTTGAGCGTCGGCGCATGTGAGTCCAGTGAGCCGCGGCGTATAGCGAGCGGTAGTGACATCGCGGTCGACACGAGAGAAACAGGAGTCAACCTACGATATCAGTCTGGCCGGTGCGAGCTGCGACGCCGTGAGACGGGAGATCGGCGCGCCTTCCTGCGTCCGTTGAAGCGGCTGGCAGCGGACGGTTTGGGAGAGCGATTTGGGGATACTGCGCCAGGTCTTCTCGAGAAATCGCAGTTTATTAGAAGTTAAGTGATTGGTGATATCTTGTTTGATTTACTCTTGTTACATTCTACTTGTTTTCTTGGTGAGGTCACCAGCCGTTTTGTTTGCGGTCGTCCCACCATTTTACTCCATTAGCCCACCCGTGGGAAGGTGGTTGTTTATAAATTTGGTGCTCCGTTTTTCCGTTGTGGAGTACGGGTGGGTTAGAGCAACCTGCGGTTCGGGTTGTTCGGTAATCTCCCCATCAATCTACCGTACGTTAGTAGCTGCCTCTGTCATGTTTGCCGGATTTGGTGTGTTAACGAATTTATTGCTTGGATTGTAACGGCCTAATACCTGAAATATGTTTTGATCTTTGGAAACTTTGATATTATTGCCTATGACCTTGAGAGGCCGTATCTATGTACTGTAGAGCATCTTAACTATTGTTTGGCCAACCTTGTAGAATTTTATGTAAGATTGCATTTCATGGACTTTTATTTGAATGATCATTTTAGTATATAAAGTTTCCACCCTTTCACCGTAAGACTTTACTTAGAAGTTAAAATCAAGTTGCACCTTCGGTGGTAAGGTTAATATTTTTATTTTTAGTGTTTTGTATCATTTCGATCCCTTAGTTTATAGTCATCTGGTGTGTTGCAGATTTGCACCAGCGTAGTCTTTCAGAGGCCGTGTCAAAAGGGAGCGGCAAGGTTCTCTGCCCGAAAGCTCATACAGTCAAAACTCGTTTATTTCTGCCTCTGAATAAATTGTAACTGTGATATTTAGAGGGTGCTTTCTGATTATAATTTTAAATCTGTTTCTTGTAAAAAATGCTTTTAGGCATTATTAAAGTGAATAAAATTCCCATTTGTTAAAAGGAATTTGGTTATGATTTCATCAGTTACTCCCTGGCAACTACTTCCATGCTTACATAGTGTGATTAAATCTGTTAATGTTCTTGGTCAATCGGTAGTAAATAAAATAAATTCTCAAGAATATCCACTGAAAATAAATCACGGTTCAGTGACGTACTCGGCTGGGCCAGCGTTTAAATGCCGGTTCCCGGCGCTCAATTCGCGGAAGGGCTGCGTTTGTGAGCCACGGCGAAACCACATGGAACAGGGCAATGACCGGGGTCAGGCGTAAACGCCGACGACGCGAAGTGAGTGGAGCCGGAGTGGCTTCTGGAAGGCCGGCCGCAGGCCACTGGCACCCGGGGCGGTGCCACTGGAGTCTCGCCGCTGCTGAGGGACGCCGACCCAGCAGGAGCGGCCGCCGGCTGGGCTGCCGCCGACGCCTGCGGCCTGTGGTCTGATTTCGGCGCTCGTGGCGCGACGACACGGGAGCCGATCGCGCTGTGCGGTGGCCAGCGTCTGCTGTCTGCTGTCTGGCGACGACCTCGTTCAGTCTTGGGATATCACTCCTACTCCAAGTCCTCCTGTAGTTTTCTCCCATTACCGCCCAACACTTATTCAACTACTATGGGTTTTCTGACAATAAACTCATTTGAACTCATTTCATGTCCGTGTCTCATAACGACACGTTGCTGCTGGTAGTCTACAATGCTCAAAAACTGTTTTCTTCAGTTCACCAGGCATCTTAAACACGAAAACTGAAGAATTTCTTCCACAACCCTCGAAGCACAATTTAATACACCGAAATACTTCTGTTTTAAGTCTCCTCTCATGTTTACAAGTAGACCCATATCAATAAATCCTGGCACCCATTATAGTATTGTATACTTCCGATACATATATTTTCCTCTTGCGTCCATTCATTCATCATGATGTTGGTTTTGTTGTAGTTCTTTTTTGGACCAACTTCAGAGCAACCTAACTTAAGTTCTCTGACCAATATTTGATGTTTTTGTATATTATTTGCAAAGAGATACATCATCAGTAACTTTTGTCGTTTTCGAAATACTCGTTGATAGATTCTGCGTAATAATAATTTGTCCTTATTTAATGTCATTCCTAGAACTTGGATTCCATTTGTTTTACTGTTCACTACGTTTACTAGGACTACTGAAAACAGTTTTGGAGACATACCGAGCAGCCAAAACGTTATGACCACCTTCTGTATTTACTTGTTTGTCCGTCTTTGGTACGAAATACATCACTGATTCTGCGTATCAGGAATCCGACAATTTATTGGTAAGTTTGTGCGAGTACGTGGCTTTACATGTCCTCGGACATGTTCAGGTCAAGTAATTCACGTAAATAACGGGGCTCTGAAGTGCGTACACGGTGATATCACTCTGCAGCGATCCAGATGGGTTCCATAAGATCTACATCAGGTGAATTTGGTTACCGAGATATCAAGGTGAGTTCATATAACGCTCCTCAAGCCACTGTAGAACGGTTTTGGCTCCGAAAAAAGGACAATTGTACTGCCGAAAGACGACGTCTTCGTCGGAGATGAGATCAGTCATGAAGGGATACAGATGGTTCGCAGCGCGTCTTCGATTACTACCACAGATCTCATGGAAGCGCATGAGAATGACTCCCATAGCATAATACTCTACGCACAGGCCTGCGTCCGTGGCGCGCTGCACGTTTCGAGCCGCCGTTCATCTCGGTGACGGTGTTTGTCGAGACGACCAGCGACCTAGTGCAGCAAAAATGTGATTCTACCCAAGAGCCGACACGTTTCCATTGATCGACGCCCTGTGCCCGGTGCAAACTTAATTGACGATGTCGTTGGGTCAACATGTGAAGGCGTGGGGGTGTCTGCGGGGGAGCTCCATGTACGACAGTGTACGATGAACGGTGCGCTCCGAAACACTCGTGCGTGCACCACCATTGCGCTCTTTCAGCAGAGATGCCACGAATCACCGTATGTCTTACTGTACAGAGCATACAAGTTTTCGAAGCCCAGGTACTATGAGGATTCGTGGACGTCCAACCATTTAGCGCCTAGTGGTAGTTTCACCGTTCCTTTACCTCTTTCCGTAGGTGCTCACGAGAGTAGTACGTGGAAATTCGATCAGCTTCGCTGTTTGCGAGATAGTCGTTCACAGACTCTACGTGATAATAATCTTTCCTGTTTGCAGCCATTATCTTCGCTAGGGTGATGTTACCCTGTCTGTCTCTGCTCCGGCTATATACTTTTGACTACAAATAAGTTTTTGCTTATGTAATATTGCAGAGGTTGGGCGACGTCATGAATTACAAAACTCTATGGCAGATGTATTATGAGCGCCTGCTTTGGTGGAACGACAGTTACTGTTAGTTACCACATTCGATCCTTGAAACACGCCTAACAGGTACCTCAAAGCAAGACAGTACTCTCTTGAATCGATTGTAGATACATACGACAAACATCAAAGTAAAATAACATACACAGCTGTAAGGAAACTGACATTTACGGTAATTAATTTTCACTTTTTCACAGTTTTACCGGTTTCTTTTTAGTGTCGTTCAAATTTACCTTCTCAAAATTCTTCGGTTTGAAATAATTTTCTGTAGTTCTGAATTTGCCCTCCTGCCAAATGATTCATAAAGCAGTTGCAAGTGTTTCACAGTCATTTTTTCTCTCTGGAATGTCTGTTAGTCTAATTGCATAGATGACAAAATTACTTGCAACATAACTGGGGCGCTTCGTGAATTACATGCATTTCAGGATACACAAAATTGTTGTTAACACCTCAGTTTTTTATACCATTTTATGTGTAAAGAAAACAAAGAATGAAATATTTTGGATTACACTTGGGGTCGAGCCAGTCTAATTATAGAAACAAAATTACAAACACAGGTCAAATATTATAATTCGACGGATGTTGCCGATATTTCATATAGATTGGCAAGACGAAGTTGCTGACAGGTTCTTAGAGTGTGAGAACTCATGTGGTACTGGGAGCAGTGCCGGTGTATCGGAACTACTTGCGCTGTTACCTCAACGTCCAGCCGTTTCCTCTGTTTTGGCTGCGAAAGACGGTGTCTGGCCGGCTCACACCTGCTTCTGCGCTGGGTGCGTTCATCGTGCGAGGGCGGCAGCCTCCGTACAGCCAGCTCGACCGTCGAAAGCTCCGCCACAAATGAAGTGGCGCTGCCTGGCGGACGAGAGCTTCCGGGAAATTTAATTAAAACGCCTGTCCACCGACCGACCGCAGGAGTCTGACCGCACAAAAGCACCCTCCGTCATCCGCCGACTGCTCGTGAAAGGCGGTGGCCGCGCCTCGCCGCTGGTCAGTGGTCGTTGACGAGGGGGAGGGGGGAGGGGGGGAGGCGTGCCGTCCGTCTGACTGCGGTCACGTTATTTGTTTGACGCGCCGCGCTCGCACCAGCCGACGGCCGAGGTAAGAACAGCAGAGACGTTTCTAACTTACGATGTCTTGTCGTCGTTCTATTGTACAGAACCATCTCACACAAGCAGTGTCAAGTACGTTACGATCCCTTTTGTCTTAGAGTTGATTGGATTGAAGTTTTTGTAAAGACTGATGCATCGTGGAAGATGTCCACTTTATATTGTTTTATTCCGTAAGTATTACTATGAACTATAAAAATTTAAAGCACCCTTCGTTCGGCGTACTTTCGTCTGCAGACGTCAGGGAATTTCAAAACATCGTTTACCGAAGTAGGCGTCCAAAATTTCCACTGTGTAACTAATAGCAACGTTTTATGTAAGTCTGCAGGCTTTCGTGGCCGTTGTAAGAGAAGTTACAATCTTCTGGGTTCACTGTCAGAGACGAGTGTCGCGTCCACTTATAAATGGGGAGTTTTCTGGCGTTCGTGCCGGAGAAGTGATAATATTGGTTAAAATTCATATGGCTACCGTTGGTGGGTCATTGTCATATGCTAATATTCCCGCTCTGATGCAGAAGAAGGGGCGTTGGTAGCTCATCTCCTGTGGATACCACTGGCGGTCCATCGTCATTGGAGAGAAAGCCACTATTCCACAATTACGCTGGAGGAGGGTTATTGGTTGAAATGCCTGCTACCGCTATTGGTTGGTCGTCATCAGTGGCTAGATTCGAAACGGACAGACCAAGACAGGGGGTATGTCCGCCGAGGTGACTTGCAGCGCGTTGTTTATGCCGCTCACACACCGCGGCTGCGTATATACTTCCTTGATGGCGGGGAGGCACGATACCGGAAACCTATCGCCGTCCTCTCTAATGAAATTAGATGCATTCTTAGAAATTTCAACCGCTTCTCTGACCTTCCTTCTACACTCCTGGAAATGGAAAAAAGAACACATTGACACCGGTGTGTCAGACCCACCATACTTGCTCCGGACACTGCGAGAGGGCTGTACAAGCAATGATCACACGCACGGCACAGCGGACACACCAGGAACCGCGGTGTTGGCCGTCGAATGGCGCTAGCTGCGCAGCATTTGTGCACCGCCCCCGTCAGTGTCAGCCAGTTTGCCATGGCATACGGAGCTCCATCGCAGTCTTTAACACTGGTAGCATGCCGCGACAGCGTGGACGTGAACCGTATGTGCAGTTGACGGACTTTGAGCGAGGGCGTATAGTGGGCATGCGGGAGGCCGGGTGGACGTACCGCCGAATTGCTCAACACGTGGGGCGTGAGGTCTCCACAGTACATCGATGTTGTCGTCAGTGGTCGGCGGAAGGTGCACGTGCCCGTCGACCTGGGACCGGACCGCAGCGACGCACGGATGCACGCCAAGACCGTAGGATCCTACGCAGTGCCGTAGGGGACCGCACCGCCACTTCCCAGCAAATTAGGGACACTGTTGCTCCTGGGGTATCGGCGAGGACCATTCGCAACCGTCTCCATGAAGCTGGGCTACGGTCCCGCACACCGTTAGGCCGTCTTCCGCTCACGCCCCAAACATCGTGCAGCCCGCCTCCAGTGGTGTCGCGACAGGCGTGAATGGAGGGACGAATGGAGACGTGTCGTCTTCAGCGATGAGATTCGCTCCTGCCTTGGTGCCAACGATGGTCGTATGCGCGTTTGGCGCCGTGCAGGTGAGCGCCACAATCAGGACTGCATACGACCGAGGCACACAGGGCCAACACCCGGCATCATGGTGTGGGGAGCGATCTCCTACACTGGCCGTACACCACTGGTGATCGTCGAGGGGACACTGAATAGTGCACGGTACATCCAAACCGTCATCGAACCCGTCGTTCTACCATTCCTAGATCGGCAAGGGAACTTGCTGTATAACAGGACAATGCACGTCCGCATCTATCCCGTGCCACCCAACGTGCTCTAGAAGGTGTAAGTCAACTACCCTGGCCAGCAAGATCTCCGGATCTGTCCCCCATTGAGCATGTTTGGGACTGGATGAAGCGTCGTCTCACGCGGTCTGCACGTCCAGCACGAACGCTGGTCCAACTGAGGCGCCAGGTGGAAATGGCATGGCAAGCCGTTCCACAGGACTATATCCAGCATCTCTACGATCGTCTCCATGGGAGAATAGCAGCCTGCATTGCTGCGAAAGGTGGATATACACTGTACTAGTGCCGACATTGTGCATGCTCTGTTGCCTGTGTCTATGTGCCTGTGGTTCTGTCAGTGTGATCATGTGATGTATCTGACCCCAGGAATGTGTCAATAAAGTTTCCCCTTTCTGGGACAATGAATTCACAGTGTTCTTATTTCAATTTCCAGGAGTGTATAAATGTTTGTTTCTTTAGCCAGTACACGTACGTTATTAAAATCAATGGCAGAGCCGCAGTTCTCGTGATGTTCCGCTACCGCCGATTTTGCACTTTGTTTACTCGTGTTCCTCAATGCGTTCTTTAACAGCTCTTCCCGTTTCGGCTATATACACTTTCCCGCAGCCACATGACACTTGATAGACGCCTGCATTGTGGAGGTAATCAAGTGCATCCGTTTTCCGTCGGAAGAAGTCTTTTATTTTGTTTCGACTAAAGAAAGATGTCTGAATACCATTTTTCTTTAAAATTCTGCTTATGCGGTCAGTGACCCCAGAAACGAACGGTAACCTGACGGAGTGAGAAGGCGGTTCCTCGTCATTCTCATTAACGGTATAAATATTCCGCCTAAAAGCCCTGTCGATTGATTAACTATCATATCTATTTGCCCTCAATGTCCTCTTGAAAAAATTCAACTCCGATTCTAAGTTGTCGTCATCGCTGATACGGAAGGCACGTGAAGACAGAGTGTTGAGTACTGCTTGCTTGTGGGCTGGGTGGTGGTGCGAAGTGGCATCTAAATACCTGTTTGTGTTGGTCGGCTTTCTGTACACTCTGTGACCTAGAGTGTTCTCAGATCTTCTGTATACCAACACATCTAGGAACGGGAGAGCAACCTCACTCTCAACCCCCAAGGTGAATTTGATTTTCGGGTGAATTCCATTTAACAAATTGTGGAACGCATCAAGTTCGCCAATGGTATCCACAGGAGATGAGCTACTAACGCCCCTTCTTCTTTATTAGCCTATGACTATGGCCCACCAATGGTAGCCATATGAATTTTAACCAATACTATCACTTCTCCAGCACGAACGCCAGAATACTCCCCCTCTATAAGTGGACGCGACACTCGTCTCTGACAGTGTTCTAGCAGTACTGGACACCAAATGATCCTGAGGAAAATCCCAGCAAAGGGGTCGAAACGTCGAACATTTTAGAAGAAACATGACGCGGCCTAATAACCCAGAAGATTTTAACTTTAATGGCAACGCTTCAGATGTGTTTCCACATTGACGGACTCATTGTGTAACGACCTGGTTGTGGTGCGGGCTTAACGTTCCGTCGACAACGCATTTACTAAGGATGGACCACAAGCTCGGGAATGGAAACCGGTCGTGTCCTTTTCAAATAAAACGTATTCCTCCTTTTGCCTTAAAGCATTTAGGAACATTACGGAGTATCTAAATGTTGGCGACGTAATTGTTGCCGTCAGATAATTAGTTAATATCTTCAGACGTTTTTATGGATTTCGAATGCGAAATAATGTGGGTAAGCCAAGCATCAAAGGTATCAAACACGGGTAGGACCTGTAGTGGCAGAGAACTTAAGAGAGAACTTGAATTTGTAAGTTTCCCGACCATGCTGCTGTAGTAGGGGGAGACTTCAGTTTGGCAACTATAGAAAGGGAGAATCGTGTAATGAAAACGCTTCCAGAGACATAGATTTGCGTGAGACTGTTCTGAATGTCTTGTCCAAAATTTAATTTGAGACCCCTGGCAATAAGTGAGTTAATCGTTTCAGGGGACGCAGAGGAGGGCATCAGCGATCATAAAGCTGTGATAGCATAATGATTACGGGTGTTCCAAAGTTTGTTAAGAGGACTAGTGAAACACCGTACGGTTGCTTCGCTGGAGTGATGGGACACAAATTACAAAGTGTCTCACTAGTCATCGTCAAATGTTAGCCTTTGAGGACGAAGATTCGCTGCCACCATATCACGGGCGTTCTGCATACTGTGCCACGGATGACTGTTACGAAAGTTGAAATTGCCACTCTGTGTAAAAGTGCCCCCATCTGTGAACAGGATCGGTGACAAAAATCCCGTAATTATGGTTGCCTGGTGAAAAAACCAGTGACAACACTGCTGCCGATGTGGAAAGTCTTATCGCTAGTAAATCCTGTACACGCTATAAGTGATAAGGATAGTAACAATTGTTATGCAGAATGTTCCACATGGTCGTCCGGCTTACCCTGTACTGGCGGGCCAGCTGCGGCGGTCGCCTTCCACAGTGTTTGTCACATTTTCCTCCAAGTCTGGTGTCTTAACATTTCGGGTACGTCCTCGATGATTTCCTGCTTTCTGAAACGACGCTGTCTTAGACATACGGCGAAACGCTGTTGCAAACATTGAATGCTGTGGTTGAAGTCGGCAGGGATAGGTCTCCGATACAACCTTGCTGCCCGTCGTCCGTTGACATTTGTCGATTCGAATACGGGACCATTGTGTACAACGCTGTATCACATCCGATACAAGGTGAGTCAGCAAGAGCAGTGAATCAGACACAACATTACCATTAGTATGTGCGCAGACATTAGCTGAGTGGTCTGCGAGGCGGAATGGCACAACAAGGGGCCCGGGTTCGATTCCCGGCTGGGGCAGCAGATTTTCTCCGCTCAGGGACTGGGTGTTGTCCTCATCATCTTTTTATCCCCATCTCAGACGCGCATGTCGCCCAATCTGGCCGAACTTCCCCGATTGGGGGACTCCCGGCCCACAACGCCGTACTCTTTCTGTTTTACCATTAGTATGGCAGGAGAGGCAGCCAGGGCATGATTTAAGAGGTCAAGTACCGTCCTGTAGGAGGAAACCTTGTATACTGTAACTGTGGCAGCATGGTACAGTGCGTATTAGACCGCAGTGTCTGTGGCAAAGTATGATTGATTTATTGGTCTCTAACATGGAAACAATGCGTTTCCGGAATTAAGTTCTTTAGATCATTCTTGTTCCGTATGCTCTCGTCGATCAATTCCTAGAGTTTGTACACCGTGGAAAAAATCACCCCGTGTAAATGATGTAGTGCATAGCATCGATAGTTCTAAGACGACATTCGCAGATGATTCACTTGCGTCTAAGAAGCTAGCAGCGCCAGGAAACTGCAGCGAATTCCACGACGATCTGTAAAGAATCGATGACTTGTGTAGAATATAAAAAATATATAACATATTGAAAATAAACGGGTGAAGAGATTCTCTAGTACACAACGAAAATATTAACGAAAAACCACTGAGAACAGTAACCATCGTAAAATACTTACGGTTAACCATTCGGAGCGACCTACAATGGGATTACTACACAAAACAAATAGTAAGAGGAAGAAATTACGTTCATTATAAGAATCTTAAGGAAAAGTAATTCACCCACAATACACCTTTACGCCCGATTATTGAATACCGATTCACTAATAATCAAAACGTGGTTATTTCGCGTTCTATCACACCCAATGCTTAAAAATCGAATAAAAGTCATCAGCAACAGAGGCTGAAGACTTCCAACATAAGGAGCTCCCCCCTCCTCCCCACCCCTCTAGACGCCATCGGTCTTGTCAAGCAGGGGTGGAGGAGCAGACGTGGTATCTAGCCACCCTCGTCCCCTTTGGGAGGAAAACTGATCCTAAAATACGGAAGAATCAGCAATTATCCATGCCATGAGAATGCAAAGCGCAATGGAATGCTCTGCTTCAAAGACACAATATGTATCCACATGATATGTGGCATGAAATTGAAAAAATGTCACGATGAGCCCTCCATTGTCAAAGAATTCCGGAATAGCCCGCCATACTGATCTCCGCGAGGGGACTGCAAAGGAGGAAAGGATCAAAAGAAAAATGACTGAAAAACCTAGAAAAAGGTCGGAGAATTCAATATAAAACGTTTCAGCATGGCAATAAGAAAATCTGACAAGGGAAGTGCAAGGGTTCATACTCGATATAGTTCCGTTACTGAAGTGAAATCGGAAGTCTGATAAGTATAAGGAATATGTATAGTAGCAGAAAATGGAATAAGTGGAGTGGGACTCGTGATAATCGGAAGAGAGGGCAGGCCGTGAGTTACTTTGAACAATTCAGCGATGGGATTATTCTCATCAGAATCGATAGTTAACCGACGTCAATAAATATATTTGAAATTTACATGCCGACGTCACAAATAGAAGACGAAGAGGTACAGAAAGCGTAAAAGAATGCTGAACATGTAATTCAGTATTAGAAGACAGCGTGACGGGCTATACAGGGTGTTACAAAAAGGTACGGCCAAACTTTCTCGAAACATTCCTCACACACCAATAAAGAAAAGATGTTATGTGGACATGTGTCCGGAAACGCTTAATTTCCATGTTAGAGCTCATTTTAGTTTCGTCAGTATGTACTGTACTTCCTCGATTCACCGCCAGTTGGCCCAATTGAAGGAAGGTAATGTTGACTTCGGTGCTTGTGTTGACATGCGACTCATTGCTCTACAGTGCTAGCATCAAGCACATCAGTACGTAGCATCAACAGGTTAGTGTTCATCACGAACGTGGTTTTGCAGTCAGTGCAATGTTTACAAATGCGGAGTTGGCAGATGCCCATTTGATGTATGGATTAGCACGGGTAATAGCAGTGACGCGGTACGTTTGTATCGAGACAGATTTCCAGAACGAAGGTGTCCAGACAGAAAGACGTTCGAAGCAATTGATCGGCGTCTTAGGGAGCACGGAACATTCCAGCCTATGACTCGCGACTGGGGAAGACCTAGAACGACGAGGACACCTGCAATGGACGAGGCAATTCTTCGTGCAGTTGACGATAACCCTAATGTCAGCGTCAGAGAAGTTGCTGCTGTACAAGGTAACGTTGACCACGTCACTGTATGGAGAGTGCTACGGGAGATCCAATTGTTTCCGTACCATGTACAGCGTGTGCAGGCACTATCAGCAGCTGATTGGCCTCCACTGGTACACTTCTGCGAATGGTTCATACAACAATGTGTCAACCCTCATTTTAGTGCAAATGTTCTCTTTACGGACGAGGCTTCATTCCAACGTGATAAAATTGTAAATTTTCACAATCAACATATGTGGGCTGACGAGAATCCGCACGCAATTGTGCAATCAGGTCATCAACACAGATTTTCTGTCAACGTTTGGGCAGGCATTGTTGGTGATGTCTTGATTGGGCCCCATGTTCTTCCACCTACGCTCAAAGGAGCACGTTATCATAATTTCATACAGGATACTCTACCTGTGCTGCTACAACATGTGCCTTTACAAGTACGACACAACATGTGGTTCATGCACGATGGAGCTCCTGCACATTTCAGTCGAAGTGTTCGTACGCTCCTCAACAACAGATTCGGTGACCGACGGATTGGTAGAGGCGGACCAATTCCATGGCCTCCACGCTCTCCTGACCTAAACCCGCTTGACTTCCATTTATGAGGCATTTGAAAGCTCTTGTCTACGCAACCCCGGTACCAAATGTAGAGACTCTTCGTGCTCGTATTGTGGACGGCTGTGATACAATACGCCATTCTCCAGGGCTGCATCAGCGCATCAGGGATTCCATGCGACGGAGGGTGGATGCACGTATCCTCGCTAACGGAGGACATTTTGAACATTTCCTGTAACAAAGTGTTTGAAGTCACGCTGGTACGTTCTGTTGCTGTGTGTTTCCATTCCATGACCAATGTGATTAGAAGAGCAGTAATAAAATGAGCTCTAACATGGAAAGTAAGTGTTTCCGGACACATGCTCACATAACATATTTTCTTTCTTTGTGTGTGAGAAATGTTTCCTGAAAGTTTGGCCGTACCTTTTTGTAACACCCTGTATTGACTTGCTTTACCCGTGATGAAGGAGGTAGGGTTTTGCCTAGTAATCGAAGCGTCCTCGACCCAGAGTTCGAAACCCGCCACCCTTTAAATTCTAATTAATAATCACCATTGGCGGTCGAAGACTTCCGGCATAATAAGTCACCCTCATTCTGCCACAGACCCTGTCAAAGAGCGCGGAGGAGCGGACGAAGTGTCGTGTCCTGACATAGGTGGGATAGGGAATAAGGGGGTTACTGGCCAGTTGGCTGGGTTGGGTTGTTTGGGAGAGGAGACCAGAGAGCGAGGTCATCGGTCTCATCGGATTAGGGAAGGACGTGGAAGGAAGTCAGCCGTGCCCTTTCAAAGGAACCATCCCGGCATATGCCTGGACCGATTTAGGGAAATCACGGAAAACCTAAATCAGGATGGCCGGACGCGGGATTGAACCGTCGTCCTCCCGAATGCGAGTCCAGTGTGCTAGCCACTACTGGCCAGTCTGCGCTCCCGAGCGGTACAGAGCAGAGGGCAGAAGGGCAATTCACAGTCAACGCATTTGATTGTTTTCTTCTATCGTAGTCAACACTGGTAAGGGCATTTACTAGAAATGTAGGTGGTGAGACTCGGTATGGAACTCGTTGTGGAGACTCTTGGACAAACAGGGTTTTGAAATGGTTGTTTATTCCAGACAGGACTAACTAATACACTGGAGGCTAGTTCTAGGGTTCGAAAAAGCATGAATAACACTGTTACAACACAAACCAGTGCAGAAGTCCCAGAAATTGACGCTAACCACAATAGCAAACACTAGCAGGATCTTAAGGCAACAACGTGGTTGCAAAACAAAACATGCTGAATGTGACACTATTCACTAAGGCTCAACAAGTGAGAGAGCAGACTTAACGCAGAGCTGGACCGAGGCTGGAGTCGACGGACGCAAATTCGGCGCCCAGATCGTCTGGCAACTCCGCCAAAATGCGGAATCTACGGGTTATAAAGAGTCGTGTTCGGGCACTGTTTTTCCCACCTAAAGCCACCCAGGCAGTCCCGTAGGTCTCTTGCAGGTGCCTACCAATCACGGTTTAGTTAAGTCCCCTCTACTGCTCCTAAGGCGGGGATGTTAATGCAGCTGCACTAACTAAGTCTGTATTTGGTATCAACATTGTTCGGCTGAAAGCTAAACATAACTGCTCTGCCAAATAAGGCTTGCAACATTATACGTCATTTAACCCCACCCCTTGGGCTCCCCGGAATAGGGACTGCTAGGTCAGCAGTATTTGACGTTTCGCTCTCTTTCCAACCCTTGTGAGCCTACTGACGTTGCTGTTCTCAGGGCTGGTATCAAGCTGGCTTTATACGCTAGTAAAAAGTTCTAAGGTGGCAACCTACCATAGCGTCTAGACGACATATGAAGTTACATGTTATTTCCTTGAAGAGTAACTAGCGCCCTGCGACCGCATCTGCGGACTTCTGCATTTTCGCAAGGCTCTCCCCTTACGGTTTACTTCATGTAACAATATCCCTCCCAGTTTCGTCTGCCCTCAGCATCGTCTGTGCTTCCGCGCCTTGGAGCACCTGTCCTCCTTTCTCACAGCATGGGACTCTTCTGTCCTTGGGGGTGGAGAACTGCCCCTAAAGGTGAAAGAATCAGCAATATTCATCGGCATGAGGAGGCAGAAGGCAATGCATTAAAAACACATTATGTGTATCCGCAGGACATGAGGTCTGTAATTGAAAAAAGTGTCATGTGATCGCTCCACTGGCAAGAGATTCCGGACTAGTCCCCCATTTGGATATCTGGGAGGGGATTGCCAAGAGGGAGGTTATCATGAGAAAAAGACTGAATAACCAACGGAAGGATAGCGTTCTACGAGTCGGGGCGTGGAATGTCTGAAGTTTGAACATGCTAAGGAAGCTATAAAATCTGAGAAGGGAAATGCGAAGGCTTAGTCTAGGTACAGTATGGGTCAGTGAAGTGAAATGGGAAGAAGACAAGAATTTCTGGTCAGATGAGTATAGGACAATATCAACAGCAGCAGAAAAAGGTATAACGGGAGTAGGATTCGTCATGAATCGGAGGGTAGGGCAGAGAGTGTGTTATTGTCAACAGTTTAATGACAGGGTTGTTTTTATCAGAATCGACAACAAACCAACACCGACAACAATAGTTGAGGTATATATGCCGACGTCGCAAGCTGAAGATGAACTGATTGAGAAAGTATACGAGGATATTGAATAGGTAATACAGTGGGTAAAGGTAGAGGAAAATCTTATAGTCACGAGGGACTGGAACGCAGTTGTAGAGGAAGGAACAGAAGAAAAGGTTACAACAGAATATGGGCTTGGGACAAGCAATGAGAGAGGAGGAAGATTAATTCAGTTCTGCAATAAATTTCAGCTAGTAATAGCGAATACACTGTTCAACAATCACAAGAGGAGGAGGTATACTTGGAAACGGATGCATGATACGGGAATATTTCCGTTACATTACATTATGGTCAGAGGTTCCGAAATCAGATGCTGGATTGTAGAGCGTACCTAAGAGTAGATATAGGCACAGATCACAATGTAAAAGAGCTGAAGAGTAGGCTGAAGATTAAGAGATTAGTCAGGAAGAATCAGTATGCAAAGAAGTAGGATACAGAAGTACTAATGAATGACGAGAAACGCTTGTAGTTCTCTAAGGCAATAGATACAGCACTGAGGAATAGTTAGTACATAGTATAGTTGAAGAGGAATGAACATCGCTAAAAGGGACAATCACAGAAGTTGGAAAGAAAAACATAGGCACGAAGCTGCATAGAAAACATGAGTAGCAGAAGAAATACTTCAGTGGATCGAAGAAAGAAAGAAAGAAGTACGAAAATGTTACCGGAAATTTAGGAATACCGAACACAAGTCGCTGAGGAATGAAATAAATAGGAAGCGCAGGGAAGCTAAGACGAAATGGCTACATGAAAAATATGAAGAAATCGAAAAAGAACTGAGCACCAGTGGAACTGACGCAGCATACAGAAAACCTTCGGTGAAAATAAAAGTTAGGCTAGTAACATTAAGAGTGCTATGGGAATTCCTCTGTAAAACGCAGGGGATGTAGCGAATAGGTGGAAAGAGTACGCTGAAGGTCTCTATGAAGGGGAAGATTTCTCCCATGCAATACAAGAAAAAACAGCAGTCGATTTGGAAGAGATATGGGATCCAATATTTCAATCAGAATTTATTAAATAGTAAATTCCTAAAATAAAAATTATAGTTCTCGAAAAGTACAAAGAAAAAACTCAAAGATAAATAGAAAATAAATTCACAGCTTAAGGCGAAGATCAAATAAGGCAGAAGGGATAAACAACATTATATCAGAATTTCTAAAATAATTAAGAGAAGTGGCAACAAAACGACTATTCATATTGGTGTGTAGAATGTATGAGTCTGGCGAAAAACCATTTTTCCGGATAAGACTTCCAGAAAAATTTCATCCACAGCATGCACCCCACAGCTAAAGTTTCGGGTTTCTAGAGAAATAATTTCTGGTCTATATCTTCGGAATTATATCGCGCGAGCGGTACTGCTGCGCAAGCGATACTGATATGTCCTTGATATCGAGAAGTACTGCGAAAATGCTATGATATTCTAGCAGTATTGTAATCCCAGAGTCTGTATATGGGCGTAGAAAAGCGAGAAAGCAAGCAAGCAGGTCCAGACCAGGAATAGTAATGCATTTGTGCTGAGGGGGGATACTAGGCCGAATTTGTAGAACAGTTCTGAGAGTGACTTCGATCCACTGACGGCTTTCTGATGTAAAAGGGATGATTTTGTATGGCTGAGAATATGAATTGTATGTTTACTACATCGACAAGGTACAAGGTGATATATTGCTCAGTTAGATATCGGTTTCACACTCGATTATTCAGGCTCCTTTCCTCAGTGGGAGAGCAGTGTAATTGAGTAAGAGTCTTTCCATATTTGACCTCGCACTTTGCGAGGTTTAGTTGTTGGTGCAATATGGCGATCAGTTTTTTTCGGGTGCTGTACTGATATTAAACTTAACAGCACTGTTTGTGTAAAATGTGTATATAATGTATTGTAAAGTTACTGTGGCTTATGTGGTGGCATGACTAGAGAAGATGACTGTGTGTCCTATCGTGAAGGACATATAGATTCAGCACATCGATAACTGTGAGGGTATGAGAGAGATTTCTTACATGGAATATTATGTGCGCTATAGATACAGAGATTTGTTCCAGAAGCAAGGCCGTCTAGAGGAGACATTACCTGTACATCGATCGGTGTCAGACTGTAGCAGCAATCGTAATATTTAATTGTAGTTACTCTGGTAAATATGTTCCTGGCTTCCAATATGTATTTGATGATCTGTAAACAACTTTGCCGGTTTAACTGTCAATTCAATTTAGCGATCTGTGCAAAATAATTTTACCACTGAAAGTCCGGTCTGCAGAAAGAAAGAAATGGTGGATGGTGCTTTGATACCGACGGCATCAGTAATTCGGTGGATAAATTCGATGAGCCAATCAGGATGCTCGATTCATTCACAAGACATTCTTTGTGCTGGGATACAGGAGTCTCTACGCAGCGGTGAGAACGTTTGCATATGTTGAGAGCAGGAAGGGTATCACATTAGTACCGCTGGGAAGAGTGCATTCGATGTTATTCTGCACTATTTACGTAAACAGATTCTGCTAGGGAAAGAATTTCCTTGCATACAAACTGAGACATCACAA
This sequence comes from Schistocerca serialis cubense, assembly GCF_023864345.2. NCBI lineage: Eukaryota > Metazoa > Arthropoda > Insecta > Orthoptera > Acrididae > Schistocerca > Schistocerca serialis. Next base: position 62,410,191 of record NC_064643.1, read on the forward strand.
AAACTCCTACAAGAGTGCAAGTTAAGTATTTCTGGGACACTATGCATTTTGCTAGAGTTCGACTTGGTTATTTTAGATAGCAATCAGCTTCAGTATAACATTGAGAACGTTGCTAGATGCGCTTTCAATGGTATATAGCTGCGCACGGTGATGCGTCAGCCACACATCATGCATGGCCCATTATAAACACTAGGGAGAAAAAGCAGCTTGTGCTATTCTGGAAAGGATTTCTGCAACGTCGCTCAACAATCAGCTCTTCATCTGACTGCAGGTAGAGGGAGGGCTCACGCCAGCAGCAGTTAACACTCACGTGTGGCCCACCTAGGAGTGTCTGCGCTTTGTATGTAGGTCTTCGTTCCCATCCGGTCCCATCGTCCATGGCGCCTTGGTGAACACGTATTTCGAGAGGAATGCCGCCACCTCATGCGTATGGGACCTGAACAGACGCCTGTTTGTGTTTTGATAACTGGCAGTTGCATCTCTTCGCGGGGCTGTCAGTGCATCCCGACTTCTGGGAGCGTGTGCAGTCCAATGGACAGGGGGTGGTGGGCGGTGTCTGTGCATGTCTGTTGCATTATTTAGCGAGCAGGTCTGTAGGCTGTGCTACGTGCTATTTGGACAGTTTACGAGTACTGAGCGTATCTACACACCACTGTGCTGCTTTATTTAGGAGCAGATTGCAGGTCTGTACTGAAATTATTTCGGTAAGTTAGGAGTTGTTTGTGTGTCTGCAGAGCATTAGTTAGGAGTAAATTACAGGTCTGCAGACTGTTTATTGTGACCTCAAGCATGTCTTTTGTATCAGTGTGATTAATATACTCCATCCCTAAAGAAATTGTTCAAAAATAAATAAAGTACACACCTTCCTTACTCTCTCCAGCAGCTCAACGCAGGCTGAGTCATTTTCGCGCTGTTTTCCCCATCCAGACCATCATCTTGGATTACGTCACAGTTGGGATGACAGCACCCTTTGGTGGCAGTACTGTTTACTAGGTCAGTTGAACTCTAGATCTGATGGTGAAGACACTGCCTGCAAAATAAAGACTCATGTCCAGCACAGGCAGAGTCCTTTTCCCACCATTTCCCCCACCCCAGACTGCCACCTTGGGTTACATCACGGAACAGATGACAGTGCGTCTGGTGGAAGTACTGTACAGTACAGTCTCATGGTGGAGACACTGCCTGCAAAATAAAGACTCATGTCCACCACAGGCAGAGTTCTTTTCCCTCAATTTTCCTCCACTCCAGACCATCATCTTGGGTTATGTCATGGAACAGACGACAGCACCTTCTGGTGGTAGTACTGTGTACTTGGTCAGTTGGACTCTAGGTCTCTTGATGGAGACCCTGTCTGTCGCCATTTTCCCCCGCCATCTTGGATTACATCACAGATGAGAGCGCCCTCTGGTTGTGGTACTGAGTACTGGGCCAGTTGGAGTCCAGACCCCTTGGCGACCACGCTGGATGGTGGTAGTGCTCCTAATTGCTTAAATAAAGTAGTGCATGCAAAATAATACAGACTTACGTCCAGCACTGGTCAAGTCCTTTTCCAACGAATCCCTAGGAGGAGGTGGCGGTTGGGTGACTTACCAGAATTCAAACTTGGCACCAGTTCCTAGGATGGCGTTTTGGTGACTTAGGTTAGTGGAGGTAGCCCAAGTGACCTATTTTCCTGCTATTTTCTTAATTTAGTAGTGATAACTGTGGCATGTTACATTATCCTGTTGGAATTTGAACTTCCCACCAATTTTATGTAAGAGGGGAGGGGAGGGGGGTTAGGTTAGTGGAGGTAACCCAATTGACCTTCTTCCTGCCAAAATTCAAACTCCTGCCAAAACCCGCCATCTTGAATGACGTCACGGCAGCCATCTTGGATGACGTCATGGCCGCTATCTTGGTTAGGAGAGAAACCACACTGCTGCTATGGTCGCTGGTTCAAATCCTGCCTCAGGTATGGGTGAGTGTGATGCTTTAGGTTAGTTAGGTTTAAGTAGTTCTAAGTCAAGGGGACTGATGGCCTCAGATGTTAAGTCCCACAGTGCTCAGAGCCATTTGAACCATTTTTGGGGCGGAATCGCCCTTGCCCAATAATGTTGAGATGACATTTTAACATTAAAAGTTATGGGGACTGTTGTCTGTCAGACTTCTAGTGACAGCTCCTCCAGAGTGAAGTTAAAAGGAGAGATGTCAGGCGCTTTACAAGTCAGAAATGGGAATCAGGTGTGGTATGGACTCAAGGCATTATGTTGCAGCTGTGTACTCGAGAAAGTGATCTGCTAGAGCCGAAATGGTGTGGGTAAGAATGGTGTTGGAAATCCACGTCTACATGGTTACTCTGCAATTCACACTTAAGTGCCTGGCAGAGGGTTCATCGAACCATTTTCATACTACTTCTCTACCATTCCACTCTCGAATGGCGCTTGGGGAAAAGGAACACCTAAATCTTTCCGTTCGAGCTCTGATTTCTCTTATTTTATTATGATGATCATTTCGCCCTACCAAGGTGGGTGTCAACAAAATTCGGAAGAGAAAGTTGGTGACTGAAATTTCGTAAATAGTTCTCGCCGCAAAGAAAACCGCCTTTGTTACAGTGACTGCCACCCCAAATCACGTATCATATCAGTTACACTCTCACCCATATTGCGCGATAACATGAAATGAGCTGCCCTTCTTTGCACTTTTTCGATGTCCTCCATCAATTCTACCTGGTAAGGATAGCTCACCGCGCAGCAATCTTCCAGCAGAAGACGGACAAGTGTAATGTAGGCTGTCTCTTTAGTGGGTTTGTCCGCATCTTCTAAGTGTTCTGCCAACAAAGCGCAATCTTTGTTTCGCCTTCCCCACAATGTCTATGTGGTCTTTCCAATTTAAGTTTCTCGTAATTGCAATTTCTAGGTATTTAGTCGAATTGACAGCCCTTAGATTTATGAGAGTTATCATATACCCAAAATTTATCGTATTTCTTTTTTAGTACCCATATGGATGACCTCGCACTTTTCTTTGTTTAGTGCCACTTTTCGCACCCTACAGAAATTCTCTCTAGGTCATTTTGTAATTGGAATTGATCGTCTGATGATTTTACTTGACGGTAAATTACAGCGTCATCTGCAAACGACCTAAGGGGGCTGCTCAGATTATGACCTAGATCATTTATGTAAATCAGGAACAGCAGAGGGCCTATGACACTACCTTGCGGAACGCCAGATATCACTTCCGTTCTACTCGGTGATTTACTGTCTATCACTACCAAGCATACAAACGTGCATCCATTTTATTCTACAGGTGCTGGATATCAGGTTGGGGAGTTCCATGTCTGTTCCAATTCATCTGTCAGTACAGGGATGATCAATGCTGTATGTGAACGACACTGGAGTTATTGTCCGATGATGCCTCATATGTGCCCGATTGGAGACAGATCTGGTGATCGAGCGGGTCAACACCCTGCGGAGCATTTGGGGTACATCTACATCTACATGGTTACTCTTCAATTCACACTTAAGTGCCTGGCAGAGGGTTCATCGAACCATTTTCATACAACTTCTCTACCATTCCACTCTCGAATTGCGCGGGGGAAAAAGGAACATCTAAGTATTTCCGTTCGAGCTCTGATTTCGCTTATTTTATTATGATGATCATTTCTCTCTACGTAGGTGGGTGTCAACAAAATATTTTCGCATTCGGAAGAGAAAGTTGGTGATTGAAATTTCGTAAATAGATCTCGCCACAAAGAAAAGCGCCTTTGTTTCAGTGACTGCCACCCCAACTCGTGTAGCATATCAGTGACGCCCCTGTTGCGCCATAAAACGAAACGAGCTGCCCTTCTTTGCAGTTTTTCGATGTCCTCCGTCAGTCCGACCTGGTAAGGATCCGACTCCGCGCAGCAATATTCCAGCAGAGGACGGACAAGTGTAATGTAGGCTGTCTCTTTAGTAAGTGGGTTTGTCGCATCTTCTAAGTGTTCTGCCAACAAAACGCAGTCTGTTTCGGCTTCCCCACAATATTATCTATGTGGTCTTTCCAATTTAAGTTGCTCGTAATTGTACGGTATTTAGTCGAATTGACAGCCCTTAGATTTGTGCGATTTATCGTATACCCAAAATTTATCGGATTTCTTTTAGTACCCATGTGGATGCCCTCGCACATTTCTTTGTTTAGTTTCAATTGCCACATTTCGCAACATACAGAAATTCTCTCTAGATCATTTTGTGAGTGGAATTGATCGTCTGATGATTATACTAGACGGTAAATTATTGTGTTATGGGGTCAAACGTGTCCATAGAAAGATCAGTATGACAACTGACTGTCTGGCTTCTGCAGATAACCGTGCATTTTTTTTTTCGCGATTCACAAGACACAGCTGCAGAACAGATGAAAGAACTGAAGACAGAATCTTCGAAGGCGAGACTCGAGATTTCCTTCAAGAAAACTACATTTACTACAAACATCAATCCAAACTTCTTACTAGCAGGGTTAGAAGTAGAGGACATCAAGAGAACGGAGAAGTTTCTAATGTGTAGGTCACAGAGTAGAGACAAACATCTCTGAGAAAGATTTTCCATCAGGGATCAAAATAGTAAGTGGTTGCTAGAAGAAAACAATCCTAAGCCCAACAAAAAAATTGGTGTTTTTAGGAGACGCCACACCCAATAACACTATACAGTTAAGAATAGATCACAGGTACCGTTCCTACGAGGAAGATCCCACAAGTTCGAGCAATCAAGTCGTCCGCTACTTTCTCGAAAACGAAACCAAGAGGACTTGGTTCGTCGAGGTACAAACATACCTGCAAGAAGTGGGACTAATATTGGAGAATACCCATAAATACTTTCCGCTTTAAAAGATATTCCAAAAACACCTTGGTTTCCACGAAGAGCCAAATCTAAAAACTGCCAAAACGTGGACGGAGACGAGAAAGCGGCGTTATAGGAGACGAATGAGGCAATACTGAGCTTACAACTCCCAAGGAAAGGAAGAAGTAGTGTTGAAGTAGCGTGGTCCAGAGATGGACAGTAAGAAAAGATGAAGATAATACTTAACCAAGGTTTGCCCGACATATAGAAAAGAAAGATCTACAAACTGACAATGAATCCGTGCAATCACTTCTTGAGCTTTTGTGTTTGTGGCAGCAGAAGAGAATGACTAAATTGTTAGGTGAAGACAGAGGAGAAAGAAATTCGTCTGTAATTCTGTAGGTAAACTAAACCTACTTTTCAAAAGGAAGCTTACGATGTCTCTGAAATGGAAAGTTAATGTCAGTGTTTGTCATCAGTTATGCTTTAAAGCAGCGAGACAAAGTTCAAAACCATCGTACTATATGCGTTAAATGAGTATGTGCCAAGCAAGATCGTAAGAGATGGAAAAGAACCACCGTGGTACAACAACCGAGTTAGAAAACTGCTGCGGAAGCAAAGGGAACTTCACAGCAAACATAAACACAGCCAAAGCCTTGCAGACAAACAAAAATTACGCGAAGCGAAATGTAGTGTGAGGAGGGCTATGCGAGAGACGTTCAATGAATTCGAAAGTAAAGTTCTATGTACTGACTTGGCAGAAAATCCTAAGATATTTTGGTCTTATGTCAAAGCGGTAAGTGGATCAAAACAAAATGTCCAGACACTCTGTGACCAAAATGGTACTGAAACAGAGGATGACAGATTCAATTCAATCTCAATGTAGACAAGTGTAATGCGCAGCGAATACATAGAAAGATAGATCCCTTATCATTTAGCTACAAAATAGCAGGTCAGCAACTGGAAGCAGTTAATTCCATAAATTATCTGGCCGAAATACTAAATGTCTTTTTCCAGAGCTGTTTCACAGAGGAAGACTGCACTGTAGTTCCTTCTCTAGATTGTCGCACAGATGACAAAATGGTAGATATCAAAATATACGACAGAGGGATAGAGAAACAATTAAAACCGCTCAAAAGAGGAAAGGCCGCTGGAACTGATGGGATACCAGTTCGATTTTACACAGAGTACGTGAAGGAACTTGTCCCCCTTCTTGCAGCGGTGTACCGTAGGTCTCTAGAAGAGCGCAGCGTTCCAAAGGACTGGAAAAGGTCACAGGTCATCCCCCTTTTCAAGATGGGACGTCGAACAGATGTGCAGAACTATAGACTTGTATCTCTAACGTCGATCAGTTGTAGAATTTTGGAACACGTATTATGTTCGAGTATAATGACTTTTCTGGAGACTAGAAATCTACTCTGTAGGAATGAGCATGGATTTAGAAAAAGATGGTCGTGTGAAACCCAGCTCGCGCTATTCGTCCACGAGATTCAGAGGGTCATAGACACGGGTTCACAGGTAGATGCCGTGTTTCTTGACTTCCGCAAGGCGTTCGATACAGTTCCCCACAGTCGTTTAATGAACAAAGTAAGAGCATATGGACTATCAGCCCAATTGTGTGATTGGATTGAGGAGTTCCTAGATAACAGAACGCAGCATGTCATTCTCAATGGAGAGAAGTCTTCCGAAATAAGAGTGATTTCAGGTGTGCCGCAGGGGAGTGTCATAGGACCGTTGCTATTCACAATATACATAAATGACCTTGTGGATGACATCGGAAGTTCACTGAGGCTTTTTGCAGATGATGCTGTGGTGTATCGAGAGGTTGTAACAATGGAAAATTGTACTGCAATTCAGGAGGATCTGCAGCGAATTGACGCATGGTGCAGGGAATGGCAATTGAATCTCAATGTAGACAAGTGTAATGTGCTGCGAATACATAGAAAGATAGATCCCTTATCATTTAGCTACAAAATAGCAGATCAGCAACTGGAAGCAGCTAATTCCATAAATTATCAGGGAGTACGCTTTAGGAGTGATTTAAAATGGAATGATCATGTGAAGTTGATCGTCGGTAAAGCAGATGCCAGACAGATTCATTGGAAGAATCCTAAGGAAATGCAATCCGAAAACAAAGGAAGTAGGTTACAGTACGCTTGTTCGCCCACTGCTTGAATACTGCTCAGCCGTCTCGGATCCGTACCAGATAGGGTTGATAGAGAAGATCCAACGGAGAGCAGCGCGCTTCGTTACAGGATCATTTAGTAATCGCGAAAGTGTTACGGAAATGATAAATAAACTCCAGCGGAAGACTCTGCACGAGAGACGCTCGGTAGCTCGGTACGGGCTTTTGTTAACGCTTCGAGAACATGCCTTCACCGAAGAGTCACGCAGTATATTGCTCCCTCCTACGTATATCTCGCGGAGAGACCACGAGGATAAAATCAGGGAGATTAGAGCCCACACAGAAGCATACCGACAATCCTTCTTTCCACCAACAATACGAGACTGGAATAGAAGGGAGAACCGATAGAGGTACTCAGGGTACCCTCCGCCACACACACCGTCAGGTGGCTTGCGGAGTATGTATGTAGATGTAGATGTAGACAAGGTCCTTATATGTGAAAACCGCTCAGGAATGACACATGTTGAATGTTAGTAGTCGAGACGGGAAAAAAGACAAATAGAACAGCGAGAAGACAGTTTTGGAAGACTTATTTATAACGTAAAGAACATGTAACGGGCGTGGATGGGATACGTTGCTGGATGAATGTATGATAGATGGATCGAAAAATATTTTTCTTGTTTTTCAAGATATGAGAAAGTTTTCAGATAACGGCACCATGAAAGTTAGGTGGTTGACATAAGAATTAAAATGAAGGAGCAACATGGACGCGAATGGTGAAAGGAAGTAATACTTGGTGACATCTGGAGTAGACCGTTAAACGGATATCAGATGGCTGGTGATGGCGAAATGATGATGTAAATTATGCTGATATAATCGCTGTTTCGTATCTTGGGGTTACAAAGAACTGCACTCTAAATTTGGTGGAAGGTCCTCAGCCTGTTGAACATGATCACCTGATCTCATCTTATTATCTAATGAAATGATTTCTGTCCTCATTTGATCAATAACGAAACAAGAGTGAAATATTTCTAATATAGAATGATGCGATAAATACGTGGTAAATCGATCACGCCTGACGAATAAAAAGTGAAAACAGTGTGCAAGTTTTCAATGGCAGCAACTTTGTTTCTCTACGTTCTTGTGTAGTTTTCTTTTTCATACAGTGATATTCTCTTTTGATTCTGGCAGAAACACGACGAATGTCGTGTTCTGCAAAACTGTTTCTCAGATACGTCTTGTTAAATGTGTGTGTCCTCCATCGTAATTCAGAGTTATTAGTAAATCAAATCATAGGCATATGTAGCTGAAATTTGAAAACGTGTAACCGTGGAATATCGCCTGAGTGACGATTAGTCTCATTTCGCGCATTCTCGACATTGCGCTAGAGACTCCAAGGTGAATAGGGAAGAATAGTTTAAGAGCTCGAAGACATAGTTTTGGCGTCATTTAGGATCCACAGCGACCGTAAATTGCAGTGCCAACCAAAAAGCAGTCCAGATCGCAATATAGTATTTGTTTCTGGTACTGGTAAGCGGTTTCAGCTCATATGACTATCCTCAGACGTGTGCGTGTATAGCAGCGTACCATGTAAGAAGGAACTTATTCATGTTAACTAATCAGTACTGCTAACCACATAGGAAAGGCTACGCGTTATACAGGAGATGCTGCGCCCACCGGTCACCATGTTAATCGTGATGAAAACATTTGAAATTGACGAATGGCGTGCGTAGATAGTATATGAAAACTCAACGTAAAATTGCCTAAAACACTGAAATGCATTTAGAAAAACATTTGAAAACGTTCAACATATTTCTGGAGGCCGATAGTAGCATCTCGGTATACTGGCTCATCTAGCAACTTGTCACTTTACTTTTTAACTGTCTTGCTCTTATGTCACTTATTAAGCTGAATAAGTCTTGTTATACATAACGCATTATGGTACATATTTCAGAGTCTGTTTGGTCTGACGATGCTGATGTAGGCTGAGGCCAATTACCAGGATTAAAAATAAAGAAAACTCTGTTAAGTGGTCAGCAATGGAGATTTCCCTCCATTTATAGATGAAGGTAATATAAAGTCGGCACACATAGAGTTTAGACCCTTACGCAACTGCGACCAGCCTTAATTATTCGCAAATGTGCACTACCAAAATTACAGCTCTGCATTGTAGTTTCTCCGCCATACGTATTTCATTTAGGTCTGCCAACTTGGGAAATGAAAATGCGCCGACCGAAAAGCGAGTCGTGTAACGACAAACACGGAACTGTTAGCCGAGAACACGGAACGCGTTTTAAACAATTTCAGGCGGGAGGGAGGGAAGGAAGCCACTGCTGCGCTGCCAGAGAGTTCTGCGTCGCCATGTTGCTGTCCGGCAGAGTCGCCATGACGCAAGAAGAAGCGCCGGCGGGTCTTCGGAGAGCAAACTTGTACGTCGGCTCACAGCGGTTTGCATACATTTTCCAACTCTGTTCTCGGCCTGTCAAACAAAATGCTAATTACTTCCCTATAGGACAGAAAACGAAGTAGCAACTTTTTGTTTTCATATAAGGAGACGAGGCCATTTTTCTTTTTCAAAGGAACCAATGTGGCATTTGGCTAAGTAGCTTCAGAAAAAGAACAGAACTCTTACATCTGAATTTTCGAAAGAAAATGAAACTCCTAACTTCGCAAATAGGAGCATTAAATCTTAACCACCACGTCGAAATGCTAACTGTACCGTCTAAGAAAATGATTTGTCCTTGTTAGGCTATACATTACCACTGCGTTGCGTCAGAAACTTTCAGACTGGGAGACAAAGAGAGATGGATAAATAGACTTTGCGCATTGTAGCGAACATCACTCGTAGAAGCCGATCTGGGGGAGATGAGTTTGGATGTAGGAACACGCGAGGCAATACTGACCCTACGCCCTCTCTTAGAAGGTAGGGTGAAGGAAATGCAAATCTATGTTTATATCATTTGTAGACAGAAACCAGGCCAGTGATTGAGAAGGGAATGAGACAGGGTTGTAGCTTATCTCCGATGTTGTTCAATCTCTACACTGAGCAAGCATTAATGGAAACCAGAGAAAAATATGGAGAAATAATTAAAGTTAAAGGAGAAGAAAAAATCTTTGAGGTTTGCAATGACACCGTAATTCTGTCAGAGACAGCAAACGACTTGCAAGAGCATTGCAACTGAATAGTCAGTGACTTGAAAGTTAGGTATAAAACGAACATCAGTAAGCAAAACAAGGATAATGGAATGAAGTCTAATTAGATCAGGTGATGCTAAGGAAATCAGATTAGGAAGCGAGACGCTTAAAGCAACAGATGAGTTTTGCTGTTTAGGCAGCAAAATAACTGATGATGGCCGACGTAAAGAGGATATAAAATGCAGTGGCAAGAAAAGTCGAAGAACAGAATTTTCTTAACTTAAAAACAGATTCTAGCGCGAGTAAGTCTTTTATGAATGTGTTTCTTTAGATTTTAGCCACATATGGAACTGAAACATTGATGATAAACAGTTTAGACTAGAACAGAATAGAGACTTTTGACATGTTGTGTTACGGACGAATGCTGAAGACTCGATGGGTAGATCGCGTAACTAATCCTCAGGTGCTAAGTAGAATTGGGGAAAAAAGGAATTTGTGACAAAAGATGAGGAAAACAATGGATTGGGTGGTAGGGACATACTGAGACATCAAGGGATCACGAATTTAGTAATGGAGGAATTTGTGAGGGTTAAAAACCGTAGAGGGAGACCAAGCCATGAATACAGTAAGCTGATTCAGATGGCTGCTGGTTGTAGTAGTTATTCGGTGATGAAAGCGCTTGCGTAAGATAGAATAGGATGGAGAGCTGCGTCAAACCAGTCTTCGGACTGAAGACGACCACAACAACGGACATCAATATGTAGAAACCTCTTCTCTCATGTATAAACTGCAATTATATTAACTGTTGTCCATAAATATGTATCTCGTCCATTGTTTTCAGACTGCAAAAACTGTTTCTAAATTCCTTTTATTCTTCCATCGGGGTTAATTCAGAAATGAACGAACAACAGAAAATTTAACGCCACACTTGCTAATTGGTGCTTTAATTCATTTTAATCGACAGAGATGATTAGGATATATCGCTCGAACCAATAAGAGGTTCTTCATTACTGCAGTAGACTCAATTTTAGTCATTATAGGACTGTCGGAAGGACAGGCTCAGCATATAGAAAGGCCAAAACATCATTCGGTAAAATTAAAAGCAGGGGTGGCAACATTATGAGAGGAATGGTAATTCCACTGCTGAAAGCAGAGGAAAGAGCAGATATGTGAAAAGAGTACGATGAAGGCCTCTTTTATGGGGAGAACTTGTTTGATGACTTGACACAGGAAGAAACTGGAGTCGATACGGAAGATATTGTGGATCCAGTAATAGAGTCGAAGTATGGAAGAAGGTGTGGACAACACTCCATTGAAATTTTTAAAATCATAGGGGGAACGCAAACGACTACTCGTGTTGGTGTGTAGTATCTATGAGACTGGCAACGTACCATGAATAATTCGAAAAAATGTCACCACACAAATCCGAAGACGAGAATAAGAATAATATACAGAAGAATGAGAAAAAAATGGAGAATCTGTTAGATGACGATCAGTTTGGCTATGGGAAAGACAGAAGAAACAGAGAGACAGTTGTGACTTTATGCCTGACAATGGATGCGAGACTGAAGATAAATCAAAATATGGTCGTAGGATTTGTCGAGCTGGAAAAAGCGTTCGGCAATTTGACATGGTGCTAGATATTCGAAATTATGGAAAAAAATATGAGTAATCAACAGGGTAAGACGGGTGCATACAATATGAAAATCAACCACGACCAAATAATAATACTGGAGCAACGAAGTGCTTAGATTAATAAGAGTGTACGACATGGATTTAGTTTTTCGCCTCTACTGTTCAATCTATACGTCGAAGAAGCAATGACGAAAAAAGAAGAAAGGTTCAACAGTAAGATTAAAATTCAAGGTGGAGGTCTATCAATGATAAGATTCGCTTATGACATTGCTCAGTGAAAGTGAAGAAGAATTGCAGGAGCTGGTGAATGGATTAAAGAGTCTAATGAGAATAGAATATAAATCGAGGGGAAACCGGAAAAAGACGAAAGTAATGAGAAGTAGCAGAAATGCAAATAGTCAGAAAGTTAACATCAGTACTGATGGTGACGAAGCAGAAACAGTTAAGGAATTCTGCTATCTTGGAAGCAAGATAACCCCTGATGGATGAAGTTAGGAGGACATAAAAAGCAGACTAGGACAGGTAAAGAGGGCATTCCTAGCCAAGGGAAGTGTACTGGTGTAAAACGTAGTCTTTAATATGAGGAAGAAATTATTGACAAGGTACGTCTGGTGCACAGCGTTCTATGGTAGTGGATCATGGACAGTGGGGAAACTGGAACAGAGGAGAATCTAAGCGTCTGAGATGTGGTGCTACAAAATAATAATGTTGAAAATAACGTGGCTGATAAGGACTGAGGAAGTTCTCCGCAGAATAGGCTATGAGAGGAACATATGGGAAAACTGACAAGAAGAAGGAACAGGATGATAGGACATGAGTCAAGGAATCAGGGAATGACCTCCACGGCCTGGAGGGAACTGTGTAGGGTAAAAGCTATAGGGGGAGACAGCAAGCGGATGATTGAGAACATAGGCTGCAAGTGCTGCTTTCAAATGAAGAGGCTGGTATAGGAGAGGAATTCGTGGCAGGCTGCATCAGGCCAATTAGAAGACTGGTGATAAAAAAAGAAATTAATAAGTAACTTAAATATACAGACTGTCATCAGTACTTTGACAGATGATGTACATAGACCTCATTGTGTTCTTATATTATAGTGAATATTCAAAGGACCATATTGTTTATGATTGTATTCTAAACTATGTCACTCTACATGCACTTGTACAAGGTATTGTACTTAGTATTAAAATTGGTCAAGAGATGATAGATGTTTGTTTAACCTTTTCTTTCAGTTCGTCAAGAATTACAAAAACTCTAGTGATCCTCCTCCGTGGCTAATGTCGCTAAGGCACGCTTGTGGAGTGGGGGTAAGTCGGTTCGAATCCTGGTAGTGGAAAAAATTCTCACCGGCAGTATTTGGTCGGCAACGGGAGGAGAGATTGTGGTTTATAGTTCCTGATCACCAAACGTTGTGCCAATGTCCCGGTTTTAATACAAAACCTCTCTACAGTGTGTCATGAAGTGAGGGCATGTGACACTGTTGGTGATCTGTCCATCATATAGGGACGTTAATCCTGACGGCTCTCTTCATGCTATTCGCCAGAATTAGGTTACGTGCTGGCATGGGTTTTACCCCTTCCCTCCACTCATCACCATCATTATACAACACAAATATTACATACCACGCCACATACACAGTACATACATGTAGTATTACAAAAATGTGTCATACAGCATGTTGCAAATAAAAATATATTGGGGAACCTTCATGACATGCTGACATATTTGGCTAAATGGAGTATCATTTGTCAGCTTGACAGCCACATTCATTACGGTAACACCGCTGACGAAGTGCTCATGCTCGGTTCTCCTGCAATAAGTTTGGGCAAAAGCCCACTTAAATACGGAGATGGGAGTTTCCTCTAGCGGGCCACGACCTGGTATGGAGGCTCGTCATAGTAATGCTGGTAGCGGCAAATGTTTCTCTGTAGAAACAACATCAATCAAATCTACATGTTGCAACAAGAGCAATGTGCTGTATTTTTAAGTGAAATTGCTATTAGTGACACAGTTTGTCCAGAGTCGCTTCTCTCCTTCTATCTGCAGGAATAATTACTTAAAAGTAACGTAACTAATGCAGGACTTGTGATCCATCCCTAATGACCTTGCTGTCTATAGAACAATTTATTTTCCTTTTCAATTACCCTCATCTTTTCATGGTTAATTTGTTCCGAAATTATGCCTGCAATTTCAATAATAATTAAAGAGCTGTAGTATGTGTCACAAATATTTAACTAGAAAGGAATAAGGCAATAATCATGAAGACCGATACAGGCAACATAGTTTTGATTATGACTGAGAATGAGTATGACAGGAAAATTAATGAGTTCTTTGAGAAGTCTGAACAAAGACATAAACGCCATACTGAAAGAGTATTGTACTAATCAAACAAAATGTATCATTTGCAGTATGCAAGAGGTAGTTAACAAAATTACAGGCATTCACATACCAATAAATGGTAAATTCATATCATATGGTATCTCCAATTTCTATATAAACATTTCAGTTAGAGAAATTATGGACACTGTAAAGAAGAATTTAATGAAAGATAGGAAATTAAGCAAGTGTAAAACATACTAGTAGATAGAAATGTTGGAACTTATCGTAAAATCAATCAGTATACATTATAAAATTAAGTGTACAACGTGTGTGCTGCTAAAACTCAAAAACGAGTTCCGGTACGATCAGGAGAGTTACATGATGTGGTAGCCTTCTCTCAGCCATCGATGAAGAAGGTTCTTGTTTTTACCTAAAGGGTATGAGGACTAGGAATTTTCGGCCTTAGAAATTTCTACAACATTCGAGAGCATTCCAGAATATTCGAGAATGTTTTAGGATTCTGGAATCTTCGGGAATAGTCTGGAACATTCGGGAAGATTTCTCTCGAAAATTCCGGAACATAGCAGATCATTGTGGAACATTCCATAACATTCTCGAATGTTTCGGAATGTTCTGGAACATTGTGGACCATTCGAAGCCTTTTTGGTATGTTCTGAAATTCGTCACGGGTTGAGGCAACCCATTGATAGGGGTATATAAGGCAAGACCCGTCGTGGGTTCAGACGTCTTCTTATCAGTGACGAAGGGAGGAACCGAAAAAATAGTGCAGTGAGTGAACAGTCAAAGTGATACAGTGACTAAATATTCAGGTATTAATCAACTGTACAGACCAGTTTAAAGTTTCATCACCTGTACTGTAGGAGGATGAACGTATCCCGCGAACTATCCTGTAAGTCGCAAGAGACGCTCCCTTTGACGCGGTCTCGTTGTTTGAAACATTGTTTTTTTTTTCTGCTCTAACACGCTTTGTACACTGCCAGAAATTTTGTTCTTCCACCACGACTTTGAGGTCTGTGTCAGGTTCTAAACTGACATTAACATGCTCTGATCCATGGCCTCTGGCAGAAAGCTAGACATCGCACGCTGTAAATCATGTTACTACTGCTGCTACCGTAGCACACCACACACAATGAATTATTGTAAATAAAAGTCAGCATTAGAGACTAAAAGACCCCCTCACACTGTCATTGACCAACCCGCCCTGTATAACCGTACCGATTTAATCTGCAACCGACCAGAAGTAGACCGCTACATTCCACGTCGCGTGAATTAATGAAGCTTGCCGAGTCCTCGCCCATCCAAGTGTACAAGATTTCTCGAGATGCGCCCATGTTGAGGAAGTTAGCACTCCTTATCGATGTATAGTAACAGATTTGAAAGTGTTGTGATGTGATAGCAGACGGTTAAGAAGAACAAGAAGCGGGTGCCTTTTTTGCGATGGGGCTCCAGACGGACAGACGGATGGAGTTTGAAACATTTTTAAGTAAATCAACCAAGCAATCAATTTTAAAGTATTATTCCAGAGTC
The DNA here is from genome assembly GCF_023864345.2 of Schistocerca serialis cubense. NCBI lineage: Eukaryota > Metazoa > Arthropoda > Insecta > Orthoptera > Acrididae > Schistocerca > Schistocerca serialis. The sequence continues at coordinate 62,425,740 of NC_064643.1, forward strand.
TATGATCAGTACCTGGAAGGTATTGGTAAGAGAGAACATAAACACAGGCACTCCTAAGGCTACAACGTTCCGCACTTAAAACAGGTTATAATGTTAGATCGCTCGAATTTCAGACCTATAAGTCTAATGGTATGTAGCGCTGCTATATTCCAATGTAACAGACATATTTCAAGAATATGACATACATCCCTCTTCCCAGTTTCTCAAAGATAAACTATGTTATCGATCGTAAAACGAAAAAACTACTTCCCTAAAACATTGGCTCTGTGTGATACGAGCACAATAGAGCTTTCCAGAGATGAAAGCGTCCACTGTTCACTTCCGATCATGTTCAGAAATTATTCTATGCCTGCATGAGTCCTATATAAAATTGTCGTTAGTAATGGAGAATACCTCTTACAAGGAAACAGATAAACGCATAGCAGCAGTGCACGACAAGTGAAAATTATAAGTCAGTCCACCACTAACTATGTAAACAGCACATATGTCAGACAAATTTATACACGGGGATTGCAGTGCTTCACAAGCACCTATCTCTAACTTAATTATGAAGCTGACGTCTCGATTTTACACGCAAGATGCGTTTAGAGGAATGTGTCACGTTTTATCGCACATAAGATGGAAGTCCTCTGATGACTGATAGGTTTACCATTAACGATCGCAAGTAGACAGTGCTTTAAATCACATATACAACACGGGGCTGTATACAAGTCGAACACAGGCTATGTCAAGCGACTGATGCTCCTGATGGAACAGTGGAAAAATTGACTTGCAGCAACTTCTATCTCTCTAGAATATATCACCAGACTTCCATTAAATCGTACCTCTTTACAGCTCCATCTCAATCGATCACCGCGTCCACTCTCTGTTATCCTATAATGCAGATGCATGTAAGTTTAGATGTAAATGGTTCTCTATCTTCATGAAAATTGTCAAATACAGTAGTCAACTCGCATGTATCACTGCTACCTCAATAGACATACAGTATAACGCTGCCTTGACTGAAAAGTATTGAATGCTTCCCTGATTCCTTCGCTGCCATGCCGACGTTTTCTAGGATTCCTCTTGCTGCCACATACTTTCTGCCGTGTACAAATTGTTGTTCGTCAACCAGAGGATACGCGAGTACTTGATAAATTTCCCCAAATTTCGGGGTACATTCGGTCAATTTATACCTATTCCCCATCATTTTTCACAGTTCTATCGATTTTATTTCAGTTCTACCCATGAGATCATGACATATCCTCTCGTTCCGTGTTCTGAAATTACTTGTAAATGTATTACATCTGCCAACACCTAGCCCAAATTCACTGATTGGAAGGTGTAGTATAACACTGTATTCGATTATGTCCAGTCACCTCTACACTTGGAGAGCGTTTGTTTTATTTTCTGCATGTCTGTGTATATGCATGTGCTGTGGATGGCTCCCAGGATCCAGTCCCCCGCTGGTGGACCAAACTTGGACACAGAACACATGTCCGGACATAACACGTGATCAGTACACCTGTGAGCCCTATCCCAGATGTGGCATGTGGTGCATCCGCCTCCGAACATGGTCCGGATATATATAGTGCGCAGCACGTCCACACTCAGACGCTAACTCGGGTCTACTGTGGATCCTTGGAACCATCCGTGTCACATGCATCTACAAAGATATACAGAAAACAGAGCAAATGCTTTCCAAATGTGCAGGTGGCTGGATACAGTCGAGTACAGTGCGTACTGCGCCTGCCGATCAGTGCACTTGGGCTAGGTGTTGGCAGCTGTACTTCATTTAAAAGCAGTTTTAGAACACAGAACGAGAGGTTATGTCATCATCGCATGGATAGGACATAAAATCGATAGAATTGCGAAAAATAACGAGGAATAGGTATAAATTGACCGAATGTACACCGAAATCCGTGGAAATTCAGCAAGTAACTGCTTATCTTCTGGTTGGCGAAGAACAATTTGTACCTGGGAGCAAATATGCAGCAGCAGAGGAATCCAAGAAAACGTAGGCATGGAAGCGAAAGGAATCAGGAAAGCAGTCAATTTCTTTCTGTCGATGCAGTGATATACTGTATGTCCATTGAGGTAACAGTGCTACATGCGAGTTGGCTACTATATTTGACACTTCAGGAAGACAGAGAACCATCCACCTCTAAACTCACTTGCATCTGCATTAAAGGATAACAGAGAGTGGATGGGGCGATGGGTTGAGATGGAGCTGTAACGAGGTACGATTTAATGGTTGACTGATGTTGCTTTCTAGAGATGGAAAAGTTGCTGCAGGTCAGTTTTTCCACGGTTCTGTCACGTGACATAGCCAGCGTTCTACTTGTACACAGCCACGTGTTGTGTATGTGATTTAAAGCACTGTATACTTGCGATCGTTGACGGTAAACCTGTCGGCCATCAGACGACTGTCTTCTCATGTGTGATGAAATGTGACGCATTCCTCTAAAAGAACCCACTGTCGCATCTTGGGTGGAAAACCGAGACTTCACCTTTGTAACTTAGTTAGCGATAGGTGCATGTGAGGCACTAAAATCCCCATGCATACATTTGGAATCTGCTACATCGTCAACATCTGTATTCGCAAGTGGAAATACCAGTTTCCTCTATTTTCTTTTTTGAGTTTCCACGTAACTGTCTTTACAGGCATGACAGGATTATCAGTCGAACGTGAAAAAGCTGCACCGATTTTGCTCATAAAACTAAATCAAACTGGACTTTGTCTATTTTTGTGGAAAGAGGACATTTATTATGGTCGGGAATGTTTTTAATAGTTGCTTTATTATAGGAGTCATGTTAACGTTAAATAAATAATCGAGCGTAAAACGGTGGGTAAGTTGGTTACGATATTGTGGCTCTCGCTCAATCCCTGCTTGAGCATACTACGTGGCGTCAAACAAAGTGGTTTCCATCTCAGAACGAGAGGCGTTGAGACCTGTGAGAGCGGCGCCTCGTAGCCATTAGGGACAGCTGTGTCACTATACTTTTAGGTGAACAAGATGCACTTGGTGGAAAGCCATCCTGTTATCTCTATGCTTGCTATCGTATTGAGGAAGCGTATGATCGTATAGATGCAGGCGGCGGCCAGCCTGGACTTTCGCTTTGGTGGCAGCCAGCACTGCTGCAAGGCATTTTGGCTAGGTTTTCATTTGGGGCGCCAGCCAGCACGGGGCCCCAGGGCCGCGAGACTGTCAGAGTAGCAGCCCCATCCCGTAGTTTGTGATTCTGTATGGATGAGAACCCTGTCTTTTAGGACGACGGTTTCCCCCACTATTGTGATGCTTTTTTCCCATCAGCTGTGTATTGGCTTCTGTTAGAGCGACTATTAGTAGGCGTGTGTAGTGAACTCTGACGTCAAATAGGGATAGATTCCATATGCTTGTCGGTAATAAACTTTTTTAAAACTCATCTCTGTGCAACACCACGATCTAGTCATTTGAACGTTTTTCCCCCTAGGTGTAGAGTAAAGTTTGAGTGTTTCTGTCGCTGGTTACGAGTGGTATAACTTTTTCCCCAGCGGGATAAGACCAGTTGTCATTTTTTTCGGGGTATTGCCGCTCTTTGCAGTGCTATACATATAGTTGTGTAATTAGGGCGGACCTTTGTGATGAATTACGTAATTAGGATGAATATTTGCGTAAGTGTGGAGTGGTAATGCGAATATTTTTTTTCCCCAGCAGGATAACACGAGTTGTATGGTATAGCTAGTTTTTGCAATTTTAAGCCATCCTTGTGCAGCGCTATACATATAGTTGTTCAAAAAGTCCGATCTTTGTGATTAATTATGTATGGATGGATATTTGCGTCATTTTCGAGTGGTATTGGGAATTTTTTTTTACAAGCAGGATAAGACCGTTTTTATGATATAGTTAATGTTTGCGAGTTTAAGCCTTTCTTGTGCAGCGCTATGCATATAGTTGTGACAGTAGGACTGATATTTGTTCGTGTTTTGTATCAGCATAATAAATAAACTAGGTGGCATCAGTCCCTAAATAAATTGTTAAAGAAATAAATAAAGTACACTCATTCCTGTCTCCAGCAGCCCAGAACAGATTGATTCCTTTTCCTGGCAGTTTTCCCCCTCTTGACCGCTAGGGAGATAAGGAGGCTGGGGAAGACTTGCAGCTGAGAAAAACACGTGATGTCATCATGCTCCTATCGACTGAACTGCACTATCACGTGACCAATCAAGGCGTCCTGTAGCCGTGAACTCATGAACTAGGTCAGTTCTTTGGTCTGGTGGATTGGAGTTAGTTGTCTTTTGTGTGGTGGGAGCTTATACATAGATTTTACAAATGACAGACAATTCCAGCAGAGAAAGATATTTTCATGCATTGTGTAATGCATCGTTAATGCAAAGCATTTATTTGAAGGACCATATACTTCCTCTTGACATGTTCAAGCATTAATGCTCGTTTCACTTCTCCATGCAGTGAGCTGAGGATGCACTCCTTGGCTGAATAAGTCCGTGTAATACAGCCATTAACCCCCCCCCCCCACCCGTCTGGCACCAACATCTTGCTAATTGAACACCGACAGCTCAACAAGCACTGATATCTCAGCCTCTTGTGGTGGTAACACCGAGCTAATGCTGTAGGTAGACGATATAATTTAAACAAATTTATACAAATTTAAACAAATTCGCACAAATTTAAACAACTTATGTTCGAACTAAATCACGTCATGAGTAGCCTCTAGTGGGGCAGCACCATACTAACTCCACACAGCTGCAGGAGTAAGCTCTTAGAGCAAACTTCGAAATTCAAAGAGGATGACGCGCCAGAAGCCCATGGCTAACACACTTGATAATGGTACTGCCTATGATCATTTAAATAAAGACTTATGTCCAGCACATGCCGAGTCCTTTTCCCCCAGTTTCTTTCCCGCCATTTTCTTAGGTTAGTAGAGATAGCCCAATTGATCTATCTTTCTTCCAAAATTCAGACTTCCTGCCAAGGGGGCGTGGCAAGGGGGGCGTGGCACTTCCCCGCCAAAAGCCGCCATCATGGATGGCTATACTCGCTTCTTCTGCTGACGTCACAGCAGCCATCTTGAATGATGTCAATGGCGTCATCAGTTGACGTCACGTGACGACGCGAACTTGCGTCATCAGCCGACGTCACGTCCGCCATCTTGGGTAACGGTACTTTGGGGTGGCACCGTCCTAGTACTGTGCTGTAAATGGTTAAAATATATTTTCGATAATTTTTTTTTACTTCTTATACTTTAAAGTTTATCCTTTTATTCCAACGACCACACAATCTGTCAAGCAGAATACACCAGTTAGTTCAAATATAGAGACGAAATAGATTTCTAAAGAAAGAAGTTTGCTGTGGCGAACTGTATAGTGGGCACGCACCCAGTTGTATTGATAAACTACCTATAGAGTTGTAAGAAATATAAGCTGGCAGCTGGAACACAGAATGATGTTATCAACATACACTCCCAACTTAATACTTTACACAATTGTATGAAACTTACAATGGGAAGTGGGACACACAAAGGTATAAATTTCCTAGTTGTTAAGATCACAATTGTTAGGCATAAGAGCGTAAGTTTGAAATTGATCCTAAAAATAACACAACAGGTGCCATAATCCTTCAGAAGTTGTGCCATTCAATACAACAGGTATATTTTCACACGATGATGCATCAGGTGATTAGCATTTCATTGTAAAGACATGAGGCAGATAAGAATATGGGACGTTGCAACAGATTCCACACCGCAAATAATAGAGACAAAGTGCAAAAGGGCATTAAGAAAAGCAGAGCGGCCGCTAATACATAAATAGCCCTGGCGAGAGAATATAAAGTTGTGGGGAAACCAAATACACCACGGCATCATACATTGCTAGAATCTCGGACCGAATAGTTGAGTTCAAAAAGAAAAGGAAATATCAGGTTCTGTACAGAGTATGTATCCGATAGGTTAATGTGTCACACAAACAACAAGGTAAAGCCTTTTTCAAGGTCTGGGTTCAACAAAATTAACAGTGCCAGATTCCAGAAATCTATAGATCAAATAAATGGGAGATAATTTCGAGAACAGATTTTAAAAGGACACACAGTTGACTGTGGACAATGAGTCCACAATGGCAACGCATTTGGAAGAGCCACCCACACTATTTCAGACGCCTTCAAAGCTCTGCAGATAGCACATTAGAGTAACAAGGGAATAGTTATGGATGTGCACGAGGAAATGGAAATACGCACACATGCTGAAAAGGGGTGGGACAATATATTAAACGAACACAAAGATAATGTTTTTACATATTTGTAATTGAGTATTTACCGAAATGGAATGATGCAAATATTTCAGGGAAACACCTGGATAGTCTACAATTACATAAGTGTTATATGTCTACTTACAGTCTCATCAGGCATGTTACAGTGTAAATATGAATTTTACAGAATGTTTGGTTTTAATATTTTTATTCATTTTATAGAATATTTGACATGATGTTAGTATGAAAACATATGTGTATTTGGGAGGTGGAATACTTACATGATAATTATTTTAATTATGTCGATAAAATATATATAATAGTGAGGCACCATGAGAGGTATGGCAACATGTGATATCAAATTAATTATGCAAATTAATTAAATTGATGAATTAATTACTCTATCTACTGATGACATCATGGTTTCTCCCAGCTGACATGTATCCTCTCCACCTCCCTCCCCTTTCCCATCCACACCCCTGAAACGGTGGGAAATGGAAATTATTGCAGGAAACTGGTTGGAAATTCAAATTTATTGGGGGGATATCAAATTGTGCATGTAATACAGCCATAAACCCCCCCCCCCCCTGTCTGGCACCAACATCTTGCTAATTGAACACTGACAGCTCAACAAGCACTGATATCTCAGCCTCTTGTGGTGGTAACACCGAGCTAATGCTGTAGGTAGACAATATAATTTAAACAAATTTATACAAATTTAAACAAATTCGCACAAATTTCAACAACTTGAGGTTCAGAGATCAACTGACATAGTTCACAGCACTACCATCAGAAATACATTATTGGCCCTCCCCTTCTCCCTCACTCCCCTCATCTCCCATCCCCACCACTCCACTCCCCTTCCCTAGTTTTCCTCACCATCCCTCCCCAACCATCCTCTCCCCATCCCCCTACCTTTCCTTCCGCTCCTCCTCCCCTCCCCGTCACCTCCCTCCTCCATACCCCCCCTTCTCCTCCACTCCCCTCCCCTCCGCTCCCCCCCCCCCAGAAAATGGTGGGAAAAGGACTCCACCTCATCTGTGCTTCTGAGTAGGATGGACTTTATTATTTTGTACACAGTTCAATATATTACTTATTTAAACAATCTGAGTGGCTCCATCCATTTCGTCAATAGTTATTGGATGTGTAGGTGACATTTTTGTTTTTAGTGTAACACTGAAGAATTGATCCAGCCAGTCTATCCAGTAGCCCTAAAAAGGGTGTTGGTAATGGTTGTAGTAGTAGCAGTAGCAATAATAATAATAATAGGACAGCAAACTATCACAGAAGTACAGGGGAGTAGCCTCCTGATGATCTACAAGTGAATAACTGCTGGATGTGCGGAGGATATTTTCGCTGTTAGTCTAACACTAGACAGTTGGTGCAGCCAGTCTAGCTAGTAGCCCTATATGGAAAGGATGGGTAATAATGACAGGACAGAAATCTGTCACTGAAGTTCAGGAGACGAGCAGTCTGTTGATCTACAAGTCAATAGCTCCTGCGAGGAGGATCATACGGATGTTTAATAATAACAACATTAGAACAATGACCCACTGTCTCACTACACTTGTTATTTTTCTTTATTGTTATTCATACCCCTACCCCATGTGGGCAGGGATGAGCTGGTAGTTGCACAATTCACCGCTCTTCAGACAAGAGACTGTATAAAATATCATAGGAGAAACGTTAAATACGTAAAATGTGGAGATAAAAGATGAAGTTGAGACAAGAGAATGGAATACAGTGGGAGTTTATAGATACAAAAAGGGAATATTTTGATGAAGCACAGTTACATAAAACCCACATATAAATAAAATGACACTCAGTGAGGATGTAGTACAAAAACACTGGCGGCACAGAGAGCACTATTAACACAGCTTTCACAGTATGAAAGCCACATGGGACAATGACACTTAAAACACATTGCAGTTATGTAACACACATGGTGAGCACCAAAACATGATGGATAGTAACTGGATTAAAGCTCAAAGGACATGACAACGGAGGGGAGGCAAGGAGGAAGGGAAGAGGAGGGAAAGGAGAGGGATCGATGGAGGATGGGAGCTGGAAAAAAGGAGGAGATGGTTGCACATCAAAAGACAGGAGATGTGGTTGGTGAGGATGAGAGCAACCCAGGAAGGAGTGCAAGGTCTGGGAAAGGAGAAGCGAGAAGGATAGGGAGGAGAATAGGGGAACGTCAAGGGGGGAGAGAAAGGATAGAGAGCACCAGGGAGAAGCGAAGAGGAAGAGGAGGGTTCAGAGTTGGAAGGAAGGATAAATATTAGCCCAAATCACATTATCTTGGATGAAGAGACGCTGAAAGTTTCTTTGGGACAGATGATGGAGGGAGTGGAGATGCGGAGAGAATGGGACACATTGACAGAGGCGTGGCAGCAGACGGGAAATGAAGAGGAAAGGAGAACACCAGGGGGTGAGGGTCATCAAGGTTGCGGTTGGTTAGAGGATGTGTTCAAGCAAATGGAGGAGATGTGGGAAAGGGGTGAGGTCACAGAGGATCCTCATGAGCGTGGGAAATGGATAATGAAAGCGAGGCAGAACACATTGTATTCAAGGATTTGGAGGGCTTTTAGAATTTAGGAGGGACTGACATCCAGTTGACACTGGTGTAAGAAAGGATGAGATAGACCAAGGATTTGTATGTATGAAGGATGGTGGAAGGATGCAATCACCATGTCCAGCTAGACAGGCATTTCAGGAAGTGGAGTCTACTGGGGGCTTTGCTTTAGATGGTATGGAGGTGGGAAGTCCAAGTGAGGTGATGGTCAAAAATGACACCAAGGTATTTGAAAGTGGGAGTAAGCTGGATAGGATGGTCGTAGATGGTGAGATAGAAATCATGGATCCTGAAGAAAGAGGTGGTACAACCTATAATGACAGCATGGATCTCTGAAGGATCGATTCAAATTAGCCATTGGTTGCACCAAGCAGTAAACTGGTCTACATGGGTTTCGAGGGAGCACTGGGATTGTTTAATGGTAGGTTAGAGGGCAAGGAAGGTTGTGTATCAGTATACTGAAGGAGATGGACAGGTGATTTGGGCGTATCAGCAGTGTACAGGAGATAAATGAGAGGAGAAAGCCTTGAGGCAGGGTGTGATGGCTATCAGTAAGGCAGTGGAAGGCTGACCAGTATTTGGAGGAGTTGATGGGGAGATTGTCATTGAATCGTGTGCATGTATCGCGTCAGACCTGTCGTTTCTTTGCTGTCAGATTTCTAATGCGTCACTGTAATTTCCAGAGGCAGAGGAGAGTGTCCCAGTCACGATTGCGAAGGAAGAAATGATGGAGCTGGCGGGATTCACGGAGAGTGAGTACAGCCTGTGAAGGAAAGGTACTATCGTGAGAGTGGTTAGTTTTTTTGGAGGGGGGGGGGGGACATGGGGCGTCACTCAGCATCAGAGATGGTCTTCTGGAGGAAGGACGAGGCATGAGTGATGTCATCAGCGTGGTGAAGGGGAGGAGGTGGCTTCCAACCTGGTTTCAATGGATTAAAAAAATGTGAAATTAAATTATGGGACTTAACTGCTAAGGTCATCAGTCCCTAAGCTTACACACTACTTAACCTAAATTCTACTAAGGACAAACACACACACCCATGCCCGAGGGAGGACTTGACCCTCTGCCAGGACCAGCCACACAGTCCATGACCGCAGCACCTTAGACCACTCGGCTAATCCCGCGCGGCTTCAACGGATTCCTAGCAGGCATACAAGTCAGCACAGCAGTACTCATGAACGACCATGAGAGTTGCAACAGAGCAGGGAAACGGGAGGAGAGTCAAAAGAGATGTTGGGAAGGACTAGGAGGTGTCCCTACTAATGGGATCTAAGAAATTCAAGGTTATACACCCAAGGAGGTTGGGGAAAGTCAGGGAAAAGGCCAAGGTCACCTTGGAAGGTGGAAAGGAACTGATGCACCACCAAAGGATGGTAGTGTCATGGCTACGGATGTTAAGGTCTGTGGAAATCACGTAGTTGGAGAAGGTGCCGTCAATATGGGAAAGAAAGTCATAGGGGATGCGAGCAGCATGATGTGGATATTTGGTGGCACAGGTGAAGATGAGGGTTCGTAAAAAGACGCTGAGGGTAAGGTGTTCGGTACAGCTATTGAACAGGGGTTCTGGCTGGACAGGGATATGCTTAATGTAGCCAATAGCGACTCCACCTTGTGCTAAGAGGGGGGGGGAGATTATCATTACAGTGAAGTACATAGGGAGAGCTATGTACAGCTCAGTGAAGTTGGAAGAAGGTCGCATTGGGGATAAAGGTGTGAACGTGGTGGTGGGACAGGGTATGCATGAATAGAGGCTTATTGGAAGGGAAGGGATGAATGTTTTGATAAAGGACGTCATACTGTAGTCACGACAGGACAGAGAGTGAGGAAGGGCAAAGAGTGAGGAGAGAGAGGCTTAAACTATGGTGTAAAGGTGCATAAAGACGAAGTGGGCTTGGTTGTGGGAGTACGTGGCATAGGTGTTCAGGTGAAGACTGGAACAGGTGGTGAGAGAGATCTGTTGAAAGGTGTGTGGGCGTTGGAAGGGGTGGATGTTCTGAAGGAAGATTGTAAGGAGCTGTATGATGTCTTCAGCAGTGGCAGTAGGCAGAGGGAACTGTTGGATTTGAGGGGTTGATCAGAGGCACAAACAGGGATGGTGAGCTACGGTATGATGGGAGGGCATTTTGTCTTAGGGAGGAATAATAGGTGTGGTGCGTTTCATTACATGTATTACATGAATGAGGGGAGGTGAGGTTGGGCCACTACATGAGGAAATGAGAAGCTTTGCAGTGGGAGATGTATGGTGATCTTAGCAGACCAGCACCTTTGGCACCATTGGGACCGCAGGGGGAGGAGGGAGGGGAGCAAGAATGGTCAACAGGGTGGTGACGGTTATAGATAAGTGCTTCCTGGGTGAATAGGTGGTATATGGAGGAAAAGAACTCTGTTCCTGCAATGCCTCCACCTCTGTGATCACAGGGCTGAGCTTTGTGATTATGGTGTTGAGAGTTGGTGTTTCGGCAGGCATGGAGAGAAGAGGATAAGCAATGGTGTGAGGGTGGCATAGGGCCTAGGGACGTGTGAGATTCGGTAAGGACAAAGTTCTTGCAGGGAATGATTTGGGAAATAGGGGAATTGGGAATGTATTTCTGGCACAGACATCAAGGAAGTTTGGGTCAGGGCAACAGAGGAGGAAGGCATGCATGGTGGGATGTGGGAATGCAGATGGTATCCATAGGCTTGGGCATTTGGTTTTTTGTGGAGGGGTAGAATGGGGGGTCAACACTAGGACATTTAGGGAGTTTTGGTGAGGACGCTCTGTGAGGAAGGGGGGAGGAGGATAGAGAACGAACTTCTTGAAGTGATGGTAGAGGCAGGGCAAGTGACATGTAAATAATGGTGGTGATTGGCATGTCGATGTTTAAATGGAGATGAGCCTACCAGCGACAGATGTCGCCAAGGTAGGAAACAAAAATAATGAGTGAGAAGACAACACAGCAGATGAAAATGAAGAAATAGCACTGCAACGGCGACGGAAACAGCGATGGTGACACGACAGCCCAAGTGGCGGGGAGCAGTGGTGAGCAGTCAGCAGCAGACCCAAAGTATAAAGCAGCTGGTGGCAGGTGGCAGGTGGTTGGTGGGGAGTGATGGGTGGCGGGTGGCAGGTGGTGACAGTGGTGGTGGGCCATGGGCAGCAGACCCTAAAGCAGTGCGTGGAAGGTGGTGGATGGTGGATGGCGGTGGGTGGCAGTTGGTGGTGTCTGCGGACAGCAGGCAGTGGACCTAACAACATCGAGCAGTGGGAAGTGGGTGGCGAGATGGGTCAGATATGGGACACTGGGATTGTCCAACCGGCGAATATGTGCTAGGACTAGCCCACTCGACAAATTCTTCCATGTGGAAGCTGGGATTCCATCCCTCCTCAAGCCCACTGAACCTGTATCTTTTTTTTTTCTTTATTGTATTTCAATTCCCTATCCAGAGCAGGCTGGCAGAAGCATAGGCGCTGCCCCTCAGCTGATAGACATTAAGTATGTAACAGGAAGACATTTAAAACAGCATATAGGAGAAAACATGGTGGAACATAGATATGAAAATGGGGAACATACTGGAAGAAAGCATACAAAAGGGGGTGACTGTAAAAATGGAGATAAAAATCTAAAAAAGTATTTTACAGAAGAAACCACACACTGTAGAAATTAAAAGAACACTAGACGAAGTACAGGCAGAGCATAAAAGCTGCAGAATGATTAAAACAGCCATGTGATGGGTGGCATAGCACAGGACAATAATGGACAGCAAAACTACATACATGCCAAGCACATGATTAAAGCCACAGCACTTGACATCACTAGAACTTCACCAAACACGACACTGGCGCAGCGCATTGATGATGAAGAACAAACTGGGAAGTTCTGGCAGAGGTACAGACATGAGGGAAAAAGGAAGAAAGGGGGGGGGGTGATTCTAGAGGGAGAGTGAAAAGGGGGATGGGGTGGGGGCACCTGAAGGGGACTGGGGAGGGGAGGACAGGAGAGGAGGGGGGAAGGAAGTAGGGGGAAGGAGGTAGGGGCAAGATGGAAAATCTGCTCTGGGGAGGGGAGGAGAGGAAAGGGGTCCTGGGGAGGTGGGGGACCAAGGCTGGGCTACAGTTGGCAGGATGGGCAGACATCATGGCAAACTTCATCATCTGGGAGGGGGAGGTGCTGGAAATTGCCCTGATGAAGGATATTGAGGGTGTGGAGGTAGAGAGAGGGGGGATACAGCCATAGAGGCGGTGTGTGGAGAGGAAGGAGGACACCAGGGGGTAGGGGATCAAGTCTGCAGACAGTGTAAGGAATGCAGATATGTTGGAGGAAAAAGAGGAGGTGGGGGAGGCGGATACAGAAGGTAAGATGGAGCCTTTATAAAAGCGAGGTGGAGAGGGCGGATATCCAGGCAGCGCTGGCATAACAGAGGACAGGATGGATGAGGGATATGTAGGTGTTGAGGACGGTGGAAGGATGCAATCCCCATGTCCACCTGAACAGGAGTTTCAGGAGGCAGAGGCAGGTTTGGGCTTTCTGCTGGATGCTCAGGAGATCAGGGGTCCAGGTGAGGTTACAGTCGAGGTGAGGTCAAGGTATCTCAGGGTGGGGGTGAGCTGGATGGGACAACCATAAATGGTGAGGTAGAAATCATGGAGACTGAAGGTGTGGGTGGTGTAGCCTGTGATGATTGCCTGGGTCTTGGAGGGGTTGATATGAAGGAATCACTGGTGGCACCAAGTGGTGAACTGGTCAAAGTGGGTTTGGAGGGTGAGTTGGGACCATTGAAGGGTAGCATAGAGATCTAGGAAGGCGTGTCATCAGCGTATTGAAGGAGGTGTGAAAGTGGGAGTGGCTTGGGCATATCGGCAGTGTGCAGAAGGTAGAGGAGAGGGTACAGAGGCTGGAGCCTTGGGGGACGCCTGATTACTGCCACAGTCCCGGAATCATATCTGCAGTACTCTCACCCTCGGTTCCACCTACCCAGTGGCACATCAGTGATATCTAATTGATAGGCTAATTAATTAAACTGGTCATCACCTTTTATGGTCAAATGTATGGGTCCTGCACCTAACCTTTATCTATAGGAATACCTTTATCAAACTCGGGTTTCCATTCCAATATTACACTTTGAAATGTGTGTGTGATACTGAACATCAAGACATCTCAATATGTAAGTCGGCGTCAACGAAATATTTTCGTTAAATGTAAAGCCAAGCGACCCGACAACGTGAACGGAGAAGACGAGAACCGACTCCCAGCGTCTTGGCTGCCAGCATTGACAGCATTGTGGAAGGACAGCAACAGGCGTCAGCGGCGGAGGGGACACTAGGGGGTGGGGGATCAAGCCTGCAGGCAGTGTAAAGAATGTTGATGTGTTGGAGGAAAAAGAGGAGGTGGGGGAAGGCGGATACGGAAGGCGAGGCAGAGCGTGTGGTGTTCAACGAGTTGGATGCCCTTATAAAAGCGAGGGGGCGGGGGAAGGGGTGCGGAGATCCAGTCAACGCTGGCATAACAGAGTGCCCTAGCCGATACTAGGCAGTTAGTAAACAGCGGTACACTGCAGTCGCTGCTCAGTTTCCGATTCGCCGATTTCCACCAGTGGCAAGAAATAAAGGAAACTCCACTGGGAAACGTCTATTTCCACAAATGACAAGACGCAATACAAAGACCAATAAAAGAACACCTAGTATCCTTGCTCGTGACACCTATATCGAATGACAGCACTCCTTCTTAGCATATAAATAATTACAATAGCGCCCATTCAGCAGTTAGCAATACACCCTGAGGAATGCGTCTTGCGATAGTCGCCAAAACGTCGGAATTTTATAGCTGAAATGCGGTCACAAACCCAGAGTATGGGCCCAATAGAACCACGCGAGGCACAAACAATCTTTGCCACTTTTGATGGTTGCCCTTCCTTTGTGCCCAAATGTTTCATCTCTTCAGAATTAAATCTATTTGTTTCATCAGACAACGGTGTTCCAGTTCGTTTTATAACTTCCCTCTGACCAACTTTCCAATCAAATATCTTTTGTCTGAAAGCTTTTCCATCTGTAAAGTCTGCCTGAGTTATACCGGTTCTCCTTAATTGCAGCGATCCATTTAATTGACTCAGCTTTAGCCTTACTTCTGTTTCCATAGAATTCTACTATCTGTTTTTTTTTCAGCCTAGTGGGTGGCATTCTTTTAATGAGCCCATAAAATTTCAGTCTTCGTTTTCTCATTTCACCATGCATGTCTGTGCATTCTTCTATTTCCTTATAGCTTCTGAGCCTATAAGTTTCTCCATCACTAACTTTGGTATTTTCCTAATACTTTTTCTTTATTTCTTTTGAATTTCTTCAATATCCCTCGTTAGATTTAAAATTAAAGTTTCTGCTCCATAAAAACATTCAAGTTTGATTACAGTGCAGTAATGCCTAAGTTTACCGAATTTAGAAAGTGAGTTTTTATTACAAATATTTTGTGTTAATCCGAATGCATTTGCCATTTTTTGACAGCGAACTCCGTTTGCAGCTTTTTCCAGACCGTTTCCTTCTATTATTGCCCCCAAGTATTTGACTGAAATACCATTTTTATGTTTCCGTATTTCATGTTAAAAAAACTTTTTTTCGAATGGTATTTCAGTGCTCCTTTTTGAAGAATTTATATTTGTTTTTGAGCTGTGATAATATCCATAGTCAAAATTGCCAGATCATCTACAAGGGCGGGGCAGTCGACTCTAATATTACTTTTACCTAACCTGATTGCTTGATCTTTATTTTGAATCGACTTTTGCTCTCGCCATTCAGTAATTACCTTTTCCAAAACACAGTTAAACAGCAATGGGGAGGGTTCATATCAGTCTTCATACCATTCAGTAATTTCCCCCATGAATTTAACTTCAGAGCTGGTGTCGGTAAACGTTTCGTTAATCAGCGTTAGACTTTGCTCCTTTAAAATTTGGAAAAGAGATTCAGGATCAACTGAGTCGTAGGCCATTTTACAAAACACAAATGTGCATACGACATTGTTACTAGAAATCTTTTGGTGCCTAAGGATTAGTTTTAAATTAAGAATTTGTTCTGGACAGGTATTCACCAATTTCAGATTCTAACTGTTGTTGCGATCGATCAAGTAGACATTGCGAGAGAATTTTGTATGTGACCGGGAGAAGGGAAACTCCTCGATAACTATTAACATCGGTTCTATCCCCTTTTTTATGCAGTGGATGAGTTAGAGCAGTTTTCAGTCCTCAGGTATTTTCTTAGTTTGCCAGATATGTCGTATTAGTTGAATGATCTCTTTTATAGCGTTAGGGTCGGCTGATCTTCTCCGGATGCTTTATTGTCTTTAAGTTTCTTAATTTGTTTAGTTATTTCGATTAGGTCAGGTTCGTTAGAGTTAGGGTTGGTGTTATTAGTTTGCTATGGTTGGAATTTATTCAGTATTTCTGGACAATTTAATAGTTTTTCAAAATAATTAGCAATTACCTTCCAATTTTCCTCGTTGTTAAGAGCCAAACTGTCATTTTTCATTTTTGAAGCAAAGACTTTGAGGTTGGTAACCGGTTAGATTTGTTTCGAATAACTTACAAAAGTTTCTTGTATCGCTCTTGTGGAAGTCTTTTTCCATTTCTAAAACTTCGGTTTCTCGTAGTTTCTTTTAGTCTGTCGGGTCAATTTAGATGTTTTTTTTTTTTTTTTTCTTAGCCCCTTCCCTGACTTGGATATTTCAAATTTCTTTGTGGTTGGGGTATGAAATTCCTACATGAGCGATTTGAAATTGCCAATAAATGAATTATGTACCTGCCAAGTTTTTCTTTAGAAGGGTTATTTTTAAAATGTGTTGAAATGATTTTAAGGTTAAAATTTTTGCGCGTTTCAAGAAGTCTTTGGCTATTTTGGTTTGCCCATCAGTGCACAGGAAAACCATCCACCGTTTACTTATATTTTTTTTGCCTAACTGAGCATTAAAATTACCCATCAAAATTTTAACACGTTTGAGGGAATTACCGAGATGATGATTGCTAAAATTTCCCAAGTTTGATTATATTCTTCAGTTTTTTACGGTAATCCACATTGATTGTCATATGGTCACTAAAGTGTACGCTTTATTTGCACATTTAAGAGAAATTGTCGTTGTTTTATTATTAATGGGTTTTACCTCCTTTATTATTATTATTCACGTTTGGGCCCTACTGGACCACGCGAAGTACAAATACTCCTTTATTGATATTTAAAGTATTTTTAGAGACTGCAACAGCAACTCTCAGAAGTAGTTTATTATTAAGCATTCTTTTATCAGCTTTACTTTTAAAAAGACGACAATTGCCGAAATCCAGGATGTTATTGTCCATCATTCGTGTTTCTTGAAGGGTCAAAATTTGATTCTTCTGTTCATTTAATGTATATCCAAATTTATGAAGTTTACTTGGTTCGAAAAGGTTTTGTATGTTAGGTGTTGCAAAAAACATATTTGTTTTGGTTTTAAGTTGACCAGAGGACTCCGACTTCCCCTGTTTAATCACACTGCATTTTAACCTGGCCACCCCAAAAAGCGGAAGACCACTCGCAGCTGCAATAGTGGCACTGAACTGACCATCTGCGGTAATACTATTATCATCAAAATGCTCCATGATTATTGTACCTGGAATTATGTGAGATTGAGTAGACTTATTGAGTGAACTTAGACTGTTAAGACTGGAAGGGTTGGTTCCAAAATGTAAATTTCAGCCACACCACTGGTGAACAGACGCTGACCACAGTGCCGGTTGCTACAAGACAGACACAAAGTGGATTTGGTTTTGTACTGCGTTGGTTCGGGACCACTTATTCTGAATTCGCAGCTGTCCACCATACCTCATCGAACATTAACTATCCACCAACTCTGACCTGTCTGATACCCAAGGCAAGGTCGGCTACTTAGACTTTTAGTTACAAACTCTTGAAACCTCGAGAAACAGTTAATATTATTAAGGCAGAATATATAAATTCACGGGGTTTTAAAGACAGGTGTTGGAGAGACTCAATTGCTCATTTTTAGTAACTCACTATGGGTTTGAAAGCGTTAAGTATTAAAAAGAATGTGTGAGGTCGGGAATGATATATTCTGTTTCTTTTAAAGGAAGAAAGACACTCTGTGGAAGACCGTTTCAACAATGTAGATTTTCCATTGAAAATTCCTAACCTCACTGAGATTTTTTAGAAACTAAATATTCTTAAGACTTCAAAATAATCAGGCAACTATACTAACTTGGAATAAAAATGTGAAGTCGTTCATAAAGAAATCAGAGCTGTGGCAAAACCGAATGGAGTGTGACGTGCCAGAAACGTTCCCTGCACAAGAGTCACTGTAAGAGGACACAGGTAGTCCGACAGATCCAATGGAAATAAAAGCCTGCCGTTTTCATCATTTAGCAACACTTTGAAAAATATCAGCGAAGATTTGGAAGTATTTAATTAGAATAAAAATCCAGTCAAAATTGTCGAAATGTGATAGAGTAAGAACAACTTGTTAATCTCACTCGTCATAATTCACCGGAGAGTAAATTTAACGAAGCGTTTTTGTTGGAGTTTCGGATACGTATTGGCAGTTAATTCCTAACAGTTAGCCTAAATGCAGTAAGGATCCTGATTGATTTTGCAAAAACATACTTTTGTGAGACTTTTTCTTCAGATTTTGCAGCTATGAAGTCGGACTACCGTTCAAAACTAGACGTAGTCAAAGACCTCCGATGGCTGTTTCTAGTATTACACAACGTCTTGAGAATCTTTCTTCTCGAAAGCAAGCTCATCCAACATACCGCACATTGTAATTTATATTTTCAATGGTCTTGTGATCCTTGTTTGCTGAATTGTAAATATTTTTTATTTCGTAGTGTCTAAATAAATGAAAACACGGCAAAGATGAACTGTTATTCCATAGTTTAGTTACAATAGTTCATGTTGTTTTGATATCTGTTGCGTAGACTCATTCTAAACTGAATTTCGAAAACAGAGAATAGGCAAAGACAGTATTTTAAACGTGACTGTTTTTGCTAATGAAACAAGCTTGTGGGGAGGGCGGGTGGTACCATGAGCTCAGAGGAAAAGGATGTTTGTTATTCGCTGTCGGGAGATAATGTGAACAGCTCTATTACGTTTTCTGCAGATGTTTCTGTTATTTCCGACTCTTAAAGTCATCTAAATATCAAAACCAATTGCACAGTCACTTAGGTAAGATATCTATAGGGTGCGAAAATAGGCAATTGACCCTGTACAATGAAACGTTTGCGATCATCCAAATGAGTATGAAAAGGTGTTCGTTAAGATTCTGTTACACGATAAATGGACAGATCTAAAGGCTGTCAATTCATCTGAATATCTAGATACTACAATTAACAACTTAAACTGGAACGATCTCAAAGAAAATGTTGCCTGCAGTACACTTGTTCGTTTTGTGCTAGAGTATTGCTGCGCGTTGTTGGATCCTCACAGGATCTTTTCACAAAATTTCAATCACCAACTTTCTCTTCCAAATGCGAGAATATTCTGTTGATGCCCACCACGATTGAGTAAAGATCATCGTAATACAATAACAGAATCAGAACTCGTAAGTAAAGATTTAAATTTTCTATTCGTCAGGATAGATGTCAGGAGCGGAAAATTGTGGGCGTTGCAATAATTAAAAGTAATTAAGCTCTAATGGACCCTATTTACTCATGTAAAGATGGTACACGGGTGCCTACGTAGGGCTGAGCAGCCCCAAGAGGAGTTGTCGTCTGTTCGTCAGGAGGTTTGAGGAGAGAGGCAGAGGCTAGAGGAGCGACTACTCGGGGCCGACGTCTGAAGTTAAGACGGCGGAGCTGTTTCCGAGCCGCCCTCATCGCTCCCGGCCGCGTCCCCACGTGATACGCAACTAGTCTCTGATTGGAGGGTCGATTCCGCCAACGCGCCTCGCTCGTAGCGTACCCTCGTCTGGGCAACCGACCCGTGGGACTCGAGCCTGACCGAGGAGCACGTGGCACGAATGTGCCGACCACGGTCTTCTGGCCAGCACCTTCCACCACAGTATGCCCAAGCCGGCTACGGCCGTACATTAAGAATGGAAATAATTATTTAATAAAATTTTATCGGCAATGATCCCTCTTGGGGGGTCTCCTCCATGCACATTTCATTCTCGCCTCACTATGTTCGAGTGTCGAATAATGTGAACCGTCTGCCAGGCACTGGTCATCTTGATGCTGATGTAGAAAACACAAATAGAGAACAGAATTGAGGAAAAAGAAATTACATTTATGAGAACAGTAATAGATTAATTTATGAACGAACTGAATATTTACATATTGGGAAATAAAATCGATGGTCGGCGACCATACCGGTAATGGAATTAGCATACTAACAAGGTGAGCAGCCAAAGATTACTCTCAGAATAACGAGACAGAAACCTAAAAGACGAAAACGTAAAGGAATCAGCGGAAATTAGGGCTGGCGCAACAGGTGACTGACTCATGCTTCAAGCGTAGAGGAAGAACACCAAAAGCGTCGCTCTGACATAACGACTTTGACCTTCGCCTCTCCTTAACTAGCCACAGACTGCGAACACCGAGCATGGTGGTGCAGTGGTTAGCACACTGGACTCGCATTCGGGAGGACGAAGGTTCAATCCCGAGTCCGGCCATCTTGATTTAAGTTTGCCGTGATTTCCCTAAAATCCCTCCAGGCAAATGCCGGGATGTTTCCTTTGAAAGGGTAAGGCCGACTTCCTTCCCCGTCCTTCCCTAATCCGATGAGACCGATAGCCTTGCAATTCGGCCTCTTCCCCCAAACGACGCAACGCAACTGCGAACACCCTGAGCGCGGCGGACAAGGTGGCGCGCCAGCGGCCAGAACAGCACCGCTACATGGGTCGGTGCCGCCCGCTGGCGTGCGCCTAATCCTCGGCTCATCAACTAATGGCGGCTGCTCGTTAGACGCCGGTAGCGACGCTGTCCGGGAAATTACGCGAGCACCATCAGCCGTCCAGGCGCCAAGTAGCGAAGCCGCGTCACCTGGCCTGTGATACAGTTGAGGCGTGAGCTCAAAACGAAGTCCGTGCAACCACTAGAAAGGCTACGCCCAGCATAAAGCAAACGGACAGAGGGTTGCCTCAGTGGCCGCGGTCGCTGGCGCCAGCGAGGCCGGTCCTGAAGTGTCCAGGTTGGATCCCGGCAGCCGACGTACGTTTCGTCAGCGTCAAGTGAATCTAAACTCAATTCTCACAACACTGTCTCTGTCTGCTGTTGTCGTTCGACAGTAAGGGAATTATTTTGATCCGGTAAGAGGTCAAAGTTGTACTAAATGCCTGATAGGAAGAGCGCCAACTGTTCCCTAATGGCCGGTGGTAGTAGCCGAGCGGTTCTAGGCGCTACAGTCTGGAACCGCGCGACCACTACGGTCGCAGGTTCGAATCCTGCCTCGGGCATGGATATGTGTGATGTCCTTAGGTTAGCTTGGTTTAAGTAGTTCTAAGTTCTAGGGGACTGATACCCTCAGAAGTCACATAGTGCTCAGAGCCATTTGAACCATTTGTTCCCTAATGTAGAGAAATGTAAATTGTACACCGAGAAATCACACTACCACTTGAATACAAGATCACTGACTTGAAACTGGCATCAGTTAGAAATACAAGTACTTGGAGGAAGCCATTTATCGACACATAAAATAGAATAGAAATAAGTGGTTGAATTCGATTTATTTATAAGTAGTGCATTAGTTGAGAGAGAATGGGTGGAGCCTCCTTCCCAGAAAGGCACAGACGCGTAAAAATCGCAACACCAAAAAGTTATTAATGTAGATTATTGGAATTTCTGGAATACACTTCTATAGATAAAATATGTCAGTAACATTGCAAGATCACAGGTGAATGTAAGCGCGAGATAAGCCACTGCAAATGTGAAATTCTGGGACACTAATAAGCGGTGTAACCTCCAAAATGTTGATGCAAGCATGTAAACGTGTATGTATTGTGTTGATCAGGTGCCGGATGCAGCCCCGGATCTACGATATTACTGAACTGGGGCAAAAGCTTGATATTGGTCCTCCCCCCCCCCCCCCCCCTTCCCGAGCGTTTGAGATAGTACGTAAAAAATTTAAAAAAATATCGTTTCTTCCAATAATATATTCATTTCGTAGCACACGTGTTTCTGAAGAGTTTGGTGTACAAAACATAGATGTTCGAGAAAATGTTATGTGCACTTAAATGTGTATAAGTGCAGTGCCACGGCTCTTCACATAGCATTCTTCTATCGCACGTCACTGTACTTTGCTCTGTGGAATTCAAACCTTTATATTTTGTAACGAAAGCCATCAGACCTATATTCAGGGCAGTGGAAATTTAAATACCGTGTGGTGCCTCTCCTGTTCCCAGTCGGCCGCTCTCACATCCCACCTGCTTAAAAAAAATCTCACAAGTGGTACCCGTTGGGGTTATTTGCGACCGGGAGATCAAGAACTCTTCAGAAAATTTGCGCTCTTTATTGCTTATTAGCTAATAACTTTCTCTTTAGGGTGACATAAAATTCAATATAGGAAACATAAAACCAGTAAACACAAGAGACAAGCAAGACGGTACACATTTCTTCAATCCTTAGGTCTCAGCATTTTTTCTCCCTAATCTTGCAACACCTTTACAAGGCGCGCTTTCCTTTCTGCGAAAGAATCTGTTACCCCATCAAAGTTCGTCAAACGTTTTGTTACATGAAAAATCCAAATGTCTTTTTCTAATACTGAAAAAGCTGTTAATACGAATACTTGAAACTATCTCTTTAATTACTTTTTTAAACGCTTACCTACAGAATTTCCCTGACAAAGGAAACTCAAACTTAAGCTATCCATTTATTACCAACAATATACAAGCCCAACGCAATCTGGCTGCTACACATTGACAACATGACTTCCAATAATTAACATAAAAGAATTCCCCTGAATTGCAAGAAATCCTAATAACGAAACATATCCAAAAAATATGAAATTAAAGAAATGTGAAACTGCCTCCAATCTGGTAATTGCCTTAACTCATTTCAATCACGAATCCCAACAGTGCAAGCCCCATTCTTTTTCATAAGTCACTTTGACAGAAAATCTTCATAATACGAACTACAGCAATTACAGCAAGTAGCAACTACAGCCAGCTAAATAAAAAGATTCTACTATAGATTCAAACTACTAGGAGGCATATGGTTAGCAAAAGAGAGATTTTGTTGAAGAGCAAACAATGTATTTAGAAAATTTTACCTTATTCATGTGACATCCAGCTCCAAAAATTATCAGCCACACACTATCAACCGAACATCCATCATAATACATTTCCTTGCGTATTTTCTAATAAACACATCACTTCATCTCATTTTAGAGACATGTCCTACCACCACAGAGCCTCCACTAAGAATATCATGCCCACGCACTTCCCTATACACTTGCTAACTGCCACTCCGTCCAACCACAGACTCTCTTGCCGAGGGCGCAGAGCGCTGTCAGCGATATTAACACAGTCTATAGCGCTGCCAACATACAAACAGGCTACTTATGTAGTAGCCTACCCAAGACTGGCGTGGTTTCTCCATTTGATTACGTCTATTTTGTTACTGTATGCCAGATAACGGTTGGTAGGACATGTTCTGAGGCATCAAGGGATCACCAATTTAGTATTGGAGGGCAGCGTGGAGGGTAAAAATCGTAGAGGGAGACCAAGAGATGAATACACTAAGCAGATTCAGAAGGATGTAGGTTGCAGTAGGTACTGGGAGATGAAAAAGCTTGCACAGGATAGAGTAGCATGGAGAGCTGCATCAAACCAGTCTCACGACTGAAGACCACAACAACAACATGCCAGATAAAACGAAATGGGCCTTTCTAATACTGCAGCAATTGTAACACACGCCAAATAAGCGAAACTGTTTTGGCACAAATGGTCATTATCATCTACCTCATTTACATAAGTAACATGACAAAAATAATTCAGGAGGTACCAATATCAAATGTCTACTAGGACTACAACGGGCAAAAAGTTTTATTTTAGGAAGTAGTTTCAAATTTTATTCATATGCTACAGTTTCTCAAGCATAACCTTGTGAAACTGGAGCATATGAATGAAAGGAAGAGCTACGACATTTTTATATATCAGGAATCGACATATTCTTCTACATAATTTGCGTAATGTCCCCGTTTCTTCTCCTTCCTCGTTCTTACAAACAATCTTGTCATCACTAATTTTGTAACGGTTCCTGCCACTGTCAAAAGTTATTCTTCACTTAAGTTCACTAACCCCGCCAGAATCACAGGTTTAGTTATCCCGCGTTTACTTTTCGATTAGGCGCTATTAAGTGTTCGTACAACGCGTTTTCCGCTCTGTTCCGAGAGCAGAACTTAAAAGGCCTCTGGCTGCGTCCGCACAGCTGGCCCTTAGGCTGCGGTCGCAGTGGATCCCGCCGACATCCGGCATCCGCCGGAGACGGCCGCTCTTTACGAATCAGTGCGGCACTACGTGCTCGTTCACACTGTGGCCCATCTCATCTCCCGAGTGTACAGACTCCGAATGACAATCGGGGAAATCCAGATCAGTTTGTTTCCTTCAGTCAAGCCGACCGACATTCTCGCACACGAGCGTGAGAATCTGGTAAGTTTAGTACCAGAAAGAGTGAGTTTGTGTCATCCTGAGGATGAAAATATTGTAACTGGATTATAGTTCAGAATCTATGGACTGAAATGAGAGGTTTACTTGAAACCTCAAATACGCAAAATGTTATTGGAAATTTTAGGCATAGATTATAACCTTAAATAATAATTTCATCAACTGAAAAGAGTGGGGTATCTTATGTCCTGTCTGGATCTGTACTGGCTCTTTTTAGTAGTAGGTTGTTATTAGTTGTCTACAAATTATTATTAGTGCTTACTGGCGTTATAAGTCAGCGGGGCAGTGATCCTGTTAGTATGATGTGGTTTACAAATGTGGTGTACGGTATGTACTCCCACTTTCAAGTGCTTTAGGTTTTCAGAGTACCTTGCGCTACACTTTATGCTTGTCTTTCTGTCATTCAAGTGCACTCGGCGCCTCTCGTCTCCCTGCCGGCAGAAGCCGCCGCTATGCGGCACTCGTATCCAAGCACAGACGCACAGCCTTTCTGGTGTAGCGATGGGGCAAAAATTTTATGTCAATTTCATCTTCTTGGCTGTACCGACACGAAACTAAAACTAACTTAACGCTAATGACAACACACACACACACACACACCCACGTCCAAGGGAGTACTAGAAACTCGGACGGGGTGAGACATGCGAACCATGACAAGACGCCCCAGACCGCACGGTTACCCCGCGCGGCCCACTCACCTCTCAGATGTAAACAAGAAGCGCACCCGTTTCCTCCTACACCACCAGCACCGACGTTCAGAGGTCGGTGAAAGCTACAACCATGGCCGCAGCCGCAGTTGTGGACGCATGTATGCCGGAGGGCATACGGGGATGACTGGAGTGGTAGGAATTCCGATGTCATACACTACTGGCCATTAAAATTGCTACACCAAGAAGAAATGCAGATGATAAACGGGTATTCATTGGACAAATATATTATACTAGAAATGACATGTGATTACATTTTCACGCAATTTGGGTGCATAGATCCTGAGAAATCAGTACCCAGAACAACCGCCTCTGGCCGTAATAACAGCCTTGATGCGACCGGGCATTGAGTCCAACAGAGCTTGGATGGCGTGTACAGGTTCAGCGGCCCATGCAACTTCAACACGATACCACAGTTCATCAAGGGTAGTGACTGGCGTATTGTGACGAGCCAGTTGCTCGTCCACCATTGACCAGACGTTTTCAGTTGGTGAGAGATCTGGAGAATGTGCTGGCCAGGGCAGCAGTCGAACATTTTTTGTATCCGAAAAGGCCCGTACAGGACCTGCAACATGCGGTCGTGCATTATCCTGCTGAAATGTAGGCTTTCGCAGGGATCGAATGAAGTTTAGAGCCACGGATCGTAACACATCTGAAATGTAACGTCCACTGTTCAAACAGCCATCAATGCGAACAAGAGGTGACCTAGGCGTGTAACCAATGGCACCCCATACCATCACGCCGGGTGATACGCCAGTATGGCGATGACGAATACGCGCTTCCAATGTGCGTTCACCGCGATGTCACCAAACACGGATGCGACCATCATGATGCTATAAACAGAATCTGGATTCATCTGAAAAAATGACGTTTTGCCATTCGTGCACCCAGGTTCGTCGTTGAGTACACCATCGCAGGCGCTCCTGTCTGTGATGCAGCGTCAAGGGTAACTGGAGCCATGGTCACCGAGCTGATAGTCCATGCTGTTGCAAACGTCGTCGAACTGTTCGTGCAGCTGGGTGTTGTCTTGCGAACGTCCGCATCTGTTGACTCAGGGATCGAGACGTGGCTGCACGATCCGTTACAGCCATGTGGGTAAGATGCCTGTCAGCTCGACTGCTAGTGATACGAGGCCGTTGGGATCCAGCGTGGCGTTCTGTATTAGCCTCCTGAACTCACCGATTCCATATTCTGATAACAGTCATTGGATCACGACCAACACGAGTAGCAATGTCGCGATACGATAAACCGCAATAGCGATAGGCTACAATCCGACCTTTGTCAAAGTCGGAAACGTGATGGTACGCATTTCTCCTCCTTACACGACGCATCATATCAACGTTTCACCAGGCAACGCCGGTCGACTGCTGTTTATGTATGAGAAATCGGTTGGAAACTTTCCTCGTGTCAGCACGTTGTAGGTGTCGCCACCGGCACCAACCTTGTGTGAATGCTCTGAAAAGCTAATCATTTGCATATCACAGCATCTGCTTACTGTTGGTTAAATTTCATGTCTGTAGCACGTCATCTTCGTGGTGTAGCAATTTTAATGGCCAGTAGTGCAAATATGCCCAGCGCAAACACTCATCATTTCAATCTTCTCTCCCACAACACACACACTCGTCCGCTCCGGTCGCACTCACACAGCACACTGGTCACTTGGCCAGCCCTCGTTGTTGTGGTTAAGATCACACAGGTCAGCACATACTTTGCACCCATTACAGGCTGAGCTAATCCTTTACTTCGGGTTGCCGAATCCTAGTGACTGCCAGCCGCGGTGCATTGTAAAACAAGCAGCTGCAGCTTGAACGTGTACAGCAGTTCAGTAGTTCCACCACAACATAGACCCACAAGTTTAAAAATTCGATTTTATACAATTCGACGCAGTGATGTTGAAAATACAACCCGATTTCTCGCGTGAAATGTAGATTTCCTCCCTTTCACACAAGTCATTTTCGAAGACAGAAGCAATGGAGACATACACGCTTCTTCACATGCCACAAGTATCGTTACTTGTGAAAATCCTGTTGCAGTATGGCAT
This sequence comes from Schistocerca serialis cubense, assembly GCF_023864345.2. Lineage (NCBI taxonomy): Eukaryota > Metazoa > Arthropoda > Insecta > Orthoptera > Acrididae > Schistocerca > Schistocerca serialis. The sequence goes on from NC_064643.1 coordinate 62,452,886, forward strand.
AGGCTACATTTCTTCAAGTACTTTCTCATCAGGTAGGAAAAATCTTTACCTATCTATTACGTCATGCATCACAGGACTAGAATATTTAACTCATTTTTGGCCCATGACAGAGTGCTAAGACCTGCCACTGCTAAGGACACCTCCTCAGTTTCGAACTATGTCTTAAGGTAACCAAATGTCTCGTAACGTATTTTATAAAGTTTTAGTCTTCAGTTACTTATTTTAAAGTATATTTGTGTTAATATTTGCAGTAAAAGTAACTTATTAGTGGATTTTCATTAATCTCAGGCCGGCCGAAGTGGCCGTGCGGTTAAAGGCGCTGCAGTCTGGAACCGCAAGACCGCTACGGTCGCAGGTTCGAATCCTGCCTCGGGCATGGATGTTTGTGATGTCCTTAGGTTAGTTAGGTTTAACTAGTTCTAAGTTCTAGGGGACTAATGACCTCAGCAGTTGAGTCCCATAGTGCTCAGAGCCATTTGAACCATTTGAACCATTAATCTCAGTCTTTCTTCCTGTGTTATTGACTCGAATGGTCTGTTATTCGTGACTGTGCTTACGTCGTTCGTCTAAGCCTCACGCCTCAGTAGCGTGTTTACATTTTGCGGCGTGCAATGCAACTGTAGCGATTATAAAGCTAAGTACTGACAAACTTATTTGTGCACTGTTATACAGTTATTACATTATTAGTTTTCAGCGGTGTTTCGTGCCGTTTGTGGCGAAATAACGATTTAATAAAATTTTTGGAAACGTTCTATCGCTGTCGTTTTTAGAGTTTTCTGTGCGTTGAAGTCGTTTAGTAAATTTCGTACTTTAGTTTTCAGCTGACGTCTCATGGTGTGTCTATTGAAATATTTCAGTAAAACTTTCATACGGTGTTTTTACTTCCTTGAGTGTTCCAGAGGCTGTTAGAATTTTTTGTTTTAGCTAATAACTTTGTGAAGATTTGTTAGTATTGGTTTTAGCTGTGGTGAAGTAGTATTAGTACAAATAGTTGCCTTCTTAGAGAATTTCGAGACCGCTCTTATTAGTTCGATAAATAGTTCTACTGGTGTAACTGAACTTAAGTAAAGTATATGTATAGTTTTCTTTCAGTAACTGTAAAATTTTACAATTAGTGAGAAGTCTGGGCTCTGTCGTAGGTTTGTGAGTGGTGGGTTACGGTGTGGGATTTGTTCAAAGTATTTTCATTGGGGGGGGGGAATGTAGTGGGGAAGCCAGTGGGCATTCTAGTGAGACACTCTCCTGGGAATGCAGAATCTGTAGTAGAAATAAGTCGATAGAGGAGCAGGAGCTTAAGGACTGTGCCCTTCAGGTGCAGTTACAATGCGCAAAGGAGGAACTAGATAGGTTGAGGAGGGTGAAGGGTGGTGGGGAATGTAGTGGGTTGGCAGGAGAGCCAACACCCTATTAATAGAGGAAGCCGAAAGGCACGCGTTTTAGCTCACACAGGCTGGCGTGAGGTCTGGAACAGGACATGGAAATTAGAATTTAGAAAAGCGGACGTAGCTGGTGGAATACTTAACTTTAATCCATTAATGGTGAACGTCGGTCTGACGGTACATGAATCACAAGATCAATAGTAACTGATACTGGCGCCTTGCTAGGTCGTAGCAAATGACGTAGCTGAAGGCTATGCTAACTATCGTCTCGGCAAATGAGAGCGTATTTTGTCAGTGAACCATCGCTAGCAAAGTCGGTTGTACAACTGGGGCGAGTGCTAGGGAGTCTCTCTATACTAGACCTGCCGTGTGGCGGCGCTCGGTCTGCAATCACTGATAGTGGCGACACGCGGGTCCGACGTATACTAACGGACCGCGGCCGATTTAAAGGCTACCACCTAGCAAGTGTGGTGTCTAGTGGTGACACCACAGGGAATGTGAGCAGGCAGTTGGCAAGAAGGCAGCTAGCAAGAGGAGGTGTTCAGACGCTTATACTTTGCGGATGTGCAATAGTTTTGACCAACTGTCAGAGTTGAATGGAGAGAATTCTCGTGTAGCTGTAGATGTAGGTAACATGCAGCAGTCCTTAGAAGTTAGGATGCCTAGGTCAGTCGCAAAGCCTCATAGAAAGAAAAAGGTTCTGCTGCTAGGTAGTTCTGAAGGTAGAGGTGTGGGCCAGCAGTTGCAGGAAGTGTTGGGGAGTGAGTACCAGGTCACCAGCATTGTGAAGCCTAGTGCAGGGTTGGCTCAGGTGACCGACAGCATAGGTAGTTACGTAGGAATTTTATGAAGGAGGCTCAGGTAGTGATAGTGGATGCACCAGGGAACAGTCTTGATAGGGGCGGGGAATATGATGCAGGTCGTGACCTGGTAGAGATAGCTAATCAAACTGGTGGCACTAATGTGCATTTCGTGCAACTGCTTCAGTGTCATGATCGGCGTCATCTTAATGCGGCTGTTAGGCGCGTTAACATGGGGCTAGGGATGGCGCTGATGACAGAGGGCATGGTTCACATCTCAGTGGTACCAGTTCGGTTTATCAGTAGATCGGGTTTCACTAGGCATGGCCTGCACCTCAATAGGTATGGGAAGGAGAGGCTGGCAAAGCTTATAGGTGACAGTGTAGTGGGTGGTGGTGGTGGGATCACTCATGGAAAAATTACTGTTGTAGTTGGTGTAAGAGCTGCACCTTTTTTAGATTGAAGTCAGCTGATAGATACACCTGCTTAAAGGAAGTCCCTCTAACTATGAGCTCACCTTCCGAGGATGCAATATTTCCAAGTAGAAAAGGAATTAGCATATTTCATCAAGATATAAGAGGTATTAGAGGTAAAGTTAGTGAACTGCTTTTAGATGCTGACTCTGAAATTATTGGTATATCAGAGCACCACTTAAATAATTTGACAATGCAGAGGATTCCTTTACCGGGATACAGATTACCCGGCTGTTTTCCAAGGAGTTCCCTGTGATGTAGGGTAGTGACCATGTACATAAAAAACAGTATTCCGCTTGAGTCCATAGACATATCACAGCACTGCGTTGAACAGATATTTGAATGTTGTGCAGGGACATTTGAATTTAGTGAAACTAAACTTCTAATTGTCGTTTTTTATAGGACCCCTAACTCTGACTTCACAGCATTTCTGTTCAAGCTAGAGAGGGTTCTTAATTCTCTTTGTAGGAAGTACCAGAAATTAGTTACATGTGATGACTTCAATATAAATTTTGTATATGATGGTGCAAGAAAAAGGATGTTGGTAGATTTCCTAAATTCATATGACCTGATGCAGACAGTGCTTTTTCCATCTAGGGTGCAGGGTAACAGTAGCACAGCCATATATTATATTTTTATTCATTCTTCATTACTAGATGAGCATTCTGTTAGTAAAAGGGTGAATGGTCTTTTAGACCATGATGCACAAATTTTATCACTAAAAGGCTTTAGTACTCAAACAAATCTCACATTTAATTACAAACTATGTAGGAAAGTTAATCCAACAGCAATAGGGAGTTTTCTAAACCATCTCAAGGAACAAGAGCGCAGGATGTTTATAGTGCTGATAATATGGATGACAAATATAATGCTTTCCTTAAGACATTTCTCATGCTCCTTGAGAGTTTCTTTCCATTAGAACGTTCTAAACAAGGTACTAGCAGTAATAAGCAGCCTGGGTGGCTGACTAGAGGGATAGGGATATCATGTAGAACAAAGCTAGAATTATATCAAAATGTTAGAAGTAGTCACAATCAAGCTACAGTAGCCCATTACAAACAGTATTGTAAGATGCTTAAAAATGTTATTAGGAAGGCAAAGAATATGTTGTTGTTGTTGTTGTGGTCTTCAGTCTAGTTTGATACAGCTCTCCATGCTACTCTATCCTGTGCAAGCATCTTCATCTCCCAGTACTTGCTGCATCCCACATCCTTCTGAATCTGCTTAGTGTGTTCATCTCTTGGTCTCCCCCTACGATTTTTACCCTCCACGCTGCCCTCCAATGCAAAATTTGTGATCCCTTGATGCCTCAGAACATGTCCTACCAACCGATCCCTTCTTCTAGTCAAGTTGTGCCACAAACTCGTATTCTCCCCAATTCTATTCAATACCTCCTCATTAGTTATGTGATCTACCCATCTAATCTTCAGCATTCTTCTGTAGCACCACATTTCGAAAGCTTCTATCCTCTTCTTGTGCAAACTGTTTATCGTCCATGTTTCACTTCCATACATGGCTACACTCCATGCAAATACTTTCAGAAACGACTTCCTGACACTTAAATCTATACTCGATGTTAACAAATTTCTCTTCTTCAGAAACGCTTTCCTTTCCATTGCCAGTCTACATTTTATATCCTCACTACTTCGAACATCCTCAGTTATTTTGCTCCCCAAATAGCAAAACTCCTTTACTACTCTAAGTGACTCATTTCCTAATCTAATTCCCTCAGCATCATGCGACTTAATTCAACTACATTCCATTATCATCGATTTGCTTTTGTTGATGTTAATCTTATACCCTCCTTTCAAGACACTGTCCATTCCGTTCAACTGCTCTTTCAAGTCCGTTGCTGTCTCTGACAGAATTACAATGTCATCGGCGAACCTCAAAGCTTTTATTTCTTCTCCATGGATTTTAATACCTACTCCGAATTTTTCTTTTGTTTTCCATTACTGCTTGCTCAGTATACAGATTGAATAACATCGGGGAGAGGCTACAAACCTGTCTCACTCCATTCCCAACCACTGCTTCCCTTTCATGCCCCTCGACTCTTATAACTGCCATCTGGTTTCTGTACAAATTGTAAATAGCCTTTCGCTCCCTGTATTTCACCGCTGCCACCTTTAGAATTTCATAGAGAGTATTCCAGTCAACATCGTCAAAAGCTTTCTCTAAGTTTACAAATGCTAGAAACGTAGGTTTGCCTTTCCTTAATCTTTCTTCTAAGATAAGTCGTAGAGTCAGTATTGCCTCACGTGTTCCAACATTTCAACGGAATCCAAACTGATCTTCCCCGAAGTCGGCTTCTACTAGTTTTTCCATGCGTCTGTAAAGAATTGGCGTTAGTATTTTGCAGCTGTGACTTATTAAATGGATTGTTTGGCAATTCTCACACCTGTCAACAATTGCTTTCTTTGGGATTGGAATTATTATATTCTTCTTGAAGTCTGATGGTATTTCGCCTGTCTCATACATCTTGCTCACCAGATGGTAAAGTTTTGTCAGGACTGGCTCTCCCAAGGCCGTCAGTAGTTCTAATGGAATGTTGTCTACTCCCGGGCCTTCTTTCGACTCAGGTCTTTCAGTGCTTTGTCAAACTCTTCACGCAGTATCATATCTCCCATTTCACCTTCATCTACCCGCTCTTCCATTTCCATAATATTGTCCTCAAGTACATAACCCTTGTATAGACCCTCTATATACTCCATCCACGTTTCTGCTTTCCCTTGTTTGCTTAGAACTGGGTTTCCATCTGAGCTCTTGATGTTCATACAAGTGGCTCTCTTTTCTCCAAAGGTCTCTTTAATTTTTCTGTAGGCAGTATCTGTCTTACCCCTAGTGAGATAAGCCTCTACAGCCTTATATTTGTGCTCTAGCCATCCCTGCTTAGCCATTTTGCACTTCCTGTCGATCTCATTTATGATACGTTTGTATTCCTTTTTGCCTGCTTCATTTACTGCACTTTTATATTTTCTCCTTTCGTCAATTAAATTCAATATTTTCTCTATTACCCAATGATTTCTACTAGCCCTCGTCTTTTTACCTACTTGATCCTCTGGGCCTTCACTACTTCATCCCTCAAAACTACCCATTCTTCTTCTACTGTATCTCTTTCCCCCATTCGTGACAATTGTTACCTTATGCTCTCCCTGAAACTCTGTACAACCTCTGGTTTAGTCAGTTTATCCAGGTCCCATTTCCTTAAATTCCCACCTTTTTGCAGTTTCTTCAGTTTTAATTTCCAGTTCATAACCAATAGATTGTGATCAGAGTACACATCTGCCCCTGGAAATGTCTTACAATTTAAAACCTGATTCCTAAATCCCTGTCTTACCATTATATAATCTAATTGATACCTTCCTAGCATCTCCAGGATTCTTCCATGAATACAACCTTCTGTTATGATTCTTGAACGAAGTGTTAGCTATGATTAAGTTATGCTCTGTGCAAAATTCTACCAGAAGGCTTCCTCTTTCATTTCTTACCCCCAATCCATATTCACCTACTATGTTTCCTTCTCTTCCTTTTCCTACTCTCGAATTCCAGTCACCCATGACTATTAAATTTTCGTCTCCCTTCACTACCTGAATAATTTCTTTTATCTCATCATACATTTCATCAATTTCTTCATCATCTGCAGAGCTAGTTGGCATATAATCTTGTACTACTGTTTTAGGCGTGGGCTTCGTGTCTATCTTGGCCACAATAATGCGTTCACTAAGCTGTTTGTAGTAGCTTACCCGCAGTCCTATTTTTTTTATTCATTATTAAACCTACTCCTGCATGACCCCTATTTGATTTTATACTTATAACCCTGTATTCACCTGATCAAAAGTCTTGTTCCTCCTGCCACCGAACTTCGCTAATTCCCACTACATCTAACTTTAACCTATCAATTTCCCTTTTAAAATTTTCTAACCTACCTGCCCGATTAAGGGATCTGACATTCCACGCTCCGATCCGTAGAACGCCAGTTTTCTTTTTCCTGATAACGACGTCCTCTTGAGTAGTCCCCGCCCGGATATCCGAATGGGGGACTATTTTACCTCTGGAATATTTTACCCAAGAGGACACCATCATCATTTAACCATACAGTAAAGCTGCATGCTCTAACAAACCTACCACAAGAAAGGCCAAAAATTAATTATGATTGTAGTGTTGCTCACGCTACTAAATATTGCATTTTCGGGCAACGACAACGTTATATTATGTGGCAGGCGTCATTGGGGCACAGTTAATAAAGTCATTTCATGAAATAATGGATAAACTAGGCACTTATCTTTTCGTGTTTTCCACGCTGGTCTCGTTGTGAACTCATGGCTCAATCGTCGAAAATCTAGGTAGTGATGATTCCAAGCTCGGATGCAAAGAGGCCTAGGTGTTGTTATGCGATATTCAAAAGTTTTATAGATGTGTTTCATAAACCATTCTTGAAGATTAAACTTTTGCAAGTTAACACAATGGTGATGTAAAAGAAGTAATCAGCACTCGGAATTTAAGTTACAGTTATTTTTATTACTTTGGTTGCAATATCACGTAACTCAGAAAACATCACTTCACAATATAAAACATACTTGAAAATATCTTCGTCACTGTTAAAGTTCACCTTTTATAAACTGACTACAATTTGCGTCTTTTCAACATGACGACCAAGACTTGACTCTCTAATAACCGCTTACGTGCCCAAAAATCGGAGTTACAAGTACGACAAAAATCATAGTGACAAAAGAAAGAATACACATAAGAATAATATCGTTGCAATATAAATATATAGATGTATCAAAAGTACCTCTACATTAATGAAATCAAATCTGAATATTGTCACAGAAATATGTTAACTATTCTACAGAAACACAGTAGAATATTGCTGGTATCGAGAGGTTGAGGTAAGGTGCCGTAATGGTTACGTAATTCACGTACCATTACAATGCCCTCTGGAAAAATTACGGCTGTAGTTTCCCCTAACGTTCAGCCGTTCGCAGTACCAGCACAGTGAGGACGTTTTGGTTAGTGTTACAAGGACAGATCACTCAATCATCCAGACTGTTGCCCCTGCAACTACTGAAAAGGCTGCTGCCCCTCTTCAGGAACCACACGTTTGTCTGGCCTCTCAACAGATACCCCTCCGTTGTGGTTGCACCTACGGTACGGCTATCTGTATCGCTGAGGCACGCAAGCCTCGTCACCAACAGCAAGGTCCATGGTTCACAGAGGGTGGGGGTGGGGGGAATATGTGGTATGCAAAAAGAATAGATAATCTACAGGATAAAATTAAAACCATATGCTATGTTGTGAAGGAAGAGTCTCATAAGCAGCACAAGGACGACGATATAAAGTTAGTTCTCAGTAAAAATATTTCTGTTACTGATAAATCAGATATATATACGAGCATTGCTGGTGAATTAAATAAAAATCATATAACTTTCTTGCCAAATGGCTTTCCGAGATTGATGTCTGAAATACTCCTCTGTGATACAGACAAGAAGGAGATTGAGGCAATAATTAAATCACTGAAGACTAAGGACTCTCATGGTTATGATGGATTGCCTAGCAGAATATTAAAGTACTGTGCTGTACATGTTAGCCCTGTATTCAGCCATATTTGTAATTTTTCCTTTAGGAATGGTTAGTTTCCTGAGCGATTAAGGTATTCAACAGTAAAGGCGTTTTATAAAAAGGGATAATGTAGATAATTTTAGACCCATTTTTAAACCATCAGTGTTAGCAAAACTTTTTGAAAAGGCTGTGTATGTAAGGGAAATTGATAATTTTGTATCACACGATTTGCTATGAAATGCGCAATTTGGCTTTAGAAGTCGTTTAGCAACTGAAAATACTATATTCTCTTTTTTGTGAGGTTTAAACAAAATGTTTCAAACGCTAGGTATATGTTTTGATTTAACAAAGGCATATGATTGTGTTGACCACAAAATATTGCTCCAGAAGTTGGACCATTGTGGAATATGGGGAGTAGCTCACAATTGGTTCACCTCTTACTTTAGCTACAGGCTACAAAAAGTCATTATTCACAATGTAGATAACGGCTGTGATGTGGGATCTGAGTGGGGTATTGTCAAGTGGGGGTGCCCCAGCGATCAGTGTTGGGGCCACTTCTGTTCCTTACTTATGTAAATGACATGCCCTCTAATATTAAGGGTAACTCTAAAATATTTCTGTTTGCTGATGACACTAGCTTGGTAGTAAAGGATGTTGTGTGCAACGTTGGCTCGGTTTCAAATAGTGCAGTTCAAGACTTAAGTCCATGGCTTGTAGAAAATAAACTAGCATTAAACCACAATAAGACTCAGTTTTTACAGTTTCTAACACACAATTCAACAATACCTGATGTTTTAATTTCACAGAATTGGCATACGATTAGTGAAACTGAACAGTTAAAATTTCTAGGTTCTCAGACAGATAGTAAGCTGTCATGGAAAGCCCACATTCAGGATCTTGTTCAAAGACTTAAAACTGCCATTTTTACCCTTCGAACGAAATCTGAAGTTAGTGATCGTTCGACACGAAAATTGGTCTACTTTGCTTATTTTCATTCGCTTAAGTCGTGCGGTATTATATTTTGGGGTAACTCTTCCTATTCTAGAAGGATATTTTTGGCTCAGAAGCGGGCGGATTGGGCAATAAGTGGTGTAAGTTCACAAACATCTTGTCGACCCCTGTTCACGAATCTGGGTATTTTGACGTTGGCCTCTCAATATATATATTCTCTACTTAGCAATAATCCACGCGCTTTCAAATCGAAACTGAAGAGTTTCCTCGTGGGTCACTCCTTCTATTTTGTTGAGAGGTTCCTTGAAATATTAAGCTGATTCTTCTTGTATTGTTGATTGTGTTTACTTAAAACTTATGGACTGACTTTTTTCGGGTCATAAACATTTATTTTTATCTGTTTGTTATTTTTATGATGTAATTTCATGTACTGACACGTTCCATGACCTTGGAGATTTGGTCCTATGGAACTTGACGTGTAAATAAATAAATAAATAAACATACGAAATCTCTGAGAGTAACAGCACAGGGTAGTTCTAAATATCAGGTTTATACTATGCATCACTTTATAAATTCGGTAATGCATCTGATTTTATTAGGATTATTGTGTCTCCCTGTGTAGGTGGGAGGTTGAAAAATCATTGGAAGATATCGCCACAACGATAAAAACGAACAATTACCGCACCCGTTCTTCTGAATCGTTTCCATCATGCCTTAGCTATCGTTTCCACCCACCAGCTGATACATCACTGATATCAAATTGAAAGGCTAATTAATTAAATACACCATGAGAGTCACTTTTCATGGCGAGTAATTTTTATTTTCCAGCTAATGGGTTACACTCACCAAGTAGCTCAGACGGAGATCCCTTCAGAGAAGACAATGTTCTCTTCAAAGAACACTATTGAAAATTGACATTTGAAGTTGACCTCAGAAGGATTCTAGTGCTGGCAACATACATTTTGCGTAAGGACTGCGCTGTTAAAAACATGATCACGATGACTTTGTTACCATCACCCAGCATAAAAAGCTTTCTTGATTCTACAGGCACACACAAGAGACGCTAATAGCGTTATGCCTTCTAGAAGAAATGCTGTCTGTGATTTGGAATCAAGTCTATCCATTCAACCACATACTTGCGTCGGATCCTCTGGAGATGTCTTTTAATGATTGTAGCCACTGGTAGACAATATTCGTACCACTTTCATATTTCGAGATGGTCACCCTTCTGGAACCTATCTACTACAGCAAAAACTCTAGTACGGATCTTTACACACTCCCTCTGGATCTTGTAACTCTTCCTCATTCTCTACCCCGCCCTCCCTGCAGCTTTGTCCATGTGACCGTCCCTTTTGAAGTCGTAACTGAACAAATGTCGGAGAGTGCTATATCTGCCACCTTCACATGGAGAAACAGGGTGAGCTGAGTTGCTCCGAAAGGATCGTCTTTACTGACCACTCGGTGGAAATGGGAACATGTTGTCATAGCTCTACCAACCTTGTATGATCTGTAAGGCGAATACGAAACGAAACTTTCTTCTGCAACACGAGGTAGTAGTAAAAAGACAGTACAAGCAGTTACAGCGGTATTTCTTATCAGGAAACTTAGGAAGACTGCACATCATACAGGAACTGGAAAAAGGAGGACGGTTTCGCCACTGAGGTGCAGTTCACTTCCAAACTACATACAGGTACTACAATCTGAATGAGTTCTGCGTAACTCAGGGTGAATTCCCATCTGTCACCCAAAATTCTCTCTAACATCGTTATTTTATACGATCCAATAGAGGAAAACTACTTACTATAAGAACTCAGCTAATGTCACGCTGTAGAGAGCTCAATAAGTAATTACCATGTAACACAGAGGCTGTGTTTCTTTTGACAAAAAAATGTGCAACACATTGTGACATATGGAAACTGGGAGAGTTTTGTGGAATTGTGGAACGTTTCCAAATAGCTGTTCGAAGATGACTGCTGACCTCTACATTTAAAGTCATCTTTAAAAGTGATGTGCAGATTCCTAGGTGTTCCATTTCAATTGATTCTTCATATTGCAATATTGCAGTCATGTACGCAGCCACTGTTTCAGTGCTTGCCATCCCCAGTGGGTGTTACCCCCCCCCCCCCGCCACGACTGTCTCCCCATCTCAAAAATGTTATGTCAGTCAATCGTGATGTGGTAATCAACAGCGTACCAGCGGATCAATGGGATGGAAAAAATACTGTTGACATACTGTAATAATCACCACAGTTGATACTGCGATCAATTTTAGCAATTTTACCAGTTTTCAATGCCCACCGATGACATGATAGCACACTTCCAAATTTCTGTATCATTGCTAAACCACCCCTTCACTACTTTGCGCGTACCATATACTAGATTGCGAATGTAGACAGATGACTGTGCAGTATAAGGACATCACACACACACCCATGCCCGAGGCAGGATTCGAACCTGCGACCGTAGCGGTCCCGCGGTTCCGGACTGCAGCGCCAGAACCGCACGGCTGCAGAATATCAATACATTATTAATTCTCGGACACATATGTATATACCAAAATACTCCAGACAGCAGTCTACATATTTCTAGCACTTCTATCATGGTGCGTAATTTATTATTACGACTGCCCATCTTCCCCTATGTGAATGGGAGTCACAGAGCATTCTCAGCATAAAGCTAGAGACTGAAAGATCTCCTCGCATTGTCTTTGACCAACTCTCCCTGAAACGCTGTCACCGATTTAACTTGCAGCTGACCAGAAATGGGAGGCTACATTCCACATCTCAAGCAGGAACAGAGTAAGCCAAGTCCACAACTGCTGTTCCACAGCAGTTTTACACACGGCACCCACCCAGGTTCGTGAAATCTCTCCAGATGCGCGCATGTCGAGGAGGCTGGCACCCCTTATCGGTATATAGTACATATGGGACTATTGTGATGATGTAACTGGCGGTTACGAAGAAGAAATGGTGTGGTTTTATGCATGACGAAGTCCCAGATGGACAGAGTTTGAAACACTTTACGTAAATCAACTGTGCCACCATTTCAGTGGAACTGTTCTAGTTGCTGAGGTCATTACCAAGAAGGAAGAAATTAAATTGAATTTACAGTGAAATCCTGACCCTTAGCTGCTCACAGGGGTTGATAAATATCAACTGGGGCAGTTCATATAGATAACGCTTACCGGCCAATGATCTTCTTCAGTGTAGATGCACTCACATTGCTCAAACGTTTGCGGGAATCGGTAGATTGTCTGCTGCTAGTAATGAGTATAGTGGGCTCGGGCACTACAACTGTAGTGCGTGGACAGCAAGTCGGAAATGTGTGTCTCACGGGGAGCATGCTAGAGATAGTTCCCTGCAGTCCCACTATCCTCTGTGTCCCCGATGGCTCATTCAGAAGAGCGTCTGTCATGTAAGCAGGAGATCCCGGGTTCGCCTCCCAGTCGGAGCACACATCTTCAACTGTCCTCGTTGATATTTATCAATGCCTGTAAGCAACTAATGGTCTGGATTTCATTGCAGTTTCATTCTTCGAGAGCTGCAAGATCAGCAATGGTATCCATTCTTTCTGACATGTCCGGAAGAACAGACACCATCTTCATACATTACCAAGAAGGTATTGGTAAGAGAGAAATGATCATGGAACATAAACAGATGCATTCCTAAGGGAAAGGCACTTAAAACAAGCTATAAGATTAGTGCAGTGCGACTTCCGACCTTTAGTCATGACGAATGGAATGCTGTTAATATTCCAATGTAAGAAATATACTCCCAGAGCATGACATACATTCTCCCTGGAAGTTTCTCCACGATAAACTATGGTGATAAACTGTAAAGTAATAAAACTACTACCTTGCACACCGAAGAAAACATAAACACTACATGGGTTTCCAGAGGTGTATGACGCCTGCTGTTTACGAAGTTAAGGCCTGATTACTGTTTGGAAATTGTGGTATGTTGATAACAGCCCTATAATGATAGTCGACAGCCGAAAATGCATACAAAGGAACAGTGGCATCTTACGATGAAATAAACACCACAGTCAGTAGCATGAGATGTACAGTCTTATCACAGTTTACCACTGCCTCCCTTAACCTCCCTCTTACACACAGTAGTCATGGCCCAATGGCTAAATTGGTGATGTGTGGCATAATATTTCCGTTTCGCATTGACGTCACGTGTCTATAATGCCTCCTCTCTCACTATTAATATGTGTATACGTAGCATCAGTCTACTCTCCTCCTCCAGAACACACAAAGTTATTGATTTTGCTCAATACTCTTTTTACAGTATTTGTCTGTAATTTTATGTATTCTCAGTCAATTTCCGCAATTTTACTAGGCTTTCCTCGAATTTTATCGATTTTATGTCATTTTCCATATTTTTTCACAGTTTTTCATATGTATATGGTCAAATTGCTGACATACCCATTTTCTGCGTGATTTTATACGAGAATATTTGCCCTCTCCTAATGGTCCACTTGCATGCATTTTGAATAGGACGAACGTGAAAAGTATACTAACAGTCATTTCATGTCTATATGGAACAGAAGACTCGATTTACATCCAAGATGTGGCAGACAAAAGGACCACTCCACATACATCTTTATTCGTCTAGAGGAGGGTACTGAAACTCGTTTTTCATCGATGGACGTGTTTCATCACACGAAAGGTAGAAGTCCTCTTCTGACCGTCGTTAGGAGGCGATTGCTGTTAGCGGTGGGAACTGGATACTGCTCTGAGTCCCACACAGAACACACGGTAATACACGATTCGATCACAGGCCTTACCATACAACATATATATCCCAAGAGAACAAGGGGAAAGAATGGTTAAATGCGTGAGAAATGGCCTGCAAAAACATCTCTCTCTCTTCCTCTCAACCGATCACCCCATCTACTTTCTACAGTTCTTTAACGCAGATCCATGTCAGTTTGGAGGCAGATAGCTGTCTTTTCCAGGAAAGCATCAAAGACAGCAGTCAGCTTGCATGTATCATTATTACTTCAACAGGCATACAGTAGACTGTTGTTATGAAAACCATACAGCAACTGTTTGTTTAGCCGACACCGCAAGGTTGTGATTGAGGGTGAGTACAGAGAAGCACTGTGTAAATACTGTTTGTTAGGGTTTAAAGCACAAAAACATCCGTTCACAAGGTCAAACACGCGATCCATTCTGTAGTTGTATATTGCAGTCATCCCAGCTGGTAATTCAACGGTCTTTAGCTAAGGACACTTTATAAAAATCTATAACGTGGTTGCCGATAGCTTTGGGGTCACACCTGGGCTTGTGATCCACACATATTATTCTACGTTCGATGGTCAACCACGTTAAACATACTATTACAATCGTCCCATTGCTGTCGCCGAAAAAAATAACCGTTTCCCTGGTTCTCGGTGCTTCCATGCGAACTACAATCAGGCAGCAGTAGCTGACCAAGACACAAGTAGCAACAGGGAAGTAACCGATATTGTGACTTTTACGAGTTCCCAATCAGGAGCGAATTTTATAATATCATCTGTGTGCTTTAATAGTTTAGTTTTTTCAGTTTCTGCATGTTAATTTAATATCTAATAGCCATAGTTCCCACGTTTTCGTTTACGTCGGAAAGTAAACCGATTTTGCGACATATTACAAGTTTCCAAACAGGGGCGAATTATTTAGTTTCACCTGAGTGCTTCTGTAGTTTGGTTTTTGAATCTCTGCGTATTAATCTAGTTTATTAGACACAGTTCCTGCGTTTTCGTCAGAGTCTGCAGTAGATTTCCGTAGCACGAGTCTATAGTCAGTTTATCAGCATAGTTTAGTTTTCCACGGTCTGTAGTATGGACAAGGACTGCGATTGTTGTGTACCGATGCGAGCCGAGTTGGTGACGCTTCACACTAATCTTCAGGCTGTGATGGCTTCGGTTACACAGCTTGAGGCTGCAGTGGATGGGCACCACTGTTGTGGGCCGGCCATGGGGATCAAACGGACGTCCAGCACGTCAGAGTCCTCCGATCGGTCCTCACCGGTGGCCAACCCAGTTACTGCTCGCACTGAGGCTGACCCTCACCTGTGGTCGAGTGGGAGATCGCCCTGGTGCGTAGCCGACGGCGAAAGACTTCCCACGCGGCCGCACGTAATGCCTCCCCGGTTTCTTTGACAAACAGGTTCCTGGTGCTGTATGTGGCTGACACTGTCGCTGAGCCAGATACTGTTCATGTCCTGTCTCAGAGGAAACCTCTCAGCCTGCAAGATCTGGGCAATCACAGAGGGTGGGATTATTGGTAGTTGGGAGCTCCAACGTCAGGCGCGCTATGGGGCCCCTTAGGGACATGGCTGCCAAGAAGGGAAATAAACCAATGTGCACTCTGAGTGCATACCGGGTGGAGTCATTCCAGATGTGGAACGGGTCCTCTCAGATGCCATGAGGAGCACAGGGTGCAGCCAACTGCAGGTGGTTGCTCACGTGGGGACCACTGATGTGTGTCACTTTGGGTTCTCTCTGATTTCGAGCGGCTAATAGAAGTGGTAAAGGCTGCCAGTCTTGCTTGCAAGTTGAAAGAATAGCAGGTCATATGCAGCATAGTCTACAGGACAGATTTCGGACCTCTGGTACATAGTAGAGTGGAGGATCTGTATCAAGGGCTCAGACGGTTCTGCGACCGTGTAGGCTGCAGATTCCGTGACTTGAGCCAAAGGGTGGTTGGGTTTCGGGTTCCGTTGAATAGATCAGATGTCCACTATATGTAGCAGGCGGCTACACGGGTAGCAGGTGCTGTGTGGCTTAGACAGGGCGGTTTTTTAGTTAGAGAGTCTCGGGAAAACGCAAAAAGGGCTTCAGTTACAAAGGGTGCAGGCCAAACACAGGAAGAACGTAGATACAAGAAGCATCGGTGTAACAGTTGTAAATTGTCGTAGCTGTGTTGGGAAAGTACCAGAGCTCCAAGCGCTAATAGAAAGTACTGATGCTCAAATCGTTATAGGCTCCGAAAGATGTCTAAAGCCGGAGATAAAGCTCAGCCGAAATTTTTGCTAAAAACCTAACGGTGTTGGGAAGGGATAGGATAAACACGGTTGGCGGTGGCGTGTTTGTTGCTGTTAGAAGTAGTTTATCTTGTCGCGAAATTGAAGTAGGTTGTTCCTGTGTGTTAGTATGGGGAGAGATCATTGTTGGCAACCGGAATAAAATTATAATTGGATCCTTTTACCGACCTCCATATACAGTTGCTGAACGGTTCAAACAAAACTTGAGTTTGATTTCAAACACGTACGCGACTCATACTATTATAGTTGGTGGTAATTTTAATTTACCCTCGATATGTTGGCGAAAATACGTGTTTAATTCCGGAGGTACGCATAAAACATCATCCGAAATTGTGCTAAACGCATTCTCTGAAAATTATTTCGAGCAATTAGTTCATGAGCCCACGCGAATAGTAAACGTTTGTGAAACACACTTGACCTCCTAGCAACAAATAATCGCGAGTTAATAACGAGCATCAAAACCGATATAGAGATTAGTGAACACAGAGTTGTCTTAGCGAGACTGTATATTGTAATCCCCAAATCCTCGAAAACTAAGCGAAAAATATACCTATCCAAAACAAAAGAAAAGAATTCACTTTACGCTTTCCTGAGACACAACCTCAATTCCTTTCAAATTAATAATATAAGTGTAGACCAGATGTGGCTTGAATTCAAAAAAATAGTATCGGCAGCAATTGAGGGATTTATACCGATTAAATTAACAAACGACGGAGCTGATCTTCCTTGGTACAATTAACAGAACACTGTTGCATGAAATAAACATTCCAAATTCAAACAGCCGCAAAATCCCCAAGTTTGGCGATCTTATACAGAAGCTCGAAAATTAGCGCGGACTTCAATGCAAGATGCTTATAACAGTTTCCACAACGAAGCTTTGTCTCGAAACCTGGCAGGAAATCCAGAGAGATTCTGGTCGTATGTGAAGTATGTTAGCGAGAATAAACAATCAATGCCTTCTCTGCGCGACAGCAATGGAGATACTATCGAAGACAGTGCTGCCAAAGCAGAGTTACTAAACACAGCCTTCCGAAATGCCTTCACAAAAGAAGACGTAGTAAATACTACAGAATTAGAATTAAGAACAGCTGCCAACATGACTAAAGTAGAAGTAAATATCCTCGGAGTAGTGAAGCAACTTAAGTCACTTAACAAAAGGAAGTTTTCTGGTCCAGGCTGTATATCAATTAGCGTCCTTTCAGAGAATGCTGATGCATTAGCTCCATACTTGACAATCATATACAACCGTTCGCTCGACGAAAGATCCGTGCCCAAAGACTGCAAGGTTGCACAGGTCACACCAATATTCAAGAAAGGTGGTAGGAGTGATACATTTAGTTACCAGCCCACATAATTAACGTCGATATGAAGCAGAATTTTGGAACATATATTGTGTTCGAACATTATGAATTACCTCGAAGGAAACTGTCTGCCGGCCGCGGTAGCCAAGCGGTTCTAGGCTCTTCAATCCGGAACCGCACGTCTGCTACGGTCGCAGGTTCGAATCCTGCCTCGGGCATGGATGTGTGTGATGTCCTTAGGTTAGTTAGGTTTAAGTAGCTCTGAGTTCTAGGGGACTGATGACCTCAGATGTTAAGTCCCACAGTGCTCAGAGCCATTTTGAAACCGTCTATTATCACACAGTCAACATGGATTTAGAAAACATCGTTCTTGTGAAACACATTTAGCTCTTTATTCACATGAAGTGTTGAGTGGTATTGACAAGGGATTTCAGATCGATTCCGTATTTCTGGATTTCCGGAATGATTTCGACACTGTACCACACAAGTGGCTTGTAGTAAAATTACGTGCTTATGGAATATCGTCTGAGTTATGTGACTGGATTTGTGATTTTCTGTCAGAGGTCACAGTTCGTCGTAATTGACGAAAAGTCATCGAGTAAAACAGAAGCGATTTCTGGCATTCCCCAAGGTAATGCAACGTTAATAATGTTCCTTATCTACATAAACGATTTGGGAGACAATCTGAGCAGCCGTCTTCGGTTGTTTGCAGATGACGCTGTCGTTTATCGACTAATAAAGTCATCAGAAGATCAAAACAAATTTCAAAATGATTAAGAAAAGGTATCTGTATGGTGTAAGAATTGGCAGCTGACCCTAAATAACGAATAGTGTGAGGTCATCCACATGAGTGCTAAAAGGAATTCGTTAAAGTTCGGTTACACGACAAATCAGTCTAATCTCAAAGCCGTAAATTCAACTAAATATCTAGGTATTACAATTATGAACAACTTAAATTGGAAGGAACACTTAGAAAACGTTGAGGGGAAGGCTTACCAAAACTGCGTTTTATTGGCAGAACACTCAGAAAATGTAACAGATCTAATAAGGAGACTGCCTACACTACGCTTTTCCGTCCTCTTTTAGAATACTGATAAGCGGTGTGGGATCCTTACCAGATAGGACTGACGGAGTACATCGAAAAAGTACAAATAAGGGAAGCACGTTATATAATATCACGAAATATGGGAGAGAGTGTCACTGAAATGATACAGTATTTGGGCTGGACATCATTAAAACAAAGGTGTTTTTCGTTGCGACGGACTCTTCTCACGAAATTCCAATCACCAACTTTCTCCCCGAAAGCGAATTATTTTGTTGACACCGACCTACATAGGGAGAAACGATCACCACGGTAAAATAAGGGAAATCAGAGCTTGTACGTAAAGATACAGGTGTTCGTTCTATACGAGATTCGAAAAATAGAGAATTTTGAAGGTGGTTCGAAGAACCAGGCACTTAAATGTAATTTGCTGAGTATCCATATAGATGTAGATGCGCATTTCCCATACGCCTCTTGCTGTCACATACTCGTTCCCATGTACAAGAATTGTCCTGCACCGAGCAGAAGACTCCCAAGTACTCCCTCAATTTCCATGCATTTGGGCATATTTTCCCTCAATTTGTACGTATTTCCTGTCATTTTTCAGAATTTTATAGATTTATTGATACTTTTTCTGCCCATGCGATAATGACATCACTTCTCGCTCCATATCCTAAAATTGCGTGTAAATTTAGTACAGTTGCCAGCACCTAGCGCAAATGCACTATTTGTCAGGTTGATCGATCTTCAAGCCCTATTCCGGATGCGAGATATTGTGGAACTGCCTCTGATCATCGCTCAGGATATGCATCCCAACATCACACTGGTTATAACACGTGGCGGATCCACCTTCAAACCCTATCCTGGACGTGGCATGCTATGGATAGCCATCCCAACATCGCCCTGGATACAACTCATGGCGAATCCACACTGGAACAGTAACAGAAGAGTCATCTGCGATACATGCGCAGACATAAACATCTGTTTGTGTTAGAAATTTGATTACTTGATTCATATAATGTTTGCGTGTGATGCTCAAACGTTGAAAATATGTTGCATTATGAAGAAGGATGATCGTATGGCGGAGCTGAGGGTTTTAAGTGATCTATTTGGCTCCTTTAAATTGTTAAGCAATTAATTTGATAGGTTAGTACAAATGGCTTATTTCGCTCTATTTTTGATATCGAAATTGCATCTACTCTCCCTTTGTCTCCAGAATTAGCCCATTGGAACACTGTGTTCTGAGGAGAGATGAAACCCTCCATCTGCATGTTTGCGGAAGTTGATTCACAGAGACAAATAGGGAGCAGCCTAGTCTGAAATTTCCTAATCAACAAAATTCCGGCACTTGGTGCTTTGTTTGGGAGCCGTGAGATCAAAGGAGGCTGATATGCATTCCGTAGACAGTGGTATTTAATAATATGAGTCTATGTGATTGCCGTAAGCTTAGTGACAACAGTGCATCCCAATTTAAGTTATACAATATAGCACTGAAGATGGTCACTCAGTGACAGAAAATCGATTTTGCAATAGTAAAAAATATACGACCAATGCTGTCTCTTTTTTCAAGTATACCTGTTACCTGGTCGTAGTGCACAAGACAACATGGAGTCGCCAATCAATTAATAAGATGAGTTGTAATTAGGACATTGGGCGGTTTTAACCTTCGTGGCGGTGCCCTGACGATAGACACGTAAGTGGTACGCCCCAAATGGTGGCTGCAATACCTTACTTCTTTCCATCCCTTGGTGATTACAGTTATTCCGTCGTAGGGGGTGACGGTGTGGGATGCAGCTATGAACTCTACCCAAGCTGGAGATTCCTGTCTCTAGTAAACTGATTAAATAAAGATGTTTCAAATTATTATTGACTTTGATTTGAATTTCGTCTTTTGAGATCCTTCCTGTCCAGAACAGAGTGACTCTTTTTCCCACCAATTTTTTCTGAGAAGGTGAGGGAGGGGGCGAGGGTTAGGGGGGTGGGACATCATCTGGTGATGGCACTGTGTACTAGGTCAATCGATCTCTGGATGTCAGCATGAGTGCACACACGAAAATTTTCCAATAAAGCGACACTTACAATCTGCAGCAGTGTAAACGTGTAATAAGCACATGTAGCTACTGGATGTGAGCTTTTCCCACAAATGAAAGACAGATCTAAGTCCTACAAACTGAATCTTATAAATGAACAGTATATCCTTTGCTATGTAATTGAACTTCCTGTCATGAGTTCCTTCCTCTCCAGCACAGAGCTGCCACTTTCTAGGTGGAGAAGGGTAGGGGGAGGGCTGGGTGGCTTTCCAGAGGTGGTGGTGGGGGTAATTAATTCATCGATTTAAGTAATTAGTCAAGCAAATTGATATCAGAAAAGTGCATGTATTGGTGAGGGGATTTCCCAAAGTGATGGGGGAACAGTAGGTTGATGGCCTGTCTTTCAAAAGGAAGGATTACTCCCAGGGGGTCATAATCCTCTTAGCAGAATCATAGGTTAATTACTTGTCAATCAAAAGGGAAGTATAGGTTTGCCCCTGAATGTGTACTAGCTCCTGATCTTGGCAATCCGAACTAACAAAACGCCCTGAAATGAACTTTGTCCCACTACTCACCTGATTTTACTGGCACTGGACTTTCTTCTCTCGACTACCGTCGAAAATGAGGTCGATGCACAACTTGGTCCAAGGAGAATTTAAAACATGACATTCTAGGAGTACGTGCGATGATATCTGTGGAATCTGTTCAGTCTGTGGAGGAGTCCCTGCAGCAGCGAGTGCTGAGTGTATTGCAGGAGACAGAAGATACTTCAAACACTTGATGACTTGAATAGAGTGTAAACGAAGTGTTTGTAATAACGTTCTTTTGTTTTTTGTTTTGTCTTGTTGTTGCTGACGTAATTTTTCAATGCAAGTGTGTATTTTGACATTAGACTTGTGTTGTGAAATTATGGTGTGATAATATATACAGTTGCACTTCCTCTCACACATATCCATTCAATTTCGACGTGCTCTTTCCTTCTGCAGAAATAAGAGCATAACTGTCACGTAATTAACTGGTGAGTCATCCTTATATGCGATGTCAGTTGCCTACCAGTTCGTGTGTCAAATAGCTCTGAGCACTATGGGACTCAACATCTGAAGTCATCGGCCCCCTAGAACTTAGAACTACTTAAAACTAACCAATCTAAGGACATCACACATATCCATGCCCGAGGCCAGATTCGAACCTGCGACCGTAGCGGTCGCGTGGTTCCGGACTGAAGCGCCTAGAACCGCTCGGCCACTCCAGCCGGCAGTTGGTGTGTCAGTCCAACCACTTTTAGCCAAGTGTGATTACTATTATATTAAACTTTTCTCAAGTGTTCCATTTGTAAGTAGACTACACTGAGCTGAGAAAAGTCATGGAACACCTTCTGATATCGAGTCGATCCTCGTTTCGCAAGGCATAGTACAGGAACTCGACGTGGCATGGACACGGTGGAAGTCCCCTGCAGAACTACTGAGCCATGCTGCCCCATTAGCCGTCCCTAATTGCGAAAGTGTTGACGGTGCCGGATTTTGCACACGAATTGACCAATTATGTCCCATAGATGTTCAATGGGATTCACGCAGGGCGATGTGTGTGGCCAAGTCATTCGCTCGAATTCTCCACAACGTTCTTCCAACCAACAGCAAACGACTGTGGCCCAGTGACACAGTGCAATTTTTTTTGGGAATGTGATGGCTGTAAAGGGTCTCCAAGTAACTGAACATAATCATTTCCAGTCAACTCCGTTATGTTGCCATCACCAGCTTGTACAGCGTCTTGTTGACAACTTCGATCCTTGCCTTCGTGAGGTCTGTACCACACTCGAACGCTCCATCGGCTCTTACCAACTGAAACTGGGACTCATCTGACCAGGCTGCGGTTTGTCAGTCGCCTAGAGTCCAACTGCCCAGGGGAGGCGCTGCAAGTGGTGTCGTGCTGCAAGCAAAGGCAATCGCGTCGGCCGTTTGCTGCCACAGACCGTAACGCCAAATTTCGCCGCACTGCCCTAACGGATACATTGGTGTACGTCCGACATTGGTTTCTGCAACTATTTCACGAAGTGTTGCTTGTCTGTTAGCATTGACAGCTCTACGCAAACGCATCTGCTGTCGGTCGTTAAGTGAAGGCCGCTGGCCAATGCGTTGTTCGTGGTGAGAGGTATTCGGTATTCTCGTCACACTCTTGACACTGTGGATCTCGGAATACTGAATTCCCTAACGATTTCCGAAATGGAATATCCCATGCGTCTAAGCTCCTACTACCATTCCACGTTTGAAGTCTGTTAATTTCCACTGTGCGGCCATAATCACGACGGGAACCTTTTCACCTCAATCATATCAGTACAAATGACAGCTTCGGCAGTGCAGTATCCTGTGTACACGACACAACAGCCACATGTGTATGTGAATATCGCTATCTCATGACTCCTGTCACCTCACTGTATCTAAATGTGTCGGGCTGGAATGCACCATCAGCCTGACGACATTTGTGGACAACACGGACTTGTATGTGCATATCACAGCAAAGGCATCGAATGTGCCATTTTTTAGAAATACATCGCAATTAACACTGACACTAGAAGAGACTACATGAATCAAAAATGTATGACCAGCTACTTAAAAGCGTGCTGGCCTACCTTTGGAACGCAATTCAACAACGATTCTGCGTGCCATGGATTCAACAAGTACTTGATAGGCTTCCAGAGGTTTGTGGAACCAGATGCCCACACAAGGGTCACACACTTGTCGTAATTTGCGGGCAGTTGGTTTGTCGGCGCGGAGCTGGCGTCCAATAGCGTCCCCGTTAGTTGGGTTTTATCGGATTCGGTCAAACCGTATATAATGGCCAAGACATCAACGTGAGTTCGTTATCATGCTCCTAAAACCATTGCAGCAATATTCTGGCATTGTGACACAGACAATTACCCTCCTGGAAGATGCGATCGCTGTTGGGGAAGACATCAAGCCTAAGGGATTGGAAATGGTCCTTAGTAATGTTCACGAAGTCCATAGCTATCATGGTGCCTACGATTATTACCGCGGGTGTCCGCCCCAATAGCTGAATGGTCAGCGCGTTGGAATACCACGCACAGGGGCCCGGGTTCGATTCCCAGCTGGAGTGGGGGATTTTCTCCCCTCAGGGACTGGGTGTTGTGCTGCCCTCATCATCATTTCATCCCCATTGTGGACGCGCATATCGCCCAATATGGCGGCCGAATTTTCCGCCTGTGAACTGCCGGCCACTGACTCCATACGCTCATTTCCATTACCGCGGGTCCCATGGAAGCCCAGGTGAATATCACCCATAACATAATACCGCGCACATCCGACTGCATCCATGGCGCACTGGATGTTTTGTGCAATAGTCCGCCTGGATGACGGCGTACCTGGACACGACCATCGACCTAGTTTAACAATGAAACAGATTCATCCGACCAGGTGGCAGAGCTCTATTGATCTCGTGCCCACTGTAATCGTAATTGACGGTGTCATTGGGTCGACATGTGAACAAGTAGGTGTCCTCTGCTGCAGAATACAGTGTTCGACACTGTGCGCTGAACGGTGAGCTCCTAAACACTTGTGCCTGCGCCAGCACTGTACTGTGCCGTCAGAGCAGCCACAGATCGCCGCCTACCCTGATTTAGAGAAGAGGCAGATCTCCGATCATACCGATGAGGTATGGACGGCCAAGTCCTTGCCACCTAGCCGGCCGCGGTGACCTAGCGGTTCTAGTCGCTTCAGTGCGGAACCGCGCGACTGCTACGGTCGCAGGTTGGAGACCTGCCTCGAGCATCGATGGGTGCCATGTCCTTAGGTTAGTTAGCTTCTAAGTTCTAAGTTCTAGGGGGCTGATGACCTCAGATGTTAAGTTACATAGTGCTCAGAGCCATTTGAACCATTTTTGAACCTTGTCACCTACTCGTGGTTTCAGCATTCTTCAACGACTTTCCATAGGTGCTCACGACAGGCCACCAGCTTCGCCGTTTCCGGGATACTCGCCCCGAGACACTGGACCATAACTATGCGGCTTCTGCAAAGTCTCTTAAGTCGCCGGATTTCCGCAAATGCCCCACTTACGCTAGAATGATTCCCAGTTCGTCTCTGCTTCGCTCGTATAGTTCTCTTACCGCGTCACGTGCCCTCAGAGCCACCAGGCAGCATACAGCCTCGCGGTGGCAGTGATACTAATGTTTCGAACCGTCAGTGTATACGTCGTTTACAGAGAACGTCTCCACAGTTCATTCGGGTGGAAGCAGTATTACAGTATATTAAACGTTTCAGGAAATACCTTACGCGAACAGCGCAGCTGAATCGCTTTGTGACAATGTAGAGAGCAGTCAGAGAGACTATGCAGCACGTGGGGGCGCACAGACAATTATATTTTTTCCCGTGCGAACAGAATAGCTGTGATACGCTACGACGAGTATTAATACCCCGTGCTATCCATTACACATTGTCCGCCGCAGCGTGAGATGCGGCAGCAGATAGCGGCCGCCAGCCGTCAGCCGGAAGCCGCGCCGCTATCTGGGCGGCCATCTGCCGCCCCCCAGCCGTTATAAGCGCGACGCAGCCCCCGACGCCACACAGCCGCCCGCCGCGACCGCCATGGCCGCCCCCAGACACCTGCCGCTGCCTCTGCTGCTGCCGCTGCTCGCCGCCATCTGCACAGCGGCGCCCAACGCCCAGTCCGTGAGTCACCGCACCACGTGTCGTGGTCTCCCTCATGCCTGATGGCCTCACGCCCCCGACTGTGCAACTGTTAGGGTTAGGGCTGTAAAATTAACTACTACAGCGAGGTGACACAAGTCTTGGCATAGCGATATGCACACATACAGACTGCGATATTAGCGAGTACACAAACTATGAATGGGCCGCAGGTGTCGTTTGTACTCGTGTGATTCACGTGAAAAGTTTTCCGTCGTGATATTGGTCGCACGACGGGAATTAAGAGGATTTGAGAGCGTAATTGTAGTTGGGGCTAGGAGCAGGGGAGATTCACTACGAAACAACGCAATGGCCGACGGCCTTCACTTAACGACCGAGGGAAGCGACGTTTCGTGGAGAAGTCAGTACTAACAGACAAGCAACACTGCGTAAAATAACCGCTGCAATCAATGTGCCACGTACGACGGACGTGCCCGTTGGGGCAGTTCGGCAAAGTTTGGTTCAAAATGGTTCAAATGGCTCTGAGCACTATGGGACTTAACTTCTGAGGTCATCAGTCCCCTAGAACTTAGAACTACTTAAACCTAACTAACCTAAGGACATCACATACATCCATGCCCGAGGCAGGATTCGAACCTGCGACCGTAGTGGTCACGCGGTTTCAGACTGTAGCGCCTAGAACCGCACGGCCACTCCGGCCGGCCAAAATTTGGCGTTAATGGGCTACAGTAACGGATGCCCAAGACGAGTGCCTGCTAACAGCACGACGTTATCTGCAGAGCCTCTTCTGGGTTCCTGAACATACCGGTTGGACCCTACACAGCGGGAAAACTGGCCTGAACTCCGAATTTCAGTTCAAATGGTTCAAATAGCTCTGAGCACTATGGGACTTAACATCTGATGTCAGCAGTCTCCTAGAACTTAGAACTACTTAAACCTAACTAACCTAAGGACATCACACACATCCATGTCCGACTCAGGATTCGAACCTGCGACTTTAGCGGTCTAGCGGTTCCAGATTGTAGCGCCTAGAACCGCTCGGCCACCACGGGCGGCTGAATTTCAGTTCGTAGGAGCTGATGGTACGGTTCGAGTGTGGCGCAGACCGCGCGAAACCACGAACACAAGCTGTCACCAACGCACCGTGCAAGCTGGTGGTGGCTCTGTAATAGTGTGAGGTGTGTCTACATGGAATGGACTCTGTCCTCCGGTCCAACTGAACCCACCATCGACAACTGAACCCACCATTGAGTGAAAATGGTTAGGTTCGGCTACTTGGTGACCATTTGCACTAATCATCATATTCCCAAACAACGGTAGAACTTTTATGAATGACAGTGTTCCGCGTAACTGTCCCACAATTTTTCGCGACTGGTTTGAAGAACATTTTGAACAGTTCGAGCTAATGATTTGGTCACTCATATCGCCTGACATGAATCCCATCGAACACTTACAGGGCATAATCGAGAGGTCACTTCCTGAACAAAATCCTGCACCGGCAACACTTTCACAATTATGAACAGCTATAGACGCAACATGGCTCACTGTTTCTGCACGGGACCCAACGAATTGTTGAGTCCATGCCACGTCCACCAGATGCACTACGGCGAGCGAAAGGACGTCTACCACAATACTTGAAAGTATCCCACGATTTTTCACAACTCCGTGTAAAGTTTGCACCGTACAAGTTCGGTCGTTATTCTCGTGACACATAATCGTGAAGTACTCGTTACTTTTGTTACTGCACGTCGTAATGTACAGAGAGACTGAAACATGGCGTTACCGCTGAACAATGAGCGCACTGCTGTTTGTCGACAAATGAATTGGGCGCAAGGTGACGTGGAGGGAGCCGCAGATACACGGGTGCCGGTTGCCTATTTAGCGGTATCACACATCGCGGTTAAAGATAATTTTCCATATCAGGCTTGAGTTCATAGTTGTTAAGCTAAAGAATGCTATCGGGCGGTAGCCTAACTCTGGTGCGATAAAAAATGCTGATTCTAGTCGCCGTCACATTGAATGTTTATCCAAAAAGCGGTGTTTTTGTACGACTGGTTAAAACCAAGTAAACTACTATTCAACACATACTGCGATCGAATCGTGTTAATGGATTCCATTACGAGCTCGACAAAAACTGGAGTTTTACACAATAGGAAAAGGCTGGAGATCTCTGAGCATCAGTTTTACTACGAGACAATTTTTTTCGTGCCATATTCACACGTAATTTTACAAAGCCTGAGAGGGCCCTTGGCATTCACTTTTTCTTAGGAGGGCTTCCGGGACTGCACAACACACCACCTGGCACCACATTCCCGATCACTTTATGCTGCTGACTGCAAGGAGACAGGAATGGTAATGTAGATGTTGTAGCTCTGATACAAGTAAACTATCATAATTAGGTCGACGTTTCGTTAGCTTTTTTTTTTCAAAATTTCTCTCGGACCCTCCTCTTAGTGAATGTAGTTGTCGTCAGATATAACACTTTTATTTGTTTCCTGCCACTTCTTTGAGAAGAGCCTACAGTTTCCTTCTGTTCTGTTCCATGAGCATCGCACACACAATGAAGGAAAGCGTTAAATCACCATTATTGTGAAATCGTAATAGTACAACGAGTTCATAAAATAGGCTAATCTCTTTACTCACGGCATATCTCAGTTTAATTTCGATAGCAAACTGAAGAGTTTGTAAAAACTGTACATAGGTCGAATAAGTGATGTTGGCGACTTACGCGCAGCCCGCCACGGACGCAGACTGGTGTAGCAGTACTGTGCTATGGGGGACATTCTCCTGCGCTTCATGGGATATGTGGCAGTACTCAAAGACACGCTGACAGCTGCGAGCCATTCCCATCCCATCACGCTTAATGTCTTCCCCGACGACTATATCATCTTTCAGCAGTATAAATGTCCGTGTTTCGGGGCCAGAAAGGTTCTAGAGTGGTTTGAGGTGCATTATAGGGAACTCACATTGATGTGTCGGCAACCAAATTCACCTGACGTTAATTCTATGGAACACGTCTCGGTCGCTATCCAGCGTCATCACAGCATAAGCTAGTCAGCAGGCCATTATTTACGCTAAGTGCATGACCTGTGCGTAGACATCTAATGCCACACACCTCCACAAACCAACCAACAAGCTGTCGGATCCCCGATACACAGATTCGGTGATGCACTTCGTTCTAAAGACGGACAAACAAGCTACGAAGCATGTGGTCATAATGTTTCGCCTCACCAGTGTATTTACGTAATTTTCCTTTTCAGGTGCGACTAAGTATTTTATTTTCACTCGTGTGAATGCTTTTTACCTTTCAGTCAGTCTTCTTTCGAGCAGGACACACATATTGTTCACAACACTGATCTCCTCTCTTTTATGTAAATTTGTGCCGCTGGGGTAAGAAGCTTTGTTTATCTGCAGCGCAGTTGTATGTTCATCTGAAACGTTTGATGGAGTTTGAATCTTTGTCTCATCTCACTTTTTTGCACATCGATAATGGATACAACTTCTGTATTGTCTCATGAATCAGTCACAATGAATGGCGTAAGAGCAGGAGAGCTTCTGTAAGGTTTGGAAGGTAGGAGACGAGATACTGACAGAAGTAAAGCTGTGAGTACCGGGCGTGAGTCGTGCTTCGGTAGCTCAGGTGGTAGAGCACTTGCCCGCGAAAGGCAAAGGTCCCGAGTTCGAGTCTCGGTCGGGCACACAGTTTTAATCTGCCAGGAAGTTTCATATCAGCGCACACTCGGCTGCAGAGTGAAAATCTCATTCTGGAAACATCCCCCAGGCTGTGGCTAAGCCATGTCTCCGCTATATCCTTTCTTTCAGGAGTGCTAGTTCTGCAAGGTTCGCAGGAGAGCTTCTGTATAGTTTGGAAGGTAGGAGACGAGATACTGGCAGAAGTAAAGCTGTGAGTACCGGGCGTGAGTCGTGCTTCGGTAGCTCAGATGGTAGAGCACTTGCCCGCGAAAGGCAAAGGTCCCGAGTTCGAGTCTCGGTCGGGCACACAGTTTTAATCTGCCAGGAAGTTTCATCAGGTCATACACTTTGTGATATATTGCGGGATGACTGTTCGATGCAGGGAAGAATCCAGCCAACACAGTATAAAAATATCTGCACTTACACTACGTTCATAGTTCATATTTCTCTGCTTTTCCGTTCTGTAAAAAGAATTAAAAAGTCCCTTTTTTCGACTAAAGTGTTTTCTTTCTCTATAACTGTTAATTTTACAGCTGTGAAATGTCTAATGATGCTTCATTACACCGTAGCAATCACAAAAATGATAGCACAACGTGGTACATGAACTCCTGCTCATTTGACAACCTCTCAAACAAATATTTTCTCCCGGTAAATTCGGTGGCAAAATTGGCCGTTTCCTTCCTCGATAACTACCGATTGGCAACACTTTGACGAATTCTGATTGAGGAGTTGTTTTCTCCATGTCTTGTTTGTGACGCACTCGCAGTCGAAATAGGTCTAAATGTTGCCACTCGGGAGTTATCGCGGAAAGAATCTCACCAATTTTGTCACCGACTTTAGTGGGGAGAAAAAAGTTTGTTTGAGAGGCAAACAAATGTGTAGAAACATTTTGCCCACATTCGTCTAGTATTCGTATGATTTATATACCGTAATAAACCAGCAGTAAAAATTGAATAGCTGTAGAACTAGCAGTTTTCAAGAAAGAAAACTTTTTACTCAGGAAAAGAGGATTTTAGAGATATCTAGAAAACGGAAAAACATTTCATTTCCAAAAACATTAAAGCTAGAAGAGTGAAATTTTAACTTAATACATGTAACAATGCTGCCTAGCAACAATGTGTAAGTCAGTAATTGATATGCTGCTACTTTAGCGATACATAAGAATTCAACGAAATTTTCACCTGTCCTCATATTTACTGCAAGCGCTGAAGTAAACCAAATTTGTTATTGCCAAAGGTACAGTAGTGGAAAATATTGACAGATGAAAGTAGAATACATAAAATCAACAACTTTACTTACTGCCTTCTGTGTTGAAATGTATCCATGAAAACCGATTATAAAGAACTCTCTGGTTTCTCTCTTCTATTTCTCCATCATGAGTCTTTAATGCTTCTCCGTATGTTTTTCAAAATATCAATTAAAATACTATGAAATGTAGGTTTATTAAAAAGAAAAGCATACTAGTTTCATTATGGTTTTTTCAGGTTTTTGGCAACAGGAGAATCTACAGTAATTTCCTTCCGAATCTCTACAGAATACATCAGCACAATTGTGGAAGATGTACTGTCCGCATTTGTCTACAGATTGTCCTCTATTTATTTCACAGTTCCTCGGACGGAAAAAGTTTTGGAATAACCGAAGGAATTTTCGACCAAATAAGTCTTCCAACTGCGATGGTGGTGAAATAAAACGACCTTGTGCATCTGATGCTTTGAATCACAGAGACATCGATGTTGAGAAATTCACACAGTATCTGTGGGTGTGTCATTGCAGTTTCCTTCGGCTAGAGATCACGCCACAAAACCACACAGAACGCCACTGGGGCATGGCTTCCGTGGCAGTGTTGCTCATCAACCACGAGTCGCACCCCAAACTCGAACTGCGAGTACGCGAGCAGGCAGCGCCCTGTAGCCGCGGCGGTCTTGTTGCCGCACAGCATCGAGTATAAATGTACACTGAATATCATGACCCCTTACCTAACAGCCGGCATGTCCACGTTTGGCAAGACTAACAGTGGCGACGCGTCGTTCCATGTACGCAGTGAGGCCTTGGTAGGTCACGGGCGCAAGTTGGCAGCACACATGCACACGCAAATCACCTAATTCCCTAATTCTGGGGAGGGGCACAAGGGGCTCTGAGGCCACGTTCAATCACATCCCAGATGTGTGTGATCGGGTTCAGATCTGGCAGGCTGGGAGGCCAGTACCTCAATTGTAACTCGGCGCCGTGTTCCTCGAACCACTCCATTACACTCCAAGGCTTGTAATACAGACCATTATCTTGATGAAAACCGCCACTGCCGGCTGGAAACATGATCGTCTGCAACCAGTGAACAATACACCATGGCCGTCATGGTGCCTTGCACAAGCTTAACTGGGTCACGCCCACACGGAAGTTGCACAGGGGATAATGGAGCCCTGCCAGTTTGTCTCCCTCCTGCATTACAGGTGTCAAGGAGCTGTTCCCCTGAAAGATGGAGGTTTCGCGCCCTACCGTCGGCTTGATGAGGAAAGTATCGGGATTCATGGGACCATGCAACGCTCTGCCACTGTGCCACTGCCCAGTGGCAATGGTGACGTGCCCATTTCAGTCGTAGTTGCCGATGGTGTGATGTTAACATTGGCACATGTATGGGTTATCGGCTGCGGAGGCCCATCGTTGGGAGTATTCGGTGCACTGTGTGTTCGGACACACTTGTACTCTGCGCAGCATTAAACTCCGGTGTTAGTTCCGCCACAGTTCCCCGCCTGTCCTGTTTTACAAGTCTGCCCAGGTTACAACGTCCGACATGTGTAATGAGGGGTGACCGCTGAACTCCACGTTCGTCTGGACGTGGTTTCGCCACATGTTGAAGAGACTCACCACACAACTCCTCAACACACGACAAGTCCTGCAGTTTCCGAAATACTCGTTCCGAGCTACCGGACCATTACAATCCGCCCTCGATCAAACTCAAATAGATCGCACGCCATCCCCGTTCTGAGCACGGACACCACACTCACTGCTACAACATGCATATGCCTGACTAGCAGACATTCCTCGCCAGGTGAGGCTGCGGTCGGCTGGACGGGTTTGTATCTTAGTAGGCGGGTGGTCTTATTGTTCTGGCTGATCATTGTATGTGGAGTGAGTATTTGAAAGCGCAGAACGAGAATTCCGTCTGCAACATGTCCTGCAGCTCAAGGACGGCGCGTCTTAGCCCATATACTGCTTACCGTATTTTGAGTATTATTACTTCGATGCTACAGATAGATCACTTTCAGAACTACTATAAAACTTTGTATACGTGCTTTAGAGACATCCTAGCATTTATACTTATACGGATATGTCCGAAAGAACAGATACCATATCCATATAAGAATATAGTTCTGGCAACACTAGCCATAACCTTCTTCTTCTGTGCGGATGCACACATATTCCCCGAACTCTTACGGGACTTGGAAAGAATGTCTTCCACGAGTAATGAGTGTGTCGGGGTGTGACACTACGATTGTAGTGTGTGGACATACAAGGTGAGAATGTGGGTCTCGCTGGAGGCGTGCGCGAGATATTCCCTGCAGTCGCGCTATCCCCTGTGACCTCGGTGGCTCAGATGGAGCCGGCACGGTAACTCAGCGTGTTCGGTCAGAGGGTTAGTTGCCCTCTGTAATAAAAAAAACTGAATTAATGGATCAATGACGAACCGAAACGGGTGTCTTGAGACGTCCGCCCCGAGAAGATACAACGATCAAAAACGAACAGAATGAGGTTAAAAAAAAAAAAAAAAAGATGGATAGAGCGTCTGCCATGTAAGCAGGAGATCCCACGTTATAGTCCCGGTCGGGGCACACGTTTTCAGCTGTCCCCTTTGATAGATATCAGATGTCCCAGATAGGGTAAGTCACGAGCAAAAAACACACATTTGTCCTTCCGCAAGGGAAGACCATTTTGTCGCAAGACCTGAAATAATGTTCTGAGATTGGCTAAATGTTCTTCTTCTGTCTTTCCGGAGATCACAATATCGTCCAGATAGTTTGCTGCAGTAAGGACCGACGCACAAACAGTTTGTAGATATTGCTGCAACAATGCAGGGGCGGAAGCACACCCGAATGGCAGTCTTTTGAATCGATACAAACCAAGATGCGTGTTAACCACTAAACCGCGCTGGGAGTCTTCGTCCACCGGTACTTGCAAGTACGCATCTGCTAGGTCCAACTTCGAAAAATATTTACCCGGGCACAGTTTGTCAAAAAGATCTTCTGGGTGGGGTAAAGGAAAAGTTGCAGTCACTAGTTGTGGATTCACTGTTGCCTTGAAGTCCACGCAAAGTCTCAATTTTCCGGAAGGCTTTTGCAAAATTGCTAAGGGTGACGCCCAGAGAGAAGCCTGCACACGTTCAATCACACCTTGTGATTCCAAATCTTGTAATGTTCTTGCGACCTCATCACGCAATGCGTGTGGAACATAGCGCGCCCTGAAAAATTTCGGTTGCGCGTTTACTTTCAGTTCCAAATGTGCTTTATAGTTCTTAGCGCAACCCAGGCCCAGTGCAAAAATGTCTGCAAACTCGTCACATAGACGAGAAACACTGGCTGAAGGCACAGTCTTGTTCACTGATAGGACCTGATTGACTATAGACAAGTTAAACAACTGAAACGAATCGAAACCAAACAAATTCACTGCAGAAGAAGAAAGAAGGACGTAAAATGACACAAGTTTTGTTTGTCCCTTGTATGTTGCAAAAAGGCTGCACTGTCCTAACACAGGGATTGCTTGTCCTGAATAACTACTTAACTTAACATTGGCGGCACGCAACGGAGGGGTGCCCAGCTGTTTGTACGTGTCTTGATTGATCAAGGAAACTGCAGCTCCGGTATCGAGCTGGAATGGTATCACGTTGCCATGAATGTCCAAGTCTACAAAAAGTTTATTGTCCTGTTGACGATAAGAGCGACTGTCTCGTGCAATGTGAACAGACACTGGTGCAGAATCACTTGCGACTTGACGGGATTTCCGTCGATGTCGACGCACACTAGTTGCAGGACGAACACAGTCACCGTTAGATAGTGTGGCACTGGGCGGAGTGGAATGAACTACATGAATGACCCTGGGCGAATATTCACGAGCCTGAGTATTCTGGGTTCGATTCCGATTCCGGCGCGAAGCAAAGGGCCTGGAATGGTTTTGAGCGTCCGATCGGAGCTTTTTCTGGCAAACACATTGAACATGTCCTTTTTTATTACAGAAAAAGCAAATAGCTTGGCGTGACGGGCAATTCTCACACGAATGTCTAGTAGCACACTGCGGGCATGATTTTAGCACTGCATTTGCTTGCTGGCGTGGCACACGTGGCGGAGAGCTTGGCGGCAGCTGCGCTGACGGGCGCGAGGGCTGTTTACAGTTCCGGCGGGCCGGTTAATGTGACACAAGGCCGGTGAAGTTTCAAATGATTCCTGAGCAAAGTCAAGTGTGTCCTGCCGATCCAATATGTCTATCACTTGTTGAAGGGAGGGATTGACTAGTTTCAAAATCTGTTCTCGTATACAAACATCAGAAACGTTCTGTGCAATTGCATCACGTACCATAGTATCTGAATAAGGGAGTCCACATTGACACTCAAAAGCACAATCCCTAGTAAGGCCTTGCAAAATTGCAACAAACTCCCGATTAGTTTGACCGGCCGTACGTTTTGTACGAAAGAAGGTATACCGTTTGGCAACTATATTGACTGAGTCTTTGAAATATGCATCTAATGCAAACAAATTTTTGTCGTAGGACAGAGTTGCTACGTCGCGCCGGGGAAATAATTTCACTATCACACGGTACGTCTGGACGCCTACGGCGGAAAGGAGAAAAGGCTGCCACTCATTACCTTGAATTCTGTAGGCGGCGAGATGGAATCCAAATTGGCGTGACCACTCCGTCCAGCTTTCCAGTGCCGCATCAAAAGGACGAAAAGGTGGTGCAACTGCGTGTTGTGGCTGTGGTAGGGGTGAAGCGGCGGCTGCCGCGTCGTTTTGCATTGCACGTTGACCCTGGATGAGCTGTCCAAGTGCATCCAATAAGGATTGCGTCTGCTGATTCTGCAAGCAATAAAATTCGGACAGTACATCTGGAGATTGTGGCAAAGCCATTACACAAGTAAACCAGTCTAGCAATACGAACGCAAAGTCCTCGTCGTCAGGTTGTTGTGACTTGGCAGGACAGCCAAGCCACTAGGAAAGGAAGCCGAAAGGCACGCATTTAAGCTCACGCAGGCTGGCGTGAGGTCTGGAACAGGTAAGGGAATTTATAATAGCAAAGAACGTAAGTAACTACTGCAATACTTAACTTTAATTCATAATTGGTGAACATCGGTCTGACGGTACATGTATCACAAGATAAATACCAAATGATAATGGCGCCTTGCTAGGTCGTAGCAAATGACGTAGCTGAAGGCTATGCTAACTATCGTCTCAGCAAATGAGAGCGTAATTTGTCAGTGAACCATCGCTAGGAAAGTACAACTATATCTTGTGTTAAATTAATGTTATAATGAATCCTGTACTATATTTTGTACACTTGACCATACAACTGGGGCGAGTGCTAGGAAGTCTCTCTAGACCTGCCGTGTGGCGGCGCTCGGTCTGCAATCACTGATAGTGGCGACACGCGGGTCCGACGTATACTAACGGACCGCGGCCGATTTAAAGGCTACCACCTAGCAAGTGTGGTGTCTGGCGGTGACACCACGGACTGGATGTGAGACAACTTTGCTTCGCAAATGGCGTATTTTATTTTGACCCAAGGTTATAGTTATTCTTCCTTCTGGAGGACAAAGAATAATATCTTGTGTTAAATTAATGTTATAATGAATCCTGTACTATATTTTGTACACTTGACCATACTTTTCCTTCTAGAATCATGCAACTAAAATTACTCTGCGTCAACCCTATGAATGAACTTACATTTAATAGAAGAATAGAATAAATAAATAAAGTGACAATACTGGTTAATTAATTATATTAATAGCACCTGCAGCTGTAGTGTTAGAGGTGAAGAATCAAACTTTATATACGAAGGACCCTTTACATGGAACAATTACGGAAAGAGTTAACACCATTGACATTGGAAGAAATACGTTTCGACTTCGTAACTGTGCAACTTCTAGACCAAAGTGATGCAAACTTAAGTAACTTATCGGTTACTGTACTTTCTTTTTGTATCACGACCAGTTAATAAAACGAGCTGTGTAATAAGATCTGTGTAACGCATTTGAGACTCATGATCCTTCCATGCAGAGTTTATTCTTTCTCCTCGAGGAAGCTACTAATGTGGCTCACATCCAATATTTCCATAAATAATGATCTGTGAGAATTAAAAAATAAGTGTTGTCCTTTTACTTTCGATCTTCAGTAAATATAAAAACCAAAAGCGTCAACTACAGCTGTTAAAATATGAAAACTCAGAGCGTTTAGCAATATTTATTCGCCTTAGAATGTGTGAATGTATGATGACATCTAATTCCTTATCCTTACCTCAATATTTCGTTTTAAAGTAAAAAAAAAAAAATCGCAGCACCAAAGATTGATTAATGTAGAGTAATGAAATTTCGGGAATATATTTTCCTAGGTAATATATTTAAGTGATTAAACATTGAAAGATCACAGGTTAATGTAATAGCGAGATAAGCCATTGCAATTTTGAAATGCTAGTACATTAATATTCGGTGTAGCCACCAGATTCTTGAACTCAAGTATGCATACGTGCGTGCACTGTGTTG
This sequence comes from Schistocerca serialis cubense, assembly GCF_023864345.2. Classification (NCBI taxonomy): domain Eukaryota; kingdom Metazoa; phylum Arthropoda; class Insecta; order Orthoptera; family Acrididae; genus Schistocerca; species Schistocerca serialis. The sequence continues at coordinate 62,489,544 of NC_064643.1, forward strand.
TCCAGGTGCTGGATGTCAGTTTGTGGGTTAGAGTTCCATGCCCATTGCACTTGGTCTGTCAATACAGGGACGGTTAACGTTGTTTGTGAGTGACGCTGGAGTTGCTGGCTGATGACGTCCCACACGACTGGAGACAGGTCTGGTGATTTGGAAGGCCGAGGCAACGCGCCGGCACTCGTTAGGGCACGTTGCGTTACAACAGTTACATGTGGGCGAGCGTTATTATGTTGGAAATCACCCCCTTCAATTCTGTTCACGAATGCATGCACAAAGAGTCAAATCATCAGATAAACGTGCAGATTTTCAGTGAGGCTGCATGGGATATCCGAGATAGTGCTCCTGCTGTCATACGAAATCGCCACCCATATGTAGGTCCAGTGTGCCTAGAGCGCAGACGAATTGTTTGCAGACCCTCAACTGGCACCGATGCAGGACCAGTTGTCATCAGAAAACAAGACACGCATCCACCCTCCCCTCCATTGAGCCATTGAGCTCTCGTTTGACACCACTGACATTGCAGATGGCGTTGGTTTGGGATCAGCGGAGTGCAACTTCAGGGTCGTGGCTCGGAGCTATTCTTGAAATAACTGATTTGTAACAGTTCGTTGTGGACATAGTGGAGGAGACCCTTACTACCAAAGAATCAATATGGGATGAAATCCTGGAGATTTGGGTTAAAATAGGAGCAGTAATCGTGTGGCAAACGGAAGTAACGGATAGAATCGAGATAGTTTGCAAAAATCAGGACGAAATGCTTGGGCAATTCTATGCCAGATTTAATGCGCTACAGAGCAATCGTAATCAGCACTCTGAGTCACAGCTGATAGTGCCATAATCGAAGATATAGCAGCGGAGGTTTCCAAATAGTAAAGAAAAGTTTTGGAGAACGTTAGTGAGGAAGCAGCACTACGAAAGTGGGAGGACGATCTCCATCGGGTTTCCAACCTACCTGAGGTGCTTATGACCGCAGTCGAACGAGTATCTCTGCAGCGTGATCGGAATTTCAATCGTACGGACACACAGGTAAGCAGTAACGAAAAGTTGCGGGGGTGGATTGATACGGTCGTACACGGCACATACTTTGCATTCAATACCGGCGGGTTTGATGAGATGGAAGGGTACGCTAGTCTACCCCATTTCGTTTCCGTCCACTAGTATTCTGTTTACCCACATCTAACAAGGGAGCAACACCACGCACTCGGCCCACTCTCATAGGGACAGTGGCTTAAAATACAGTTTGTCTGTAGCCATTTACGAGAAGAGAGAAGCTCGTGTGCATTTGACTTACGCGGAATTGAATTTCATACGAATAGTTTCGCGGCTCATTCCTTGCTTAGTGAGCCGTGCGTGGCTCGTATTCCCGCCATCATGTGTTTTACACCCTGTTTTTAACGTACTTCCACCTCACTACGTTAATTTGAATTACTGCTGTCACTCAGTTGCTGCTTTGCCTGACTGTGACCGGCGCTAGCACCGCGTATCGATATATCCCCTCTCGTAGTTTCTTTGCTCGACTGCTATTTGTTCCCGGTCGTTGTCTGTCGTAAAGGAGTTCGGGTCCCGAGTTCGGGCTGCCACTCAGTTGGAACGTGCCACGAGGGCAGTTCGGACCTGCTAGTCGTGGATTTGGAACGCGGCACTAGTTCAGTCAGGTTGGAGCAGCAGTGAGCCCCGCATGTCCATGGCTCGCCCGACAGCTGCCGCCTCTCATCACTTGAGCCGGGGACGGTCTTCGTGGATCGTCGGTCGGTCGTTATACTGGACGGCGCGAATTGGCTCGCCGATCGCTTATGGGATGGCTCTGTGTGTGTATCGGCTCCCAATCTGTCTTCGTTACTGCACAGCCACTGCTGAGTGTCGTTCAAGTCTTCACCCAAGTGTTTGTCAAACCGTGTGTGCAGTTGCTGTCATTTCCACTGACAACGTGTGGTAAATGTTGTCGGCGTACTGGCAGTGAGTAGGTCGGTTGCTGCGGACGAGGGAAGCTATCTCTGCGCGGTGCAGTCGTTCCGCTGGCGGTCCCTGCTCAGTGTCGGAGCGTGTGTGGAGCTGTCCGATCGCTACGAGCTTCGCGGTTCACCGACCCAGGACGTCAAACTTGAGTAGGGCTTTCAAGTATCCATGCTACGTCCATTCATGTTGTGTGGTTCGTTTCGGTGGTTCGCTGTTGGGGAGATTTTCCTGTGAGCAACACCGAGTCTTACTATTGCTGAAATTTAGCCGCCGTGCGGTGCAATTACCTATATTGGTTGACTACAATTCGAGTGCACCAACGGAATTTTCTGCCTTGTGGCCGTTAGTGTTCTACTTACCTGCCCTGGCCACTGACAGTGTTCCTTCTGGGTGAAGTTAACTAAATTACCGTGTTTCAAATTCAAGTGTACCAGCGGAATTTTCTGCCTTGTGGCCGTTAGTGTTCCAGGTACATGCCCACGCCACTAACGTAATTTCCGGCAGCGTCCTTTCCTCACCTGTTGTTGCTGTCCAACATGGTGTGTAGTTTTGACAGCTAATACATATTTCATTGTGGATAATCACGTTCGTAACCCTTTGCGTTTGAGTTCTCATGTACTGATTGTTGGCAAGCAAATCGTTGTGTTAGTCGGTGGCTGTCCCCTGGTTGGGTTCCGACGGATCAAGTGTAGTTGGGCTCTCCACCTGTCTCACCTAAGTGAACGAGGTCAGACCAAACTCCCTGGAGGCGTCTCAGTGCCGTTTTCTTTATTGTCCTTCTCACCGGTGTTTAATTATCTGTTTATAATCTATCATAGCCAATGATTTAAAAATTCCAGTTTTTACTGAATTTTATGTATTTTTGAATTTTGGAAAATTAATTGTGGGCCTTAATCCGCTTAAAACCTTATTCTTGAAATTACCCTTTAAGCAAAAACATTGCGGCCCTGTGCCTTAAAGGTTATAGTAATATATATTAAAATTTTCAAATTTAACTGTGGCCCTCAGCCGCTTGTATTGCACCTTGCATATGTTTGTTCTCTCTCCTTTTGCCTTGAGGCTTTCAGGCCTAGCTGTGACACCATATGTATTTTAATTATTTTATTTGCTGATTAACTGCATTTTTTATTTTGTTGACTTGTTTGGAGGCCTTCAGCCGTGAAGTAATTGCCTTTTTGGAACTCTTAGTTCTAAAAGTTCGGCTATGCGCAGTTTTGGTTTAAAGGTGTTATTAAATCAAAATAAATTACAATTTTCAGTAAACCTGACCGACACCTTGTTTGCCCCTTACCACAATCCTAATCACCTGTTCTGTACTGCGGGTTTAGCGGGCGTCTCACTTAGTTCTGGCCAAAGAATGTTCAAGATCAAGTGAAGCTTGACATACTCATGTTGCCAAATTTCAGTGTCAGACTTCTGGAATGTAATACTGTTTTTCAAAAACATGGTCAAACCGAACCAGTATTTAAATATGCCGTACGCCTCACTCGAGGTGATACGCATATGGCTCACGAAACTTCCACAGAGGTTTCGTCGCCAGACTGTTATTGCTGGGTGAAATATGGAAGACTGCGAGTTGTTCTTCGCACTGCTGCAGTGACTTGGCTGCGATCGTAATGCCCAGGAGCGTGGACAAGGAGCAGCGCTGAGTGCTGCCCTGCCGGCGCACAGATTAGGAGTGATGATGGCAGAAGCAACGGGTGAGGTAACAGGCGAAATCACCCCCACGCACCCATCACAATCGTGGGTGGATGCATGATCGCCGGAATGATGATAGATGGTATTCGAGTCGAATTTTGGTGACCGGAGCAGGTTTAGAGGTGACGCGCGAGCTCCGAACGAGGGAACGCCGCCGCGACTAGTTTAGTGGCCCGGATCCGTGTGGTAACGAAAGTAACGAAGAAGGAACTGTCAACAGGTCATTACTAACGGGGGGAGTAGTAAATAATCCAGATGTGCTTTCTTCAGATGTGACTGGAACGGAGGGTGCGAGTATGGGTTTCGAGGTTACGTTAGAACAGGTAAATGAGGCTGGAGAAGTGTGTCAACCAACAGTGCGTAAAAGCCGGACCTTGGCTGTGTCCTATCAACCATCATCAGACAACGATAGGGTGAATTATAATCACTGCGAGGAAGTATCAACCGAAGGGTAGGAATTAGGAGATGCCGTGGCGGCAATTTTCCGATGTGATGATGAGTCGATTGCAAAGGTATCATCGGATTTGTATGTACAGTTCGAAATTGTTAGATACTTTTAGAAGAGGATGAGGAGACTGTATCCGCCGTAAGTTACCTCATTTTAAACATAGGAACAGATGGAGGTACGGTTCAATGTGTGCTGGACACAGGGTATTAAGCATCAGTTATCAGAGAGGGCGTTCTCCAGAAATGTACTGAGAGGCAACACGCCTACTTTGCCAATGCTAAGACGAGAATAGTCGTGGCTCTACCTAGGAGAATCCTATAGGTAACGGAGCCGATGCGGAAGGACTTTACATGCTCTATGCAATGATTTTTTTTTTGTGTGTGCCTATCTGTGCTCACGATGGAAACAATAGTTGAAATTGAATTGTTGGATAAATATAACCCTAGAGTTACTATTTCATACCGACATGCTCCCTGTAAGTGAAATGTGTATAAATCGTTATGCATCGAATCTGCCTCTAGTTAGGGAGTATCAACGAGAAGAGTTTACAAGAGATGATGACCGAGAAAATGTGCCATATATCTGACTCTGGTGAGAGACAATGACTTAATACTAAAAACATATAGGTACGTTTTCTGCGAAGCACCAGTAACTACAAAGGATTCTGTGTTTGAGTTGAAAATTAAAGAACAAAATGAGTTTTTCTTGAGGCCGTACCAATACCGTGGTTGTATTGAGAGCAAGCACAAAGAAAAATACGGAAAATGTTAGAACACAGAATAATTGAATCAGTTGTCAGTCCCTATAGCAATCAACTCTTGCGCGTCGTCGAGCGAAACAAATCCGTTCGTCTGGTACTAGATTCTAGACGGATAACCATTGTCACTGAGTTAGAGACTGATGGCCCAGAATTATTGAATGAATCACTTGAAAGATGTCACGGAGTAAGAATCATTACATCTGTTGACCTAAGAGACAGTTTCTGGAAGGTTAAACTCCTACCATTGTGCCACAATTACACGGCCTTATCTAGTGTGACAAGCGTTATGAATTTAGAAAACTCCCTTTCCATCTAAATGTTTTGTCGTCGGCGTTCATTCACGGCTAGTACACAGTAATTCCGGACAAATTGAAGGTTTATGGCACCCTACATGATTTGTGGAGCTGTCGTGGGGAATGCTCTACGGAACGTTAAATGCCGAAAAAGCCTAACTGAGAAGAAAAGAGATGAGTTTCCTTAGTTATTTGATATCTGCTGATGGGATTCGGCCACATACAGAGAAACTGGCACCCATTTTGCATTTTCCGGTTCTATTCACAAAAAGGCAGGTATTTGGGTTTGGGGGTCATAAGTGGTTCATTAGTATGAAGTGCATTGCCACGCCGTCTTTCTGTAGCGTGGCGGGGGAGTGTACACGTGGAACTGGGACAAGCAGGCAGAGAGTGAGTTTGCGGCCATAAAAGAAGCACTATTGACGGTTCCAGTACGAGTGCACCCTGATGTAAAACAAGAATTATCTCTGTCACCGGACAGCTCGCGTACTGGCCTCGGCGTCGCTCTATTTCAAGAGTAAAAGGAAAGAGGAGTGAAAGTTCCACGGGTGGTAGTATTTGCGAGTCGAGTGTTAAATAAGTCACAAGAAGAATGTTTCGTCATGGAACCTAAGGGACTGGTCGTTACCTGGGTGATCGCAGAGTTTATATGTCTTATGTTTGGTGTACATGTGGCACGAGGCCCTCCAGCTGCTGACCTGCTGACGAGCGCCAGTCGGAACTGTGGGCTCCCCGGTCGCCGCGCCGTTTACTTTCAGCAGCGCACATTTAAAATTAATTATGTGTCGGGATCAGAATATATAGTGGAGGATTCGCTGTCCCTACCCCCGATTGGGCTAAAAGGAGGTAACAGCACGGATTTAGGGGGAAATAACCTCAGCCTCATGTCTCTGTGACGAGTTCTTTTCGAGAATTTTACGGCCGCGACAGGTAGCGGACATCGGTGAATAGGGGAAGTGTCAGGCGTGGAAGATGGTGCAGGACAAACGTGACAATAGTGATGAGGTTGCGACTCATCAACATTACACGAAAAAGAATAATGTCCTGTTGCGAAGGAGGAATCTGAAAAAGCTCGCTGGGTTCTATGCACTCGTCTTTCAGAAGAGTTAATAACGAAACTTGTCTGGCTGTGCACTACAGCTATGCACATTACAGCCCTAGAAGGTGCTTAACCTAGCTTCGGGAAAGAGTTTACATCAGTAATATGGAGAGGCGAATTAGGAAGGTTTGGGAGATGTGTAAAATACAGGGTGATTCACGAAGATATGCAAATATTTTAATATGTTATTCTACAAGTAAAACTAAAGAAAATAGTTCATATAAACATAGGTCCGCAAGTCTTTAGTGAAGGAGTTACGGTTAATTAAAGATTTAGCGTGAAATTTAGCAACTGCCCTAATATGAAGGCATCGCAAAACCGTACGAGGCTAAAGTAAAACACAATTTCCACTTATTTTGTTGTTATTGATCTGGTGAAACTATTAAAACTTGTCCAGACGTTTATCTGAAGTAGTTTTCCAAAACATCCATAGAAGCAAAGATTATTACACAAGTAAATTTGCTTACTTTCCATTAATAATGTAGAAACGTTTATGTCATTGTTGGCAAGTGTTAGTGAGTTTCTTCAGTCGTTTCCTAACCTTGAAACGAGTTAGTTTTCTGTATTGGTCAGTGAAATAATGTGATAACAACAGTGTATTTAAGTGAAACCCCATAGTAACTGTTGTAGTTTGTAGATTATTTATGAAATCGAGATGCCTTCCAAATTTTATTAATAAAAGCAGATTATTTGACACGTTCATACAGTTTCAATTAACGTTATTACCATCATTTTTCCAAAACTAAATTCTCTAACTCTTTTGTTGAAAACTTTGTGCAATTGTCTGGAATTTAAAAAACAAATTGGGCCAAGTAGTTAATAAATTAAAAATTTTACGAAATTACTTCTTTGGCCAGCTAACCTGAAACCGGTCATTGAAAATAAAAAATACCGATCAAAGACTGAACTGCCATATTTTTATTTAAAGAAATAAGACAATCACATTATTGATTTATTAGATTCATCAGACCAATAACAACTAAATAAATTCAAGTCGTGCTTCACTTGGACCTCGTACAGTTTTGCGGTGGCTTCACATTTGCGAAGTTGCCAAATTTCTGGCAAAATCTTTTATTGGCCGTAACCTCCGTAACCAAACAATTGCGGACCTATGTTTATCTGAACATTTTTCTTTAGTTTTACTTGTAGAACAACATATTAAAATATTTGCCCAGTTATTCCAGATTTTATCAGTTCTTAAGAAGGAATTTGGTCGTATGGTCCTTTACTTATCCTTCCCCCTTCCAAAAAGGATTCTGAGTTTGTTTTAAAAGCAGCTGAACCAGTGTAAGAATTCGTCATTCTTAAACCGCGGTGAAGGACGACCAGGCGCGCCGTCTTGAACACGCTCTCTAGAAATTTTGTGCTGAATGCTGGCCAAGTGGAAATTAGTTTCATTCTGGGATACGGCAAGCGGAACTTGGAAAATTTAACCAGTGTATATCTCATGTTACCACGCTGTATCAAACCAGTCACCCCCTGCGCATCTGGAACTGGATAATCTCCATTGTATTTACTTTTGGAAGCAGCGTAGAACATGGGATGTCTCCCTCAAAGATTTTGGAAGCATCCTGAGAAAGTTACCTAACAGGTCCACTGAACTGGCCCCACTCTTACAACTGAAAAACACGAACCTTCCCAACAGAATCGGTGAATTGGTTAGATATCCATCCACTAAATAAAGGAGGCACAAGGACGTTGTCGAGCTTGTTATCGCAAACATCTGTAAGGAAGCTGAGAAAAGAAAATGCCGGTAAAAGAGGACCATTGTGGAGAAGGAAGGATCCGGCAATCGGTCAGTAGGTGTTGGCGAAGGCTCGCAGGTTGTCAAAGAACCAAATGCGGCAGAACGAGAAACCCTACGATCAAAGCGATCAAAAGGAGCATAGCACAGCACATATCGCACATAAAGTTGTACATAAAGAGGCGACAGGCGTAGGTGGCGAGACATTTGATTTTGTGGGACTTGTAAATTTATTTTCGGAATCATCATTGGTATTTCATTTAGTGTTGATTTGTGCGATACTGTTTTTTAGGGTTGTTCTTGTCGCTGCTATTTTTTTTTACTTGTATCATGCGGATGTTGCTGTTGATTAGAATGCCTTCACAATCCACTGATGTGTCATCGTCATTACTATGAGGATAAGTGTAGCGGGTTGATTAGAGAGCTTTTTCCGAACGACATTGGAAAACGAAAGCCTTTTGTGTAGCGTGATGCCTTGCAGCGTGTTTCAGAATATTAAGGATCTGAAAATGTCAGCAGACGATGATTTTAGGAGTTTTGTTTATTGCCAGCTGGTGGTACAGGTGCTGTTGCTGAGGTTTCTTATTTGTGTTGCTGGGTAAAGTGTCCTGTCGGTCGTATTACTATAAGTCCAAGAGCAATGTAACGTGAAGGTGAGATGATGCTGCGAATGATTGGACGTGGAAGTTCATAAAGAGAGAACACTCGAAGTTAAATTCTGTAATTGTTTATGAAATAATGATACTTTTTGCAAAAAATCCACGAGTCATAGAATGAACGCTAGCTGTTCCACCAGAAACAGAAAATGTACGTAATATCGATGAGTTTTTCGACGCAGATGGCCATAGGATGTGCTCACACTGAAGTGGCCAAACTCGTATAAGTGAAAGTAAAACGACCCGTCATAACTATTATAACGTAATTAACACTGTAGAGGAATAGATGAGGGTAATGTATGAAAACAGATACGCGTTTTGTCAGTGGCGGAACTAGAGTAAACAATGTATATAAAGTGTCTCGCCAGGTCCATGTCTTGTATATGTTTTATGTATTAATATCCATGTTGTATGTTGTGCAGGCCTCTGGTAAGTGCTCTGTTAATTTTCTGTACAAAGGTCCGAGGCTGTTATGTAGCCTTACTCAATTTCGGTCTCCAAACTGTAGACTTCAGTTAACCTGTGTTAGATTTTCAACTGTGTAGGTTGTAAAACGTTTCGTGTGGACATGTGTGTAAAATCTCGTAATTTTAACTAGTTTTGTTTGTAATCTCCCTCCCTCTCTGGTGTAGTGGCCTTCAGTCGACCACATGATCTTTGCTCTACGTTCTATGAGTGTAGAAGGCTTACAAAATTCTTGCGTGTGTTATGTTAAGCATGATGACATGTTATTTCCGTATGAATTTTCGTAATTTTATATAGTATTCTTTATTATCCCCATCATTGCTATTGTGGCGTTCAGGCAACCTCGTGGTCCTTAGTCTGTCCGTTGCCACTATAGAACAATTAGAAAATGATTGGATGTGTTGCAATAAGCATGATCACATACAATTTACGTGTGAAACTCAATTGATTCCGTATGTTATAATGATATGCAACTGCCAAGTGGAGTCTCATATTTTTGAACCATTTCCTTGTGACTGATGATGTAACTGTGGCCCATGATTGAACCAATGGTAGTCAGTTCATAACTAGATGGTTGTAGCTTTAGTGGAGAATTGCTGAGAATTTGTTTCAGCCGTACGTCAGCTGTTCAGATCTTTCAGTTTGAACCACTTTATCCATGTTTTCTTTTTCTACGCTAGGTATCGACATTAAGTTTGCAGATGCTGCATGCTGAGTACATACGATTTCAGAACCCATCATCAGCTGTCGTGTCCCGGTATCTGGTGTATGTGAAAGCTGAGTGGTAATCTACCACTGGATGTTTGAGAAAATCAGTGTTTTCTGGTTTTTGAATCCACGCATACTTATCACTTCATGACCACTGACCAGTATCGTGCAAGGTTAAATGAATGAAAGTCTGTCTGTTTGAATTCAGCGTAAGACATCATTTTTATCATAAACGTTACAGCATTTGAAGTTTGATTTTTCTGTGGTACAGCCGACCGCTGTGACAGAGCGGTTCTAGACGCTTCAGTCCGGAACCGCGCTGCTGCTACAGTCGCAGTTTCGAATCCTGCCTCGGGCATGGACGTGTGTAATGTTTTAGGTTAGTTAGGTTCAGTTAGTGCTAAGTCTCGGGGACTGATGACCTCAGATATTAAATCCCATAGTGCTTAGAGCCATTTGAACCATCTTAGGTACAATTAAACAGTTCATGTAAATGAAGCCACTTTACATGCTACTTGGCCCAAATTACTTCTTTTCTCATCATGTCTGTGGTGTCACCGCCAGACACCACACTTGCTAGGTGGTAGCTTTAAATCGGCCGCGGTCCATTAGTACATGTCGGACCCGCGTGTCGCCACTTTCAGTGATAGCAGACCGAGCGCCGCCACACGGCAGGTCTCGAGAGACGGGATAGCACTCGCCCCAGTTGTACGGACGACGTAGCTAGCGATGCACACTGTCGAAGCCTCGCTCATTTGCAGAGCAGATAGTTAGAATAGCCCTCAGATAAGTCAGTGGCTACGACCTAGCAAGGCGCCAGTAGCCTTACATAGCTTGTATCTAAAGAGTCTCACTTGTCTCATCAAGAGCGATGTACCACAAGGCTGGATTAAAGTTAAGTATTCCAGAAGCTACGTACTTTTCTTTATAGCATTCATTACTTATCCTGTTTCAGACCTCACGCCCATCTGCGTGAGCGTAGCGCGTGCCTTTCGGCTTCCTCTCATTGTGTCTAGGCTGTCTTGTCTAGACACAACAATGTCCTCCCTGTAAGCAACTTAAAAGCAGTATTTGTGATGATATTATGTGTAGTACAAATGACAGGACACTATTAGCTGTATTAAGAGAATGATAGAAAGTCTCCCACGTTTATGACACCACTTTCACCAATCCTTAAATTCCTCTAATTATTCATGTAGATAAACATCCACATTATCTGTTGAGTCATTAAATAATTCATTAATGTTCATTACACCATTATTTTTTTTATGTAGCGAGACATTTGGTTCAAAATGGCTCTGAGCACTATGGGAGTTAACTTCTGAGGTCATCAGTCCCCTAGAACTTAGAACTACTTAAACCTAACTAACCTAAGGACGTCACACACATCCATGCCCGAGGCAGGATTCGAACCTGCGACGTAGCGGTCGCGCGGTGGGAGACTGAAACGCCTAGAACCGCTCGGCCACACTTGCCGGCGAGACATTTGGTTTTTGAGCTAAAAGCTCAGCAACTTATGTATCGAAAGTGGATCTGGCGTATATAAATGCAAAGAGGGCGATCTTAAGAGTATTTTGCTCGGAAATGTAACGAAATAAAAGTGAGTGTTCATATTCCTCATTTAGGCATTTAGGCGTGTACACTGGTGTCAAGGAAGGTACAGCGACCTTTCACTGCCAACCGATCCATTCTTCTACAGAAGTTCTGTCACAAATTACTTTTCCCCCAGGTCATTTCCAAACTTTTCCCTCAGTTACTCGATCAACTATTTCAATCTACAACATTGTGGTGTAGTAGGATATTTCTAAAACTTCATTTCTCATTTTGTCTGAAACGTTTTGTATCTCGAGTCCTTAATTTTTACACGTGAAGAAAAGCCGCCACAGCACCTCCTAGAGAGCATACTGCCCGCTTCTGCTGACGGTAGGGCGAAGCGCATTGCTTTGAAACCCGCGGGCTGTACGGCAGCGGCTGGTTAGCAGTGCGGGCACCTGTTGGCAGGGTGCGTACGTGGTGCAGCTGCGGTACGTCGACTCCTGCGGGGACGCCGGCTCGCTGGTCGACTTCGACCTCGGCGTGGAGGAGAGCGACGGCCGGTCCATCCTCGCGGGAACCTTCACCGTGAGCGAGCGCCTCGAGGACATCACCGTACGTATCTCGGCCAGCGGCCTGCGCCACGCCTCCCGCTAATTTTCCTGTTACAATTTACCGACACTATATAATGTTTCTGGACATGCAAATACCAGCGATAAACTCCCTATAAGAAACCTTATTACACGGATAAGACTCACGCCAATACGCAAACATCGTGGACTGAGATGATCTGGACTCTGGAGGAGACAAGTGATCTGAGCACCCAAATAGACCGTAGAGTCTACGGACCTGATCACATTTTAAGATTTTCTGGTCACATTAAAAACTTTGACGTAGTGGTTTCCTTTTGCATCAGCTTTCTTATGCCTGGTTCGACTACTTTCTCTCCTGTGCGCTCCTCTTCATTTGACAGTATTACGGGAAAGTTGGGAAAAGTGGCCACTCCAAGGAAGATGTGTTTCCCTGATTTCATGCCATACAGAAGCAAATGAAATCCGATGGGTGTCCAATATGTAAGTTCCCTTATTTTACAAAAAACCAGTGCACACTATTTATCATTTTCAAATAATTTTATTCATTTTGTACAATGCTTCTGTTACTTTTCTAAACAGTCGCTATCTTTTTGCAAGCATTTTTGGCAACGTGACACAATCTTTTCCAAATCATTGTTTTACCATGTTGGGTCCTGTGCTTATAACCAGCTGTTGATGTGACTTTATCATCAGTGTTGAAGTGCTTGCCTCCAAGATGACCCTTGACTTGGGGGAACATGTGAAAAACTTGGGGAAAGATATGGTGAGTATAGGGGATTCGTTGATACTTCCCAGGATGAACCTTCAGAGCTCCGCCTCGGTCGTTCCACCTGTATAATGCCGAGCTTTCTCATGAAGAAAGAGAACTCTGCGTCACGAAAGTTCAGGGCATTTTCTTTTGATGACAGCTTAGAGATTTCTACAGACATTACAGTGCCTCGCTACATTCACTTTGGTGTTTCGAGGCAAGTAGTGAAGGATCAAAACCCGCTGACAGTCCCAAAAGATGGTTGCTATAACTTTCTCTACCGACTGTATGACCCTTGCCTTTTCTGGGGCACTCTCGACAGGTTTCTTCCACACCGTGTCCCGACGTTTCGTCCCAGCAGTAGAATGATGCAGCCAGATCTCATCCCCTTTGAACAGCAGATCTCCCTTTCCCTGATGGATTTCAGATACATTCTGCCCGAATCCACCCGTTTCCGTTTGTGGACATCACTCAGCAAACGTATCATCCATCTTTCACAAACTTTATGGTACTGAAGATGGCCTGCACTGTGGCACGCCTACCCATAGTAAACCAGCGTGAATGTTGTCAACATTTACCAGTCTAACTCGTCAGCCCTCACATGTCACGAGCACACTTTACTTTGTAGAGAAATAAAATAGGGAAACCTACTTACTCGACAATCTTCGTATAGCTCTGTAAATAGTACACATTCCGTAACCATAAAGCAATTGTATTATTATTCAACTCCTTCTTTTGTACTAGAAAGGCGGGCTTAACTGAAAGTAGATCAAAACTGAAGAAATTTCAAAGCGGTAGGAAATTAAGGAGATGGGACATGGATAAGTCAAAAGAACCAGACGCTGATGACAGTGTCAGAGGGAGCATTGGGTACCATTTCACTAGCACAGGGGAAAGGAATACCGCAGAAGACGAATGGTTGCCTTTGAGAGACAAAATAATGAAGGCAGCAGAGGATCAAGTAGGTAAAGAGATAACGCCTAGTGGAAATCGTTGGTATGACGGAAGATGGTGAATTTAATTGATGAAAGGAGAAAAAATAAAAATGCAGCAAATGAATCAGGAGAAAGGGAACACAAACACATAAAAAATGAGATTGACAGGATGTGCAGAATGGCTAAGAAGAAATAGCTAGAGGGCTAATGTATCGACTTAGAAGCGTATTTCACGTGAGGAAGGATCATTACCGCCTACAGGAAAATTAAGGAGGCCTTTGAAGAAGAAAGAAGTAACTATACGAATATCAAGAGCTCTTATGGAAAATCAGTACAAAGCAAAGAAGGGAAAGCTGAAAGGTAGAAAAGATATACAGAAGATCTATAAAAAGGAGATGAACTTGAAAGCAGTATTATAGAAATGGGGGAGCACATACAATGTAAATACTTTAGAATTAAAGTAGACCACTCAACGAAAAGCAGCAGCGTTCAGCTGTCGACAGGTGCACAAAAGAACGGCTTAGAGTAAAATACGCATACACATACATACGTGAGAATGCCTCTGTGTATAAGTCTGTATGTCTGTGTAATATGCTCGAGCTCAGTCAAAAGATAACAGCGAAAGTTAATAAGTCGTCTTCCTTTGGTGTGTGTCTATCAAAAACTCAACGTTTCTGCTTTTCGGTGAGTGGTCTCTTTTTATCCTAAAGTATTTACATTCTGTAACAACGCGGAGAAGACATAAATGAATATGAGATGGGAGATTTGACAAAACGAGAAGAATTTAACAGAGCACAGAAAGACCTATCCCAAACAAGGTCCCAGACGACATTCCGTCGAAGCTACAGATTGCGCCGAAAGTACCAGCCGTGAAAAAACTATTCCATCTGGTCTGCAAGATGTATGGGACAGGCGAACTATTTGTTTAACAAATCATGTCAGCAAAATACCTACACGAATTCCTTACAGAAGAATGGAGAAACAGCTAGAAGCAGACCTCGGGGAAGATCAGTCTGGATTCCGGAGAAATGAAGGAACACGCGCAACAATACTGACCATACTAATTATCTTCGAAGATAGATAAAGAAAAGGCAAACATTTTTATACTTAGAGAAAGTTTTGACAATGTTGACCGGAATACACTGAAATCCTGAAGGTAGCTGGGGCAAAATACAGGAAGTGTAAGGCTATTTACAACTTGTAGAGAAAACAGGCGGCGGTTATAAGAGTCGAGGGGCATGCAAGGAAAGCAATAGTTGGGAAGGGATTGAGACAATGTTGTAGCCTATCCCCAGTGTTATTCAATCTGTGCATTAAGCAAGCAGTAAAGAAGACCAAAGAAAAATTTGGAGTAGGAAATACGAAGGAGGGAGAAGCTATAAAATACTTGGTCGTTTGCCAATGAGATAGTCATTCCATCAGAGACAGCAAAGGCGTTGGAAGATCAGATGAACGGAATGGACAGCGTCTATAAAGGAGCATATAAGACACACATTAAAAATGCAAAACGAGGATATGGATAGTAGTCAAGTTAAATCAAATGATGCTGAGGGAATTGATTAGGAAACGAGACACTAGAAATACTAGATGAGTTTTGCCATTTGGGCAGCAAAATAACTGATGATGGCTTAAATATGGGGGATACAGAATGCAGACTGGTAATGAAAAGATAAATTAGTTAACATGAAATATAGGGGATCTTTTCTGGAGATATTTGTTTGGAGCTTAACCATGTATGGAAGTGAAACGTGGCCTACATAACACGTTAGACAAGTAGACGATAGGGGCTTTAGGAATGTGATGCTACAGGAAATAGCTGAAGATGAGATGGGTAGATGACATTACTAATGAAGAGGTACTGAACAGAAGGGGGAGCCAAAAAATTAGTGGTACAATTTGACTAAAAGAAGGGTTTAGTTGACACGACATATTCTGAGACAACATGGGATCACATATTTAGTAGCGGAGGGAGCTGTGGGAAGTGAAAAGAGGGGGGGGGGGGGGGATGAAAATCGTAGGTGAACACCGTGAGCAGATTGTGAAGGATGTAGGGCGCAGTAGTTACTCAGAGATGAGGCTTGCACAAGACTGAGTATCATGTAGATCTGCATCAAACCAGTCATGGAACTAAAAATCATAATAACAGAAAACCTGCAAAACAACCAAATAGCCCAGTAGGCAAGCTGAAGTTGCCAGAGACAGAAAAAAGGAAAAGACTCAAATGAAGTACGCTTTGGCTTACGTTTGCACGTCTCTTCCAAAACTGTGTTTCCCATTCACTGCCTGCTATCTTTTCTCTTTGTTGATTGGATGTGGTGGATTATCCCACTCAGCAAGCTGAAATGCTATTGGTGTATTTCAGCTGCTAATATCTTCATACATTTGAAGAACATGGCTAAAGAGTATTCGTCTTTCTGTTATTTGAATACAAGTCTGAAGAAGCAAAGATTCTTCTTGTCTTCAATTATGTCAATGCCTTTTATTTTTAAGAACTCTTCTTTTAATCGTGTATCTTGATACACTAAGAGATCAGCTGTTGTAGCAAACTGCATTTCTCGTTTACTTTACAGCATCCATCGACTCTTGCATAGCTTTGGAATCCCATGATTTCTGTACTGAGTTTCTTAAGTGATATGATGACATGTGATATGATGACATCTTAACATATATGTGTGGTAAGAGAACATTAGTTTTCACCAAGATGTTAATGATTTAGTATAATTATTTTACGAAATACTTTCGTATTATTGTCAAGTCAGTTATCTCGAAACAAGATAAATACTTTACAACAGGTTGGCCACTACGACCGACTGGACACAATTGCGCCAAGGGTTGTGTGAATACGAAATTACGTTCCCTACGCAATTTCATCCGTGGTCTATGGGACGCCGGCAAGGTGGCTCAGCGCGTAAAAAAAAAAAAAATAAAAAAATTAAAAAAAAAAACTGAGTGAATGGATGAACGATGTATTGAACAAGCGTCATGGGACGACCACTAACGAACAAAATGAGATTGGAATAAAAAGATATGGATGGCGTCTTTGATTAATAACCCAGACGTTGTCGTGTTCGGGTTCGAAACTCGCCACCAATTATATTTTGATTAATAATCAGAATTGGCAGCCGAAGACTTCCAGCATAAGAAGTCACCCTCATTCTAGAAGTCACCCTCATTCTGCCAACGGCCTTGTCGAAGAGGGCGGAAGAGTGGACAGAGGTTCAGGGCACTCCTTTGTCCTAGGGATGAGAAATTGCCCCTGAAAGCAGAAGAACAAGCAGCTGTCAACGGCATGAGGATGCAGAAGACAATGGAAACAACCGCAATAAAGACAAATCTCGTACATCTACAGGACATGGAGCCTGTCACTGAAAAACTGCCATGATGATCTCTCCATTGGCAAAAGGTTCCGGGGCAGTCTCCCATTCGGATATCCAGGAAGGGACTGCCAAATACTGAGGTGGCCATGAGAAAAAGATTGAATAACCAACGGAATAACAACGTTCTACGAGCTGAGGCTTGGAATGTCGGAAGTTTGAATGTGATAGGGACGCTAAAAAATCTGAAAAGGGAAATGCAATGGCTCAATCTAGATATAGTCGGGTTCAGTGAAGTAAAATGGAAAGAAGACAAGGATTTCTGGACAGATGAGTATACGGTAGTATAAACAGCAGCAGGAAATGCTATAACGGGCGTAGAATTCGTTGTGAATAGGATGGTATGGCGGAGAGTTTGTTACTGTGGACAGATTAGTGACAGAGTTGCTTTATCAGAATCGACAACAAATCAACACCGATAGCGATAGTTCAGATATACATGCCGACGTCGCAAGCTGAAGATGAAGAGATAGAGAAAGTACATAAGGATATTGAAGGGGTAATACAGCACTTGAAGGGAGATGAATGAAAATCCAATAGTAATGAAGGACTGGGAAGGAGCAAAAGAAAAGGTTACAGAAGAATATGGGCTTGGGACAAGGATTAAGAGAGGAGAAAGACTAATTGAGTTCTGTACTAAATTTCAGTTAATAATAGCTATTACTCTGTTCAAGAATCACAAGAAGAGGAGGTATACTTGGAAAAGCCCGGGTGGAACAGGAAGATTTCTGTTAGATTACGTTATGGTCAGGCAGAGATTCCGAAATCAGATACTGGATTGCAAGGCGCACCCAGCGGTAGACATAGACACAGATCACAATGTAGGAGCGATGAAGAGTAGGCTGAAGTTTAAGAGGTTAGGCAGGAAGAATCAATACGCGAAGAAGTGGGATGCGGAAGTAGTAAGGAATACATGTTGCCGAGGAATGAAATAAGTACGAAGTGTAGGAAAACTAAGACGAAATGGCTGCATGAAAAATGTGAAGAAGTTGAGAAAGATATGATGGTCGCAAGGACTGACTCAGCATATAGGAAACGCAAAACAACCGCCGGTGAAATTGAAAACATAGGTGGTAGCATTAAGAGTTCAACGGGAACTCCACTGTTAAATGCAGCGGAGAGATGCGAATAGGTGGAAAGAGTACATTGAAGGCCTCTATGATGGGAAGATTTGTCTGATGTGATAGAAGAAGAAACAGGAGTCGATTTAGAAGAGATACGGGATCCTGTATTAGAATCAGAATTTAAGAGAGCTTTGAAGGACTTACGATGAAATAAGACAGAATGGATAGATAACACTCCATCAGAATTCCTAAAATCCTTAAGGGAAGTGGCAACAAAACGACTACTCACGTTGGCGTGCGAAATGTAAGAGTCCGGCAATATATCATCTGACTCTCGTAAAAATATCTCCATAGAATTCCGAAGACAGCAACAGATCACAAGGGCAAGAACTATCGTACAGTCAGCTTAACAGCTCATGCATCCAAGTTGCGTAGAAGAATAACGTAAAGAAGAATTGAAACAGAAAATTGAGAGTGTGTTAGATGACGATCGGTTGTGCTTTAGGAAAGGTAAAGGCACCAGAGAAGCAGTTCTGAGTTGCGGTTAATAATGGAAGCAAGACTAAAGAAAAATCAGAACACTTTCATAGGATTTGTTGACCTCTAAAAGCGTTCGACAATGTAACATGGTGCAAGATGTTCGAAATTCTGAGAAAAATAGGGCTAAGCTGTAGGGAGAGACGGGTAATATACAATATGTACAAGTGCCAAGAGGAAATAATAAGAGTGGACGATCAAGAACGAAATGTTCGGATTAAAAAGGGTGTAAGACAGGGATGTAGTCTTTCGCCTCTACTGTTCAATCTGTACATCGTAGAAGCAATGACGGAAATAAAAGAAAAGTTCAGTTGTGGCTAGCGCAGCTACGTAGGGTGTTGGCGACTGAGGGCAGTTATGTAATTTGTCATATGTCATTATAGCTATTAGGATTAGTATGTTTTTCGGTTGGTTAGTACCCGCAAGTAAATGTGGCAAGAGCAAGCCACTAATGCCTATTTTTCCCTGGGGAAGAGGTCAGGTGTTGCAGCGTGGATGTGTGGCCGCAAAACTCCGAGTCGATACTGACACGAGTAGGCCACTTAGTGGCGCAGTTACGACAGATCAGGAAACATTAGGTAGTGAATAACGCGACGTCAAGATTGTTAGACAAAAGGAGGAGCAACTAACACGCTGAAGTGGGTGTATATAAAAGTGCCGATGATCACAGTATCTGGACTTATACTTCTAACATCCTGTACTGTGTGGGAAGACAAATGCCCTCTTCGACTCTGCTACACTGTTCCATATATCATAATAGCTACGTGGTTAATGAGCAATTTTACTTTCAAGGAAGCAAAATTTCTTCATTTCGTGTAAAAAGTAGACCTCGAATTGCCTTTTTGTAGACTTCATTACATACTAAAAAAATGAATTTCTTTGCACCTACACGTACTCTTGTGCCGTTGCCCTTTCTAAGGTCTGATGATTGTTATAGCGTCTAAATAAGCGGAAATGTGACAAAGAAGGCGAATTCTAAAATTTACGTAGAAGACAAATGACTAGGATAACACAACTTCACACAATATCAGGCTGACATGTCTACAACAGCCCGTTAGAAGAATTACAAACTCATATGATATCTGACTTTCAGAAAGCAGTATGGTCTGACGTTCCCTGAGTTGTAAAAAAATTATGTAGCTCTTGTAGCATGATGATACAGGAGTCCTGGAAATCGTCACTGTTTGGTTTTCGGAGTCTAAATATCAGATGTGTTTGCAAGCAAGATTATGGAATTTCAGGTTCGCCTATTGTGTAAACAAACTCGCCCCAGCACATTTGTGTCATCATCAGTGGGTGTTGTTATTCAGGTCTGTATTATATAAACCACGTTGTAAGTAGTACTAATTGCAGCGAAAATTAGGCGAGAAAATATTTTTTTGCCTATTACAATTACTGCCTTATTCTGTAAAATGTTAGGTTATGTAGGACATCCTTGACAATATTGTATAGTTCGACGTCTGCAACGAAAAGATATTTTAGTGAGGTTGGTTGACCACTTAGCAAATCTCTTTATCTTTAAACACAATTTTGCTAGGTGAAAGTATTTCGCAGTTATTTACTGTCTATCTCTTGGTTTCCGTCGTCATCTACATGGCCATCTGGTCCAGAAATACGCACGGAAAAACGCACATTTTTTAAATGAATAACTTGCAAGTTCCAATAAATACTATCTGAAACGTAGGTTACATTTTACAGACTTGAATAATATCGCCCGCTGACGATAGGACAAATGTGCCGAAAGATATTTCAGCACAAGCAGTAGTAGTCGTTTGTGTAATAGGTGGATGTGAATATCCGTAATTAAATCCTGGACATGTTCCTGGGTACTGTCAACAGTGTCAGTTACTGTAATGTATTCATGATACAATAAGTCTGCCCTTGCTCAGATACGTCCCACACAACCATCACCTTCACCAACAACACCCCCACCTCCACTAACCATCATCATAATCATTATCACCCATTTGGCATTAAATACTGGATAAAAGTATCATTTACAATTCTCGTGCATTAAGATCTTCGATGGTGTAATTTGTCCTGCATGTTTTGCAGTGCCGACTATTGACTACATTTAAATCTCCTTCCCTGTCCTTTCACACGACTTGGACTACAGCAAAGTGCTTCGTCGATGTACCTGTCCTCGGCTTTCCCGGGCACACGCTCTCTTTCTAAGACCTGAAGGGAAACACCAAAGACACGACACATTACCATCTTTAATACGATGCGGGAAGCCACTGGCGTTCAAAACAGCTTCCAGACGTATCGGAATAGATAAATACAGGGCCTATGTGGTTTTTAAATGAAAGTTATACCTTTCATCCTGCAATATTTTGGGAAGTCCAGGTAGTGATGATGGGGGTGGATATCGGTCACGCGCCATTCTCTCCAAGCTAGACCACCGAGCCTCAGTAATATTTAGATCTGGGGACTCTGGTGGCACAATTCATCCTCGTGCTCTCAAAACTAGTGCTGTGTGAACAGGAGCCTCGTGATCTTGGACCACAAATACTGCATCAAGGGCTGTACTTGCAATATAAAGCTTCGATACAGTGAGTCTTGGAACAGCAAACACTCGTGCTATCTCGGTTACGGAAGGACCCACCATACGAGCAGCAGAAATTTGCCATTCGGATGCACTTAACTCCAACGCAGTGGACTCACAGCTGCATAGAACACTACTGACACTCACAGCGTGCTGCAGGGCGGTGTGCAGGTGCCGTCGCGCGGTCACACGCAGCGGCGCAGCTCGCACGCTCGGCCAGCTTCTGCAGCCTCCGGCGCCGCGCTGTTGCAGGGCACCATCAACTGCAGCATCCGCGGCGACGCGGGCTGGCGGGAGAACGCGGTGAACTACCGGATCCGCGACTGGTGCCACGAGGGCGTCATCCGGCGCATCCTGGCCGCCACCAACCTCACGCTGGAGGAGGAGTGCGCCGTGCCGGCCGTAAGTCCGCTCGCTGCAGGGGACCGTAGCGGTCTGGCAGCCCAACGACCCGCGTGCGTCGGAGGAACGCTTTGTGGATGGATGGATGGATGCGAATTTTCCTCTCACGTTTTGTACCTGTGTTTCTGTATAGGGCCAAGCGAGACGGTCATTATAATGTTACTTTGCTGCGGCTGAGAGTAATTTAGATAATAGAGGTACACTGGACAGGAGAATCGCTATCACTGGATCACATTTGTTACTGAGAGCTTATTCGAAGCGAAATGCGCTATAGATGACTCTGCACTTACCTGACGTGCTAACCTACGAAATTCAAATCTGCTGCAGAAACAGACGATCTATCACAGTTTCGCGCACTCGGAGTAAAATCCAAAGTATATCTGCCGAACAGAAACCCTAGCAAAAACGGCCAAGGCGCTAAGATATGCTGCGTCAGTGGGCTCCGAGAACCACTGTCTGAAAACTGAAAACAACTGTTATTTCGTTCCAGTTGGACAGTGGTTTCGAAACTGGCTCTTTATGGTACAACACATTCACTTTAAAACAATTACCTATGTCAGTCACATTTACTTTTGTCCTCAAGGAATTCCGATGCCTCACTTCGTCGCTTTGAAGTGTGCAATGATCTAAATGAACAACTCACTGTATACGCAAATCTATCTTTCGCTAAATTTGTGAGGATAAGTTTCAAGAAATATTTATAAATCACAAAAGGAAAGTATTCTGCATCTATAATGACTCCTTTTAATGTGACTGAAGAAAAACTCCAACTAGCATGAACAATAACTTTCTCTCAACATTGTCGTACCATCATAAAAATTACTTTTTTCGCATTCCTTTCACTTTTAAGTGAAATACTTTCTATTAACAGTGGTTGGAGGAAACTAAATATTACACTAAACTGATGTCTGATAATTCACCCTGGACACCGACAGTTGGACATTGTTACACAATGAAATCTTTACACTACAATAATGGCTCATCTAGACTTTGCAGAAAAATTAACTCAAGAATAGTTACCTTTTCCCAAATCTGTTGTCTCTTAAAGATCATTTCGAATCATCATTTATCCTTAATCCTCAGTTACAGAGCATGGAGCATCTTTTGATGCCCATATCTTTTTATTTGCTATTAAACTTGACCGTGTAGCACCAGACTATGGTAGAAGCATATGAGAATAATGATTGCACAGTATTATTACCAACACTCAGCTATCACACGGTAACTTATAAATGGTAATCATGTAATGGACTATAATGCGGATTGATGGTGAACTAAAACTTGAATAGTCACCTTGAGATGACTGAAAAAAAGGGAGAAATCTCAAGAGCTTTCAGACACAAATAAATTTTGCAAGTCAACACTCATGATAACGCCTAAATACAAAACTTCTAATACACAGAATAATGTAGAATATTATTGCAGGAAATACTGTGAAACGTTGTAATGTCAATAAAGTTTACAGTAGTATTTGGTTTGTAATGTGATGAAGGCACGAGAACAGTCTGTAATTTTACTGGAAGTATTTTTCATGAAACTATTACTGCATGAGTTTAAGTGAGCTCATTGCTCTGATTGTAATAGTCAAACTAAGTGATTAATTACTCTTCATTGTGTTGAAGACACTGTGATGGCTGTAAACTGTACGAACTGAACATAACAATCCATTTTACAATCTGTTTCCAATTATAAAAATGCAGCCTAGAAATATTATGCTTACTGTCATTGCACTGATGTCACACCCTTTTTAACAGTTGGCTGAATTATCCGGAAAGGCACCATGCAAACTCTGAATAGTATAAATATTGGCACAATAGCTGTAGTCTTCGGTATGCAGCGATTCTGTCTGTCTGTCTCGTTGACAGAGTCTGTGTCAAATGATAAGATGACGTTAATTCATCTTTCAGAACCAAATTATTATTCAGTAACATAAACTGGAGAAAACTTGGCTGCACAATTTAAAATAAATTCTGTCCAAAGTCATCTCGTATGTAATGGCGTCTCTGTTACATCTGATACCAGAACAGGTGTCATATGACATCTGCCCCTAAGAACAGAGGCTCCTGGCACTCTCTTTCCCCTGGGGTGTGAAACTGCCCCTAAAGGCGGAAGAATCAGCAATTATCAATGACATGAGGATGCAGAAGGCAATGGAAACCACTGCATTATAGACACATAATGTGTATCCACCACACATGTGGCCTGTAATTGAAAATGTCTCATTATGATCTCCCCATTGGTAAAAGATTCCTGAATAGGCGCCCATTCGCACTTCCGGGAGGGGACAGTCGAGGGGGAGGTGACCATGAGAAAAAGATTGAATAACCGTAGACATGAAAACGTTCTACAAGTCGTCACATGGAATGTCAGACGTTTTAATGTGGCAGAAAAGCTAGAAAATCGGAAAAGGGAAATGCTAAGGCTCAATCTAGATATAGTGGGGGACTGTGAAGCGAACTGGAATGAGACGAAGATTTCTGGTCACATGAGTATAGGGTAGATATCAACAGCAGCGGAAAATGGTATAACGGGAGTAGGATTCGTTATGAATAGGAAGGTAGGGTAGAGAGTGAGTTACTGTCAACAGTTCAGTGACATGGTTGTTCTCATCAGAACTGACAGCAAACAAATCCTACAACAATAGTTCAGGTACACATGCCGATGTCGCAAGCAGAACATGAAGCGCTAGAGAAATTATATGACGATACTGAAATGGTAATTTAGCAGGTAAAGGGAGGTGAAACTGCAATACTCAGGGGGACTGTAATACATTTGTAGGGGAAGGAGTACGAGAAAGGGTTATGGGAGAATACGGGCTTGGTGCTAGATATGATAGAGAAGAATGACTAATCCAGTTCTTCAATTAATTCCAGTTAGTAACAGCGAATACTATGTTCAAGAATCACAAGATGAGGAGATATACTTGGATAAACTCGGAAGATACTGGAAGACTTCAGTTATATTACATCATTCTCAGACAAAAATTTCGAAATCAAATACTGGACAGTAAGGCGTGCCCAGGAGCTTTTATATACTCAGATCACAGTTTATTAGTGATGAAGAGTAAACTGAAGTTTAAGAGAATAGTCATGAAGAATCAGTACCCAAGGAACTGGGATAAAGAGGTACTGAGGAATGAAGTGATACACTTGAAGTCCTCTAAGGCTATAGAGAGCGCCTTAAAGAATAGCTCAGTAGGCAGTTCAATAGCAGAGGAATAGACATATCTGAAAACACCAGTCACAGAATCTAGAAAGGAAAACGTAATACAAAGAACGAATCTGCGAAGAAATCATGGGAAACAAAAGAAATACTTCAGCTGAACAATTAAAGAAGGAAGTACAAAAATTTTAAGGGAAATTCAGGAATGCAGAAATAAAAGTCGCTGAGGAATGAAATCAATATGAACTGCAAGAAGCTAACAAGAAATGGCTCCATGAAAAATGTGAAGAAATCGAGAAAGAAATTACTGTCAGAAGGGTTGACTCAACACGTAGAAAAGTCAAAACAACCATCCACGAAATTAAGAACAAGGGTGGTAACATAAGAGGGGAATGAGAGTTCCACTGTTAAATACAGAGGAGAGAGCAGATAGTTGGAAATAGTATATTGAGAACCTTTATGAGTGGGAAGATTTGTCTGATGTGACAGAAGAAGAAGAAGAAGAAGAAGCAGAAGTCGGTTTATAAGAGCTAGGGCATACTGTATTACAATCAGAATTTGAAAGAGCATTGGATAACTTTAGATCAAATAAAGTAGAAGGGACTGATAACATCTCATCAGAATTTCTAAAATCATTGGGGGAAATTGCAACAAAACACGATGATGTGTAGAATGCATGAAACTGGCGATATACCAACTGACTTTCGAAAAAATATTGACCACAAAACACCGAAAACAGCAAGAGCTGAATCAGTTTAACAGTTCATGTATCCAAGATGCCGACAAGACTAATGCACAGAAGATTGGAAAAGACAATGAGGATTTCTTAGATTACTATCAGTTTGACTTTAGGAATGGTAAACAAGGAGGACTTCAAAAGCTAAGTAGCACTACAAAAACGGCACTCCTGGATAAGCAGAATCTACTAGTATCAAACATAGGTCTCTATCTGAACAAGAAATTTCTGAGAATGTTCGTTTGGAGCACAGCATTGTATCGTAGTCAAACATGGACTGTGTGACACTCAAAACAGAAGAGAATCGAAGCGTTTGAGGTATGGTGCTACAGCCGAATGCTGAAAATTACGTGGAGTGATAAGGTAAGGAATGAGGATGCTCTCCTCAGAATCGGCAGGAAAGGAACATGTGGGAAACAATGACAAGAAGGAGGGGCAGGATGGTAGGACATCTGTTAAAACGTCAGGGAATAACTTCCATGTTACTAGAGGGAGCTGTATAGGGTAAAAACTGTAGAGGAAAACAGAGCCTGGAATACATCCAGCAAGTAACTGAGGGCGAGTGAATATTTGGTTGCAACTGCCACTCTGAGATGAAGAGGTTGACACATATCCCTAGATACTATAGTCTTCCTCAACAAGAACATCTCACTTATTAATTCTAAGGTAGAAATTTTTTTCTTACATTTATGTACAATTACACTTTGAGTCATTCAGTGAACGGTTTTATGTTAGACACATTATGGAGACCTCGTAAGTTGTGAGTCCTTAAAGTTTCCACATCTACAGCGTTCACATGCGCAATCCGTTGAATTCCTGCTCTATTAGTGAAATTATCGCAGTATGAATGTAGAATTTTAAAATGGTTTTGTTTGTCTGTCTCAGGAGAACCGTCAAATTTGCCTAATATAATTTCTTGTGTCTTAGCATACTCTTCACTTTCATAATGAGATGCCTTTACATTACTCATCTTAATACAGAAGGACTTATACGAAGTTTGTGAGTTGAGTGGAGAAAGAAACTTTAAACAATTCTCGTCCTCCTCTTCCTTTGAAATTCAATCCTCAAACTTCAAACACACTAAGATACCATTAATTGGCAGTTTTCTCTTCTTACTACTGAAGTTTGAAATCGCTTTATGTTTACTCAAGAAATCAACACCCAAAGTTGTTTCTATAGTAAGTAGTGGGAATATTATAGAATTTCCCGAAAACTCATGTCCTTGACACGCAAAATAGCCGAGTTCGGTTCCTCACATCAGCCCTCTTTCCTGTAATTACCTTTTTACGTTGCAGTGGTAATTTCAGACAGACAGCTACTTTCTAACATTTACTGAATACACATCACTAATACCATAAATGGGACTCGCTGAATTTAGAACGCAGGTAACAATATCTTTCAAACATGGACGGTGATGATAGGGTGAGCTGAAGTGTTCTGCTTATTGTCATTCTCCTCTAAATGGACTATATTTACTCTGATGGATGAACTGTTTGCTATGTAGGCGAACATGTTGGTTGCCGGCTGCATCGCACCTCACTGTTATGACGCATCGTCTCGATCCTATTATTAAGTAGGTCTGTTGATCTCAGTAACACTCGCATTCCGATCTGCACTAAACATCTTTGATCTCTCCAGTTTCGATTAGATCTTTAGTCATAATTATTACGGATGAAATGATTTTCGTATTCGTATCTTCTTCGATTCCACAAGCCGCGTTCAATATTTCTGCCTCAGTAACCGCAATTGTGAAAGCTACCCCTGGAAGTCCAATCGTTTTCTCGGAATAAATGGTGTCCCACTGAATGACTCCTATCTTCCTAATTACTGTTAAACTGCCCTCTCGAATTCCAGTGGTGAGGCTGATCACTCTATGGGCAGTAATTTTGTCTGAGGTTAACATAGTTGTTGATGAACGAGGTGGCTGTTCATCGTTATCGAATTCTAGCTTTCACAACAAACCTTTAAATGCTTCCGCGTCGTTCTTGCAATGGCCCGCCAAAACTATGTATCTGAGTCTAACTGGTAATTGCGTCAGAAAAATTCGTATTAGTTTGGAGGGGCTGTAGCTATTTGTGAAAAACTCGTTCTTACGCATCATGTGCTCGAAAAAGCACGCAGAACTTGAGAAGTCAAACTTTATAAAGTTCTTAATTCTTGACTCATTAAGTAACTTTTCTGTAACGTATACCTACGTTTAAACCGAGATTTAAAGCGCAAAGCATTTGAAATTGTAAATTTTATTGGAGAAGTGCAAATGTCACCATCACAACTGTCACGAAGTTCTTTCTTTGTGTGATCCTCTGCTAGTCGAACTGTGATCCCTGGTTTCTGAAAAACTGTGTCCTTTTTGTCTGATACCTTCCTCCATCCAACGACAAACAATTCCGCTACACTTAGGATCGTTGACATTGACGCATTCCTGCGAACACATTTTGTACCATACTGAAGAAAACGGGTATTTAGTTCACTAGGCACAGTCTAGAAGCCTCCAACATGTCTCAGTAAGACGTGTCAACAACAAAAAAAAGAAGGCGATAATGCAACCAACAAAAAAACATTGGAGGGTTGGCGATTTAAGGAAGGTGGGGAGGATATAGAGGCATTCTGCGGGAAATGACCTTAGAGAACGAGTTCGAAAATTTTCTCGCGGCCTGAGAGACCACACCTCGTGAGTTAAGGGTTGAGCACAATAACGCTGTAGTTACGCGGTGATGTGTTGTCTCTGACCAGTAAGCTGACAAGGATGCGTAACAAAAACGTTCTCCAGCTTACGCATGTATTCTTGCGGCTGGTTCTGCCTTGAGATAATTGCACATAAATTCTAAGTTCTGACCAACAGGTCATATAGGTGGAAGGGAATAATCAAATTGTAGGAACCACTCCATTGAGTGAATCTCGTTCCCAACATTTCAGAAAATTTTAAATTTCCTAAGACTGAGAAAATGTTTGTTATCAAAACCATAATTATTGTGTGAGCATGTATTTTTCCTCGCACTACAAGTTGCTTCCCAGCTCTCTTGTGTGTGAAAACAGTCACGATGACGGATGAACTCTTCCCACCTGCTACGTCTTTGCTTGCTCATCAGTATTTCTAAAATGAAAATTGTCTCGCCTATTGACATGACCCGCTTCATTGATTTTCTTTCCGACATGACAAAGCTATTAATGAGTATTCTTAACTTCTTGTTTATGATGCTGGTTAATGGGCATTTGACCTTGTTCGGAACAGAGCAACGATTGAAATTCTTCCGAATCGAGAAAAGGGACTGTTTGACTTTCATCAGTTTTTTATTGGAATTGCGACCTCTTAACATATATTCAAGCCTGGGCTCTATTTACGTCAGACTTCAAATCATCACACATCTCTTTCCTAATCTGAATGGATAATTCGCTAAAATTAACCAAAAGTTCATCTCTGAAATTTTTATTACTCACTTCAAGCCTCCTCGAAATGTTTTCGTCCTGTATTTTATTAGTTTCTTTACTCTTTACAACTTCTTTATTACTTCCTTCCTTCCTTTTAACAATATGCTCTTCCAGTTTTTTGTTGTATTCCTTAACAACTTTCACATGTTTAATGAACTATGACGCACAGCATCAGAATTTAAAAGAAAAGAGTTTACATGAGTCGCTGTAAGATTGGGAATGATCCTCCCTGTCAATTTTAACATTACTTTACATTGGTGTTTTAACAAATAAAAATAAAATAATATATAATAATAATTAATTTGTAATAATAATAATTATTGTTTGTTTTGGTTGGATAAGTAATTGAGAGATTAAAATTTACGCCGTGAATTTATCGAGCTTCGCACGTCCGAAGATGTACGGAACGTAGCAAGGGCTCATTATGTATTTTTTGTAGACAAAGTATGATATCTGACTTCAGCTTCAATCATGAAAATGGAGTTACTAAAACTACTAAAATACAGAAAAGCATACGATTAAATAAAACATATATTCATTTTAACATACACATTACGATACAAATGACACTTACGTAAAATTCGAAGTAAATAATTGCAGATAATTCACAAATGAGAGCGACTTATTAATTCCGCGCCTCTTTTCTGCACATAAATATCAATATGGCTAACTGTAGAGCCGCACAAAATATTACGTCCTTCTAGGACAACGAATGACATAAGAGAGTGAAGATGCCTACTGGCTGCGACAAGAGAGCGGTGTTAATTCCTTTATTTTGCATTCTCTTGTCTTAAAAAATCGATACATATAATCTAAGTTAAATAAATTAAATATTGTCTGTGCTCGAGTGCAAATGGTTCCTTAAAGTGTGGTACAAACGTGAACTAAATGTTCATTAGCTAGACTACTGTAGCAAGTCACATTCTAGAGATTTATTTTCTAGTATAACTGATGCTGATTTCATCTCAGGTTTGTTTAGGCCCTACAATTGTTTTTTATCTCGCAGCGCGTATCTCGTCTCTGCTCTGCGTGTACACTGCAAAAATGTGACGTTCTGGACTGCATGTTCGCAAAATAAATCATCTGCTGGGAAAAGTGCCTTGTCTTTTTTTACTACGTTGCTTTCCTGAATTAAACTGTTGTTTTTCTTCTGAAAATACAGTTCACTGTGGATGCAGTAGTCCAAGGCGTGAGACTGCAGCTTCTGTCAAATCTACTTTCATAGCATGTGTGAGGGTAAGCTTCAAGAAATATTTATAAATGACAAAAGGGAAGTATTCCGGAATTATGCTGAATCCTTGTAATGAAATTCCATCTAGGATGAAGCGTAACTTTTTCTCAGATACCATCTTCATATCGTTAAGGCTGACCGGCCATTGACCTCCTTCTTTTGTACTGTATGCACACGCATTGGCCGAGCGGTTCTAGGCGCTTCAGTCTGGAACCGCGCGACCGCTACGGTCGCAGGTTCGAATCCTGCCTCGGGCGTGGATGTGTGTGATGTCCTTAGGTTAGTTAGGTTTAAGTAGTTATACGTTCTAGGGGACTGATGACCTCAGATATTAAGTCCCATAGTGCTCAGAGCCATTTGAACCATTTTTGAACCACACGGATTGCCCGAACTCTTACGGTACTCGGTAAGATTGTCTGCCGCGAGTAATGAGTGTAATGGGCAGGGGCACTACGAATGTAGTGCGTGGACATTAAGCTGGGAATGTGGGTCTCACGGGGAGCGTGGAAGGGATAAGTCCCTGCAGTCGCGCTATCCTCTGTGCCCTCGGTGGCTCAGATGGATGCCGGCACGGTAGCTCAGCGTGTTCGGTCAGAGGGTTTAGCTACCCTCTATAATAAAAAAAAACTGAGTGAACGGATCAACGAACAACCTGAACGGTTGTCATCGGACGTCCGACACGAACAAATTCAATGAACAATATAGAACAAAATGAGATCAACAAAAAAGAAAAAAGATGGATAGAGTGTCTGCCATGTAAGCAGGAGATCCCGGGGTCGAGTCTTGGTCGGGGCACACATTTTCAACTGTCCCTGTTGATGTATATCAACGCCTGTCGACAGCGTAGGTTCTTGATTTAATTATCATTTCATTTTTTCTCAGCGGTCATATCATCATAAAATTACTTTCACACATAATATTTAAATTCTTAAAATTACTCTTCGCCCTTTTAAATGATACCCTTTTACCGAACAATGGTGAGAGGAAACTAAATCATACATAACAGATGACTGATAATTCACCCTGGATACCAACATGTAGGTATGGTTAGACACAATGAATTTTTAAACTGTAATAATTACTTGCCTAGAGCCTGCAGCAAAATAAATTCAATAGCAATGATCTTTTCCAAAGTATTGTCTCTATAAAATGATCGCAGATCATCTCTTATCCTTAATCCTCAATTACAGATCATGCAGCATCTCAAAAAAAAAAAAAAATCATTCTCTGTGTTGCACGTCCGTCATCCAGGCCCGTCTCTGTGCCGTAACTGCATCCGACTACCTCGATCGAGCTAGTTCAACTAAATAACGCTACAGCCTCTACTAGCCAGAGAATACGTATCACTGATGTGGCGTGACTTGCGAAGATACACATAGTGGTAAACATTCCAAATAAACTGTCAAAAAGACGAAACCGCGTGTCATTTCTCGTGGCATGTACACGCTTTATGAGCATTTCTCCTAATGATACACTGATGAGCCAGAACGTTACGACCGCCTCCTTAATACCTCGTCATCCATATTTGGAACGAAATACATCAGTAATTGTTCGTATGAGAGACGTGACAGTTTATTAATAGGTTTGTAGAGGTATGCGGCATTAGATATCGCCGCACAGGTCATGTATTTCGCGTAAATAACGGGCCGCTGATTTGCATGCGCGCTGAAGGCACCCGATAGCGACCCAGACGGGTTCCGTGGGCTTTACACCAGGCTAATTTTGACGCCGCGACATCAGCGTGACTTCGCTATAATGCTCCTCAAACCCCTGAGCATGGGTCTGGCTCCGAGTCACGGACGACTGTGTTCTGCTGAAAGGTGACATCGCCGTCGGGGAAGACATCCAACACGAAGGGATGCAGGTGGTTCGCAGCTGTCAGCTGGTCTTCGATTACTGTCATAAGTCCCATGCAAGCACAGGAGAACGTCTCCCGTAGCATAATACTACTCCCGCCAGCCTGCGTCCGTGGCGCGCTGCACTTTACGAGCCGCCGTTCAATCGATGATGGCGCTTGTGGTGACGACCGTCGACCTAGTGTAGCAATAACGTTATTCATTGGAAGAACCATTGATCGACGGTCGAATGCCGACGGTTCCAGTCCCACTGTAACTGTATTGACGATGTCGTTGAGTCATAATGTCTACACATAGGGATGGTCGGCTGCGGAGCTTCATTATCAACAATGTACGATGAACATTGTGCTCTGAGACACTTGTGCGTGCACCAGCATAGTGTTCTTTCAGCAGAGATGCCACAGGTCATAATCTATCCAACTTTACAGAGTAGACAAGCCTCCGAACCCCACATTCTGTGAAGAGCCGTGGACGTCCGACAATTTAGCGCCTGGTGGTAGTTTCGCTGTCCTTGTACCTTTTCCAGTAGATGCTCACAGCATGTGAAGATCCGACCAGCTTCGCCGTTTTCGAGATACTCGTTCACAGGCTCTGCATAATAATAATTTGCCCTTTGTCAGAGCCGCTTGTCTCAATGGATTTCCCGTATGTTTGCTAGGGTGATCCGCCGTCCGTAGCTGCTCCGCTTACACACTTTTGTTACGGCGTCGCGTGACCGCAACGCCACAAGGCGGCATCGAGCGCCGCGGTGGGGTGCGGCCATAATGTTTTGGCTCATCAGCGTGACGTAAGCGGTGGTCGTCTGCTGTGCACGCCGCTCCCTCGCCGCACTGAGTACACGGTACTGTGTACTCGGGACGCCGAGGTGGCTGCACAACCACGTGCGCTTCTCAGCTCTAGTGACCCTCCCTTGGCCACTAGAAAAATTATTAGGTATTCCTGAAAAGAGCAAAAAGACAAACACACAGGCAGCCTCTAAACTTTCAGCTGCAAAATTGATTGTAACTTTGGCGTTACTTTTGAATATCAAAATTGAAATTGACTTTTTCATCAAAAATAAAATATTTAGTCCTATGGATCCTAATTACTGTCTTCTTGGCTGAGAAAGAGTAAATTATTAATTTTGCAGCAAGGCGCGGCGTCTCCGGAGTGTAATCGAGCGCACGCAAGGTTAAAGTTCTTCCTAGCAGCCGGCGTACAGCTTTTTAAGATCTGCGTCGTAATGTAGCTCTTAAAAATTCTTGACGTTGTTATTGAAGAGCAACTCAGGCGGATACGATTCTGAACTACGGTGACAGTCTGTGACGGTAGGGCAAGTTCGACAAATATTCGCTTTTCACAAAAGAGAATGTGTTCATTTCAAAAGACAGTGTTATTAAACAGGGATCGCACAGTACTACCTAGCATTCAAAATACAAAGTCTTCTGCTTGCTTGCACTTTGCATCGTAATTACTAGGAGAGGAAAGATGAGTATAATATCCACTTCAG
Organism: Schistocerca serialis cubense; assembly: GCF_023864345.2. Classification (NCBI taxonomy): domain Eukaryota; kingdom Metazoa; phylum Arthropoda; class Insecta; order Orthoptera; family Acrididae; genus Schistocerca; species Schistocerca serialis. Next base: position 62,523,002 of record NC_064643.1, read on the forward strand.
AAATGAGAAAAATTTTACCTTTAGAGATAACAATACCTATTTCACAAAAAAGTTCTTCTCGGTGCTCAACTATTACAGTATATATTCAGCTTCTTACAAGGGGGGGGGGGGGGGGGGTATACTGACAAAAATTAAAAATTAATATTTGCTGATATCTCGCAGCAATGGCGGCTGTCGTTTCTTTTTTAACAATAGGGGTACACCTCCTTTGAAAATACGCCCTTCGGTGTTCCAGTGCAGTATCAGGGGAAAAAAATCATTGTAAAGTCACGGAATACAGAAGTTTCTTAAAAATCATGGAACACTAATAAGCCAACGATGTTATTTACAATGCTGCGCTCTCGCAGGCGTAAGCGATAGTTCAGGTTATTTATATATGACAGTGCTCTATTATCGTTCTTTGGCACAATTCATTTTCTTATTTATTGGTATGTTTCGCTCTTATTCTCCATAATTGAGTTAGAAGAGAAAGTGACATTGCTGTTCAAGATACTCTCACCGTAGCAGCCACTGCCCAGTGGCGGGTGTGCTATGAGTCGGCCTCTGAGAAACGGCGAACGACCGCAAGGCCGACGGCGAAATCAGTGAGTGAGAAAGCCAAAAAGTCGTGGCATACTGTCCACAAGTTTACCAGGGCACTTTTGCTCCATATTGTCCCATTCCTCAGCGGCGATTCGGCGCAGATCCCTCAGAGTGGCTGGTGGGTCACGTCGACCATAGATAGCCGTTATCAATCTATCCCAGGCATGTTCAATAGGCTTCATGTATGGTGGACATGCTGGCTACTTTAGTCGAGTGATGTCGTTATCCTGAAGGAAGTCATTCATAAGATGTCCACGATGGGTACGCGAATTGTCATCCATGAAGACGACTGCCTCGCCAATAGCCTGCCGATAAGGTTGCACTATCGGTCGGAGGATGACATTCACGTATCATACAGCCTTTACGGCGCCTTCCATGACCACCAGCGGCGTACGTCGGCACACATAATGCAACCCCAAAACAGCAAGGAGCCTCCACCTTGCTGCACTCGCTGTTCGGCGTGTCTAAGACGCTCAGCCTAGCCGGGTTGCCTCCAAACACGTCTCCGACGATTGTCAGGTTGAAGGCACATGCGACCCTCATCGGTGGTTGCAGGAAAAGCATTATTCGACACGGTGGCGTTGCTGTCAGGATTCCTACGAGCCATGATCCATAGGTAGCGGTCATCCACTGCAGTAGTAGCCTTTGGGAAGCCTGAGAAAGGCATGTCATTGACAGTTACTGTCTCTCTGTATCTCCTCCTTATCCGAAGAACGTCGCTTTGGTTCACTCCGAGACGCCTAGGAACTTACCTTGTTGAGAGCTCTTTTTGGCACAAAGTAACAATGCGGACGCGATCGAACGGCAGTATTGACCGCCTACGCATGGTTGAACTACAGGCAACACGAGCCGTGTACCTCCTTCCTGGTGGAATGACTGGAACTGATCGGCTGTCGGACCCCCTCCGTCTAATAGGCGCTGCTCATACATGGTTCTTTACATCTCTGGGCGGATTTAGTGACATCTCTGGAAAAGGGACTGTGTCTGTGATACAATATCCACAGTCAACGTCTGTCTTCAGGATTTCTGGGAACTGGGGTGATGCGAAATTTTTTTGATGTGTGTTTAATAACGCGTTAACTCAAACCAATGCAAATTTTACGAATAAAAACATTCCTTTTTTAAAAACGAAAAATTTTAGCTCTGCTGTTATGGCTAACTGATATTTCTGTATTTACTTGGTTATCGCAAAAAAATAAGAAAGACTTATAACCGAGACCAAACAAACACCGGAAAATACCGGTTATTCAGAACTGAAGTACAGGTGTCGGTTACAACCGGTCGGTTTTTCCTGTCCCTACCAACTATCAGCTCACGCGACCGCCACGTCGCCCGCGGCACCGACGCGAACCCGGGCAGCTCTGTTGCCCCCATGCCGGGACTCCTGTCTCCGTCTCGAGGTCCGAGATCTGCGAGTATACTCGACTTGTAGTGATCTTTATCCGGCAATCATTCTGAAAGTAATGAAAGTCTTTCTTGACATATATATTTATTCAACTCAGCTATTTTTCTGCCGATCTACCGTCCAAATTGAAGCATCTGTGGGAGCAGCCCTCATACTTTCCCATGCATTCCGCGTCCTGAGTGGCTGCCAGGCTGTTGAACCATTCACTAACTTCCTCTTACAAATCGCCGTCATTTCCGCAGTGGTTTCCGTCTAAAGAGCGCTTCAGTTTCTGAACTATGACGGTAATCATTCTGAACGAATATAGGAATAAGGCGGACTTTGCAAAGCTTCCCATTTTAACTGCAGAGAAAATGCCCCGTCAGTGCAACGGAACGGAACGTGGGCGAGCTTAACAGTGAAACAGCACAGTACCACTGGAGACTGGACAACAGTCCACGCCTTTTGTCGTGGAGGACTCAGCGCTCTCGCGGCCTCTCCTGTTGTACAGCCGCTGGGTGCGGCGATCTGTCCAGCTCACTGCGGCCGTGGCCTTTTGGCGCTCGGAATTTAACCTTATTTGCTTTACTGGCGATCGTGAAAGATGTCATTCTATTGACTGGTGCTCTGTTTCTGGACTTTCATGTGCAAACCGAGTGTAAACAGCATGTGGCTAAAAGAACTCACCCCAACATTTCGTATCGAGTAAGGAAAATAGTGGAGCTCCCGTTCATTGTACTTTGTGTTCGTCCTTCCAACTTACAGAAATACACCTCGCACACACTTTTCTATAACACAATTCACTACTAACAATTACTTAAAGAACTGATCTTGAAATAGTAATATCACAAATAGAGTCCACCTTGATGCAAAACACCGTGTTATTTGTTTATTTCTTTATTATCACAAACTAGGTTCGGCGGCAAATATCACCATCATTAGTGGAGTTTTTTTAATCTAAAACATGCAGAAAATTGTATGGTTGTACAAACACAGTACAACATTATTACATTTTTACAAATCGTCTTTGAAATATAGTTTTATATTGATACTTTTGTGGTACCTTATTTATTGTATGCTACAGCATGTTTTAAGCTATTATTGGCGCTGTTTGTGACATACCTTCTGTGCTCTTTTTTCTGTTGCCGTCTTTTTACTTAGCGAACATCATGTCATCTGCAACCATATGAGCTGCTGTTAGTAAAAAAATACTCAAAGGTGTACTTCGTATGTCAGCAGTATATAGTTGGGGTTGTGGTAGTGTTGTGGAAACCAGTTATTTAGGTGAGTATTTAGCTGTTGCTAAGCTATTCGTGTACTCACATTCGTTGGATGGTGTGTGGCTGCTTTTTACACATAAAACAAAACTTTAGCACTGGATCAGAAACAAAGTGCTAAATATAAATATAAATATAAAACTATATTTCAAAAGACGATTTGTGAAAAATGTAATAATGTTTTACTGTGTTTGTACAACCATACAATTTTCTGCACGTTTTAGATTAAAAAAACTCCACTAATGATGGTGATATTTGTCGCCGAAACTAGTTTGGGATAATAAAGAAATAAACAAATAACACGGTGTTTTGCATCAAGGCTGACTCAATTTGGAATATTACTGTATTTCTATGCAAACACGGACCAAGATAATATTATTGATCCTGACATTTCGTCCATCGATAATGAAGCGGAGACTATCCCGCCGAATTTTCCGTCAGAACTTGATCTGAGTCCGTCAGTCGCAACTGGAGGTAGGGTATATCGTTATTCCTGATAAATATTCGTTTGTCCGCCGTAACACGTAATGCACCATTTCAGTATTGAAGCTTGTGCATTATATTTTCACAATTTAAAAACAATACAAATAAACAGTTAACGACCGTAAGCTCCCTCAGACGTTTTTGGTATGGGAGAATTATGAGGACCGTCAGACCAAAACCTTCTTAAATTTTAGAATTATTCTTGTATTTAAAATTTTCAACTTATAGGTTTACGTTAGATTAAAAATGTTTCCTTTCGATTATTTACTATAAAATATCGTGTCGCACATTGTGGGCGTTGCTAAAGAGATGATGATGGCGATGCGACGATGACGACGACGACGACGACGATGGTGAAATGTCTGACAGCGTAGAGACCAGCTCCCAGCAGATGCTGCGTCGGCAGGATGGAAGGGTCGCTGAAGCAAGGGAGGAAACACAGTAGGCTGCGTCTGGAATGATGTTGGGAAGCCAGAGCACAAAGATGGATGTGGGAGGTGAGATGGAGGCTTGTACAAGCGTACACTGCGGTAACAAAAGTCGTGGCCTACCTCACAACATAACGCCAGACCTCCCTCTCCACGGTGTAGCGCAGCAACTCGACGTGGCGCGGACTCAACCAGTCGCTGGAAGTTCCCTGCAGAAACACCGAGGCACGCTGCCTCCACAGCCGTCCACAATACCACACTACTGGCCATTAAAATTGCTACACCAAGAGGAAATGTAGATGATAAACGGGTATTCATTGGACAAATATATTATACCAGAACTGACAAGTGATTACATTTTCACGCAATTTGGGTGCATAGATCCTGAGAAATCAGTACCCAGAACAACCACCTCTGGCCGTAACAACGCCCTTGATACGCCTGGGCATGGAGTCAAACAGAGCTTGGATAGCGTGTACAGACACAGCTGCCCATGCCGGTTCAACACGATACCACAGTTCATCACGAGTAGTGACTGGCGTATTGTGACGAGCCAGTTGCTCGGCCAGCATTGACCACACGTTTTCAGTTGGTGAGGGATCTGGAGAACGTGCTGGCCACGGCAGCAGTCGAAGATTTTCTGAATCCAGAAAGGCCCGTAAAAGACCTGCAACATGGGGTCGTGCGTTATCCTGCTGAAATGTAGGCTTTGGCAGGGATCGAATGAAGGGTAGAGCCACGCGTCGTAACACATCTGAAATGTAACGTCCACTGTTCCAAGTGCCGTCAATGCGAACAAGAGGTGATCGGGACGTGTAACCAATGGCACCCCATACCATCACGCCGGGTGATACGCCAGTATGGCGATGACGAATACACGCTTCCATTTTCCGTTTTCAAATGGCTCTGAGCACTATGGGACTTAACTGCTGAGGTCATCAGTCCCCTGGAACTTAGAACTACTTAAACCTAACTAACCTAAGGACATCACACACATCCATGCCCGAGGCAGGATTCTAACCTGCGACCGTAGCAGCAGCGCTGTTCCGGACTGTAGCGCCTAGAACTGCTCGGCCACTCGGGCCGGCTACCGCGATGTCGCCAAACACGGATGCGGCCATCATGATGTTGTAAACAGAACCTTGATTCATCCGAAAAAATGACGTTTTGCCTTTCGTGCACCCAGGTTCGTCGTTGAGTACACCATCGCAGCCGCTCCTGTCTGTGGTGCAGCGTCAAGAGTAACCGCAGCCATAGCCTCCGAGCTGATAGTGCATGCAGCTGCAAATGTCGTCGAACTGTTCGTGGAGATGGTTGTTGTCTTGCAAACGTCCCCATCTGTTGACTCAGGGATCGAGACGTGGCTGTATGATCCGTTACAGCCATGCAGGTAAGGTGCCTGTCAGCTCGACGGCTAGTGGTACGAGGCAGGCGGGATCCTACACGGTGTTTCGTATTACCCTCCTGAACCTACCGATTCCATATTCTGCTAACACTCATTGGATCTCGACCAACACGAGCAGCAATGTCGCGATACGATAAACCGCAATCGCGATAGGCTACAATCCGACCTCTATCAAAGTCGGAAACGTGATGGTACGCATTTCTCCTCCTTACACGGGGCATCACAACAATGTTTCACGAGGCAACTCCGGTCAACTGCTGTTTGTGTTTGAGAAATCGGTTGGAAACTTTCGTCATGTCAGCACGTTGTAGGTGTCGCCACCGGCGCCAGCCTTGTATGAATGGTCTGAAAAGCTCATCATTTGCATATCACAGCATCTTGTTCCTGTCGGTTAAATTTCGCATCTGTAGCACGTCATCTTCGTGGTGTAGCAATTTTAATGGCCAGTAGTATAGAAGTGTTGCAAGTGCACGATGTTAGGCACGAACAGACCTCTTCACTGTGTCAGACAAATGTTAGATGGGATTTATGTAGGGAGATGGGGATGGCCAAATCATTCGCTAGAAATGTCCAGAAGGCTCTTCAAACCAGCTGCGAACAATTGTGACCCATTCACATAGTGCACTGTCATCCACAAAAATTCCATCGTCATTTGGAAACTTAAAGTCCTTGTATGGCTGCGAATAGTCTCCAACCTCCAGTCCATTCCACATAAAGACAGCCCACGCCATTATGGAGTCGCCACCAGGTTGTGTAGTTCCTGATTGATATCTTGCGACCATAGCTTCGTAGGATCTACACCACACTCGAACCCTACCGTGAGCTTTTACCAACTGAAATAGGGACTCATCTGACCAGGCGGCCGTTTTCCAGTCGTCTACGGTCCAATCAGTGTGGTCACTAGACCAGGAGAGGGGCTGCAGGCGGCGTCCTGCTGTTAGCAAAAGCACTCCCGTCTGCTGCCATTGCCCATTAACACCAAATTTCGCCATACTGTCGTAACGGTTGAGTTTGTTTCTGCAGTTCTTTCGTGCAGTGTTGATGGTCTGTTAACAATGATTGCAACTCTACGCTAACGCCGCTACTTTCGGTTGTTAAGGTCGTCAGCCACAGCATTATCCGTGGTGAGAAGCATTACCCTAAATGTGGTATTCTCGGCACATTTTTGACAGTGTGCAATGTCCCGTGCGTCCTGCTCAGACTACCATTCCGCGTTCTAAGTCTTTTAACTCTCGTCATGTGGCCATAATTACGTCGGAAACCTATTCACATGACGCCTGAGTACAAATAAAGCTCCGCCAATGCACTGCCCTTTTATACCTCGTGTACGACATACTCCAGCCATCTGTATGAGCGGATTTCGCTACCCCACTAGTTTTGTCATCCCAGTGTAAGTGGTAGGATGGCTAATATTTTCCGGGTCAGGAATAGGGAATTCGTAGAAGTTCCCTTGAGATGGGATATGGAGGGTGTTCAGGTGGAGCGGCAGTACGACGAGTTGGAGCAGGGGCAACACAGAGGAGGCCTCACGTACACGTCTGGGTTACGGTAGGCGAGGCTGCGGGATGCGACTGCACTCTTTCTCGGCGTATTCCACTGATGAATTCTTCTCGGGTTATCAGCCGAGTGGTGGCGTCGTCTTGTCGCAGCGTTTCGATGGGTTTCGTACCCATCATCTTCTGGCGAAGTGTCGGGATGCTGTGTTCTGCATATCTATACAGGTGTTTGGACAGACACCGGGTCTCGTCGCCGGCCACCACCACCGACGGGGTATCCCCTTCCGGAGGAACGTGATTGGTCGGCCTACAGAAGCGGACGGCGGCCAAACATCTGTATAAATGTGCAGAACACAGCATCCCGACACTTCGCCACAAGATGATGGGTACGAAACTCATCCAAACGTTGCCACAAGACGACACCACCAGTCGGCCGATAACCCGAGAAGAATCCATCAGGACGGATCATCCTCAAATTTACAGACCAATATCCTTAATATCGGTTTGTTGCAGGATTAACGAACATACGCACAGTTCGAATATAATGAATTTCCTTGAGACAGAGAAGTTGCTGTCCATGCATCAGCACGGCTTTAGAAAGCATCGCTCCTGCGAAACTCATTTCGCCCTTTTTTTCACATGATATCTTGCGAACCATGGATGAAGGGTATCAGACGGATGGCATATTCCTTGATTTCCGGAAAGCGTTTCACTCGGTGCCGCACTGCAGACTCCTAACTAAGGTACGAGCATATGCGATTGGTTCCCAAATATGTGAGTGGCCCGAAGACTTCTTAAGTAATAGAATCCAGTACGCTGTACTCGATGGTGAGTGGTCATCGGAGGTGAGGGTATCATCTGGAGTGCCCCAGGGGAGTGCGGTAGGTCCGCTGTTGTTTTCTATCTACATAAATGATCTTTTGTATAGGGTGGATAGCAATGTGTGGCTGTTTGCTGATGATGCTGTGGTGTACGGGAAAATGTCATCGTTGAGTGACTGTAGGAGGATACAAGATGACTTAACAGGATTTGTGATTGGTGTAAGGAATGGCAGCTAACTCTAAATATAGATAAATGTAAATTAATGCACATGAATAGGAAAAAGAGTCGTGTATGTTTGAATACTCCATTAGTAGTGTAGCGCTTGACACAGTCACGTCGATTAAATATTTGAGCGTAATATTGGAGAGCGATATGAAGTGGGACAAGCATTTAATGGCAGTTGTGGGGAAGGCGGACAGTTGTCTTCGGTTCATTGGTAGAATTTTGGGAAGATGTGGTTCATCTGGAAAGGAGACCGATTATAAAACAGTAATACGACCTATTCTCGAGTATTGTTCGAGCGTTTGGGATCCCTATCAGGTCGGATTGAGGGAGGACATAGAAGCAATTCAGAGGCGGGCTGCTAGATTTGTTACTGGTAGGTTTGATCATCACGCGAGTGTTACGAAAATGCTTCAGGAAGTCGGGTGGGAGCCTCTCGAGGAAAGGAGGCGTTCTTTTCCTGAATCGCTACTGGGGAAAATTAGAGAACCAGCATTTGAGGCTGACTGCAGTACAAATTTACTGCCGCCAACTTATATTTCGCACAAAGGTAAGAGAGATTAGGGCTCGTACAGAGGCATATAGGCAGTGATTTTTCCCTCGTTCTGTTTGGGAATGGAACAGGAAGAGAAGATGCTAGTTGTGGTACGAGGTACCCTGCGCCACGCACCGTATGGTGGATTGCGGAGTATGTATGTAGATGTAGATGTAGACTGCGGGCAATTTTCGAAGACGTCGGATGAATGTGCTCATATGTGGCAATCTCATCAACTGGTTGAGGATACCTGTAGTAGGCACGAGACGCATATGGGACACTAGGCAGGTTGGACGGTTTCGCACAGTAAGCTGGCGCTTCGTTTACTGGCCCAGCTAACCCGCCGCGGCGGCGCTGTTGTTGCAGGGCACGTACGCGGTGCTGGGGCTGGACCTGGACGAGCCGGTGCACGCGGCGGCCGGCGACTCTGCGCCGCTGGGCCAGTACCGCGCGCGCCTCGCCCTGGAGGCCGGCCAGGGGGCGGCGCTGTGCTCCGCCGCCGAGCTCGAGTTCGCCTCGCCGGACGACTAGGCGGCGCGACCGCCCCCAAGCTGAACACCAATAAAGCACCCTGAACGCGCAGACGAGTCTCTCTCTCTTTTTAATCACTCACCTGCTCCTTCCATCCCATACATTTGCACTGATCAGCCAGAACTGATATGTCTGCGTAAGCAGAAGAAACTACGATCAAAGTCCGAAACAATTTATTGGACTGTTCAATTAACCAAAACAAATTCTCCATGTATAACACCAACACAAAGCAGTCATCCGTCTTCGAATTACAACTACATACAAGAATAAGATAGAAAACAACTGAAATAATTTCCTACTAGTCTCCGCCAGAGACTTCTCCGATATACCGATCCTAATCCAGAGATCAGCGAGAAGACCCAAGTCAGGCTGCCGCCCCGGCAGCTATCCGAGTCTGCTGGCGGTCGATGAACTGCCGATGCGTGGCGGAGCGCCGGCCTTTATAGCGCTTCGGCGGATGAGTACCTCGGAACTATTTTCCATCACGTGGTTTGACGTGTGAAAATAGTTCCGGAATCTGCAGCGACCTCTTACTTACGTTTATGTAGGCCGGTAGTGGCCCCTGGTGGCCGCTGGTGTCTTTGCTGTGGTGGTGTTGTCGTGATTGTTGCTGTGGCCGTTCATTAATATTGCCTGTCGGTTGTGTAGTGCTTCGGTGTGCCTGCGAGGCGGGCAACCCGCGGCTGCAGGCTGTCAGTTTGGTTGCTGATACTCTAGGCGCCCTGATGTCTGGTGGAGAACGCCACAGCAAGAAAATTACGACCACCTACCTAATAGACGGTACCTCCACCTTTGGCACAGATAACAACGGCGACTCGTCGCGGCACGGAAGTAATGGGGCTTTGCTAGATCACTGGAGGGAGTTTGCACCACATCTACAAACAAAAGTCACCTAATTCCTCTAAATTGCAGGAATGGTGTCCACGAGGTCTAAGGCTACGTTCACTCAAGGCCCAGATGCGTCCAATCGGTTTCAGATCTGGCGCATTGGGAGACCAGCACACGAATTGGAACTCGCCACTGTGTGCCTCGAACCACTCCACCATACTACTGGCCCTGTGGCATGGCACATTATCTTACTGAAAAATGCCTCTGCCGTCCGGAAACATAATCATAAAGGGATTACGTGGTCTGCAAACAGTTTACGAAACTTCTTGGCTGTCACGGTGTCTTTCACGATCCCCACTGGACCCCAGGATGCCAATGTGGATGTTCCCACGGCATAATGGAGCCGTCGCCAGCTTGTCTCCGCCATGCAGTACACGTGTACCCTGGAAGACTATGGTTCGCGCCCGCCCATCAGCATGATCAGCAATGCATCGTGACTCATGAGGCCGTGCAACGCTCTGCGACTGGGCCAGCGTCCAGCGTCGACGGTCACCTGCTGATTCCAGTCGTAGCTGCCGATGTTGTGGCGTTAACTCTGCCCGCAATTCTGATTTTAGTTCCGCCACAGTCCGCCGCCTGTCCTGTTTTACCAGTCTGCCCAGTTCACAACGCCGGACATCTGTAACGAGGGGTGGCCGCCGAAACCTACGTTTGTCTGGACGTGGTTTGACCTCGGTTTGGCCACGTGTTGAACACACTCACCACAGCATTCCTCCAATACCCGACAAGTTGTGCAGTTCCGCAAATGCTCGGGCCGAAGCTCCAGGCCGTCACAATTTGCTCTCGGTCAAACACGGTCAAGACCATTCTAAACACGGACAGCACGCTCACTGATATTATAGGCACCGTGTGTGTGACGCTGCTATCGCCCGGTTAGATTTATATCGATAGTAGGTCGATGATGATAATGTTCTAGCTGATCGGGATACACAGCATTTATAGGTATATACAGCACTGACTGCACTACATGCTTTAAAATTCTGAACCTGGCAGAGGTAATGTATCTGAATGGAAAGCTTATTTACAACTCGTACACAAACAGAACTGGAGTTACAGTAGTCAAAGGACATCAAACAGAATGAGTAGGCGAGAGGACAGCGAGACGGGGTTGTGCCTAGCTCCAACGTTATTCGATCTATATAGTGAGCTAGCAGTAAAGATAACGAAGAAGGAATTTGGAGAGAGAATTCAAGTTCAGAGAAAATAAATAAAAACAGTTAAATTTGACAACTGTCGGAGGCGGCAAAGAGCTCCTGGTGGGAAGTTGATCGCGGTGGATAATGCCTCGAAAAGAGATTATAAGAAGGACATCGACAAAAGTAATAAGATGATCATGCAAAGTAGTTCAGTTAAATGAGGCAATGTTGAGGGAATTAGATACCGAAAGTAGACTCCTAAAAGTAGTTTTCTAACAAGCAAAATACGAAGCCTATTCGGAAAGGAAAGAACAATCGGTCACGAAATGGGAACCACAGTGAGAATCAAAACTGTTTAACTTGCAGCAGTTCGCTACACAGTCGCCGCTCCGCCTTTTTCCAGCACCCTCTTCGTAACGGCAGCCTCCTGCGCTTCTCACATCCACGCTGGATTGCAGCTCCTCGTCTGTGGCAAAATGCCGTACTCATAGCCAGCAGTTCATTTATGCAAAGATGCGAGCAACGTCCGCACTGTATGGTGGGTGATCAAACTCTTCACATCCCAAACGCTGCTGATGCGTCCTGGTTGTCACTGAAGTGCGCGGCATGACTGTTACGTTATGTGAGATTCCGTGAAATCGGGTGAAATCTCTCGGCAGACACCCTTACTTGGCCGGAGACACTGCTTTCTAGGCATCTTTGCGGGCTCTGTGTTCATCCAGAGGTGAGAAGAGTGACGTCACACTGTCTACAGACATCCTACAGGCTGTGCCCAGTACATCACTGTGATTTCCATTTCTCGACAGACCGTTCGAGCGACCGAGGTAGCGCAGTGGCTAGCACACTGAACTCGCATTTGGGAGGACGACAGTTCAAACCCGTGCCCGGCCATCCTGATTTGGGTGTCCCGTGATTTCCCTAAATCGCTTCGCGGCCGCTTTCCTTCTTCATCCTTTCCTAATCCGAGTTTGTGCTCCTTCTCTAATAACCTCGTTGTTTCCGGAACGTTAAACACAAATATCATCCTCCTACACCGATCGTTCCCTACTTTCCGAATAGCCATCGTAACTGATGATCCAAAATATATAATATCTAAAGTATAAACAATTTACACTGATAATAACACTAGAAGAAAACGGGACTTCTCAACACCTAATGTAAAATTTAAGTGTTACGCAGTGCTTCCTGAAGGTATTTGGAGTGTAACATGCTAAGGGAGTGAAACGTGGACGGTAAACATTTCAGGTAAGAAGAGAATGTAACATTTTTAAATTTGACGCTAGGGAAGAATGCTGAAGATTAAATGTGTAGCTGGAATATCAGATAAGCAGGTACTGAATCTAACAGGGGGAAGATATTACGGGAAAACATTAGTAAGAGAATACATCCGTTTGTAGAACACAAGAAATTATCAATTGCTTAACGGAAGGAAATCAAAGGGATAGAACTTCAGACCGAGACCGAAGCAAGTTCAGATAAATGTAGGTATGTAGACTAGTTCTTCAAACCAACCTTCGGGCCGAACGGGAGAACTTTACAACACACTTGCTTTAAAGACATATTTGTCCAGTACCGTACTGCAAACATACTGTGTGGAAATGGGTAGGCGAGCCGCAATAGGAGAACTGACAATGTGCAGAAAAGTAGGTCGAATTCTGGCAAAGGTAATACGTCAACTGCAGAAGGGCCCGTCGTGTTTGTGCATTTTCAAAAATGTTCAAATGTATGTGAAATCTTATGGGACTTAACTGCTAAGGTCATCAGTCCCTAAGATTACATACTACTTAACGTAAATTATCCTAAGAACAAACACACACACACATGTCCGAGGGAGGACTCGAACCTCCGCCGGGACCAGCCGCACAATAATCCAGGACTGCAGCGCCCGGGACCGCTCTGCTATTCCCGCGCGGCTTTGTGCATTTTCGCCACTGTATCACGGAGAGGCAGTGTACGCAGCGGCACGTTGGCGCCAGCCGGGGTGCGGTTCGCTATCGGAGCAGACACGGGCCGCAGCCTGCGAGCGGGCGTCGCCTCGCCAGCATGAAGGCGCCGACACGGATGGGGGTGCAGCGGGGACGTGTGGTGGCAGCAGGCTGCACAGACCGCGCCTGTGGCAGGGACCGCCTGAGAGGACTACCTGCTGCCACTGCAGTCTCCAGTGCAGCCGCTGAACGCACCGCTGTCAGCGCACCTGGCTCTGCCGAAGCGTCCAGCAAACAGCAGGGACGGTCGCCCGCTGACAGTCCGTGATGTTCCAGGCAACTGTGGTAGGAAATGACAGCTGAAGTTTGTCCAGCATATAAACTGTCCCCGGAGTCGGAGGTGGGAACAGCCTCCAGCACAGAGTCGGCGCAGGGTACGCTGGCCGGTGGGCAGTGACCCGATTTCGTCCAAAGCTCTGGGCCAGGTCATTCATTAATTGTTTGGGAGGGGAGGCCGACATTCTTTTCCGATTTCAGCCAGGTGCGAAGACAGAATCGAGGCGCACGCCTAATAATCTTTGTCAAACGATTTTACGGCAATTTTTCGATAAAAAAGAACATTTTTGCATTAGTTATAGCTTTGTATACCAACTGCATAGTAAACTGCCCATCATTTGTGGTATTTGCATTTAAGTAAGCCACTGCGTGAGAAAGAGGAGTCGCTAGGATTTTGCGTTTGACTCATATTGCACAATGTATTCCGCCTTATGGAATTTAGTTAACATATTTAATTTTTCTTTAGACTTGGGTGGAGGTCTCTGTCACCACTCTCGAGAAAATTGATCTTACGTAGCTAGCACATTTGCGATCGCGATGAAGCCAGAACCAATATCCACAACATTTCTCATATCTCATAAACGGTTTGAGATATCGAAACGAGATTTTGGCAAATGATGATATGCAAAGAAGAGAGTATTTTGTTATATAATTATTACGATAAACTTTATTATCTACAGTGTTATTTCTCTAACTTCAGTGGTCACCGATAGCGGGTCAAACGAGAAGTACTGTAGGTTTTAAAACAAACCTCCTGGCTACCCAAGCACGATTCACCTGCCTTCCTCACAGTTGTATTTCGTCTCCTACCTTACAAACTCCACATAAGCTCTCCTGGAAACAACCCCCAGGCTGTGGCTAAGCCACGTCTCCGCAATATCCTCTCTTCCAGAGTGCTAGTGTTGCAAGGATCACAGGAGAGCTTCTGTGAAGTTTTGGAGGTACTGGCGGAAATAAAACTGTGAGGGCGGGGGGGGGGGGGGGGGTGTCTTAACTTGTGGTTGGCTAGCTCAGTTGGCAGTCTCGCAGCGCCAGCCGTTCTGTGCGGACGTCTACTGGGTTTCGTGCGCCGCGGCCTGCTGTGCTTCGTGGTAAGTCTCTGTGCTTCTTGCAGCGTTGCAGAAATTCTACGGATATTGAAATTTGAAATATGATACCGTGACGGCCCACTTGAACAGAAAAAATACTTCGAAATTATCGTTTGATCGTAATTACGCCCGACCCAAGCTACACGAAATCGAAGATTGGTTAGAACACGAAGTGAAACTTGATGCAGAGGATGTCCTTGGAATCCATCTTTCGATAGTGAGCGGCGTAGTTTTGTCAAGTTGAAGAATGCTAATTTAGCGTCAACGTAGTTGAGTGTTGAGCAGGAACTATGAAGTTACAACATTGTGACGGCAACGTAGGAGAAGTCATCATAACACACGGACGATTTGGAATTACGGACGATCAGGATATTCAAGCTACCATTCGAAGTACCAGTGGACAGATAAATGCAGTGATGGCGCCGTACGGTAAAGTTCTCAGCAATGTTGCCGAACGGCGGTCGAAAGCACCAAATTCCAAGTGCTCGACGGAGTGCGACAATGTTAGGTCGACTTGCACAAGCATGTACCATCGTGTATCAGCGACTGTGGTTACCGAGGCATCGTTATATACGTCGGCCAGCCGAAGAGGTGCGCGGCGTGCAACTCTCCCGGCCACGTCCGCGCGAGTGGCGCAGCTTGCGGCTGGCGAGTAGCCGAGACCGCCGGCTATGACTGCGCTGCCCGCGGCCAACTCCAGACCCAAAGTCCTAATGTGAACACAGAGAACCATCCAACCCGAGCAGAAGCCCACACACTGACACAACAGAAGCGAGACGACCCGAGCCTAAGGACATCGTGACAGCTGTAACGGTTTCAACACAGCAGACCGCGAAAGATACTGGGAACCATCACAAATTCTGCGATTCCTCAGCTGTTGAGAATGACATTATGCAAGAACCAACCATGAACGAGCAACCCCACAGTGAACCGATCTCTCTATTGAAACCATCATCCACAAAGAGCACGGGTGAAGATTTGAAGAATACTGAGAAAGACAACATCAGACAGCAGCCGGTGAAACGTAAATGGCAAACACGTAAACAGAGCCCTGATAACGTTCAGGAACTGGAGCAAAAACTCTCACGTGCCAAAAAAATTCTCAAAACAGATCGAAGCGGAAAGCGTGACGTGGTAGACGTCGGAAAAACAGACATACTAAACACGAATGAGGGCGTAAGCATGAACCGGGCCCCTGCAAATGAAGAACCAATGGAAACGGTTGACCACCGTGGACCTAATAACGGGACTGCGTGGTCTCATGACACTGAATGCGATTAGCAGTGCTACCGAATGACGCGAGAGTATAAAATTGCCACGCTCAATGTCAACAGAATAGTTTCTAACGTAAAGTTAAGTCTATGAAGGACTACTTATACACTGCCGACATTGGCATAGCAATGTCGCAAGAGGTAGTTACGACGAAAATAGAGGAGGTGCACGGATATGAGGCACTCCTGAACATAGGCAATGAATGCGAAACGGGAATATCGTTCAAACACGGCATACCATGTATAGCACAGGCTGTACTTGAATCTGGACGAGGCATAACTGCAAAAATATATAATCTACTTCTTGTTAATGTATATTCTCCCTCCGAATTCAGCGGCAAACGAGTAAGCAGCAACCTGTTCCGCGACGAAATTGTCCCTTTAATAACGAATTCTCGATTTCATATAATTTTGGGTGGCGATTTTAACTGCGTATTGCGACCAGAATATCAAGTCCCAAACTTCAACTTTTGCGAGCAGCTGTTGTTGTTAACTAACGGATTAGGTATGAAAGATACTTTGTGCCATCTTCGTCCGCACACCCGAGGATATACGTACGTCAAACCTGGTGGTAGTCAGGGGAAGGCAGGATTCGGTTACGATTGTGGACGGAGCCGTTTTGAGTTACTATTGGTTGCCTTTTACAGTCACATACATATATTTTTAAACCAGTAATTCCAGACTTGACAGTAAATAAAATATACCACACGTTGTTAATGAAGGAATAAACAACTGTGTAAATAATAGTGCTTTCAGTGCGTTACAGTGTAGCAAATCACCATAAAATACAAATACAGATAATGTTTAAAAAAACAAGCCACTGTGATAACGTCTGAAGGCCTTACAGGACAAAAATGGCAATAAATTAAAAATGTTTCAGAACTCGCTGCAATTACAAGCACCAATGCGAGCCGCAGTACGGCTCAGTACGTATCCAGTAATTCGGCAAATAGACTAGACAGACTGTATGTAACGAAAGGCTTTATCCATAATGTAATTGACTGCAAAATGTGGCCTCCCCACATAGCTCTCAACTGTGTGGCACGTCCCACCGCCCACTACAACTATACTTGTCCCCCCTACTTCCCACATTCTTAGAAGGCAAAATGTTCTCCTTCTGAGCTGCTAGCTTTCCTCTCCGAGTCCCTCTCCTTGCGTTCTGCCTCCACTCCCTCTACCTACATCACCCAACAATATCACTACCACAACCATCCCACGTGCTACAAAACAGGCATTCTAGCAAGCACCATGTACATTTATAGGTGTGTAGGTGTGTGTATCGATGTGTATGAGAGTATTTCTGTGTGTGTGTGTGTGTGTGTGTGTGTGTGTGTGTGTGTGTGTGTGTGTGTGTGTGTGTCTACTCTAGCTTGTGAAAAAATATCTCCAAAAGCTAGCAAGTTGTTCTTTTGTATTTCCCCATCGACAAGTCAGCACTTCTGCTTTTCAGGATGTTAATACTAACGTACAGGGTATCCCAAGTAAAACTAGTATATCTTATGCCCGAGATTAAAGTAACAATGAACTAACTAAAAGAGAATAGATAATAGTAATGTTAAAAATATATAGCTACCGCTTTATAAGAGATGTTGGAAGTGGTGACAATCGCTGACTTCCTGTGATGATGTTATCAACACCACCCTGTACTTCTACAGACATGATGTTGTTAATTTCTCTAGTAATATTCTGTTTAAGACCGTCTATTATGTGGGGATTGTCAGTATACACTTTGCTTTCTAGTGTGCCCTACATATAAAAATAACACGGTGTTAAGTCAGGGGACCCTGGTCGTTAGAGCGTTCTACTGACAAGTTTATCTTCAAGGAACACTTTGGTAATGTGGGCCACATTTTGGTTGGATCTGTGAGCACTTACTCCATCTCGTTGGAATGCTGCACATAACTTGTCTGCATATGTTCATTGTGCATAGAAAGAATCAAAGATCTCTAGATATCTGGCACTGTTTAAGGTGTAACTAGAAAATAAGACACCAATAATATGCATGATGGACAATGCACACCAAACGCCTATCTTCTACGAATGAAGAGGTTCTGCATGCAGAACGTGTGGTTGGTTCTGCTACCAGTACCCGCATTTCTGGGAGTCTACATATGAAACCATGCCTCATCTAATGTGAAGTAAAGCAAGAGGGCCAAGAAACTTTTAGCAGTTTATGTTAACAGCTGGTTACAATAAATAACTGTTTTTTCTTTATCCTCAACTCTTGCACCACACTCACATGACAGGCTTTTAATTTCATATCTTTTAGTATACAACGTTACAAAGTGCGAGATGCACCAACTTGCTGTGATAACTTCCTTGTCATCTAGTGCGGACATCTCATAATGTCCATGCAAATTCTGTCTGTAGTTTGAGGGGTCCTTACTGTCCGTCGCCTGTTCTTCTGCACATTCTGAACAGATCCTACAGCCCTACATTTCTGTACAGATCTTGAATAGTGCAGGTCGTGGGGAGTTCCTTACCAGGATACTTCCCTTGAAACATTTCTTTACATCCCTTGATGAAGCTTGTAACACTCCACAGAGTCGATTCGCTATTCTAATGCAAACAGCTCCATTTCTGTGACAACTCAACAACATGAGTTTCTCAGAACAACTGACACACGAACACACCTACTCTCAACTTTCCGAGAAAATGCAGTGTAGTCACGTTTGGAGACAGTGTTACCACTTCACAAGCAATTCGACAAGAAATGAGTAACGGTTACATGAGGCTTAACGGTTTTATGTAGAACACCCTGTATATGCACTAAATGAGAACTTTCCTACAGCATTTATGGTCTGCATAATGTTAGCCGAGTGGCACAAAAAGTATGCAAACTACAGATGACATCACACTGGCGTTACGCCAGTGTCTCACATTGACATTGCTTCAGTGCTGCACTGGCGTTTAATTTCGATCCTGCATATATTATGGAAGCAAATTAGGTGTTGCTATTTTTTTCTGAGCACAATGTGAAGTGGAATAAGCAAGGCTGCCATAAGGCGCCGCGCGGGATTAGCCGTGCAGTCTAAGGTGCTGCAGTCATGGACTGTGTGGCTGGTCCCGGCGGAGGTTAGAGTCCTCCATCAGGCATGGGTGTGTGTGTGTTTGTCCTCAGGATAATTTAAGTTGAGTAGTGTGTAAGCTTAGGGCTGATGACCTTAGCAGTTAATTTCCATAAGATTTCACACACATCTGAACATTTTTTTGGCATAAGGCACTGAAGCAAGTGCTCGTATGACACCCCCTTAGGCCAAGGTGTGCTGGTGGCATTCAGAGAAGTACTGTGCAGTGACTGTGGGAAAACTGTAACATGTGTACACCAAGGCCAGAGCAGTGCTGCAGTCGTTATCACGTGCAAAGCTGGTGAAACACATCAAATCTAGGCATTTCTTTAAATCTGTTCCTCGTGTAGCAAAGGCCTTTAAAGGAGAGCAAGAGCACATGATGTTATTAATAAGAGACTGTTGTCTCTGTCCCTCTAGTCCCAGTATTCTCATAATCGTATTATATTATAATGCTTATATTGAGATGTCTAACACAGAGACGAAGTTTAATACGACTTATGCCATGTGCAAATATGTTTCCTAAAATGCAGGATCACTATGAAACACTATCAGCAGGGATCACTCAAAAAGCAGAAAGAGACTGAAAGAATCACTCAAATAGCAGAAAGAGAGTGAGAGTAACTACTTGTATATCGGCCTATTCTATACCATAGCACAACAATATACATCAACTACTGCCACTACTTCCATCAATCACGAGATTCCTCACCTGTTAAGGTGATGTTATTCTGTATTAAATACAATCGAAATTCATGCATTTATCCTGAGATCGAGGGCTGAACATAGCGGTGAGGATTGAAAATGTAATGCTTTCACACAACGAATGGAGTATATTATGCAGAGTGCTCAACTGTCAAACACCATCTGTGCTACCAGACTACCCAGAAGCAATTAAGATACACAGCAACCGAAATAGTGAAGAGTGCACTCCCATTGAGGAATAAAACATCGGAGTTTTGTGCTGAGCAATGGAAAGACCAGCCTCCCATCCCTCGATCATTTTTTTTTAAATAATTCCATTGCATGTCATCATTCGTTCGCTGCTTGTACATATGTGCAGGTCTCGTGTGCTCAACTGACTTTTGTGTAGTAGAGATTACTTTACTTTGTATTGTTCAGTAGCAACTGGTATGAAGATGCACTACCTGATAAGGCTTCCTGAGACAATTACCTGCATTTGCTGGAAGAGCACACCCTTCTTGAAATCTCCACTCAGTCTTTTTTCTTCAACCATATAAGAAGTGGCAGTGAGTACATGGAAGATGGAAAGACATGGTGATGACTCTTTATTCAGATTGGCTGACAATCAAATTATGTATATGTGTGGGGCTGCATGGGCCCTTTATTTTGACATGAGTGAGTTGTGCAACCCAACACCAGCCCATACTCACATCTGAAAAGTAAGTAGCTGTCTCTATATCAATTATTATTATTATTGTTATTACTGTTGTTATTAAAATATTTGCATTTCCCAACAGCGTAATTACAGAAACAGGACGCGCAGCAGCACAACAACTGTTCCCACCACTAGTGGAAAAATATATTGAGAGGATGGATCTGTTAAAGATGATGAATGACTGCATGACTGCACCTATACCGACGTATCAAATAGAACTCAATAATAATAATAAATCATATTTTCATCTGAAATTGTTTTGTTTCACTCAAACCCATGCTGTTGACAGTACCTCTGTGAGAGAGGTACAACAGAACAACTAATCGTTTATTAATGATGACTTATATTGCAGCACACCTGAGCCCACAGAGAGAGAGAGGGTTAGGACAATCATTAGGGGCTACAAAAATGTGTGTCAGTCCTCAACACAATGAGTTGCAGTATCTACTGGTACTCTCTAATTATTTGCATTTATCCTGTACACTGCAAGACACAAGATTTCGTTTGGACTTCCAAGGAATACAGTGCAGCAGAATAAATAACCTTCTAAGGTAAAATGGATAGAAAATCACTGCTTCATTGATATTATTGCAATCGATCTACTTATGCTAATTAAATTAAGACATGGTAAGCAGCTTCCTTGAAAAGTATCAGAACCTTCTATCTGTCAATTACTTTACAGCTGTACTGTCTTAATACAGAATCCTAGAAGAAAAATACGCAATTAGTTTACAATGTGGGTTGAAACTGATGATAATACAACAGTTATTAACTGTAACCAAACAAGAATCAGTGTACCAACTCTCTAGCAACATCATGCGGACGTGCTGGCTACTGATTGACATTTGAGATACACGCTGCAGCTATGGTAGTCTTGGCACATGTCATGGCCTCCTTTCATATATCTGATACGTGTGTCAGCAAGAGTCTCTTTCATCTACCAACCTCAGTACTGTCCACCATGTGATAGAAAAAATCATTCAGTGTAAACTTTCAAAGTATCTGAAGTATTTGTTTTAAATAATGCACTATAGTGGAATACCACCGTAATTTTTTGTAAACAATAATATGCAGTCGTAATTGTTCATCGTCACCATATTCACATCGGTGCCACACTGTTCTTGCATCCACAGTGATGTTTCAACGTTTCCTCTTTTACCTAACAACAGAAGCCATTTTGCAACAGGAACTCCATCTGAATAGGCCTTGGAAGGCCCAACGTTACCGACAACCCACTTTCTCGTCCTCAGTCAAACAGCATCACTGGATGCAGATACGGAGTGCAGGTGGTCGGCACACTGCTCTCCCAGCTGTTGTCAGTTTTTGTAAACAGAGCCATTGTTTCTTCATCAGTAGCTATTCAAGTCACTTACAAGAGCTGATCGCACCTCATGTGCCAACAGTGATTGGCTGGCCCAGTCACCCATCAAAGTGCTAACTTAGCATGACAGTGCTTCACCTTGGTGATCTGATGGGAACTGTTGTTACCACTGCTGCAACGCCATTGGCATTTACAACAGAAATCATTGCTGTTTAATCCATTGTTGGAGAGCCACAAACACATTGGCATAGATAATGATTTTGTTCTTAATCGTCTGTGATGCTACACAATTAGTGTAATCCAACTACGAAGTTTATTGATTTAATTTCCATTATACTGACACTACTACATATATTATGATAACCAAACTAAAACAGATACCCAAAAAGCCACAGCACAGCCAATGTAGGCAACTGAGAACATATGTGGGGGCAGGGGACAGATACGGTGCATATGCTGTAATAATGTGGAGTTATGTCTCACTTTCGTCTTTTTTATTTAGTTTCATACATATAAGAAAATGATAGAGAATAGTCCTACATGCATACATATAAGCCTGGCTGTTCATTACTGCAATTCTCCTCTTGAGCATGTAGCATTTGACTGACCATACTTCACAGCATCTGTGTTTAATGACAACATTTCACCTAGCACTGAGGTTGAAGTGATGATATGTTGTACAAAGGTTCCAGACCCTATCAACATCATCTTCAGCACTTTAAAACTATTAGATTATTTGATGATTATTGTTTATTTGTTCAATGACACTGTGTGATGTATTACACAACATATCTACCAAAACTACGCACCATATTCTTATATTCACGTGATGTTGTATAATGTATCACACAGTGTCATGGAACACATACTTTGTTGTTGTTTTACAAATA
This sequence comes from Schistocerca serialis cubense, assembly GCF_023864345.2. Taxonomy (NCBI): domain Eukaryota; kingdom Metazoa; phylum Arthropoda; class Insecta; order Orthoptera; family Acrididae; genus Schistocerca; species Schistocerca serialis. Next base: position 62,545,489 of record NC_064643.1, read on the forward strand.
AAAAACAATCATCAAATAATCTAATCGTTTTAAAGTGCTAAAGATGTGTCAGTAGGGTCTGGAACCTTTGTAAAACATACCATCACTTCAACCTCAATGCTAGATGAAATGCTGACATTATTTTTTTTAATTATGAATTTGGCCAGCTATGGACCGCGTGCAACTTAAGACTTATGGTGTTTCTTTTTCTTCCGTTCTTCCCAGTACTTCTTCATTTTCTCGCCAACTGCTCGTCTCTGCTCATCTGTCCACACTCTCTTGGGTCGAGGTTTTGGCGCATCTTCTTCATAGTTTGTGTTTTCTATAAGTAGCCTAAAGTTATTCCTGTCACGTATTATTTTTTCTGTAGCACCTATTTTGTTGGCGTCTTTCTTTACTGCTTCTATCCATCCTACGGTGTTTTTCAGCTTACTAACGTAATTAAAAATTTTCTTTGTAATTAGTGTTTCTTCCATTCTTTTTAAATGTCCGTAAAATTTTAGCCGTCTCTTCCTCATTGTATCTGTGATCTTTTCTGTATTTTTGTATAGGTCTTCATTTCTCCTTTTAATCCACCTGTTTTCCTTGTTTTTCGCAGGACCTAGAATTTTTCTTAATATTTTTCTCTCTCTTTTTTCTAGTTCTCTTAATTCGCCATTCTTATTCAATGTTAGGCACTCTGATCCATATGTTGCTTGTGTCCTAATAATTGAATTATAATGTTTAATCTTTGCTTGCTGACATTATATATATATATATATATATATATATATATATATATATATATATATATATATAGATTACTTTTGACTGGAGATAGGTGCATTTTTTGCAATACATGTAATAAAATAGTGGTAATTCCTGCTAAAATGCTCTTACTGTAACAGAAACAGTTCGGTGACACACGTCCCTTGGAAAAAGCAGATAGGCACATTTAACACAAACAACGATGTGCCTACTTGAAATGAATATTACTCCCATTTCTTGTTTGAAACAAATTCTGCATAGGTGAACAGTGCTGGAAGCTCCCACAGTCATGTAACATTCTGATGAAGGTTTAATATTAGCCACACATCTCTGTTCTGATAAATACTGTTCACAAAAATTTACCCTTTGCCGCAGTTACAAACAAGCCCTTAGGTCAACCACATATATTTCATTGATTTATTGTGCACTCATGCTCATAAATTAAGGATAATACTGATACATGGTGAAACAACCCTCTGGTGGGTGATTTTCAGGTTTAAATCACCTCGGGGTATGACCATGTGGTGCATTTAGCCTGCGGTCATCGCACGGTGGTGCTGGCAGCAGTCCACATACGCAGAGGTTTGTTGGTGCCTGTCCGAGTACGGTGCAGCGAGTAAGTGTGCAGACGTTTTCAGGTGTGCTAATGGTGGCGGTGTGTTGGAAATGGCTCAAAGAACACATGTTGATGACGCTATGAGGGGTAGAATACTAGGTCGACTGGAGGCTAGTCAAACACTGCAGGTCGTAGCATGGACACTCCGTGTGCCACAAAGTCACGATTACGGCAACGATTCTAGCAGACAGGAAACATGTTCAGGCTCTACAGTACGGGACGTCCACAGCGAACCATCAGTGCCCGCAGACGGCCACAGAGTACTGCAGGTACCCTTCAAAAATGTGTGTGAAATCTTATGGGACTTAACTGCTAAGGTCATCAGTCCCTAAGCTTACACACTACTTAACCTAAATTATCCTAAGGACAAACACACACACCTATGCCCAAGGGAGGACTCGAACCTCCGCCGGGAGCAGGTAGCCTTGCTTGGAACCTCACCGCAGCCACTGGAACAGTTGTCTCGAGACGCACAGTATTCAGAAGACTGAACAGACATGGGTTATTCACCCGGAGACCTGCAACGTGCATTCCACTGACCCCTGGTCACAGGAGAGCCTGTAAAGCCTGGTGTCAGAACACAGTACATTGTCACTGGAACAGTGGTCACAGGTTATGTTCACGGACGCGTCCATGTATAGGCTGAACAGAGATTCTCGTCAGGTTTTCATCTGGTGTGGACCAGGAACCAGATACCAACCACTTAATGTCCTTGAAAGGAACCCGTGTGGAGGTCGTGGTTGGATGGTGTGGGGTGGGATTATGGTTGGTGAACGTACACCCCCGCATGTCTTTGACAGATTAACTGTAACAGGTCAGGTGTATATTGGGACATCATTTTGCACCTGTATGTCCACGTTTTCAGGGGTGAAGTGTGTCCCACCTTTCTCCTGATGGATGATAACGCACGGCCCCACCGAGCTATGATCATGGAGAAGTACCATGAAACAGAGGATATCAGGCAAATGGAGTGGCCTGCCTGTTCTCCAGACCTAAACGCCATTGAGCACGGCTGGGATGCTCTCAGTTGACGTATCGCTGCACTTCTTCAAACCCCTACGACACTTCAGGAGCTCCGACAGGCACTGGTGCAAGAATGGGAGGCTATACCCCAGCAGCTGGTCGACCACGTGATCCAGAGTATACCAACCCATTGAGTGGCCTGTGTACATGTGCATGGTAATTATATCCTATATTGATTTCAGGGTACATACGCAGGAAACAGTGGCCTTTTGTAGCACATGTGTTTCAGGATGGTTTTTTCAACTTATCACCAATACTGTGGACTTACAGATCAGTGTCGTGTGTGTACCCTATGAGCCTATGCTATTAGCGCCAGTTTTATGTAGTGCCACGTTGTGTGGCACCAAATTCTGCAATTATCCTTAATACATAAGCATGAGTGTATATTTCATCCTGATACCCCAACAAGCCACCACAGTGGAATCATGCAGTTTGATATTTTTCACCAGTTTGTCGAGATGTTCCTTAATAGCTAGTGGGCAGTCATCAAAGGATGCCAAACTCGCATAATGTATTCCTTATTTAAGGTGGGCTACCTGAATATCTCACATATCATCTGTTGAACTACAAAGTAGTTCTCATTCAGAATAAATGTGGATTTATCTCCAGTTTAGATAAACTTTCAATAGAGACTTGCTTCATTATAATGTGTGAGTAACAATATACAGGGTGAGTCACCTAACGTTACCGCTGGATATATTTCGTAAACCACATCAAATACTGACGAATCGATTCCACTGACCGAACGTGAGGAGAGGGGCTACTGTAATTGGTTAATACAAACCATAAAAAAATGCACGGAAGTATGTTTTTTAACACAAACCTAGGTTTTTTTAAATGGAACCCCGTTAGTTTTGTTAGCACATCTGAACATATAAACAAATACGTAATCATTGCCGTTTGTTGCATTGTAAAATGTTAATTACATCCAGAGATATTGTAATCTAAAGTTGACGCTTGAGTACCACTCCTCCGCTGTTCGATCGTCTGTATCGGAGAGCACCGAATTACGCAGGGATCCAAAGGGAACGGTGATGGACCTTAGGTACAGAAAAGACTGGAACAGCACATTACGTCCACATGCTAACACCTTTTTATTGGTCTTTTTCACTGACGCACATGTCCATTACCATGAGGGGTGAGGTACACGTACACACGTGGTTTCCGTTTTCAATTACGGAGTGGAACAGAGTGTGTCCCTGCATGCCAGGCCAATAGATGTTCAATGTGGTGGCCATCATTTGCTGCACACAATTGCAATCTCTGGCGTAATGAATGTCGTACGCGCCGCAGTACATCTGGTGTAATGTCGCCGCAGGCTGCCACAATACGTTGTTTCATATCCTCTGGGGTTGTAGGCACATCACGGTACACATTCTCCTTTAACGTACCCCACAGAAAGAAGTCCAGAGGTGTAAGATCAGGAGAACGGGCTGGCCAATTTATGCGTCCTCCACGTCCTATGAAACGCCCGTCGAACGTGTACCTCACCCCTCATGGTAATGTACATGTGCGTCAGTGAAAAATACGAATGAAAAGGTGTTAGCATGTGGACGTAATGTGCTGTTCCAGTTTCTTCTGTACCTAAGGTCCATCACCGTTCCCTTTGGATCCCTACGTAATTCGGTGCTCTCCGATACACACGATCGAACAGCGGAGGAGTGGTACTCAAGCGTCAACTTTAGGTTACAATATCTCCGGATGTAATTAACATTTTACAATGCAACAAACGGCAATGATTACGTATTTGTTTATATGTTGAGATGTGCTAACAAAACTAACGGGGTTCCATTTAAAAAAACCTAGGTTTGTGTTAAAAAACATACTTCCGTGCATTTTTTTGTGGTTTATATTAACCAATTACACTAGCCCCTCTCCTCACGTTCGGTCAGTGGAATCGATTCGTCAGTATTTGATGTGGTTTGCGAAATATATCCAGCGGTAATGTTGGATGACTCACCCTGTATATGGAGGTAAGTTGTGTAAATAGAACTGTCATCAACTTCTTTATGATGTTATATCACTCCCTAAGTTCATGCGTGACATCACAATGTGACTTTTTCCTCATATATATTTGCAGTTAAAGTAAGCAATAAATTGTCAGTTTATATTATATATATCTGTATATAACTTTTTTAAAGTAATAAATGTATTCCTTCAACTTTTACGTAATATAACAAATTTCTGAAGCCTTACACACATATTGCTTTCATATATGGCATGAATTATTTATGTGTTTCTAAATGAACATATGACTTTCCTAACTCAATAGACATAGCCAAAAAGTTTAGTAAACTTACGTAGTTATAACGTCACAGGCTAATTCCATATTAGTGATTCTGTTTTTCTGTATGCTCTTTGCACCTATCAGTTTACATGTGATGTATTCCAACAGAGAAAGGAGCTTGTGACTACTGGGGATATTCAAGCAGAGAAGCAGACTGACAGTCTGAATGTATTTATTGAGACCTAATAGAGGTTGTGTGCAATAACAGCTCTGCACAAAGTTTGCAACCAGAGCAATGGTCTGCCGGCCGAAGTGGCCGTGCGGTTAAAGGCGCTGCAGTCTGGAACCGCAGGACCGCTACGGTCGCAGGTTCGAATCCTGCCTCGGGCATGGATGTTTGTGATGTCCTTAGGTTAGTTAGGTTTAACTAGTTCTAAGTTCTAGGGGACTAATGACCTCAGCAGTTGAGTCCCATAGTGCTCAGAGCCATTTGAACCAGAGCAATGGTCTCAAACGGTGTAGAAGATTTATGGACTGTAATTAACTATTAAATAACACACACCTTATTAGCAAGGAAGAAAGTTTTCTCTTTTGTATTACAATATCTCAGTTAAACTGCAGAACATGCTTTTACTTAAATGCAGTAATGAGAGACCAATGATGTTAACGGAAAGAGATGTATGCCAGTTACATACGATGCATACAGTGGTAGCAGTGCTCGTTTGGCAGCTTCAGTGTTGTATACTGGTATAACAGAAATAGTCCTTCAACATACGCTGTCGAAATACCTGAATTATATGTTTTGCACAATGCACTGTAGGTGAAATGGTATACCGAATTACTAATATACTGCCATATTTGCAAGCATGTTGGCTTCTGTGCTGCAGCGCACACACACAGACACACACACACGCACACACACACACACACACACACACACACACACACACACATATGCCAGCCTTATGTGCATGTGGTTGGAACAGGTGCTCTATGTTATCTGACAGTCATGCTGGGAGAAATAGACAACGAATCACAGCACATCTCTTGGAGCCTGCAGCGAACACTCTATAAACAGAAAAATTATTTGGTGTGTTGCATAAACTATATTTTATCAATAAGTATCCGGACATTAATTTTTCTCAGATGCTCCCTCAACAAAAAAAATGAACACACACACACACAGCTCATATTGTCTGCAATGTGGCAGAAAGCACTAATTTCTTTCCTCTTGCTGGCACAGATGTAAGTGAACCATGCAAGAATACCTAAATAAAAAAGTTAAATCTGTACAACGAGAAACCAACCACAGTCGCAAATTTTACTTTTTTTATTTACTCGATGACTATTTTTGAGCTGGGAGCCATTTTCAGATCATCGTAACAGATAGTCAAAATGGTACTCGAGCGAGTCAAACAAACCTGTGACCATCCGTGCTATCCTTTTCTGTACACGCTCATCACCCCCTGTCAGTCTTCTCCGGCATGGATCTTGCACACTCCATGCAATATTCTAGGATGTGACGCACGACTGATTTATAATCAATATCCTTTCTAGAGTGATTGAATTTCTTTACTATTCTACCAAGAAACCGGTGTTTGCTACCCTTTTAGAATTAGCACTGCCTGGTTGGCGTGAATCACTTCGATGGGTGATTATCAGTTACATTGCCTTTTGTGGTTCCTTAGCACATCCATTAACATTAAAATGATGTTCTAATGACATCAGTTTTATACTGAGAGTGAGTTCCATGCGTTTTGTACTTATATGAAGATTAATTTGGTTGTTATTCATGAATGCAAATAAACACAGACAAGGGCATAATCGTGTTTAGCTTTCAGTACAGCACCCAATCTCAACGCAGGTAATTTCGTCTGGCGTAATTTCCCATTAGTGCAGCATCAAGGTAGCGGCGTTCGTCTCGCTTGGCTGTTTCCACTCTATAACTTTGTACATCTGCTAATGCAGTCACCGGAAATTCAGGTGTAATAAGTGGGAATAATGCAGTGAGTCGAAGATTTTTAAGTACTAAAGGCGACACGAAAGTTGCGAGTGCGAAGGTTCGTGTGACACTGCCTCGAAACAATGCGTAAATATCACGTTTTGTTACAAAATGCGAAACAGGCGGGAAGAGTCCCCTGTGAACGTCATTCGCTGAGGTTTTAAATTTTGTCTTTCATCTGTTAAACTTAGTATCACGTCTGATATATGAGTGTTTCTTGTGGAACTTGTCTTTTCCCCTAGTTTTTAATATACCCCCTTCATCATTTCACATACCTTCACCATTTCACATACATTAATTCATCTATATTTATTCCATTCCCCTTTTTCAGTCAATCTTCTGCTAAAGTTATCTTTGACACTTTAAACACACTGTGGTTGTTTCAAGTTTTCTACGTTCGATTTTCTCCTGTTCTTTACATTGTTTAATATCTTCAGCTTTACTTCGATTTACATGACTAATGAATCACAGACAGAGTCGCCAATCTGCTATTGTAACTGCCTTGACTGACTGGTTTTAAATCGCTGTGTTACAATTATGTAGTCCGATACCTTCTGGTCACTAAAGCTTTCTTTCACTTGTACAAATTTCCTTCGTGATTGTCAAACGAACTGTTAGCAATGATTGAATTTTGCTCTACACAAAAATCGATCGAGCGGCTTCCACTTTGACTCATGTCTCTCGGTCAACTTTCTCCCACTATTTTCCATAGATTATTCGTACTGAACTCAAGACGTGCAACACTTGTTCGTGACTGTGTGCTGTTTAAGTTAATGTTACACTAAGTAATTAAAGAATTAGTGGCCTAATGACGATAGTTCGGAGCCGTATCAAATTGCAACATATACCACGCAGCCGTTTCTTCGTTATGGAACGGAGAAGAAGGTACTGCCTTTAGAAACAGAAATGACTTAGTCTTGACGGGAACAAAAAATCCTCGATTACATGCTCGCCAAGCAATGTGTCACCTGTATCCGATTATGATGACAAAAGATAACGGAAATAGCGACTGTGAATGACGCACTTCATTACTTCATTTTTAGCACAACACCTTCGCTGGTAAAGTGATCACAATCCGTACTACTACTATTACAAATGCGTAAGTTGCGTGTTCATGACTAAATCACTGCAATGATCTTCATCAAATGTGGTTTGAAGGTAGCTGGAACCCCGAGGAAGGGCATAGGCTATCTTAGATAGTAATAATAATAATAATTCGTCAATTCGTCCCATAAGATGGTGTAGTAGGTTCAAAATGGCTCTGACCACTATGCGACTCAACTTCTGAGGTCATCAGTCGCCTAGAACCTAGAACTAATTAAACCTAACTAACCTAAGAACATCACACACGTCCATGCCCGAGGCAGGATTCGAACCTGCGACCGTAGCGGTCGCTCAGTTCCAGACTGTAGCGCCTAGAACCGCACGGCCACTCCGGCCGGCTCAACGTGAGGGATGTCAGTGATAACATTCGTTGATGGCATTGCTGTCCTCAGTGAAAGTGAATAAGAATTACAGGATCTGCTGAATCGAATGAACAGTCTTATGAGTACAGAATACGGGCTGAGAATAAATCGAAGAAAGACGAAAGTAATGAGAAACAGCGGAAATGAGAACAGCAAGAAACTTAACATCAGAATTGGAGATCACCAATAGGTGAAGTTAAGGAATTCTGCCATCTAGGAAGCAAAATAACCCTTGACTGCCGGTGGAAGGAGAACATCGAAAGGAGACTAAAACTCGCAAAGAGGACATTCCTGGGCATCAGAAATCTACTAATATCAAACATAGGCCTTAATTCGCGGAAAAAATTTCTGAGAATGTACGTTGATGGTGAAACATGCGGTGTGAGAAAACCAGGAAAGAAAATCGAAGCATTTGAGATTTGGTGTTACTCAAGAATGTTAAACATTAGGTGGACTGGTAAGGTAAGGAATGAGGAGGTCCTACAGAGAATCTACGAGGAAAGTAACATATGGAAAACACTGACAAGAAAAGGCACATGATGGTAGGATGACTATTAAGGCATCATGGAGTAATTTCCATGGTACTAGCAGTGGAGGATAAAGGCTGCACAGGGAAACAGAGATTGCAAAACACCCAGTAAACATAGGTTGCAACTGCTACTCTGAGATGATTATGCTGCGAGAGGAGAGGGATTCGCGGCAGGCCGCGTTGACCATTCAAAAGGATGATGACTCAAACCAAAGTGTAGGAACAAGACATGGCATGGACTCAACAAGTCGTTGGAAATCTCCAGCAGAAGTACTGTGTCTTGCTGCGTCTACAGCTGTCCGTAACTCCGGAAGTGTTTCCGCAGAAGGATTTTGTGCACGAACTGACCTCTCGATTGCGTGTCCGCCCCTGTTAGCTGAGTAGTCAGAGCGGCGGAACGCCACGCCAAGGGGCCCGGTTTCGATTCCCGGCTGGGGAAGGAGATTTTCTCGGCTCAGAGACTGGGTGTTGTGTTGTCCTCATCACCATTTCATCCCCATCTCCGTCGCGCAACTCGCCCAATGTGGCCTCGAATGCAAAAAAGTACTTGCCCTCGGCGGCCGAACTCCCGAATGGGGGACTCCCGGCCCACATAGCCGTACGCACATTTGCATTTCTCGATTACGTCCCACAAATTTTCGATGGGATTCGTGTTGTACAATCTCGGCGGCCGGATTATTATATCGATTTGTCCAGAATGTTCTTCAAACCAGTTGTGAGCAACTGTGACTCCTTGAGATGACGTATTGCCATCCATAAAAATTTCATCGTTGTTTGAGAACGTGAAGCCCATGAATGTTTGCAGTTGGTGTCCATGTAGCCGAACGTTACCATTTGCAGTCATTTACCGGGTCAGTTTGACCAGAGGACCCAGTCCATTCCATATGAACTGCCCACACCTTTATGGAGCCACCACCCCCTTGCACAGTGTATTGCTGACAACCTGGGTACACGTTTCATGGGATCTGGGCCATACTCCAGCTGAAATTTACACACATTTGAACATTTGATGTTGTGCTGTTAGCAAGGCACTCGCGTCGTTCGTTTGCTGCAATAGCCCACCAACGCCACATCTCGTCGCACTGTCATAACGGATACGTCAAGTCTCAGACTGATTTCTGCGGTCACTTCGCAGACAGTGTTGCTTGTCTGTTGGTGCTGACAACTCCACGCAAACGCCGCTGTTCTCGAGTCGTTAATTGAAGTCTGTCGGTCTCTGCGTTGTCCGTGTTGGGAGGTAATGCCCGAAATTTGGTGTTCTTGGCACGCTCGTGATACCGCGAATTGCGGAATCTTGGTCTAACGGTTTGTGAAATGGAACGTCCCCTGCGTCTAAGCTTCCGCATTCAAATTCTGTTAATTCCCGCAGTGCGCGCAGGGCAATGTCACAACCTTCCACGATGGGAGAGAACTGCCGGCTAGGCCGTGAAGCTCCCCGCTGTGCGTTGCCGTTGTAGGATTCCTTGCCAAAGTAAGAAGCCAGCCACAATAAAGGATTCACCCGATATTGCTGATGCTCAGCGACGGGTTATTAAACCCTTTACCTTAATTAAATCTCTCCCTCCCCTTCTCTCAATTCGCCATCACATTGGTCAATGCACGTCAGAAGCGAGGGAAGCGCGGGTGCGCTGGCTATACTAATCTAAGTTTAATAACTTTTATGGAGCTCTGAAAGCAATCTAATCCCGGTGGCGGCCCCCCCCCATGTGAACTCCTCCGGCCGCTTCGTCCCGTCCCTTCCTTCATCTCGCATGCAGCAGGGTACAGGCCTCCGTCACCCGAGTGAGCAAAGCCTCAGCACATCTGCTGGGCCGGCCGCTGTGTGCCAGCGGTTCTAGGCGCTTCAGTCCAGAACCGCTCTGCTGCTACGGTCGCAGTTTCGAATCATGCCTCGGGAATGGATGCGTGTGATGTCCTTAGGTTAGTTAGGTTTAAGTAGTTCTAAGTCTAGTGGACTGATGACCTCAAAGTCCCATAGTGCTCAGAGCCGTTTGAACCATTGAACGTCTGCTTGTATCTGGATTGGCACCTGTACGCAGTGCTCGACACCCATCGAGAGGAAGTTGGCTGAAAAAAAAATGTATAAAACAAATGAACGAAAACACGTACTGCGACCGGGTCGTCAGGAGTACGAGCTCTCCGATAAAACGTGTGGTTACACGCATGAAGGCTTGTTACAGTCACATTACTGACGCTTTTAGAAAAGCGTTAGCGTAATGAATGTCAGAACGTTTCGTACACAACCCGGTACTAATAGATCTCCATACACAAGAATCTAACAACTGTAACAGAAATATAAGTCTCTTTCTTTTTACAGACAGAGACGAACTTGAAGACCTCCGCCATCCACTAAGAAGGCATAAAAATTCAAACCCACACTAATGGCCATTAAAACTGGTACAGCAGGAAGAAATGCAGATGATAAACGGGTATTCATTGGACAAATACATTATACTAGAACTGACATGTGATTACATTTTCACGCAATTTGGGTCCATAGATCCTGAGAAAACAGTAACCAGAACAATCACCTCTGGCCGTAATAACGGCCTTGATACGCCTGGGCATTGAGTCAAGCAGAACTTGGAATGCGTGTACAGGTACAGCTGCCCATGCAGCTTCAACATGATACCACAGTTCAACAAGAGTAGTGACTGTCGTATTGTGACAGGCCAGTTGCTCGGCCGCAATTGACCAGACGTTTTCAATTGGTGACAGATCTGGAGAATGTGCTGGCCAGGGCAGCAGTCGAACATTTCCTGTATTGAAAAAGGCCCGTTCATGACCTGCAACATGCGGTCGTGCATTATCCTGCTGAAATGTAGGGTTCAGCAGGGATCGAATGAAGGGTAGAGCCACGGGTCGTAACACATCTGAAATGTAACGTCCACTGTTCAAAGTGCCGCCAATGCGAACAAGAGGTGACCGAGACGTGTAACCAATGCCACCCCATACCATCACGCCGGGTGATACGCCAGTATGGCGATGACGAATAGACGCTGCCAATGTGCGTTAACCGCGATGTCGCCAAACATGGATGCGACCGTCATGATACTGTAAACAGAACCTGGATTCATCCAAAGAAATGACGTTTTGCCATTCGTGCACCCAGGTTCGTCGTTGAGTACACCATCGCAGGCGCTCCTGTCTGTGATGGAGCGTCAAGGGTAACCGCAGCCATGGTCTCCGAGCTGATGGTCCCTGCTGCTGCAAACGCCGCAAACTGCTCGTGCACATGGTTGTTGTCTTGCAAACGTCCCCATCTGTTGACTCAGGGATCGAGACGTGGCTGCACGATCCGTTACAGCCATGCGGATAAGATGCCTGTCATCTCGACTGCTAGTGATTAACAGTCATTGGATCTCGACCAACGCGAGCAGCAATGTCGCGTTACGATAAACCGCAATTGCGATAGGCTACAATCCGAACTTTATCAAAGTCGGTAACGTGATGGTACGCATTTCTCCTCATTACACGAGGCATCACAACAACGTTTCACCAGGCAACGCTGGTCAGCTGCTGTTTGTGTATGAGAAATCGGTTGGAAACTTTCCTCATGTCAGCACGTTGTAGGTGTCGCCACCGGCGCCAACCTTGTGTGAATGCTGTGGAAAGCTAATCATTTGCATATCACAGTATCTTCTTCCTGTTGGTTAAATTTCACGTCTGTAGCACGTTATTTTCGTGGTGTAGAAATTTTAATGGCCAGTAGTGTACATGAGAAATCACCCAGTCTCTACTAGAAGTGAACTTTAGGACGTTTCCTGACGAAATGGGAGCAATCCTGGACAGGTGGGTCGTTCCGCTAAAGTGCGCCGTTGTTAACAAACGACAACCCGTCACGGGGAAGCTAGCCCACGAACTGGCCCTGTTTCTACAGCCAATTTTCAATGTGTGCTTATACACCGCTACGCAAAACGTAACGAAGAAAGTAACTTCGCACATTCTGTCACTGCCAAAACAGACAGCTGTATTAAACTTGGACCATGTACGGTTAGAACTGCTACAGTCCAGAAGGAAAATGAAAGACATACGCACGAGAAAAACTGAAATGAGTCTTTTATTCAAAGACAAGACTTAGGCTCAATTTGTGACGGTTCTCTGGATTTGTGACGGTCCCCTGTATATTACAAAAGGCGCGACACGGTTCTCACCGCGGTGTGTGTCGGCCACGGGTGGCCGTGCGTTCTTTGCACCGGGCCCACACGTGGACCACAGAGTAGGCAGGCAGTACCTGTGGTGGGACTTTCCGTTCCACCATCGGCGCTGCCGGCAGCTGCTGGAAGGCCGCTGGTGGTGCGTGTGGACCTGCTGGAGTACGCCTCTCCAGAGCGTCCGACACGTGCTCGGTGGGGTTTTAAGTCGCGGAAGGCGGCAGGCCCCTCCTTTCGCCAAATACCCTCTCGCTGCACGAGCTGCTCCATCACGACTGTTCAACGTGAGCGTGCATTGTCATCCATAAAAGCGAAGTCACGGCCGAATACAGCCGGAAAAAAACGTACGTGGGGAAGCGGTACAATGCCACAATAACACTGACCACTTAGTGTACCGTATTCAAATATTTGGAGGTCATTTTGCCACTGCAGCATTGTATCTCCACACACCATAAGACGAGCACCCCCAAAACTGTCATGTTCACCACTGTTGGACGTATCTGAGCCGTGGCGCGACTGGCGCCAGTAGTATCTCTGACATGAGTGCGATCGGTTGCCTAGTGCAGAGGTTTGTCCTTGGGCTTGGGCCGGCTCGATATATAAGGGAATGCCGACCGCGAGTACATGGAGAGGACACAACGCTTTGAGAAGGGAACGCGGCGGTGCGCGCCCAGAAGCGAAGACGGCGTGCCTGAGGCCGGGCGCGGCTGTCACGTGGTTGTGCTGGAGTCGGCGGGAGTTGGCCGGCGCTGTGCATTCTCCGGCAACCTCGTGAGCTGTCGATGTGCCCGCTTTCTTGGAGGGACACGCTGTTATGGTCTCCCGAAGTGATGGTCCGACATCTTCGCAAAATCGCCCCAGCATCAAGTACGCTAATTACTAAGAGCGTTTAGTTAACTATGATTCTGATCGCTCTTTGTACAGTAACACGTTGCAAGACGTGTGATGTTAAGTTTCTTCGATTTCATTTGAGGCCTCTTACTTACGGGCGGTGGACTTCGCCTGAGCTCGTGGGTTCCTCTCCGGTAGCGTTTGCTTGGCTCACATTTTGGTGGCCTACTCGACGTGGGGTAGCAAACGGAGCCACGTCTTGGTTCGAAGTTAAGTATTACTTCTCTTAGTCGGTTCCACCGTTCGTGGTTAAACTTCGGCCTTACAAGCTTGGACTTTGCTTCTGTTGTTACACATTTATCATTGAACAAAGTTGTAACTTTCTATGCCCTAAACGTCCTTCTTACAAGTCAATGGGAATTTGAGTAATCTGGGGTTCGCCCTGCAAAACTGCCCAGTTTAGGTTTAATAAATATGTTCTAAGTATTCGTGTTAAAGTTGAGACTGTGTCTTCACTGTTATTTTATACGTAATATTAAAGTTGAAATTGAAAGCGTCTTAAATAACGTGTCTTTAGTAGTCTGTTAAGTTATGATTAAATTCTGTCAATTTTGGTAGGAGATAGTGGGAGATGATTTATTAACTTGTTTATGATTTTATGTAATGAGAGTTTCTTAAATATTTTGCCTGACGCGGTTCTCAATGTTTATGGGGGATGATTTATTAACGTGCATATGATTTTATGTAATGTACTTCTCTTAAATAATCTTGCCCTAGTGGCACCTGTCAGATTTTATGTGACTGTTTTTGGTAGCTAATAAACCCATTGGAATTGAAATGTTCACTTTATTGGGTCACCTTTCCACCCCCTTTAGATTTAAAGGTTAAACAACCAGGTGTTAAGTAAAAACTTTCCAGTACCCTCATATGGCGTTAGGGGAGGGGGGCACTTAACACACTCAGGAACATTGTTGAACATGATAGATTTGGTGGTTCAGGTGTTACAGTGTGTAAAGGCATAATGTTACATGTACGTCCGACCTCAAAACCTTTGATCACGGTACACTCGTCGTTCAACGTAACTCTGACACTGTGCATGCGAGTACAAAAGTTACTTTCGTCTATAAGTTTTGTACACCTTGTGTTAAACTATGATTTTCTTGTCTCAGGCAGACTTGAGCCGCGTGGGGTAGCTGCGCGATCAGAGGCGCCTTGCCACGGTTCGATCGGCTCCCCCCGTCGGAGGTTCGAGTCCTCCCTCGAGCATGGGTGTGTGTGCGTATGTGTTGGCTTTAGCGTAAGTTAGTTTAACTTATCAAGTAATGTGTAAGTCTAGGGATGGAGTACCTCAGCAGTCTGGTCGCATAAGAACTTACCACAAATTTCCAAATTTTCAGCTAGACTTGTCTTTACCGTAAGCTATTATTTTCCTCTTTATTTGCTTTTAGGTACTCTAATTCCATCGGCTTTGTGATTTTCTGAGCCAGTGTATAACACGCAGCGCTCCTTAGCACCCCACTGTTGCCCCGTCCCACCACCTTCTTGGACCGTTGGGTGCCCTTGCTGACGCACGAGGCCAACTGCTCCGATGTTCTGGCCCGCCACCTTCTATGTGATCACTTCCGACAATCAGCGTTGTTTTTGATCGACAAGTGGGATTTATTTTAAGAGCTGAAGATTTCAAGCGGCACTGCTGGCGTGAAGCAACCACGAATCTGCAGCTCGCCGTACTACCTGTAAATTTAGCCATTTGCTGGTATTCGAGGTACGGTCAACATCAAACTGTTCTTTAACGTCTTCTACAGGTCGCATACAGGATAGCGAATGCTCATAGTGATCCACGTAGTACTATGATAACTTCAATAAATAAGAAACGAGTTTAGGAGCTCTCAGTAGCACTCATTTCTAACTATTCCTGTACTGTAGAGAGAAAGAAAGAGAAATACATCGTCAAAATATGTACAACGACCAACCAGGGCCAAATAAGATAATAACACCAATAGAGAAATGTACATGTTCAAAAAGGTGCAGTTCTTCTCCGCTGCTGTTCAGTTAGCAAATCAAAATTATAATGAAGTAAGTGAAAGAAGAGGGTATTAAAATTAAAAGTGAAACATCGGTGATACGATTTCTTGATGACTTTGCTGTTGTTTGTGAAAGTGAGGAAGTATTACAGGACCTGCTGGACTGAAAGAAGAGTTTACTGTGCACAGGATATTGACCGGGAGGAAACTAAACAAATGCGGAATTATTGAATGGTAACTGAAATGAGACTGGCGACAGACCTCACATCAAACTTGGCGACCTTGTATGAGATGAAGTGAAGGTGTTCTGCTACCTTGCAAGCCGTCGTTTGCTGTAAACGTAAATATGTGTTTGAGTGAGTGATGCTAAATGTTGTCATCTTTACATAATGAAAAGTATTATCTTCTCAATATTCTTAAAATCGTGAGCTACACCCTTAATATATATATATATGAAATTCGGGAATTGACTGATGGCATTTTTGTTATTTATGCCTGCAGTCACTTTCAGATCTCAAATTAATGATCAAATCAATTAATTTAATAAGATTGAACCTTAAATTGCTGCTGTATCCACATACCACCACAATAAACTAAAAACCGTGAATAGTTGAGGGAGTGCGAGTGAGGACGGTGGTGTGTTTAAGCTTACAAAATAACGACAAGTTTTGTTATTCCTTTCATAACTACAACGAGCTGATTAAATCTTACACAAAAAGTAACAAACATAAATCAGAAAAGGGGTGGTGTTTGACTGGCAAAGCATTCATTGGGGTGGAAGCTATAAAAATTCTCCCCGGAATTAGTCACTTTTACAACGCAATGTGTGTCTGTTTACATGAATTCACTGTGAGGCCCAATCCTATCGAAATGGAATCAACTACAACCAAGTGTACCAGAATATGTGGTTCACTGGAGAACAGGGAACCGTGTATATCATTTAACAACCCTGTACCGGTGCATCAGTATTTCGCCCTTTCACCAGCAGAAACGGCGCTCTGTGGGTGATGAGCGGCGCGCTGCGGCAGCTGTAACGTTCTGACGCGTCCACCAGAGTTTGCAAACTGCGTGGACTGACGTTCTGGTTATGTGGGAAACTTTCCTATCAGAACCCTGAAATCCTCGCAGATTTCAGTGTAAGCTGCACCCGTTCGCTGGTCTGGTCAAACCAATACGACTGACAGGTGTGACGGTCAGTGCCGGAATTGTCAAACGTCATGCAGCCGACTCAGGACGAATAAGTTCACTTTGCACCAAACCTTGGTACAGGAGGCGAATTAGCAGAAACGGACCTCCTCCCACATGGCGAAAACCAGGCTATCCTCTGCTCACTGAATCTCAAATCTCGACTGTTCTGTTGGCCCGGTAGCCAATCCAGACAAAGCACGAGGGTTTCCACGCTGGGGGAGCAAGCCTCCACTTTTCATATCCTGATGGGATCAAATCAGCGACTCCAAATCTCGCTCACCTGAAGAAAGGAGATTTTAGACCAGGGAGGCGTCTTTCTCACTTCAAGCAAGATCATGCTTACGCAAACTGGCCATCTTCGCGATGGACTGCCGCCTGGGCTAGATAATATGTTTTGCAAATCTTCGCCCTCCTGTAGGAGGAGGGTGCTATGACCACAAGTCCTCTCCAGGTATGATCCACGGAGTGCTGCTTCTGAGAATCACTCACATAGTCTGGTCACTCCTCTCAGAATTTATGGCCCCCAACCCATCTCTCTCTCTCCCTATTCTCCTTCACCTGCACTACCTGCACTGTGGTCCCACAGGTACAAGTTCTCTGCAAGTTATACATCCAGTTATGAGAACAGTCTGCCCACAATTTCCTCAAGTAAACAAATCATGAACCACGTGTATGAAATTTAGTACTGCGGAATACTGAGATCATGACCTAAGTATGAATATTAATTTGACTGACAATCTTGTTAAAGCGAGAGAGTGGCATTCCTTGCAAGCGTAATAACGCATGACGGAGGAAGCAAGAAAGCTGTGACAAGCAGGCCAGAAAAGGAAAAGAGCTCTTTCATCGCCAGAGAAGTCTACTACTCTAAAACACAGTCCTCAGTTTGAGATACAAATGTAAGTCTGGAGTGAATAATTTCAGTAGAGGTTACATGATTAATATCAACAAAAATGAAAAGGAATATAGTCGAATTAATCCAGGTGATGCTGATGGAATCAGATTAGGAAAGGAGGCACTTACAGAAACATTTATTTATTATTTTTATGAACAGTTGTAGCCGTTTCCTTTGTTGTTTTAAGTAGTCCTTATGCGATAGCCAGAGACCCCGCCATCCTATTGTATCTTTGCGCCTTGTCAAGCTTTCCTGGGCACATTTAGCATTTTTCACAATGTGGACGATGGCTGTTGACCTACAGCTAAAAAACTAATCGCTGAAAGACCTATCAGTGCAGGAATTAAACATGGAATGCGATCTTTGGTTTCAGCAGAAAATTAAGCATTGTATTCTTCTTCTCCTGATTTCTCTTCTCACTCATTTCTGCTTCAGTACACTTTCTGCTGATGGCGCTGCTGACTGTATGCAGCTTTTTGGAGTGTCTTCTTATTCTTAAGTGTACGACAAGCAGCGGTCATAACATGTTGGAAATTTAATCCCAAACCCAATTTAAATTTCTTGTACACTGGTTTATCAATTGCCAATTCTGCAATGCATTGTTCGATACCGATGTGTCTTCTTGCAATGTATTGCTCTAGCTTTATCAGCCAATATTCAGTCTTTTGCTTGAAATCCTGGGAAATCTTTATTTTTACTGTATCTACTCCTTGTGCACCTCATCCAAAATATTAGTCCCCCTATCTCCACATGCTAAGTGTCATTCCGGCTTTGTTCCAGGCACACAATAGTTATATCTAGGAACGTGTATTTCGACCAATAGGTTATCGATATAATTGCTACCACCTCTGATGCACTTCGTACCACTCATATTATGCTACTGTACCGCTTGAGACTTGCCCACCCAGTTGTTGTGCTATGAAGGAAAACCGAGCCACTTAACAAAGCCTTATTCCCTCAACACTTTATGACGCAATCTCTGAGAAACACGTGCAGTTCAGAGCTCTTGTGCAATTCTTTGCATATAAAATTCTAACATTTTCATCATCTCACCTTCCTTTAAAATGTAGTTCGTGGGGTATGTTCCCTGCACGTTGCAAACTGTAAATATCTCTGATGACCAGGTCGGTAGGTACGATTTCTCAAATGCGCTGTTATACTTTGAAATATATTCTAAATCACCTACATTAAATTTCTGCTTCCATGGACCTACCATTTTAATATACAATACATAGAACCTCATCGGTTTCATTCGTATTGTGTGATGTGTAGTTCAATTATACTCATCAATAATTTGTGGGAGAATGTCTGGCCATTTGTATGATTCTCAAAGATTGAAATGCAGCCACCTAAGATTTTTTATCGTCCTGTTCAACGTTTCAGGACACTAGGTTTCAATTGAGATAAAGTGGAATAGTAGAGCGTTCCATACCACCCCACCACTACCATTGTAATATTCACTCCCATGGTTGATTTGAAAGTTGTTGTGGTGCTGATTCATCCCTGTCTGCATCAATTGTACAAAAGTCTATGCAACATGCTTCCCAATTCTGTTTTTGCAGGTAATGCCAAGGAAAATTTGGAATACGTACCAATCATCATTAAGATATATTCGAACCTTTCATTCACAGTCAAACACTGCAACATTTGTACAAGATCAGCCTGCTTTAAGTCATTCAACCTACATATTGTAACAAGCCTATGGGGAATGTTTTGGGTGCTGGTTAGTGTGGTTCTCAAACTGCTGTCTCCATAATTATTTGATGATCAGTCTTTCCCTAAGGTCAGGACTGATATGATTTTGTTGGTGCTGGCTGTATTCCCAGTGGTAGCTGACATTGTGAGCAGTCGAAGGTATTCTATTATATCGTTGGTGTCATCATACTATATATGCTCCAGATATGAACCGTCTGCCAGCACTTAAGTGTTAGCTGGCCACGGTGGTCTAGCGGTTCTAGTCACTCAGTCCGGAACTGCGGGACTGCTACGGTCGCAGATTCGAATCCTGCCTCGGGCACGGATGTGTGTGATGTCCTTGGGTTAGTTAGGTTTAAGTAGTTCTAAGTTCTAGGGGACTGATGACCACAGCAGTTGAGTCCCATAGTGCTCAGAGCCATTTGAACCATTATTTTTGAACTTAAGTGTGAATTGCAGAGTAACCATGTAGATGTAGATGTAGATATCAGTTGTTGATTTTTTTATGCTGAATGTTGATATCTTTACCAGTGTTACCAAATAACATATGTTTAATGTTTCTGCATTTTCTACTGCTTGGGATTTTTGTGTGTCCTCTTGGAGCACTGTCCCACCCATGTACATTAAACATACATAATATTTTGTCGTATACCTATTATTTGTCTTTCAGTAGATGCTTGTCATGGTTCTCGGTTTTTAATAGTATTGGAGCCACAAACTTGTTGCTCTATCAATTTCCTTATTCTCAAAATGTATTACATTCTTTGTTAAGCTTACACTCTTCATACACAATATATATGGTTCTTTACGCCATGTCCAATTTCCAATGTCCATGTCCAGTCTACTACTGTCTCCACGACAATTAATGAAATCAGCAATAGAATATCATTCCACTTCTCTACCTCTGTCTGTGTTAGTAGATGTGTGTGAGTCGTTCAGTGGATTCAGTAATTGGTTTAAACGTTTCTCTGAGAGAGTGACTTCATTCTAAATTTACCATCCTCAGCAACTGTAATTTCCATTGAATAGCCTCCCGAGCCAAGTTGACTTTACATTTTGTTGATATCTTGTTGCATACTGAACTGACTTTGAGACAGTGTACAGTTTATATAGTTTATTTTTTCTCATATTCCTAAAACTTCTTCAATTTCATTAACCCATGTACAGTTCCACAATCTTAATCAAAACTCCTCTCACATTGCTTCTATTTATATCTCATAGAGTATCCTGAAATTTACGAAACTCGCTAGCTGCAGCATTCATGTGATTCACAAAGGCTTGACTATTGATACTCTCTTGACCATCTTTGACTTCAATATTTTCTTTGAGCGAATCAATCTCTTTCATACGGGTTTTGACAATGTCTCTGAATATATGAATATTCTTGACAACATTTTTCTGATTTTCGCTGAGGATGTCGATACTATCACTTAAGACAACAGTTTTCACAACCTTGTTTTCGATGGTTAATTGAATTTTCGCAGTTCTGGCATCCATACACAGATGAAAGTTCCGTCATATATACCGCTCCTTTCAGGCAAGTACTTGACATATGTGTGAATCTGTCCATGATGCAAAGCATAATGAAATACTTACACCCTTTATTGTTGTATATAGAGAAGCTCCATCTATATTGCCAGTCGCATGTCTAGTGCTCATCTGAGCTCACTGACCTGTCCATTTACTATACTGAACAATCCATAAATGGTTCTATTGTTTTCCTCAAAATTTATCGATTTGGGGGAATCTCCTGATGGTCACATTTCCAATGTATGATGTTTAAGAGCTTCAGTGACATTATCAATGTTTGCATCTGCAAATGGCCTCGGCTAGGGCAGAACACCTGACATACGTGCGAGTTTGTCCATGATGTACTGTATATTGATATACTCACTTCTGTCATTGTTATACAGGGTGGCCCATTAATAGTGACCAGGCCAAATATCTCACGAAATAAGCATCAAACAAAAAAACTACAAAGAACGACTAGTCTAGCATGAAGAGGGAAATCAGATGGCGCTATGATTGGCCCGCTAGATGGCGCTGCCATAGGTCAAACAGCTATCAACTGCGTTTTTTTTAAATAGGAACCCCAATTTTTATTACATATTCGTGTAGTACGTAAAGAAATATAAATGTTTTAGTTGGACCATTTTTTTCTATTTGTGATAGATGGCGCTGTAATAGTCACAAACTTATAGTTACATGGTATCAGGTAACATTCTCCCCAGTGCGGACGGTATTTGCTTCTTGATACATTACCCGTGTTAAAATGGACCGTTTACCTATTGCGGAAAAGGTCGATATCGTGTTTATGTATGGCTATTGTGATCAAAATGCCCAACGGGCGTGTGCTATGTGTGCTGCTCGGTGTCCTGGACGACATCATCCAAGTGTCCGGACCGTTCGCCGTTCGCCGGATAGTTACGTTATTTAAGAAAACAAGAGATATTCAGCCACATGTGAAACGTCAACCACGACCTGCAACAAATTATGATATCCATGAAGGTGTTTTAGCTGCTGTCACGGCTAATCCGCACATCAGTAGCAGACAAATTGCGCGAGAATCTGGAATCTCAAAAATATTGGTGTTGAGAATGCTACATCAACATCGATTGCACCCGTACCTCATTTCTATGCATCAGGAATTGCGTGGCGACGACTTTGAACGTCGTGTACAGTTTTGCCACTGGGAACAAGAGAAATTACTGGACAATGACAGATTTTTTGCACGCGTTCTGTTTAGCGACGAAGCGTTATTCACCAACAGCGGTAACGTAAACCGGCATAATATGCACTATTGGACAACGGAAAATCCACGATAGCTGCGACAAGTGGAACATCAGCGACCTTGGCGGGTTAATGTATGGTGCGGCATTATGGGAGGGAGGATAATTGGCCCCCATTTTATCGATGGCAATGTAAATGGTGCAATGTATGCTGATTTTCTACGTAATTTTCTACCGATGTTGCTGCAAGACGTTTCGCTACATGACAGAATGGCGATGTACTTCCAACATGATGGATGTCCGGCACATAGCTCGCGTGCGGTTGAAGCGGTATTGAGCAGGATATTTCATGACAGGTGGATTGGTCGTCGAAGCACCATATCATGGCCCACACGTTCACCGGATCTGACGTCCCCGGATTTCTTTCTGTGGGGAAAGTTGAAGTATATTTGCTATCGTGATCCGCCAACAACGCCTGACAACATGCGTCAGCGCATTGTCAATGCATGTGCGAACATTACGGAAGGCGAACTACTCGCTGTTGAGAGGAATGTCGTTACACATATTGCCAAATGCATTGAGGTTGACGGACATCATTTTGAGCATTTATTGCATTAATGTGGTATTTACAGGTAATCACGTTGTAACAGCACGCGTTCTCAGAAATGACAAGTCCACAAAGGTACATGTATCACGTTGGAACAACCGAAATAAAATGTTCAAACGTACCTACGTTCTGTATTTTAATTTTAAAAAACCTACCGGTTACCAACTATTCGTCTAAAATTGTGAGCCATTTGTTTGTGACTATTACAGCGCCATCTATCACAAAGCGAAAAAAGTGGTCCAACTAAAACATTCGTATTTCTTTACGTGCTACACGAATATGTAATAAAAATTTTAGGTTCCTGTTTTAAAAAACGCAGTTGATATCCGTTTGACCTATGGCAGCGCCATCTAACGGGCCAACCATAGCGCCATCTCGTGTCCCCCTTCAAGCTAGACAAGTTTCGCTCTTTCTAGTTTTTTTCGTTTGACGTTTATTTCGTGAGATATTTGGCCCGGTCACGATCAATTGACCACCCTGTATATAGAAGAACTCCTGGAAGTTTCATCTATATCAGCCATCATTTCATTCTCTTATTTTTTCAGTAACCATAAATCTGTACTCTGTACGATTCAAGGAATCGCCACACATGTTAATGAATTCATTGAATATCATATACCAATTTCTATATGTGCTTGAAAAATGTTTTAGATTCATATTGTCCTGTTTGAAATCGATAATATGATTTGAATTATCCCTTAGCAACAATGTGTCTTGCTCAAATAGAAAACTTCAACACCCATATGATAGGAGGTAGAGAAATATTTCCATATTTGATACTTGTGTTCCACTCAACATTATCGAATATAGACACTGTGTTTGGGTTTCTTTTTACCAGTGGTGGGAAGTCATTACTTTCGCTACATGCTGTATATCGAGGATTTTCGAAAACAACCACTGGGTAGACCTCAGTTCCACACCAGAACATTTACTGTTGCTGGTATTTAAAGACAATTCTTTATTAAACAACATTACTTTAATGTTGGATGGTTTTTCCTCATATGAATACTTCATTGCTGCTATATGTTCCGATATGTTCATCCTTTGAGAGCTCCTACTCAACTGGCGGAGGACTTTTTCAGCAGGGTGTTATACTCATATCATTCATCACAGTTTTTACAACATAATGTATAACTTTTTGCTTAAATGAGTTTTGCTATTTGGGGAGCAAAATAACTGATGTGGTCGAAGTAGAGAGGATATAAAATGTAGACTGGCAATGGCAAGGAAAGCGTTTCTGAAGAAGAGAAATTTGTTAACATCGGGTATAGATTTAAGTGTCAGGCAGTCGTTTCTGAAAGTATTTGAATGGAGTGTAGCCATGTATGGAAGTGAAACATGGACGATAAATAGTTGGACAAGAAGAGAATAGAAGCTTTAGAAATGTGGTGCTACAGAAGAATGTTGAAGATTAGGTGGGTAGATCACGTAACTAATGAGGAGGTATTGAATAGGATTGGGGAGAAGAGAAGTTTATGGCACAACTTGACTGGAAGAAGGGATCGGTTGGTAGGGCATATTCTGAGACGTCAAAGGATCACCAATTTAGTATGGGTGGAAGCGTGGAGGGTAAAAATCGTAGAGGAAGACCAAGAAATGAATACACTATACAGATTCAGAAGCATGTAGGTTGCAGTAGGTACTGGGAGATGAAGAAGCTTGCACAGGATAGAGTAGCATGGAGAGCTGCATCAAACCAGTCTCTGGACTGAAGACCACAACAACAACAACATGTATATATATAATCCTTTCCTTCACATCGAATCCATAGTCCTCCAGCTGCAGCTTTGATATATATTCAGGGATATATATATGAGAAGAACTGCACTGGGTGCTCTAATAAATTCAGGCCTATAATGGTAGTTGTTAATGTAAGTGATGGCTGTGAAAGTATGCTGTGAATTCTGAACACTGAAGCGTCAAGCGGGATTTTGAACACACCCTTTAACTCACTGCTAAAGGAGAATAATGACTGAAAGATTCTTTCGTTTGCAATAAATCTATTTAACCAGAGGCCTTGAGGAGTCTGGAACTAATCATCCCTGAATATGTATCGATGCTCCAGCTGGAGGACTATGGATTCGACGTGAAGGAGGAGGATGATGCTTATTCCTCGTCCAAGTGGCTTAAATCTGAAAATGTTTGTAAGGTGCTTCTTGATATTTATAGGAAAGTTACAGAAAGACGTCAAAGTTTGAAAACAATTCACTATTATTTGTTTCCTAAACCTACAATACTACTGCTATCTGGTATTTCACACAGCTTTCGATGGTTAATTCGAGTATTTCAAAGAGATACTCATATTTCTAAATATGAATCTTGTTATAATCATTGTAATTTGAACGTATTACGTCAAATTGGTGGACTTCCACCTATTAAGATGCAACGCGAAAGATGTAAGAAGGAAAAAATAAAATAATGGTTTTATATGTATATTTTTTCTGTATAAATGCGCACCATTTCAGCTTAGCCAGTTTGTTAGTGGCTTCATTTCTATTGCTACCTTACACTGCGAGCTGCTATGGCTGTACAACTTTAAAAACTTTAAAACTCATATTTGAATGAAAGATTGTTTTGTGGTTGAATATTATTTTATTATACATCATAGGGCACAGTTGATCACCCCTCACTGGCACAATATTTCCCAAATAACTGCTTTTATACGTTGTAAATTTGGCCTGCATGGCATGCCGACTTATAGGTGCAATAAAAAGCTTTGATGTTCCTTACTAATTTCATCAAGTATGGAGTCAATACTTAAGGGGCTAATAGTATGAGACACTTTGCAGACACATGACATACAGACATACAGACATACATGTTCAATCACATGAACGCTGTGTTCATGCAGAAAACACACAGCATCATTGACTGCAGCTGTGACATACTGCTGCCACCCACTCAGTCTGTCTAATGCACCCCATAATGTACCTCTTATGTCACGTTAGTTCATAATACTAGAATGATGTACCTAAATAGTGGAGTCTCCAGATCCTGTCTTGAGTGCTGCATCCCTGTTCAGCTCTACGATAGCTTTGAACCAGGAGGAGAAGATCGATATGGGTCATACTCTGTTGTCATATGAGCATTGATGTATGGCTTCACACAACATATCTCGTTCCAACCCATCTGCCTAAACTGAACACTTGGTTTGATATTCTCAATTTCCATTACTATTTGGCATTCACTGTCTGCAATTACGCCTACATCCACACGCCTATACTCGCAGGCAGTCAAGTTCATGTGTTGTGGAAAACAGCAAGCGGTTTGTTTGACTAAGGGTCAATGTTTCTGCCAGCCAGTGTGTGGCTGAGTTGTTTAAAAGAAGGAAAAACACTAAGTACATGTGCACACACATGCAATGAATAATGAAAGAAGATAGTTAATAATACTTAAATTGAGTCCCATACTTCTTCCTCTTATCCTGCCTGGATGATCTCTTATTATGCCTGGTTGATCTCTGCCGCTGATGCTCCATGTTACTTCCACTACAGTGAATAGAATACAGGTGACAGGTGACTACAGCGCCTTGACAACTGTGGGGGTAAGTGACTGCAGCACCATCAATTAGTAGCGCCACCAATTAGCAGTGCCACTACCATTTGGTCTGCCACAGTATGCCACAGTCTGCTATCTTGTCTGTGCAGTCTGCCATGACGTCACCATCTTGTCTCACATCTTGTGATCTTGATCTTGGGAGGGGGTGTGAGAGGGAAAATGTGTCAATGAAAGTGACCCAGCTCTCTCATTCGTCCATTTCTGTTTGTTTTTATCCGAAGGCATTGTGTCTGTGGTACTACTGGGAGCTGTATAGAGCTAAACATGTAGGGGAGGAGAGAAATTGAACTATATACAGCAAAAAATTGAGGATCTTCAAAAATTAGAATAAAAGTTTTTAAATGAAGCTAGTCTAGGCCGATGTCTTTTCTGACTGGCTACTACCGACACACGACTGTGTGCTAAAAAATCACATCCTTCACCTAGTCTGCTGGCCACATATCTTCTTCCACTTAATCAAATAATATTCTGGAACTTAACAGACAGAGAATTGATCTCGAAATGTCCCTATCCGCTCTGTTCCGAAGGAAAAGAGTCAAAATGCTCCTCCTGTCAGTGTGAAAACTGGTTGTTTTACAGTCATCATGTACTTCAGTCCAGAATATACTACATGAGTGAATAACGTTTATTCCTACTGTTTCTCTCATTTAATTAACAATAATTACTTCATTTACCACTCACGCACACGAACCGTTTATTCTCTCATTCACTCTAATGTGCTGAATATTATGCAGTAATACCAAAAATGCACTTTAAATGTAGGAGAAAATTTGGTCAAATATGTGTAAATTGTAAACAAATCTAATGCTCTTTTGTGTATTTGCCGAATAGCTACGTAAAAAATCCCTTCTGTGGACGGTATCTCATCCATACGTGTTATAAAAACGGGGCACACTTACTGTCTGGAAGGACTCGCTGTGGAGGTAAAAGCTACCTACCTACCAACGGGCTGGCGATGGGGCTATAAACCATCGTAGCCCACGACATGCGAACATCCTTACTTTAGGCATTCAGTATGTGAGAATCAGGGCACTTAGTGACTTGCAACAAAACATTAAACATAATTTCAAACCTTCACGAGACTTTTTCTCACAAGGAGCCGGCACGAGCGTGGGGTCGGGGATTTGTCCGAAATTTTGTGTGGTGAAAGAGGACCCCTAACACCTCACGTGGTTAAAATATTAGGACGCTCTACCCGGAAAACCCCTAGAAAAATCGATCCAAAGTTTCTTAGGTGCCGTATGAGTATAAAATGTTAGTCCATTGCCGAGCCGCCCGTCTGGCCTAGATGTTAGCCTCGCCGCGTCAGCCGAGCTGTGCGGACGTGTGCTGAGTTTCGTGCGCCGCGGTCTGCTGTGCTTCGGCGTGGTCAGTTGCAGTGCTTCTTGCATCGTTGCAGAAATTCTACGCTTATTGAAATTTGAAATATGAATTCGTGATGGCCCACTTGAACAGACAAGATACTTTGAAATTCTCGTTTGTTCGTAATTACGCCCGACCTAAACTACACGAAATCGAAGATTGGTTGTGCTACGGTCGCAGGTTCGAATCCTGCCTCGGGCATGGATGTGTGTGCTGTCCTTAGGTTAGTTAGGTTTAAGTAGTTCTAAGTTCTAGGGGACTGATGACCACAGTAGTTAAGTCCCATAACGCTGAGAGCCATTTGAACCATTTTTTTTGAAGATTGGTTGGAATACGAAATGAAAGTTGATTCAGAGGATGTGATTGGAATGCATCTTTCGATAGTGAGCAGCGTTGTCTTTGGGAAATTGAGGAATGCTAACTTATGTGACAAAATAGTTGAGTCTTGCGGAGGAATTATGAAGTTTAAAGATTGTGATGGGAACGTAGGCGAAGTCACCGTAACACATGCAGGGTTTGGAATACGAACTATCAGGATATTCGAACTACCATTCGAAGTGCCGGCGAAACAAATAAACGCAGTGATAGCGCCGTACGGTAAAGTTCTCAGCAATGTTGCCGAACGGTGGTCCAACGCGCGCAAATTCCAAGTTCTCAACGGAGTGAGACAATTAAAGGTCGGTTTGCACAAGCATGCACCGTCATACATCAGAGTCTGTGGATACCGAGGTATCGTTTTACAAGGTGTTACAAAAAGGTACGGCCAAACTTTCAGGAAACATTCCTCACACACAAATAAAGAAAATATGTCATGTGGACATGTGTCCGGAAACGCTTAATTTCCATGTTAGAGCTCATTTTAGTTTCGTCAGTATGCTCTTCCACCTACGCTCAATGGAGCACGTTATCATGATTTCATACGGGATACTCTACCTGTGCTGCTAGAACATGTGCCTTTACAAGTACGACACAACATGTGGTTCATGCACGATGGAGCTCCTGCACGTTTCAGTCGAAGTGTTCGTACGCTTCTCAACAACAGATTCGGTGACCGATGGATTGGTAGAGGTGGACCAATTCCATGGCCTCCACGCTCTCTTCACCTCAACCCTCTTGACTTTCATTTACGGGGGTTCAAATGGTTCAAATGGCTCTGAGCACTATGGGACTTAACATCTAAGGTCATCAGTCCCCTACAACTTAGAGCTAATTAAACCTAACTAACCTACGGACATCACACACATCCATGCCCGTGGCAGGATTCGAACCTGCGACCGTAGTGGTGGCGCGGTTCCAGACTGTAGCCCCTAGAACCGCTCGGCCACCACGGCCGGCATTTACGGGGGCATTTGAAAGCTCTTGTCTACGCAACCCCGGTACAAAATGTAGACTCTTGGTTCAAATGGCTCTGAGCACTATGGTACTTAACATCTTAGGTCATCAGTCCCCTAGAACTTAGAACTACTTAAACCTAGCTAACCTAAGGACACCACACACATCCATGCCCGGGGCAGGATTCGAACCTGCGACCGTAGCAGTCCCGCGGTTCCGGACTGAAGCGCCTAGTACCGCACGGCCACCGCGGCCGGCTGTAGAGACTCTTCGAGCTCGTATTGTGGGCGGCTGTGATACAATACGCCATTCTCCAGGGCTGCATCAGGGCATCAGGGATTCCATGCAATGGAGGGTGGATGCATGTATCCTCGCTAACGGAAGACATTTTGAACATCTCCTGTAACAAAGTGTTTGAAGTCACACTGGTACGTTCTGTTGCTGTGTGTTTCCATTCCATGATTAATGTGATTTGAAGGGAGCTGTAACATGGAAAGTAAGCGTTTCCGGACACATGTCCACATATTTTCTTTCTTTGTGTGTGAGGAATGTTTTCTGAAAGTTTGGCCGTACCTTTTTGTAACACCCTGTATACGACGGCCAGCCAAGGACGTGCGCGGCGTGCAACTCTCCCGGCCACGTCCGCGCCGAGTGTTTACAGCGGCGAGTGGCGCAGCTGCCGGCTGGCGAGGCGCCGCGGCCGCTGGCATGATTGCACTGCCAGCGACTTACGCTACGGCTGCCCGCGGCCAAGTCCTGACCCCAAGCCCTGATGTGAACACGGAGAACCATCCACCTCGAGAAGAAGCCCAGATTGCCACTACTGACACAACAGAAGCTAGACCACCCGAACCCACGGAAATCGTGACAGCTGTAACGGTTTCAACACAACAGACACCGAGAGATATTGGGAGCTACAGCAAATTCTCCGAATCCTCCGCCGTTGAGAATGACATGCAAGAACCATTCCGCAATGAGCAACCTCTCAGTGAACCGATTTCTCTCTTGACATCATCATCCACCAAGAGCACGGTCGACAATTTGGCTCGAAACACCACCCGCTTAGAAGATGTGAAGAATGCTGAGGAAGACAACATCAGACAGCAGCAGGTGAAACCTAAACGGCAAACACGAAAACAGAGCCCTGAAGAGATTGAAGAACTGTACCAAAAAAATTCTTAAAACAGATCGAAGCGGAAAGCCAGGCACGGCAGACATCGGAAAACCATACATCCCCAACCCGAATGAGGACGTACAGATGATCCTCACCCCTCCAATTGAAGAACCAATGGACACTGTGGACCGCTGTGGATCTGATACGGGGACAGCATGGTCTGATGACACTGAATGCGCTTAGTTGGACTACCGAATGAAGCAGGCGTATAAAACCGCTACGCTCAATGTAAACGGAATTGTTTCGGAAGTAAAGTTACAATCTGTGAAGGACTACTTATATGCCGCCGACATTGACATAGTGATGTTACAATAGGTAGTTACGACCAAAATAGCGGATGTGTACGGATATGAGGCGATCTTAAACATAGGCAATGAATGTGGAACGGGAATATTGTTCAAACACGGCATACCATGTACAGCAAAAGCAATACTTGAATCTGGACGAGGCATCACTGCACAAATATATGATCTGCTTCTTGTTAATATATATGATCCCTCTGGATCCAGCGGAAAACGAGCAAGGGGCAACCTGTTCCGGGACGAAATTGTCCCATTAATAACGGATTCTCGACTGCACATAATTTTAGGTGGAGATTTTAACTGCGTATTGTGTCCAGAAGATCAAGTCCCGAACTTCAACTTTTGTGAGGAGCTGTTGTTGTTCATTAACGCACTAGACATGATAGATGCTTGGTGCCATCTTCGCCCGCACACCCGAGGATACACGTACGTATCCAGTACTTCGGCAAGCAGACTGGACAGGCTGTATGTAACGAAAGGTTTTATCCATAATGTAACTGACTGCGAAATTTGGCCTCTTAACTTCTCGGATCACTGCGCATTTCATATAACCGCGCAGCACACCAAACAAAAAACATTCCTGGGAAGGGGCGTATGGCAGCTAAACGTGTCACTTTTGGAGGACGCAGTACTGAAACAGGAGGTCCATGATACATGGCAGCGTTGTCTTCGGACGCAATTCAGATATCCAACACGCATCATGTGGTGGCTACAGTCTGCGAAACCACAGATAACAAAATGCATCGCACGATATGGTTGCATGAAAGCGTACTGGCGAAAACGCACCTTGGAGTATCACTTTCTTTGCCTCCGCGAACTATATGATGACCCCCTGGGATTAGTAGCAAACAGCTCTAGAATAAAACGCACTAAAGCAAGAATAACGGCGTTGGTGAGATAATCACTGGAGGGGAAAAAAGTTCGATCACGTCCTCCGATTGAACTGACGCAGGAGAATACGTCCGTATATCACATGATACGGGAAGCCAAGGGAGGTAACCAAAAGTTAATCCACATTCTCAGTGATGAACAGGGGAACGAATACGATCAACAAGTCACAGTGAAAAACTATGTGGTGCAACATTATACAGATTTTTACGCCGCGTCGGCGACTGATGCGACAGCAAGTGCGCCGCTTTTATCCAACATTCAATCCACGGTCCATCCGACTGATAACGCCGACCTTGTAGCCCACATAACAGAGGAAGAAGTATGTGCCATAATCAAAGACTCGCCTACAAAGATATCTGCTGGTTTAGATGGCCTACCCATAGAACTTTATGCTTGTTTTTGGCACATCATAGGACCGGAATTCACCAAAATATGCAATGAATTATTGGGAGACGTGCAGATGCCATCTCAGTTTACCGAAGGACTGATTGTCCTGATTCCCAAAAAAACCACGTAGCACTACGCTGAAGGATTTTCGACCACTAACACTGCTCAATTCCGACTATAAAATCTTCACCCGCCTCATCAATTGTAGACTGAAGACGGTACTGCTGAAAGTACTTGGCCCTTATCAGATGAGTGCTGTCCCAGGGAGATCAATGTCGAATGCATTATGTGAGTATCGGGACATAATATATTTGTCGTGGCTATGTAAATGCAATGTTGGTCTCATGTTTTTAGACTTCGATAAGGCTTTTGACCGCATCAGCCATCACTTTCTACTAACTGTAATGCAACGGATGGGATTCAGTGCTCATTTTATTCAGATCATACGCAAATGTGTAGTCGGAACTTCCTCTCAAATCAAAATTAATGGTCAGCTAAGTTCACCAGTCCCGATCAATCAATCAGTCAGACAAGGCTGCCCCCTTTCTATGGCACTATACACAATCGCCGTAGAAATGGTTCAAATGGCTCTGAGCACTATGGGACTTAACATCGTAGGTCATCAGTCCCCTAGAACTCAGAACTACTTAAACCTAACTAACATAAGGACATCACACACATCCATGCCCGAGGCAGGATTCGAACCTGCGACCGTAGCAGTCCCGCGGTTCCGGACTGTAGCGCCTAGAACCGCACGGCCACCGCGGCCGGCAATCGCCGTAGAACCGTTACTGTTAACCCTGCATCACAGGTTACAAGGTCTACAGGTGTTGGGTACAAAAACCGTGTGTCACGCTTATGCTGATGACATCAGTGTAGTAGTTAACACGCACTCAGAAATGGAAGTCGTTCAACAAATAATCCGCGCTTACGCCACTTCCTCCGGAGCCAAACTCAATGAACACAAATCGAAAATTTTGCCTGTCGGACCCCATATGGAGACAATTCGAAGAACATGGCTACAAAGGACAGAGAAGACGAACCACTTAGGTATGATTCTAATGGCAAACCCAAGAGAGATGACAGTAGCCAACTGGGACCATAAACTAAATATATTCAGGGCTACTCTCCGTGAACACAAACCAGAACGCTCAATCGGATACAGAGAGCTCTCTTGATTAACATCTATGCGCTAAGCAAAATATATCACATCGCGGCAGTGTTACCAGTACCCCAGGATACAGCGCAAAAGCTTTTAGCTGCTGCGTATTGGTTCATATGGAGCGGAAACATCTTTAAAGTCA
This sequence comes from Schistocerca serialis cubense, assembly GCF_023864345.2. NCBI lineage: Eukaryota > Metazoa > Arthropoda > Insecta > Orthoptera > Acrididae > Schistocerca > Schistocerca serialis. The sequence goes on from NC_064643.1 coordinate 62,578,508, forward strand.
CCATGCCAACCATAGTGTTAACCCGCGCCGCTGGTGGTTTGGGCGTCAAAGACATCAAGAAACAATGCACTGCCATATATATGGACCGAATCCGCAAAATACTGCAGACACCCCACCCGACAATTACGAAAACGTTAGTCAACAGGTTAGCCCCAACGAGCAAAAAGGCCCCAGTCGATGTTGGCCGCATCAGCGCTCAACTCGATCACGTCCGGACCTACTACCTGTAAAAGAGCTATATTCCAGATACTTCACAGTTGCTTAACACCAGAAGGATCTATTACCACCTCACGAGACACCATAGGCAAAACCCAATGGAAGCGAAATATCCAGCGGTCAACTGGAGTAACGTCTGGAAAAACATTAACAATCCCATCTCTCCACTCCAAAGTAGTGTCCACATGGTATGACATTGTAAACGAGAAGGTCCCCAGAGGTGAAAAGCTGCACAATATCAAAATGAAGCAGAGTCCGTACTGCGACCATTGCCATACTGTAGATACCTTGGCACACATTCTCATTTGCCGAGACCAATACCACATATGGAACTGGACCAGAAAAAAACTCGCAATAATTACCAGAACTACAGATTCTGCTATAACACTTAAAGATGTACTTCAACCAGAATGGCATTTCTTTCCTGCAACAAAGCACAATAGCTACACATGGATCATCGGCCAGTTTGCATATTTTGCAGTTACGAATACCCATGCGAGTATAGACGAGTACATACAGTATATAATGGAAGAGCACCACAACCCTAAAACGAGTCGAAAATATAGAATTTTGTTTCAAAATTTCTTACTTCACACTTTGCCATAATGAGGCGGCAATTTTTGGTTGATGCACAACACTACAACGAGTCGATACTAATTTTGCTTCATTATAATTAAGTTGGCAATTATTTATTTATTTATTTTGTAGTACGGCAATCAAAGTGTCTCAAGAAAACTAATTTTGCCAGAAGCTGTAACATAAAACAAATCAGAAATGCTTGCTTGATTTCGTGTTCTTCTGTTTTACGGGTATTGGACAGTTTGTCACGGAAAGAAGATTTATTCAGTTTCTTTATATATTATTTAAAAAAAAAAAACAAAAATAAAAAAATAAATAGAGAGTAGGTTAAGTTAGGGTGAAAGTGGCGGTGGCAACAGATTATTTTTTTTTAATGTTAGATAGGATTTTGGGGGTGATATGGGTGATAGGGGCCAACGCCTGAAGTGGAAGAGGTCTAGGGAAAAAAAACAAAAAAAAAAGAAGATGGATAGAACGTCTGCAATGTAAAGAGGAGACCCCGGGTTCGAGACCCCACCCCAAAAAAAAAAAAAAAAAAAAAAAAAATTATATATATATTGCGTAGTAGTAAGTCTCGTGCACCATAGATAAGATGCCGCGAGTTCGAAAACATAAAACAAAAACAAAATAAAGTGTCGTAATGGTAGGTATCGCGCACAGTAGATAAGATGTCGCGAGTTCGAGTAGATTAAAAAAAAAAATTTAAAAAAAAACGGCGTTGTGAGCAGAGGATTCGGTGAGCTGTTGGATTGATAATAGTTTCACATAATTATGGTCTGGGTTCGATTCCAACTTCTACCGATGATTTTTGATGGGGAGAGACAGATTCTATTCTCTTCTTTCTACGCCAAGTGAAGACGGTATAATGGCATTGTAAAAAAAAAAAAAAAAAAAAATGTTTAGGGCGCAGCCTCTTATGCCACAGGTCTCGGGTTCTATTCCTCCTCTGTCACTTTTTTTCTTCTGTTTCATTTTCTTTTGTTATTCCACCAATTATTCAGAAATTTTCACTAACCTACATTATCTTTAACAAATTAGGTACATTATTGATTAAAAATTATTTTCTTTTCGTCCAACAAGACAATTCATGGCGGTGGGTTTTCCATTTTTCGTTGTAAAGTATATAAGGAGAATCATTCGGTTTTTAATCAGAATAACAAATTCGATTGGGAAACATTCATTTCGCAACACGTAAAAGCGGATTTTTTACAAAAACAAGGCGTTTGCAATAAATCTGTGCAAAAATATGCCCCATTAACATTTACGAAAATGTTTTGAGTTTCTGATAATCTTGAGGCAAACCAGGCATATTGAATCATGTATCGGAACATTGGTGACGATTACTGATGGTGAATTATAGAATGAATTATTATACAGCCTTCCCGGGAATTAATTTCACGATTCTCCTGTAACAATGCGCTGCAATTTTGCCAGCAACAGAAGAAGAAAAAAGAAAAAAAAAGTGCCGGAGGAGGAATCGAACCCGAGGCCTCTGGCGTACGGGTCCGAGCGCTAACCATGTAGGCCAGACGCCGGCTCGGTAATGGATTACCTTTTTATACTCATAACGCACCTAAGAAACTTTGGATCGATTTTTCTCGGGATTTTCAGAGTAGTGCGTCATAATATTTTAAGCCACGTGAGGTGTTAGGGGTCCTCTTTCACCACACAGAATTTCGGACAAATCCCGGACCCCACGGTCGTGCCGTCTCCTTGTCAGTGACGACCCCCACAGAATAATGAAAGAAAAAAAAGTTTATTTCTTACTACACTTTCGCTGTTCGTGCGGTAATATTGCCGCATAAAGCTTGACGTTTTATTATTTACTTACTTCAAGCTGTATTCCTGACACATTTTGGAGACAGTATTCACATATGACGCTGAATGTGCTTCGAAAAGTATGTCGGTATGACGTCGTAAACATTGAGCTGTGTGGAAACGAAACTGCATTCCCTAGATATTTAGGTGAAATATGCGTACAAACGCGTTAAACGTATGTGAAATCCACATCACATGTCCATACACGGGCAAGGCCAGGGTTAAAAAGCTCCTCCTAACCCACCGGACTGATAAACCAAAACTCGGTACACATGTTACTATCTGGAAAGAAATATTTTGGGCATAAGAAGCAGCAGCCTCATACGGTGGCAACGGTGTTAACAGGGTGAGAGAATGGTGGAGGAGGAAACGGACAGGCAGAGAGGAGAAACGAGGAAATGGAAAGAGAGAGTGGGAGGGCAAATGAGCAGAAAGAGAAGAGGAGAAGATGGACAGAGAGAGAAGGCAAGGGGAGGCGGACAGCGAGAGCGAGAAGCAGGAGGTGGGTGTAGGGATAAGAATGGAAGAGGTGGGCAGAGAGAGAGAGAGGGGAAGCAGGAGATGGAGAGTGACAGAGAGGGACGAGGTGGACAGAGGCAGGGCAAGGACGGAGTGAAGTACTGGGAGACTGGAATAAATACGTATCTGGGCAGTGTCAGGTGCTCAGCTAATAAGATATAAAACCATCTTTTTACCCGATTACTATTCCAAAACTAAAAATACCCCGTTTTAGACAAATTTACATAAGAGGCTATTTTGCTATGTTAAAAATGTTGTTCTCAGTGATTATAAGATTAAAATAGCATTACCCGTCAATATCCTTGCAAACTATGCTATTTTTATGCAGTTAAAGTTTAAAAAACATTAAATTTCAAGTTCTGGTAACTTGATCGAACATGCTGTGTTATTGGCTCAAGCTCTGGTGACGTCACAAACTAGCAATCGAGGCCGATAAGATAGACAGCCGGCAGCGCGTACGTTACGACGGTCGGCCTGAACTTGCTTGCTCGCCACCTTTCTACACCTGTTGCCTCATTATGGGGTGTCTCCATAGAAACGAGAAGTGCATCTTTTACTAGAATCCGCTACTGTGGAGTGTCATTGTTTATTATTCCTACAACGATCGGAAGTCCGTAGGCCTACTAACAATTTGTTATGGCTGTAGTGCGTACAAAGAAATTAAAATCATGCAGAATGATTATCGGTTGTGTAAGGCACCACATCTTCTATGAAATGAGGACTGTTAAGCGGAAGGGATTAAATCCTATAACCAATCCATTATATCATATACGTCGAGCATAGATCTTAGTTTACAGCGCACTGCAATTTTTTTAATGCTAGTAATCAGTAACACGCCTTAATAGCAGAATCCATTTCTCGTTAGTGCGCGAACACAGACACCCAGTTACGGGTTAACAGGTTTTGAAACGCGTTTTGCCTCTTGAGCTGAGCGACCGAGCCAGGTGCAACCTACGCTCGTGAGGTTCGCGCCGCTACCCGTCTTTCTCTCGGGCCTCGCTAGAAACAAGACGAAACTACACTTGTGCTATCAGAGTATTAGCCGAACTTTCTAGGCTTTTAAGTTATTTTTCTGCGAACGGTTTAGCTATTTAGAGATGGACAAAGCATTTACAACTTTTAAGTAACAATAGAAAGCAATTTCGTGAACGCTGATCGTGTGAACCCTCAAAAGTTGATGCGTTTATGCACCACCAGTTTGGAACGGGGATATGTGCAAGGAAGGACATTATATTCTCTGCTCCCTTCAACATTATTAAACTCGCTGAAAACTAAAATTGTAGAACGTTGTGCAACTGCGTCCGTATCTTATGTCTACATTGTCGATTGTCACTTATCAACTACGACCGAAGCTCAATAAAAATATTCTTTGCAAATCTCAGAGCTGATTTCCTCCCCTACAAGACAATCAACAGCGAGGCCAGTCTGCGCATGCCCTCTGTGGCGCAGCGGACGGTGTGTTTGACTGTGCATCAAAAGGGTCCAGATTCGAGTCCGCCACGGACACAACTTTTTTGAAGTTTCACACGACACAAGAGAATAGCGACGGCATGAACTTATTGTGTCTGCTGTTTCGACGGTGTGGTGTGTTACATACAGCTTCACATTAATGTTAGTCTCAGAAATAGACAACTGAGGATAAATGCATTTAATTTGCGTACAAATAATTCCCTTTTTTGGAATACTTTGCTAGTGGTGAAGGTTGTCACCGTACGCCCGCAGTACAACGAGGTGTGCGACTATGAGGTTTTGTATGCGGAGAGATATAAAGCTCGTATAACATGCGCGTAACTTATTCGATTTCCAGAAAAAAGACAAATGTTCTATTGGAAAACTACTGAATTTACCGTATGGAGACTTTGTATTCGAAACGCTCTTTTAATAAGAAAGTCCTGAGTAAAATTTAGTCTCCACCAGCTGGTTACGCAACCACGATATAAGAAATCAGATGCGGGTGTTTTTGAGTCATCATGTGCTGCACATAACGAAGCTTCGCACAGGCCATGTGGTGTGCGTTCCAGAGCCTCGGGAACCTCGCATCGCCCCGCCCAGCACAGCGTCACCAGAGGGGCTGGGGCTGTCTCTTGAGCAGCACGGCTAACATTTCCAGTATGAGATTTTCACTCTCCAGCGGAGTGTGCGCTGATATGAAACTTCCTGGCAGATTAAAACTGTGTGCCGGACCGAGACTCGAACTCGGGACCTTAGCCTTTCACGGACAAGTGCTCTACCATCTGAGCTACCCAAGCACGACTGACGCAACGTCCTCACAGCTCTACTTCTGACAGTACCTCGTCTCCTACATTCCAAACTTTACTGAAGCTCGGTCCAGTACACAGTTTTAATCCGTCAGGAAGTTTCATATCAGCGCACACTCCGCTGCAGAGTGAAAATCTCATTCTGAAAACATCCCCCCGACTGTGGCTCAGCCTTGTCTCCACAATATCCTTTCTTTCAGGAGTGCTTGTTCTGCAAGGTTTGCAGGAGAGCTTCTGTAAAGTTTGGAAGGTAGGAGACAAGGTACTGGCAGAAGTAAAGCTGTGAGGAGAGGGGCTGAGTCGTGTTTGGGTAGCTCGGATGGTACAGCACTCGCCCCCGAAAGGCAAAGGTCCTGAGTTCGAGTCTCGGTCCGGCACACAGTTTTAATCTGGCAGGAAGTTTCAGATCTAATATTTGTTTCTCGCTGAGCTCTGCACCAGCTGCTGCGGTGTAATTTGACGGTCGGTAGACAATCGCCTGGCAGGTTTTGGTTCAATTTTTACACCAGTTACTGATGATGGCAAGGCAGTATTCTCTTGTAAGTTAACGTGTTCTTATGAGTACGTGAAACCATATTCGGCAGTACTCATATGCGTTTGCAATAACTAAACTTCATATCACCGAATAATATTTTTGTAGTTTCAGCCCTCTGAGTAAGCTTATTACGCAAATATGTCAATCAGTTGGACAATAAATTATTTTCGTTGGTTTTGTTATGTTGTACATGCGACTACATCGGTAATGACTATCTCATTTACTTACAACCATTTTAGTGAAAACGAGCCTACATCACCACTCCTATGCATGGACAACATAACTCTTCAAATTAGGTCCACCATCTACGTTCTATTATACCCTGTGCCTCACCATTCCTCTACCCTTCACTGAGAGAAAATTCCCATCTCTATTCTGCAGCTTACTTATAGTGTCTGCATACATAACGTGTAAAAATTAAATTATCGTTGAACGTGATACTATGACAAGACACTGGACTATTATTTGGGAGGACCATGGGTCGGGCCGGCCGTTGTGGCCGAGCGGTTCTAGGCGCTTCAGTCTGGAACCGCGCGACCGCCATGGTCGCAGGTTCGAATCCTGCCTCGGGCATGGATGTGTGTGATGTCCTTAGATATGTTTAAGTAGTTCTAAGTTCTATGGGACTGATGACCTCAGATGTTAAATCCCATAGTGCTCAGAGCCATTTGGACCATGGGTCGATTCCTAATTGCTCTAAACAGGTTTAGTTAATACGTGATTCCCGTAAACAACTTGAGGCAAAAACCAAGACACCCGATTTCCTTCTGTGCCCTTCCCGAAACTGATCAGTAACTGAACGATGATTAGTGAATGCGATGTGTCAGTACCTATTAAGGACCACAGTAAGACTTGTTATCTAAAGATAAAGGTTGACGCTATCACAGCTATAAAGAGTATCCAAATGGGACAGACTATATTATTGTTTCATAAGAACTGACTTTGAATGATAGCCCGCCATCGTGTAGTGAATACATGTGACTTGGTGTGCCCTAGATTAATTGTGAGCATTGTGTAATAATAAAATATATAGTGAGGTTGCCAACTTCAAGACAAGTTGGACTCGATCACAGATATGACACTGTCAATGCTAAACGACACTTAATAAACACTCCATTCGAGATAATGCCTGTCTCAACTTTGTGTGCTGACTCCCGTGCTATATACTTCATGACTACGTTACGAATAACCTCATGACAGTACTGTAGCAGTGCCAGTTCTAAATTTAAAGCCACGCGGAGTGGCCGCGCGGTTTGAGGTGTCATGTCACGGATTGCGCTGCCCCACCCTCCAGAGGTTCGAGTCCTCCCTCGAGCATGGGTGTGTGTTGCATAAATTAGTTTAAGTAGTGTGTAAGTGTATGGACAGATGACCTCATCAGTTTGGTCCCTCAGGAATTCACACACATTTGAATATTTTTTACAAGTTTAGAGGGACACCTTTCTCAAGATACAATTTATGGGGAGCAGTGGAATTGAACATGCGTAAGTGGATAAAATATTGAAAAAATACGAAAAAATGTAAAAAAATATGTAAACTGTGGAAAATATGACAAAAACCGAGCTATTTAAAGAAACGGTAGGTTATTACTGCAGATAACGATCTTATCACAGCCAGTGTCAGGTTACATATCAGGTGTCATGTTACATTCTTAGGCTCCTTGGTCGGCGTCACTCCGCCTCCCAGGGAAACCACTGGCCATTGATCAAGGTCACCTAGCGGAACACCCCAAAGGTCTTTGGCTACTGTGCAAGTTATTCATAGTAGTCAAGTGATATAAAGTTTGTGGGAAACCCTTCGCTGTACCTCTCAGCCAATGTGGGGACAATAAAATAGTGGGAAACCCAGTAGACCAAAATGATTCAAGCTAACATCCTTATATTCATCTTTGATAACTGAGACACCTGAGTGGACTGCAGTCTGGAGCTCAGCACTATAGGAAGAAGATCAGGTAGTGTCTAATTTGTCAATAACAAATTACATTAATTAATAGCTGTAAGCTGTGGCTAATTCTTATGAACAATTTAATATTTTCTCATTTCAGGGACCATCAGAGATCACATCCTGGCAGATATTAAATAAGTATTCTCAGTCCTCACAATTTTACTTATTTTTCATCCATTTTCGGTTTTTTCATATTTTCCACAGTTTACATATTTTTCGACATTTTTTCGTATTTTTTCAATATTTTATCCACTTACACATGTTCCATTCCACAGCTCCTGACGTGACGTGACGTGCGTCGTCGACATCTTGATGCCCTCAGGCAATCACAATGCAGCATAGGTCCGTTTTATTTATCATTCATAAGCCACCGTATCATTACTAGTTTGCGTGTGACATCATAATGTATGAGTTGGAAACGAATGCATCGGTAGAAATAATGAGGTCAAGTCATATTAACGATGTCAGCCTCCCAAACCACCAGAACGTTACTCAGTTGTGTGGCGTCATGGCAAAATTCTGATTCTTCCAAACAAAGATGCTGTATACGCAGTGCGAGTGCTACAAACTATGGAGCTGACCACTGCCGGTAGCCATCCTTGTGGAAGGTATGTAGCCGGTAAGGGTAGACCCGTCCCCCTAACGCTGATGTGTGATGTATAGATATGGACACTGACACCAAAACCCAGAAGTGGTTGAGAAAGTTGTGTTAATATAGGTGTAATCCCCTCCAACCTGGTTGCTACATCATGTCTGTCACAGCATAATTTTTGTGCTTCCAAACAGAATAATGTGTGCGTAACATAGAGCTACAAAAATGCACATCCGGAGAAGTGAGCAGTATCTCAAGCAACACTCCAGTAGTCTGCAAGGTATCCCGCCTTTCAAACACCGAAATGTAGTGCATAGTCGCTAACAACGCTCCATTCCAGCAATGGCTGAGAAAGTTGCACATTTAAAGTTTTGTTCATCTCCGACCCGATGTTGCAGAAGACTGCTGAAGACTGTTTGGATAGGTCAAGTAAATTAGAGACAAAATACTGAATGGGATAGTGGAAAAAGGAATTTATGCCACAACTTGACTAAAAGATGGAATAAGTTGATAGGACATCTGAGGTAACATGGAATCATCAGTTTGGTAAAGGAGGCCGCGCCGGATTAGCCGAGCGGTCTGAGGCGTTGCAGTCATGGACTGTGAGGTGGGTTCCGGCGGAGGTTCGAGTCCTCCCTCGGGCATGGGTGTTTGTGTTTGTCCTTAGGATAATTTAGGTTAAGTCGTGTGTAAGCTTAGGGACTGACGACCTTAGCAGTTAAGTCCCATAAGATTACACACACATTTGGTAAAGGAGGGGTGGAGGGCAATGGTTGTAGAGGGGGCTAAGTAATTCATTAAGCAGGATCAAATGTACACTTATCAGCTAAAACATCATGACCAGAGCCCACCGTGATGTTGCAGGCACGTGACGGAGTAACAAAAGTATGTAAGAGGATAAGGCACGGACGGGCAATCACCCTAGCGAAGATGTTGGCTGCAAATGGGGAAATCCATTGAGATGAGCGGCTTTGACAAAGGACAGATTGTTATTATAGAGAGCCTGTGAACGAGTATCTTGAACGTTCACACGCTACTGTCTTGAGCATCTATGGAGAGAAGTAGGACAGTGAAACTGCCACTAGATGGCATGTATTAATACCACCAACTTTCAAATCGCGTAATGATCATCATTCAAAGATAAGGAAAATAAGAGCTCGTACTGAGGCGTTCAGACAGTCGTTTTTCCCTCGCGCGATCCGCGAGTGGAACAGAGGGGGAGGGGGATGTGGAATATGACTTTGTCTGTACCCTCCGCCATGTGGATGTAAATGGTTGGACGTCCACGACTCTTCACAGAACGGGTGGTTCAGAGGCTTGTCTGCTCTGTGAAGTGGGATGGATGGTGATCTGTCGCTTCAGTCCCGTAACAGCACAACGGTGATGCACACACAAGTGTTCCGGAGCACACCTTTCATCCTGCATTGTTGAACATTGGAGCTCTGCAGCAGACCACCCCTATGTGTTCACATGTTGGCCCTGGTATCGTCAATTACGATTGCAATGAGCACGGGATCATCGGGATTCGACACTCGATCAATGGACACGTGTCGGCCCTTCGGGTGAATCACATTTCTGGTACACTAGGCAGACTGTCCTCTCCACAAACGCCGTCATCGAGATGAACGGCGGCTCGAAACGTCCATCGTGTCACGGACTCTGGTTTGTCGGAGCACTGTTATGCTATGGGAGATATTCCCCTGCGCTTGCAAGGGACTTGTGGTAGTGGTAAGACGCGCTGACAGATGCGAACTACCTGCATCCCTTCACGCCTGATGTCTTCCTCGCATCTTTCAGTAGTATAACAGTCCGTGTCTCGGAGTCAGACCCATGCTACGGTGGTCTTAGGAGCATTATAGTAAACTCACGTTGATGTCTCGGCGATCAAATTCGCTTGATGGAAATCCTACAGAACTCATCTGGGCAGCTATAGAGCGCCATCACCGCTTACGCAAATCAGCAGCCCTTTATTTAAGCGAATTACATGACCTGTGCGTATAGATCTAATGCCACGTACCTACACAAACCTACCAACAGACTGTCGGATCCGTGATGTATTTCATTCGAAAGACGGCAAATAAGCTACCAAGCAGGTAGTCATAATGTTTTCGGCTCATCAGTGAACGTAAGTCGCAGTGGTTATTCGGAGATGACGAGGCCTGCACAGGATGAACCTCCGTGGAGAGTCCCATCAAGGTGGTCTTCAAAAGGAAGACTACAACGTCAGTAGCACGATTTCCATTTCGAATTCCGATCAATATGAACACCGTGGAATTTTGTACATATTTCCTTCCCTCCTTGCTGTATTGTTATTGATGATCATACACGTTCCTTTGTACAAAATTATTTGCTCCAGGTACGAAACACGTAGCTTTCGAGCACAAATACCTGCGACAGTTTCGTACAGAAAAGCCTGCTGGCTCAGGCCGTGATCGAGCACAGTGTTTTCTGCTCTCAGGACTGCCTTCGCTGCCCTATAGAAGAAAGCGTTGGTAAACAGCGAAGATTTACGCTTGTCACGTTGCATTTTCAGCTCATGTTTCGACCATTTTTCAGCATTATCAGCTTCGCAACGTACACAGGTGCAAAAATTTTTAAGCGATGATCATACAATGTCCGCTCCTTAATCCTCTAAGCTGTGACTCTGAGCTTCAGCGACTCAGGGGCTATGAATCGTCGATTCAAAACAGTGACATTAAAAATACAAGCTAAGGTAACACTATAGTAGTTGTTACCTCTTACGCACTATGGGGCAGCAGCAGCCGTAAACTGGGCCACCGTTAGTCACTTTGGACGACGTTAGTTGCTCTACATAACGTCACAAACGTAGACAGAAGACGTTTCTCTAACTAGGTAAAAATAAATCACTAGTGGAGTACCATACAGTTCAATGTTACGATCATAACTACTTCTCATGTAAGCTGTCCTTCACCCGTAAGAATAATGCAACAAACTGCGGTGCTCTTTACATCATTTCAGTTTTAAAAACTGAGTAGTCCAGTTTACGAAACATGATTTTGTTAAATATCTTTTGAGAATGAGATTTTCATTCTTCAGCGAGCGAGGTGGCGCAGTGGTTAGCACACTGGACTCGCATTCGGGAGGACGACGGTTCAATCCCGCGTCCGATCATACTGATTTAGGTTTTTCGTGATTTCCCCAAATCGCTTCAGGCAAATGCCGGGATGGTTCCTTTGATAGGGCACGGCTGACTTCCTTAACCCGATGAGACCGATGACCTCGCAGTTTGGTCTCTTCTCCTAAACAACCAACCCTTCAGCGGAGTGTGCGCTAATATGAAACTTCCTGGCAGATTAAAACTTTATGCCGGACCAAGACTCGAACTCGGGACCTTTCCCTTTCACGGGCAAGTGCTCTACCATCTCAGCTACCCAAGCACGACTCGCGCCCCTCCTCACAGCTTTACTCCTGCCAGTACCTCGTCTCCTACTTTCCAAACTTTGCAGAAGCCCTCTTGCGAACTTTGCAGAACTAGCACTCCTGAAAGAAAGGATATTGCGGAGACATGGCTTAGCCACAGCCTAGGGGCTGTTTCCAGAATGAGATTTTCACTCTGTAGTGAAGTGTGCGCTGATATGAAACTTCCTGGAAGATTAAAACTGTGTGCCGGACCAAGACTCGAACTCGGGACCTTTGTCTTTCAAGGGCAAGTGCTCTACCATCTAAATATCTTTTTTGTTGTTGTTGAAATCCCTGTAGAGATTAACTCAGCGAGCTTCGAGAGCATTTTGGTTGCTTGAAAAATAATCATCAATTACTTGTCTTATTTGGTAAATACTGACGGTGTCAATTTAGGGTGATACATCATTGGTTCATTTCCTAGCGTCACACTTCATGTTCCGTAAGTTCCATCAAGAAGGAGAACCTTCAGCGACGTGTAAAGAGTCCGATGCACAGGACGTGGCCAGGCTTTGCGCTCGCGGTCCAACGAATAAAAAGGTAACCAAGCCTACTCGACATCACCGATTTCGTGCAAATTTGTGGTATCCACAGGGGTTGGCCAGAAGTCAAAGTGACTCAAGTGGAAGCTCCAGACGTCCAATCGTCTAGAAAAAGTAGCTACGATCGAGTCCCTACGAAGGAACGTTCTTTTCCTATTTTATTTTCAATTTTTACGTTACATATACTGCAAATATACCGAAATAATGTGCAGTAGAATGTATTCGTTAGTATTTTCACAAAAGCCACGAAAGGAAGGGCAAACAAAAGTTTTTGATTGCAAATAAATTTCCAAGAAGGCATAGTAATTAAGGCATGCACAAGAATACCGTGTATGAAATTAGGTATCTTAATTATTTTATAGCTGTTGATTTGCTCCTTCTCGGGTGATATTCGTCGTAAATAGAAAGTAATTTTCTCTGCATCTTGCCATATTTTTACAGTTACATGGCTGTTTTCAAGTTCGACGTAAAGAGTCTGATTGACTGAGTGTAGAATGCAGCAAGAATAAGAATTATAATAACTCTTTCCGCGCTTTAATTTGTCTAATGTTACTGCAACTGCGTTGTCTCTGAGTGAGCGATAGGCACTTAGGGAATACGGTAGAGTCTTCCCTAATTTGGACTTCCCCGAATCAAAGTATTGTTCAAAACTTTGATTACAATTCTCGCAGTGTGGTCACTTTCGATGAGCGACATGTCAGGCGAACACGTAGGCCACGGAAGCTGTGGTACCTGTCATTCACAGCAGGCAGCTGCAGCCCTCGCTTTATGTGGCAGAGTATATCACTGCTGCAATGTCACATCCACACTGATCAGCCAGAATATTGTGACCACCGACCTGCTAATGACACAAACGTGTCCAGGCGATAGCAGCGACATCTGGCGAGGAATGACAGACACACGCACGATGCATGTAGTACCAGCGAGTGTGCCATCCGTGTATAGAGTGCGGAAGGCGAGCGGTCCATCTGACTTCGACGGAGGGCAGTTTGTGATGGCTCGAAGACTCGACACGAGTACTTCGGAAACTGTTAGACTTGTCGACTGTTCGAGGAATGCTGTGTGGAGTATCTTCAACACGTGGAAAAAACAAGTTGAAACCACGTCCATATGTTAGGGGGCTAGCCAACCAACAACCACCCGTCACTACACATGTCTCACACCGTATACTGGGGAGATTGGTAAACAGGAAAGGCGGCGAAATGGCGCGGAACTAACAGCAGACTGTAAAGCTGTGCAGAGCGGAAGTGTGTCTGAACACACAGAGCACGAAACATTCCCATACATCCGCTAATGTAAACACCACGACATCGGCAACTACAACTGAAATGGACCCTGACCGTTGGCGAAGTGGCAGGGGAACAGCGCCTTGACACCTGTCCCTTGGGATGGAGACAAGCTGACGACGGTCCATTATGCTCTGGAGAACATTCACTTGGGTATCCATGGATCCAGTGTAGCTCGTGCAAGGCACCATAAAGGCCAAGGAGCATTGCGCACTGATTGCAGACAACGTACACTCCTTCATGACGATCATGTTTCCCGATGTCAGTGGCATTTTTCAACAAGATAATGCTCCAAGTCACAAGACCAGGAGTGTGGTGGTGTTGTTCGAGGAACACAGTGGTGATTTTCAGTTGGTGTGCTGGCCCGCCAACTTGCCAGATGTGAACCAGATCGAAGTCATCTGGGATGTGGCTGCACGTGGCGACTGATCTCATCGTCCCCCTCCCCGGAATTCACGGAGATAAGGTGACTTGTGTACGTAGATGTGGTGGAAACTCTCTCCAACGACTTACCAACGCCTCACTGTTTCCATGCTACGATGCGTCGCCCCTGTTATCTTTGCCAAAGGTGGACATAGCGGCTATTGGGTAGGGGTTCATAATGCTTTTGCTGATTAGTATGTAGCCTCCTCCCCGATATAGGTGCTGTCACTGACATACGTAGAATTCGATGTTGTATATATCTGTTGGCAACCTCAAATCTTGACACTTGGGAGTTGAAGGCAATGTCTCTCTTCAGTGCTGGGATCAGTCTGTTGTCAGCTAGGAAGTGCCTTTATCGCTTGCAGCAACCTGTGTTGAAAATTAAGAGATGTGGTAATGTTTGACTTCACTTTCGTAAGTCTTCTGACGATTCTTATCTACCGTACTGGACCTGATACTGACAGTTCTAGACACACAAACGACTGCGATGCTGAGCTGACGAGAAACACATCTGCCTGTAATTGTAATGAGTGTTTGCTGGTGAACGCTTCTGCTCATAGGAATGAATTTTCTCTCTATAGCGGAGTGTGCACTGATTTGAAGCTTCCTGGAGGAAGTATCATACAGCCACTCGACTTTGACACCTCTGTGTTTCGCGAGCAGTGATCTTTCGGTTTAATGATCCAAGTACAGTTCGCCACCCGCCCTCACAGTAAGCTCCTGCAGAACTCCTTTCGAGTTTTGAGGCTAGGAGAGGGGCACTGGCGGAAGTACAGCTGCGGACGCTGGTCGTGAGCCGCACTGGACGCCCCGCGCCTCTCCCTGCATTCCACAAGGCTCTGGACGAGGGCCTTTCACGGGTGCAGCTGCCCCTGCTACCTGCCGGCTTATAGTGTGAACAATTCCTGACAACTCCACACCGCAGCTCGATCGCCCAGATGTGCATTTTATAGTTGACTGACCTTCGATGCATATTTCAGGACTTCAGCTTTCATGTCAATCCATGTCTGAGACTTGGCTGAAGCCGAGAATCCCTTCCAATTTTGTAATTCTTGATGATTACAGATCTGTGACATGTCACAGGTGTAATAGACGAGGGGTTATGTGTCATCACATATAGGAGCAAATTTATTCCCCAAAGTCGTATCCACTTCCAAAAACGAGGACAAACAGACCCAATAAATTTTCATTGAAATTAAACCTCTCAACGTAGAATCTACCTAATGTTGAACAGCATTCAAGCCTAGAATCGTGGCATGGATACATTATTGTAGCTGGAGGCACGAAGATAAATGTTCTAAACAAAGGTCCTTCCGTAGTAAAATTCACGCACATGTTTTCTTGCCCAAAACTTATAGAGATTCCTCTTGGGCCCACTCACCAGACAGCTGACCCTCATACATTCAGCGATATTTTCGGAACCAAATTTCCAGCTACAGTAATTCACATCGATCAGATTCCTGCACCTGACATGTTCACTCATGAGGCAATATTTATGACCTCTTCGATGCAGTGGCCAAAGAACGAACCGCAAGTGGCGACTCAAAGATTTTAAGCACATGAATATGTCTGAACCTACAGCTGATACCTACAGTATTTCTTGGCGGAAATAACTTACACATAATAAATTAAGTATGTAAATTCACTGAGAGCATTAACAATTTGTATGAGGAACACACACCTCTAAATAAAGTGAGAGCAAGAATAAAACATGTACCATGGCTTACAGGCCACCACAAAACACCTTATGAGTGTCAGAGACACAGCACACAGGACACACAAACGGGACATGACCTCTGAGTACCACCTCATGTACAAGCAACGACGTAAGCGATTTAGTCAATCAGCTAGAAATGCAAAACTCAGATGTGCCCTCTCGCTGACCGAGGATTCTTACAGACCCGCTGTTCTGCGGAAAGATCTACCAGGTCTAGGAAAAAGGCAAACATAAATATCCAGCTCAACCCCTACTTCCCATTGAGGATTTACGTGACTGTTTCGCAACGCCGACAGCTTTACTTGACAAAAGCGCAAGGGCGCCGACCACTGACTCCCTCAAAGTACCAGTGGCTGGCGTAAACGAAAAATTGACCTACGTTGGGTGTGTATGTGACTATGTCCGTCGCCACGGCTGCCACAGACAACTTCATGTTATAAATTATACAGCAAATGCTTTGTATCTATTAACGACCTTCCTGGATTTTACCTGTTCCCCTGGAAACAAGGGTATCAGTGGGGGTGCCTTAGCAATACATAATATATCAGCAGTGTTCCCAGTTGTGTTTTTGAGGGAATGGGACCCGTAGCTTTGTGTGGAACAGAACGAAATATTTCGCTACTAGGGACTATATATTTCTAAAAAGGACAATGGGGTCAGGTCCACCTAGCAGAAGCCGACAGGTGTCTGTTTCCTGCGGGAACCGGCAGTTTTCTCTGAAACATGGAAATTTATCTTGATAGCGATCTACCAATTCCTTCTAAGGAGACCACCCAGTAGAAGCCTGGATGTGTCTGCCTGTCAAAGAAAATGGTAACAATCGTACACTGACAGGACGAAGGTTCTTGGTGTAACATGTTGAGACAGATAGACTACGAGAATTACTCCAAATTGCTGGCCAGATTTCCTGCAGTCCCACTGGCTGCCATCAGAATAGGGCCGAAGCTTGAGTTTATATCAACCCTGGGCTCCCCTGCACACTCGTATTCACCCTAATTCACCCCACAGCTGTGATTATTTTCATCTCTGTGACCACCATGAAGCGTTCCTCATCCACCAGCAGTGCCAATGGCAAATGTCTGAAACTGAATGAAGAAGAATTGCCATGTGTGTGTAGCTGTGAAAGGAGAGAGAGAGAGAGACAGAGAAGCAGTAAGTAAGTATACCCACACACTGCTGCCAAGGGAACCAGCTAAACCATCCCAACATGCTGTGGCATAGGTGCTAAGACAAGCTTGAGATTGAAGATTATATGCAGCGCCTGTACACAAGTATTCGCCACGCTCCATAGCAGCCGATGTAAATTGTGCAGCAAACTAGCATTTGGCCTTGAGGACAGTGTGTGTGTGTGTGTGTGTGTGTGTGTGTGTGTGTGTGTGTGTGTGTGTACGTGAGTAAAGAATGTGTAAGACACAAATGACATTATTTTAAACATGAGTGCTTTTAAAGCGGTGTAGTTTAACATGGAGAATAACAAAATATATATAATAGTTGCATGAATCACCTGCACTAGAAGTAGATCATACCCCACAAACGACCAGTTACAATAGAGAGTTCCTATGTTGTTGTTTAATAAGCAGTTTGATACATTGTGTTTTTGCTGTAACACATGGAAGCAATATGTGACTACAGCTTTGTGCAGCTCCATACATTCTCTATTTATACCACGACTCTGAGGTCTATATCAGATGCTAAACCGACATTAACAGGTTTCAATCCATTGGCTCTCAAAGAAAGCTGATCATCGCATTCTACAAGATAAGCTGTTTCCATAACTCACAGGGTGGTGGAAATAAATACAGGGGCGGTGTTTTGACTGACAAAAATGTGGAAGACATACCAACATATGGAAACTGTAAGAGTTTACGGGAAAGTGAAGTGTTCCCAAACCGCTGTCTGAAGGTGATGACCTCCATATTTAACCTCATGTTCCACAGTGACAGGGTAGTAGATGTCTCAGTGTTCCATTTTCGAAAAGACCAAGAGCATTGATTCCTCATATTGCATGCGGGTACATGACCACTGTTTCAGTGTCCTATTTGTTGGTCATTCTGACCTAGAAATCTTTCACTTTCTTATAGCTTACAATGCACATTTTACCCAATTACTCGAGTTACAAACCACTGCTCACGACGACTTGCCACGTGCACAAAACGTCTCATCGCATTGGTCCCATGATTCTCTCAGCCAATGACACTGCAGTATGGTTCTCAGTTTCTGTATTGCTAAACCACTCCTCCATTACGCATGTGTGTGTGACATTGATGGAAATAACAAAACGAGCAATATCCCTCATGGAAACAGCTAAATGTCGAAACGTTCTGTATGCGTGCGATCCTAAGGATACGTGTATACCAAAAAGTCAGACCTCGTCCCAAACGTGCTTGTGCCTGCAGACTGCAGCAGCGGCTTCAGCGGTTTTCTTGGCAGATTCCAGCCCTTAAATGTCACTCAGGATGACCAGAAATGATAGCTGATTGAGTGTCCTGACCCCATAACCCTTCGATATAATCAGAATTACTACAACACTCTGTGTCGTTGAGGGTGCATTCATTTCTATGACTTACAACGTGCAGCCGTAACTGGAAGAGCTCTTGGTACTACAGCAGTCATGGTCTGATGTTTAGTAGTATTGCTCACATGGAGTGGGATATGGCAGTTTTGACTTGCCACCACATCTCTATAATGCAACCTCCTCCCACTATTGTGATACATACACACTACTGGCCATTAAAATTGCTACACCAACAAGAAATTCAGATGATAAACGGGTATTCATTAGACAAATATATTATACTAGGACTGACATGTGATTACATTTTCACGCAATTTGGGTGCAGAGATCCTGAGAAATCAGTACCCAGAACAACCACCTCTAGCCATAATAACGGCCTTGATACGCCTGGGCATTGAATCAAACAGAGCTTGGATGGCGTGTACAGGTACAGCTGCCCTTGCAGCTTCAACACGATATCACAGTTAATCAAGAGTAGTGACTGGCGTATTGCGACAAGCCAGTTGCTCGGCCACCATTGACCAGACGTTTTCAATTGGTGAGAGATCTGCAGAATATGCCGGCCAGGGCAGCAGTCGAACATTTTCTGAATCCAGAAAGGCCCGTACAGGACCTGCAACATGCGGTCGTGCATTATCCTGCTGAAATGTAGGGTTTCGCAGGGATCGAATGAAGGGTAGAGCCACGAGTCGTAACACATCTGAAATGTAACATCCACTGTTCAAAGTGGCGTCAGTGCGAACAAGAGGTGACCGAGACGTATAACCAATGGCACCCCATACCATCACGCCGGGTGATACGCCAGTATGGAGGTGACGAATACACGCTTCCAATGTGCGTTCACAGCGATGTCGCCAAACACGGATGCAACCATCATGATGCTGTAAACAGAACCTGGATTCATCCGAAAAAATGACGTTTTGCCATTCGTGCACCCAGGTTCGTCGTCGAGTACACCATCGCAGGCGCTCCTGTGATGCAGCGTCAAGGGTAACCGTAGCCGTAGTCTCCGAGCTGATAGTCCTTGCTGCTGCAAACGTCGTCGAACTGTTCGTGCAGATGGTTATTGTCTTGCAAACGTCCCCATCTGTTGACTCAGGGATCGAGACGTGGCTACACTATCCGTTACAGCCATGCGGATAACATGCCTGTCATCTCGACTGCTGTCCACCCCCGGTAGCTGCGATCTCAGCGTGACAGAATGTCAATCCTAAGGGCCCGGGATCGATTCCCGGCTGGGTCGGAGATTTTCTCCGCTCAGGGGCTGGGTGTTGTGTTGTCCTCCTCATCATCATTTCATCCCCATCGACGCGCAAGTCGCCGAAGCAGCGTCAAATCGAAAGACTTGCACCAGCGAACGGTCTACTCGACGGGAGGCCCTAGTCACACGTCATTATTATTATTATCTCGACTGCTAGTGATACGAGGCCGTTGGGATACAGCACGGCGTTCCGTATTACTCTCCTGAACCCACCGATTCCATATTCTGCCAATAGTCATCGGATCTCGACCAGCGCAAGCAGCAATGTCGCGATAAGATAAACCGCAATCGCAATAGGCTACAATCCGACCTTTATCAAAGTCGGAAACGTGATGGTACGCATTTATCCTCCTTACACAAGACGTCACAACAACGTTTCACCAGGCAAAGCCGTTCAACTGCTGTTTGTGTATGAGAAATCGGTTGGAAACTTTCTTCATTTCAGCACGTTGTAGGTGTCGCCACCGGCGCCAACCTTGTGTGAGTGTTCTGAAAAGCTAATCATTTGCACATCACAGCAACTTCTTCCTGTCTGTTAAATTTCGGGTCTGTAGCACGTCATCTTCGTGGTGTAGCAATTTTAATGGCCAGTAGTGTATGTATCATCAGTCCACTCTCATTCCCGAACTCACAATTGTATTGATTTCAGCCACTACTCCTAGAAGTGCCCAGTTTCCTTTATTGTTTACTGTAAATGCTAATACTCCACCCACCGTGACCAGATATCCCCAGATATCATGTTTAAAGCCATATTAAACCCAGCTCACACATCTGCAATTACCTCTTCTATTTACAGCTACAATTGTCTTCACGAAACACCCCAGTTTTCGTTTCATTACCTCAATGTTGTGTAGCTCCAGTTCTCGTTTTCGTACATATACACATTAACGGCACTTAGAGAAGTAATTCCCTTAATAGGGAATAGTTTAAGTCTGTTCGATACATTGGATCCTCACGTCAATACTCGTGGGAGTAAACAGTGTTTACAAGAACCAGTCCTAATTCAGTCATATTTACATTCGATGGTATTGCGGAGAAAAATATCCTAGATTGGGGAAATATGTTTCACTTCCTTTAACACAATTCCTCCTTGCCATACTTACATCATCTTTGTTGAAGTCAGTATTACGAAAATCCACGTAGTTTACAGCTGGATAATTAAAAATGAATACAGACAGAGCATAATTCATAATCTTCTCTCTGACTTGAGTGACTGCGAGGTTGCCATTTTATCAAAACGCTCCCAAACAGCACCAAATAACTATCAAAATACATCGAAACAGCAAAAACTGTTTCCGAAACTAAATCATCCACCATCACATTTCTTAGCTCCTCAACCACTACAAGAACCCCCCCACACTGACTTAGCTTTTCTACAGTACAGCTGACAAAACTTTACACAAGTCACCAATACATCTATGGAAACGACTTCAATCATAGACCATACTGGAGCACGACAGGTAAAATCACAAGGAGATATTTGCAAGTTGAGGCATTTCCACTACACTCTAAGTATAAATACAGATATCTGACAAGAACATGTTGTAACAGAATTTGACATATTCTGCGACATTTATCCATACCTTCCATATTTATCCATATGTAGATATACATATTGCTTACGAGATGTGGCTTGCAATTTCTGTTCATACTATCCAACTCTGATACGCAGACCAGTCATGGAGTTTACAAACTATTGCAAAAACATACATGCAAGTAAATGGATTACATTGGTAAGATATGGTGTCGACGCTTTTCTGTTTCAAACACACATATAGCAAAGCACAGTTGTTATGTTATTTCATGTGCTAGACCCTGAAGGTGGGACCTCCCAACGCCTCTTCTCTTCACATGACTGACACCTGAGGTGTCGTTGCCGTCGCACAGTGCACAACACTGACAAAACCCACACATGACGTGGATATATTTATTTATAATCTTGAACCTGGCTTTTCAACCTTATCACAACATGCTGTGTTGGCATAGTTGTGAAGAGAGAGAAAGAGACTGTGTGTGTGTGTGTGAGAGATAGACAGAGAGAGAGAGAGAGAGAGAGAGAGAGAGAGAGAGAGAAACAATAAATAACTATACTCACATGTTACTGCCAACAAAGAACACTGAATTTGTTAAAGATAGTTACCGAAATCCCCCTGCCCTCACGGTGAAACCATATCGCCGAGGTCATCGGGACTGCATCCACCCAGTCTAGCGTCAGTGATTGTGTTTCACAGAACTGCTGCTCCCAGTCCATTTCCTCTATCCGCTCCAGCATTTCATCGTCATCCACACACCGGTCTAGCTCCCCTATGGAAGCTGTAACAACAACAACATTAAGATGAACTGAATTTTTTTAAAATGAGAATATACTAGGAAATCCAATTTGATAAACACAGATTTACTTGTTATTCATCATTTGGATTTGCAGCTCCTTGTGTTTTCCGTGTTGAAAGTTAAAATTGTAGGATGTGAGATCCGCCAGTTATGCAAAAGCCGTTTTTTCTAAGTACCCAAACATGTTTCAGCACCACTGTGCCAACACCAGTGGGTTCTTGTCAGATATCTGTATTTATACTTAGAGTGTAGTGGAAATGCCTCAACTTGCAAATATCTCCTTGTGATTTTACCTGTCGTGCTCCACTATGGTCTATGATTGAACTCGTTTCCATAGATGTATTGATGACTTGTGTAAAGTTTTGTCACCTGTACTGTAATGTACTGTAATGTGTCTGTAATGTGAACATTCCTTTTGCTAAATGATTACAGAATTAAGTGGATATTTACTTCAAACATTAGTTCGTTTCTTTTGTTAATACCTTTACACTTGGTGTGCATGATTTTTCACGACCACTTGTGTATTATTTACTACCAGTAGCTTGTCATCCGCAACCAAACGATGTTGATAATAGAGTTTTTGGGAGTTAACCTATCATCAATAACATAATTTAGTTTGTCGCGATATTTCGCGCGTATGTTCGTCTCTACTTACGTCTTCATGTGGCAAGCCATTTTTTCGAAGGATCATGGTGAGGTGTAGTGATGCACACGTAAATGTCAGACTTATTTTCCCAAATAACGTCGTGAAAGCACTTCGCGCTTCACCAAAACACAGTATAATTGTGGTTGCTATGTGTCCGAGCCCAGTTGTTCACCAGAGAGTTCGGCGCCAAATTTGAATTTTGTTTACATTTTGTCTTTGTGTGTGTGTGTGTGTGTGTGTGTGTGTGTGTGTGTGTGTGTGTTTTCTGTACGCTCCTTAGCTGTTTGTGTTGTCCTTTACATGGTGTTCCTTTTGCGTGTAAATGGTGAGTCTTTGCAGAGCGCAGTGCATCCCTTGCAGAGTGTAGTGTTCATTTATAACCAGTTTTCCTTCTGCTATTGCTTTTTGTACGTGGAAGTTTACCTCAATAGTTTGCTATATAGGCTGTACCTGGGTTGTAGTATTCTTAAGTCTGTTTCTATTGTGGTTGGGTGGTGATTATGGGCTATGGGATGGTCAGCAAATGTGCTATGGGATCTGTTGCTTTTTAAAGCTCTGAAATGTTCTGAACATCTGGTTTTGAAGTTTCTGCATGTACACCGACTGGCAAGTGTTGCATGTGAGTTCATATATTCCTGACCTGCTAAATTTATCCGTTGGTGTTTCTTGAGTTCTGTACTTTTTCTGTGTTGTGTTCTCTGTCTTGTATCCTTTTTGGAGTCCTTGTTTCTTTAAAATGTTATCTATTCTGTGAACAATCTTGTTATTGTACATGAGTATGTGTCATTTCGTTTTGTGTGTGTGTTGTTTCTCTGTCGTGTCTTGTGTATGGTCATTGTTTGTGTTTTGTGTTGTTCTGTGTTGGGTGGGGATTTGTGTGTGTGTGTGTGGTATGTTCAGTTTTGTACTGTTTACATCTTTTTTTTATTTAACTTGTCTACCAAATGGATATTGTAATCATTTTCTACTGCTATTTGTTTTATTGTGTTTAGTTCTTGTGCGTAGTTCTGTTTGTTCACGGGTGTTCTGTTTAATTCAATGGAGCACGAAACTGAAGTTCGCTTCCTTATGTGTCAATGGGTGGTTCGAGAAGTTGTAAATGGTGGTGCTTGTAGTTGTCAGTTTCCTGAATATTGTGAAGTTGTCTGTGTTGTTTGTTTTATGTATGGTGAGATCTAGAAAATGTAGTTTGTTATTAGTTTCTGTTTCTAATGTGAAGTTAATTATTGGGTGTAAGTTGTTTGTTTCATTGTGTAGATGTTCTCTGTGTGTATGTGGTTCATCAATCAGGCATATTATGTCGTCGACATAACGGTACAAGTATATCACTTTGTAGTTTTTTGTGTTATTTTGTGTCAGAAGATCATGTTCTCCAGGTTGTTCATCAATATGTTAGTTAGGAGGCCACTAATTGGTGATCCCTTTGTCAGTCCTTCATGTTGAGTATAAAATTCTTTATTGAACACAAAATAATTTTGTGGTATCATGCTCTTGAGTACGGTTGTTACTTCATTGATGTGTGTGTCTGATGTGTTTTCTAGTCTTTTTAATCTTTGTGTGATGATGCTGATAGTTTCATTTATTGGAAAACAAGTGTACATTGATGTGATGTCAAATGGTAGTTGCTGTGTCTGGTATGTTTATGTACTTCATTCTGTCAATTAATTCATTTGAGTTTTCCAGGTTCCTGTTACTATCAAAGGGTTCAATTTTTTTAGTAGTGTGTCTGTTAGGCTTGATGGTAGAATGGAGCATTCCAGAAGTTAATAACAGGCCTTATCCTAGTGAACCATTGGTATGGAATTTAGGGTGGGTGGTTTTGGAATTTACTGTGTCATCCTCCTTACCTGGCCTTTTGAGAATGTGTTTTTGATGTTTTTCAGTGTCTGTTGGATGTTTCCTGGTACCTTGCTGTTGGGTCACTGGTCAGTTTTGTGATGTTGTTGTCTTTGAAAAAATCTGGTGTTTTTTCTGTGTATTCTCTTTCATCCATAATTACAGTAATATTCCCTTTTTCTGCTCTTGTTACTATGTCATTGTTCTGTTTTAATTTTTGTTTTAGTTTGTTGGCTGTGGTTTCCTCTGATGTTTTGTGATTAGAAATAATTGTGGGTTTGTCTGTTCTGATTATCTTCGTTATTTCTACAGCTACTAACTCTCTTGTCAAGTTTGCATTAAAAATTTGGTGTGTTCAGTCTTTTTGTTCCTTTATAATGTGTTCTGATTTCGTTATGAGGTTTTCTATTGTTTTGTGTGATATGTTTGTGTTAATGTTGTATTTTGGTCCTTCCTCTAGTAGGCTCATTTCTTGTTTGGCAAGATTTATGTCAGTTAGGTTAATGATTCTGTCATGGAATTTATATTGTTGGTTGTGATTGTTTTTAGTGGGTGTGTTTGTGCTGTTAATTATTCTGTTGAGTTTTCTGTTTTGTTTCTCCTGTTTTTCTTGCATTACTCTCTGTATGTATGCCTTTTCTCTCTCTGTTATTTCCTCAAAGTGAATTGGTATTGTAAATTTTTTGGCCAATTCTAAATGTGTTTGGTAAAGTTCAGTGTTGAGCAGTTGCTTTTTCATATATAATTCTCTAATTTCTTGCTTTATCCACAAAATCTCCACTTTCTTTATCACTTTCTTTGGTGCAGATGACATGCTATTCACAGAGTTTTTGATATAGGCTGGCATTACATTCTTACCTAGGCAGATTTTATTAAATTGTTTATTGAGAGTTGTCTTCTGAAGCTTCATTATGGTGTTCCTGTATTAGTTGTAGAGCTTGCTGGGAAATGCCTAGCTGCTCAAGGAGATATTCATCATTTGGATTTGCAGCTCCTTGTGTTTTCTGTGTTTGCAGTTAAAATTGTAGGATGTGAGGTCCACCAGTTATGCAAAACATCGGTTTTTCTAAGTACCCAAACATGTTTCAGCGCCACTGTGCCATCATCAGTGGGTTTCCGTTTTATTTACTCTGTAATTTGAACATTCATTTGCTAAATGATTACAGAATTAAGTAGATATTTATTTCAAACAATAGTTCGTTTCTTTTGTTAGTACCTTTACACTTGGTGTGCATGATTTTTCACGACCACTTGTGTATTACTTGTTACCAGTAGCTTGTCATCTGCTACCAAACGGTGTTGATGAGAAATTTTTGGGAGTTAACCCATCATCTAAAACAAAACTTAGTTTGTCGTGATATTTCACCCCTATGTTCGTTTTTACATACGTTTTCGTGTGGTAAGCCCTTTTCTTTCCCAGCATCATGGTGAGGTGTCGTGATGCACACGTAAATACCACACATATTTTCCTAAATTTTGTGTGCAATAAAGAATTTTATTCTCAACATGAAAGACTGCCAATGGGACCACGAATTAGTGGCCTCCTAGCTAACATACGTACACAGTACAAAAATGAACATACCACACACACACAAATCCCTAGCCAAGACAGAACAACACAAACAATGGCCACACACAACAGAGCAACAACACATACACAAAACGAAGTAGCACATATCACCTACAGTAACAAGACTGTTCACAGAATAGGTAACATATTAAATAAACAAGAACTCCAAAATAGGGTACAGGACAAAGAACACAACACAGATAAAGTTCAGAACACAAGAAACACCCACGGATAAATTTAGCAGGTCAGGAATATATGAACTCACATGCAACACTTGCCAATCAGTGTACATGCAGAATCTTCAAAACCAGATATTCAGAACATCTCAGAGCTTTAAAAAGCAACAGCTCCCATAGCACATTTGCTGACCACATTATAGCCCACAATCACCACCCAACTACAATAGAAACAGACTTAAGGGTATTAAAACCCAGACACAGGCTATATAGCAAACTCACTATTGAGGAAAACTTCGACATACACCGAGCGAGGTGGCACAGTGGTTAGCACACTGGACTCGCATTCGGGAGGACGACGGTTCAATCCCGCGTCCGACCATCCTGATTTAGGTTTTCCGTGATTTTCCCAAATCGCTCCAGGCAAATGCCCCGATGGTTCCTTTGAAAGGGCACGGCCAACTTCCTTCCCTATTCTTTCCTAATCCTATGAGACCGATGACCTCGCTGTTTGGTCTCTTCCCCCAAACAACCCAACACCTTCCACGTACAAAAAGCAATAGCAGAAGGAAAACAGGTCACAAATGAATACACTACACTCTGCAAGGGCACATTATTGAACACAAAAAAGGAAATTTACAAAAAAAACAACACTAAGAGATAAAGTCAACCCACACACACACACACACACACACACACACACACACACGCGCGCGCGCGCGAAAATTGAATGCACTGCACTCTGCAAAGACTCACCATTTACACGCAAAAGGAACACCATGTAAAAGACTACACAAATAGCTAAGAAGCGTACAGAAAACGCACACACAAAGACAAACTGTAAAAATGTAAACAAAATTCACATTTGACGCCGAACTCTCTGGTGAATAACTGGGCTGGGACACACAGCAACCACAATTATATTGTGTTTTCGTGAAATTCAAATTGCTTTCACGACGTTATTTGGGAAAATAAGTGTGATATTTACCTGTACATCACTACACCTCATCATGATACTGGGAAAAATGTCTTGCCACATGAAGACGTAAGTAGAAACGAACATAGACGCAAAATATCGCGACAAACTGAATTACGTTTTAGATGATTGGTTGCAGATAACAAGCTACTGGTAATAAATAACATACAAGTGGTCCTGAAAAATCATGCACACCAAGTGTAAAGGTATTAACAAAAGAAACGAACTATTGTTTGAACTAAATATCCACTTAATTTTGTAATCATTTAACAAAAAGAATGTTCACATTACAGAGTAAATAAAACGGAAACCCACTGATTATGGCACATTCGTCCTGAAAGACGTTTGTGTACATGGAAAAAACGGTGTTTTGCATAACTGGTGAGCCTCACATCCTACACATCTACTTGCATGGCTGCTGTGATAAGTTCGTCAGGGGTGGTGTAACAGACCCCTCGACCTCTTCGAAATCACCTACACAAGAAATTTACGATGTAGAAACGTATACAGTGGGGGCGCAAGTACGCGAAACACAACACTATGAATTTTTTTGTCGAGGATATGTAATTACGTGGCAGAATCTACACTGGAGACTGCTCAGACTGTTTGACCTGATCGCTTACACCAACCATTAAGCGGCCAATGTCATCAGAATCATGTACTGTAACAGGAAAAAAAGAACTGAAAATTTCTTTTAACGTAAATATATACTAAAATTTGAATATTAAATTTTGTACTTAAATGGCAGATGTGTTGGTGCAATGGTAAATATTCCAGTTTAAGAAAACCCACTCTTGATGGTGGCTGGAGCTATAGTTTCGTCCATGGATTTCTTGAACAGATGGTAAAAATCCGTCCTTGTAAGCATCTAACCACAAGTTTTCATAAAGTCTCTCACATTCCTTTTCCAAGCCATTTGTAGAGGACCAAACACGGACATATTGTATGGCTGTAAGATCTGAGTGGTGTGTGATGGAAAGGTAACAAAAATAATGTCATTTTCTTGTCTGAATTTAGAGCTTCTGGAGAGACATGGCTAGAATGTGAGTCCATCGACAGCAGAACAGGACAAGCAGGAGTAATGCGGTTAATAAAGTGCTTCAAGAACTCCAAGAAAATTTCCGAATTTACTCAGCTATTTTTTAACATTGCTACCTGGCTCAATGGAATAGCATTTTCCTTCAAGCTATCGGTGACACGAATCCCCTTGAAAATAAACGCAGGAGGCACTGTTTGGACCACAGATCTGGCAGCAATCACAACTGTTGTGGTCTCCCCCTTTTCAGCAGTTGTCTGCTGGTGGGCACGCTTCGCTCCTTTCGGTGAAACAATTTTCCTTGGCTTGTTCACCATTGATAATCCCGTTTCATCTAGATTCCAAATTAGATTTGACTTCGTCGCGAGCCCCGTTTTCTCATACACAGTATTTAGCACATCATAAAAATCGTTCAAATTAGAACGATTCGAAGCTGTGGCCCCGTGATATGATAGATTTTCTGGCTGACGTAAACTTAAGTCATATCGTTTCTTAAATGAACTGCACCAGTCCCATCTTGCCTTGTCTCTTTCTTCCCCAAATGGGTTGCCTTGAGGTCTCTTTGATGCTAATTTGTGAGTGTAATAACGCATATCATTCGCCTACAATCCGAAACCCAGTTCTTTCATTTCAATTGCATACTTCACCAATTTAGTTTCCTCTCCCTTTGTTAAAAAGAAGGGGCCCCCCTTTTTCACGAAAGCACAGTCCGCAGAATCGGCGCAGACTCTTAGTCTACCCTTTAGCGTATTGTAAGTGTTGTGGGCTGGCAGGAGAGCCAACCCGTATAAATGGAGGAAGCCAAAAGGCACGCGTTTAAGCTCACGCAGGCTGGCGTGAGGTCTGGAACAAGACAAGGAATTTAGACTTCAGAAAAAAGGAGGTAACTGGTTGAATACATAACTTTAATCCTTTAATGTTGAACGTAGCTCTTGTCTGTACATTATTTACAATATCAATAGCAACTGATAATGGCGCCTTGCTAGGTCGTAGCAAATGAGATAGCTGAAGGCTATGCTAACTATCGTCTCGGCAAATGAGAGGGTATTTTGTCAGTGAACCATCGCTAGCAAAGTCGGCTGTACAACTGGGGCGAGTGCTAGGAAGTCTCTATAGACCTGCCGTGTGGCGGCGCTCGGTCTGCAATCACTGATAGTGGCGACACGCGGGTCCGACGTATACTAATGACCGCGGCCGATTTAAAGGCTACCACCTAGCAAGTGTGGTGTCTGGCGGTGACACCACATTCCTCCCCCGCAAATCGGCGTACGGATGTGTTATAAGGCTTCCGCCCGCCGCGGGGAGGACCCCATGTTGATATATGCGACAAGGTGGGGAGCCTAACAACAGGCGAGGCTGTGCCACCCGCATCCTGCCATTCGGACCGCGGGGAGCTAGGGAACGCCTGAAAACCTGCTCCAGGGTGCACGCCAACATGCGGTGTATGCGCCCGTAGAGAGACAGGAGGGACCGAAGGGTCGACCTCCATCGGGCCGGGGCACCCGACGGGCGAAGACGACATATGGTCTGAATTTCTGCGCTGTACGTGAAGGTACAGGCTTGGCCGGATGAAAAAGCGATGTCAAAGGTTTGTGGTCTGTGATTATGGTAAAGTGACGACCATACAAGAAATCATGAAACTTGGTAACACCAAATACGAGAACCAATGCTTCTTTCTCGATCTGTGAATAATTTCGTTGCGCAGACGAGAGCAATTTGGACGCAAAGGCAATAGGGCGATCGTGCGATCCATCTGTGTGCGCAAGCACAGCACCGATCCCGAAATCCGATGCATCCACCATCAACAAAAGGGGCTTCTGGGGATCGAAACGCGTAAGGCAAGTATTGGAAAGCAACGCCGATTTCAACTGGCGAAAGGCGCGTTCGCATTCCGTCGTCCAGACGAACAGAACACTTTTACGGCGTAAGCGATGAACCGGAGCTGAAATGGAAGAGGCATGGGGAACATAGCGATGATAATAATTAATTTTTCCCAGCACACTCTGTAGCTGCTTCAAATTCTGTGGCGAAGGCAAGTCCTGTTTGGCACGGAGGTGCTCGGGACTGGGATGTACGCCTTGGGGATTGAGTACATGTCCCAGGTAGGGTAAGTCACGAGCAAAAAACACACATTTGTCCTTCCGCAAGCGAAGACCATTTTGTCGCAAGACGTGAAATAATGTTCTGAGATTGGCTAAATGTTCTTCTTCTGTCTTTCCGGAGATTACAATATCTTCCAGATAGTTTGCTGCAGTAGGGACCGACGCACAAACAGTTTGTAGATATTGCTGAAACAATACAGGGGCGGATGCACACCCGAATGGCAGTCGTTTGAATCGATACAAACCAAGATACGTGTTAACCACCGAAACGCGCTGGGATGCTTTGTCCACCGGTATTTGCAAGTACGCATCTGCTAGGTCCAGCTTCGAAAAATATTTACCCGGGCACAGTTTGTCAAGAAGATCTTCCGGGCGGGGTAAAGGAAAAGTTGCGATCACTAGTTGTGGATTCACTGTTGCCTTGAAGTCGACACAAAGTCTCAATTTTCCGGAAGGTTTTGGCAAAATTACTAAGGGTGATGCCAAGAGAGAAGCCTGCACACGTTCAATCACACCTTGTGATTCCAAATCGTGTAATGTTTTTGCGACCTCATCACGCAATGTGTGGGGAATATTGCGCGCTCTGAAAAATTTCGGTTGTGCGTTGACTTTCAGTTCCAAACGTGCTTTATAGTTCTTAGCGCAACCAAGGCCCGGTGCAAAAATGTCTGCAAATTCTTCACATAGACGAGAAACACTGTCTGAAGGCACAGTCTGGTTCACTGATAGGACCTGATTGACTATAGACAAGTTAAACAACTGAAATAAATCGAAACCAAACAAGTTCACTGCAGAAGAAGAACGAAGGACGTAAAATAACACAAGTTTTGTTTATCCCTTGTATGTTGCAAGAAGGCTGCACTGTCCTAACACAGGGATCGCTTGTCCTGAATAACTACTTAACTTAACATTTGTGGCACGCAACGGAGGTGTGCCCAGCTGCTGGATCATGTCTTGATTGATCAGTGAAACTGCAGCTCCGGTATCGAGCTGGAATGCGACCACTTTGCCGTCAATGTACAAGTCGACAAAAAGTTTATTGTCCTGTTGATGACAAGAGCGACTGTCTTGTGCAACGTGAACTGACACTGGTACAAAATCACTTGCGTCTTGACGGGATTTCCGGCGACGTCGACGCACACTATTTGTGGGACGAACACAGTCACTGTTAGAGAGAGTGGCACTGGGCGGAGTGGAATGAACTACATGAATTTCCATGGCCGAAGTCTCGCGAGCCGGAGTATCCTTGGTTCGATTCCGATTCCGGCGCAAAGCAAAGGGCCTGGAATGGTGGTGAGTGTCCGACCTAAGCTTTTTGTGGCAAACACTCTGAACATGTCCTTTTTTATTACAGAAAAAGCAAATAGCCTGGCGTGACGCGCAATTCTCACGCGAATGTCTAGTAGCACACTGCGGGCATGAGTTTAGCACTGCATTTGCTTGCCTGCGCGGCACATGTGGCCGAGAGCCTGGTGGCAGCGGCGCGGCCAGGCGCGAGTGCTGTTTACCGATCCGTGCAGCTCGCCCGGAGGGCCGGTTAACGTCACACATGGCTGGTGAAGTTTCAAATGATTCCTGAGCAAAGTCAAGTGTGTCTTGCCGATCCAATATGTCCACCACTTGTTGAAGGGAGGGATTGACTAGTTTCAAAATCTGTTCCCTTATACGAACATCAGAAACGGTCTGTGCAATTGCATCACGGACCATAGTATCTGAATAAGGGAGTCCACATTGACACTCAAAAGCACAATCCCTAGTAATGCCTTGCAACGTTGCAACCCACTCCCTATTAGTCTGACCTGCCGTACGTTTTGTACGAAAGAAGGTATACCGTTTTGCAACTACATTGACTGATTCTTTGAAATATGCATGTAATGCAGACAAAATTTCGTCGTAGGACAGAGTTGCTACGTCGCATTGGGGAAATAATTTGACTATCACACGGTACGTGTGCACCCCTACGGAGGAAAGGAGAAAAGGCTGCCGCTCATTACCTTGAATTCTGTAGGTGGCGAGATGGAATCCAAATTGGCGGGACCACTCCGTCCAGCTTTCCAGTGCAGCATCAAAAGGTCGAAAAGTTGGTGCAACAGCGTGTTGTGGCTGGGTTAGCGGTGGAGTGGCGGCTGCTGCATCGTTTTGCATTGCTCATTGACCCTAGACGAGCTGTCCAAGGGCATCCAATGAGGCCTGTGTCTGCTGATTCTGCAAGCGATAAAATTCGGACAGTACATCTGGAGATAGTGGCGAAGCCATTACACAAGTAAATCAGGGCAGTATAGTTAAGAACACAGAAAACCTCGTCGCCAAAATGTTGTGGGCTGGCAGGAGAGCCAACCCGTATAAATGGAGGAAGCTGAAAGGCACGCGTTTAAGCTCACGCAGGCTGGCGTGAGGTCTGGAACAGGACAAGGAATTTAGACTTCAGAAAAATGGAGGTAACTGGTGGAATACATAACTTTAATCCTTTAATGTTGAACGTAGCTCTTGTCTGTACATTATTTACAATATCAATAGCAACTGATAATGGCGCCTTGCTAGGTCGTAGCAAATGAGATAGCTGAAGGCTATGCTAACTATCGTCTCGGCAAATGAGAGGGTATTTTGTCAGTGAACCATCGCTAGCAAAGTCGGCTGTACAACTGGGGCGAGTGCTAGGAAGTCTCTATAGACCTGCCGTATGGCGGCGCTCGGTCTGCAATCACTGATAGTGGCGACACGTGGGTCCGACGTATACTAATGGACCGCGGCCGATTTAAAGGCCACCACCTAGCAAGTGTGGTGTCTGGCGGTGACACCACAGTAAGGTATGCCAAAATCTTTACTGGATCTATAAACTGACCAGCCACCCATTAATACCCTTCGTACAGCTTCTTCCAAAGCCTTTCTGCTGTACTGTTCTCCATATTTGCCTCTAGGTTCAGACATTTGTAACAAATTAAATCGATAAATACCTTAAGCCTTCCTTTACAAATGTCAGTATTGCATTCAAGTCAAGAAAGCACTTTCATTCGGCATAAGCACACGTAAAATACGTTCTTTTATTTGATTCACGCACTTCTAATACTGCTATACGCGCCCGCCACCGGCACAAAATCATTAAGAAATTCAATACTGGCAAAAGTGAATTTCGAGCTAACTATTGGTGTCAAAATGGTGAACAAGACCTTAAATTAAATAGTGGACTGTGAACAATCCATCAATAAATGTCTTATACTTACACTTCAGATTATGTCGGCAGTATCGATGAAAAGCCAGGAAGCTGTCACCAAACACGTGTTACACTGAAAATATTCTCAATTACACTGGAGAAAGTTCTACTACAGCCACAAGAATGCGCTACGGTATCTGTTTTCTCTACCACACATTGCTGATAGGTGCTGCCATCTGTGGTGCAATGTTCGTACTTAAAATCAGTTCGTACAGTTTTCCAATGAAAAGCTATGTATGGAACTGCGAAATAAGCCGTACTGTGAAATTTGCCGAGTTTGCACTACATAAAGTATGACCTCAGCAATAAGTATCTGAGTAAAGCAAAAATCGTAGTATAACGTGAACTCTATGTAACAAGGTAAATAAAGGACACTGTTCTGATCAGGTAGAAAAATAAAAGTGCATCACAAGTTGTCACACATAAGACCCACCACTACACATTAAAGTTCCCCACAATTTTACAATCAAGAATGAAGTCAGTGGAAAGTTCTGAGCCAGGGCAGACTCAGAAAGGCATTATGTGATATGTCCTCCACTGATAACTCATCTAGCATCTTCTTTGAAACAACACTGATTGGCAAATCACATGGCAAACTCAGGAAGGCAGTTATGTGATATGTCCTCAAGTGAAAACCCATCTAGCATCTTCTTTGAAGCAATGCTGATTGGCACATGATATGTAACATTGGTGTATGAAACAACGCATATTTTCAGTAGGTATGGACCCAGCAAGAAAGGTGGAATGAATTCATTAGTTGCATATCACAAATCCATTATTTTTAATAATGCATCTGCTGATGCCTCATTTGTAGCATCAGACAAGTACTGCACTTTATAATGCCATGAAAGCCCAGTTCCTTTCTACTGGTAGCATGGCACATCATATTTATGTACTAAAAACTTATTGCCCAATTCATTTGTAGTCATGGCCACAGTACAAAGTTGGCATCACTAATGTCCATCTTCCCTTGAACAAGTGTGCATGTGCCTTGGTGATAGTAATTATCTCCCTCACAAAGTCCAACTAAACTGACATGAAACATAATAGAACATACTTTACAATCTATAATTGAATAAGCCGTATAAGGCAAAATAAAATGTTTGAAATATCAGAAGTTAAATTTATGATAATTTTGGTAAACATTTCTGGAAAGCAGTGATCAATTAATTGTTATATTTTGACTAAAGTTCAGTCTTGATCACATCATGTATGTTTTATTGATATAGGTAACTGATTTTGGTTCTTTCTACAAAACCATCATCAGACCTGTGGATAAATTTTAAGAAATACTAGATACCAATCTTTAAATAAAATGAAAGTGTCTAATGATGTCAAAATTTAACAAGATAAAATAAAATTAATTATACCCATGGCTCCCTTAGGATGGTAGGTGGAGCTCTCCTCGCTGCTACACAGTCAACTCATGGTTATGAGTGCTGAGCATGAGCTTAAATATGCAGAGGCTCCGCCTACTTCCTGTCACACTACTTCACAACTGCCAATCAGCGTTCATAATATGACGCCATCGTCAAAGTATAAAAGTAGGAAATACACTAATAACATAAAATTGATTCATTTAAATGTCTGATTAACAGATAGTTAGTATGTCAACAGCTTATTTATATTTTGGATAAAAGCAGTCAACTACGATGTGTAATACACTCCTGGAAATGGAAAAAAGAACACATTGACACCGGTGTGTCAGACCCACCATACTTGCTCCGGACACTGCGAGAGGGCTGCACAAGCAATGATCACACGCACGGCACAGCGGACACACCAGGAACCGCGGTGTTGGCCGTCGAATGGCGCTAGCTGCGCAGCATTTGTGCACCGCCGCCGTCAGTGTCAGCCAGTTTGCCGTGGCATACGGAGCTCCATCGCAGTCTTTAACACTGGTAGCATGCCGCGACAGCGTGGACGTGAACCGTATGTGCAGTTGACGGACTTTGAGCGAGGGCGTATAGTGGGCATGCGGGAGGCCGGGTGGACGTACCGCCGAATTGGACAACACGTGGGGCGTGAGGTCTCCACAGTACATCGATGTTGTCGCCAGTGGTCGGCGGAAGGTGCACGTGCCCGTCGACCTGGGACCGGACCGCAGCGACGCACGGATGCACGCCAAGACCGTAGGATCCTACGCAGTGCCGTAGGGGACCGCACCGCCACTTCCCAGCAAATTAGGGACACTGTTGCTCCTGGGGTATTGGCGAGGACCATTCGCAACCGTCTCCATGAAGCTGGGCTACGGTCCCGCACACCGTTAGGCCGTCTTCCGCTCACGCCCCAACATCGTGCAGCCCGCCTCCAGTGGTGTCGCGACAGGCGTGAATGGAGGGACGAATGGAGACGTGTCGTCTTCAGCGATGAGAGTCGCTTCTGCCTTGGTGCCAATGATGGTCGTATGCGTTTTTGGCGCCGTGCAGGTGAGCGCCACAATCAGGACTGCATACGACCGAGGCACACAGGGCCAACACCCGGCATCATGGTGTGGGGAGCGATCTCCTACACTGGCCGTACACCACTGGTGATCGTCGAGGGGACACTGAATAGTGCACGGTACATCCAAACCGTCATCGAACCCATCGTTCTACCATTCCTAGACCGGCAGGGGAACTTGATGTTCCAACAGGACAATGCACGTCCGCATGTATCCCGTGCCACCCAACGTGCTCTAGAAGGTGTAAGTCAACTACCCTGGCCAGCAGATCTCCAGATCTGTCCCCCATTGAGCATGTTTGGGACTGGATGAAGCGTCGTCTCACGCGGTCTGCACGTCCAGCACGAACGCTGGTCCAACTGAGGCGCCAGGTGGAAATGGCATGGCAAGCCGTTCCACAGGACTACATCCAGCATCTCTACGATCGTCTCCATGGGAGAATAGCAGCCTGCATTGCTGCGAAAGGTGGATATACACTGTACTAGTGCCGACATTGTGCTTGCTCTGTTGCCTGTGTCTATGTGCCTGTGGTTCTGTCAGTGTGATCATGTGATGTATCTGACCCCAGGAATGTGTCAATAAAGTTTCCCCTTCCTGGGACAATGAATTCACGGTGTTCTTATTTCAATTTCCAGGAGTGTAGTTGTGCCCTCTACGGGCAACCTTAATACTATTACAGTCCCAGTTACATCAAAGATGTGAAAGTCCTTGGCGTTGTGGTATATATCGATTATACCGAGTCACCTATATCACAATTGCATCTTTGTTGGTTGCTGCAGTTTTTATAGCAATATTCTTTATAGCAGTAGGGTAACAGCCAAGAGTACGTTCCACATTATGTATATCTGAATAACTGATGAGACTGTTGATTAAATTTTTTTTAAAAACCATCGATCTAATAGTTTTTATAATAATCAATGTCAATTTAATAATTTTTTTTATGTTGTGCAGCATATTTTACATACATTGCTTTTGCCATGGGTATAACTAGTCTTATATTTTTTTAAAAAAAACAAAAGAGTAGATGCTTTTATTATAAAACTTCGTCCACAAGGTCGTAATAATATTTTTCGCGAAAATCTAATTGTTCATTGAGCAGCATTGATGACTTGGTTTTCAAATGAGCATATATCTCATTTTTATTTATATACAAATATACCCATTAATGAGATGATTAATATAATTAGGGAGAACTTAATACAATACAAAAATATGACTAAAGACGAAATAATCGAATTTATAGAACTGCTTGAATGCACTTTAGATTACAATTATTTCTCTTTTAATACTAAAATCTATTGTCAGAAAGATGGCTTAGCAATGGGAAATTCTTTGGCTGGGACAGTTGCAGACATTTTCGTGAACCGCATTGAGACACAATTCCTGAAAAATAACCCTGATATCGCAAATAAAATCATATATTACAAGCGATATGTAGACGATACATTATTGCTTTATAATGGTTCAAAAGATGAAATTGAGAAACTTGCTATAAAATTAAACTCTATGCATCCGAAGTTACAATTTACAGTTGAGCATGAAAATCGAAAATCTATTAACTACCTAGATCTCACTATAACTAATAACAATGGGAAACATTTATTCACCATATACAGGAAACCGACAACCACTGATATTATTAATGCCACACCAGTGTTCGGTTTACACTGCGGAGCTTTACGCTGTTCGCCAGGCTGTCCACTACATCCGCCGCCATCAGCGGATACAGTACGTTATCTGCTCAGATTCTCTCAGCTCTCTCCTCAGTCTCCAAGCTCTTTATCCTGTGCACCCTCTGGTCCACCGGATTCAGGACTGTCTGCGCTTGCTCCACCTGGGGGGCGTCTCGGTGGCGTTCCTCTGGCTCCCGGGACACGTTGGTATCTGTGGAAATGAGGCGGCCGATATTGCAGCCAAGGCTGCAGTCTCTCTTCCTCGGCCAGCTATTCAATCGATTCCCTTCGCCGATCTACGGAGCGTTCTATGTCGACGTGTTGTTCATTTATGGCACGCACATTGGTCGACACTTACCCATAATAAATTGCGGGACATGAAAGCTCTTCCTTGTGCTTGGACCTCTTCCTCCCGAACGTGTCGTCGGGAGGAGGTAATTTTAACTAGACTCCGGATAGGGCATTGTCTTTTTAGCCATCGACATCTTTTAAGCGGCGATCCTCCCCCGCTTTGTCCCCACTGCTCTCAGCTGTGGACGGTAAGACACCTTTTAATTGAGTGCCCCTATTTTAATCCGTTACGCTCCCGTCTACAGCTATCGCCTGATATATCGTCGATTTTAGCAGATGACACGCGCTCAGCCGACCGCGTTCTCAAGTTTATTAATGCCAGTGAAATGACGTCAGTCATTTGAAGCTTTTTTCGGGGACAACCAACCCCTTTTTGTGGTGGATTTTTAAGCCTTCCTTCTGCTTTTAGTTTCTCCAATTTTATGACTTTCGTTCCCATTGCTGCTGGTTTTCAATTTC
This sequence comes from Schistocerca serialis cubense, assembly GCF_023864345.2. NCBI lineage: Eukaryota > Metazoa > Arthropoda > Insecta > Orthoptera > Acrididae > Schistocerca > Schistocerca serialis. The sequence goes on from NC_064643.1 coordinate 62,616,943, forward strand.
GGCTTTTTACTGTTTCCTAAGTCACGGACCGGGCGCTAATGACCATAGAAGTTTTGCGCCCTAAAACAAAAAACAAAAAAAAACTAGGGCTACAAAAGAATAAATGAAATAATATTTGTGTACACACACCTACGATGTTTCACTATTTTACCAAGCTACACACAAAACACTAGCCATTATTAAGTTACTACAGAGATATATAAGGACACGCAAAACATTAACTATAAACACATGTGAGGAAACGAAACCAGTGAGCTGCGGACACATATTAGGACAGAAACAACCATCGTTAGTCTAATTAAAGAAGAGTTTATTAAATGCATCAGAGAATTAGCTGCAAAAGAAATGCCATTAGAAAGTCATTAGGCACCAGTCAGTTATAAAACAAAGCAAATGGCAAAAAGATTAATTTAAGTGGTTAACGTAACTTACTGATTAAATAATGTTACAAAGGACCTATTTTGTTGCCTTACCTTCACCATTGTTGTTTAAGGAGAATCAGAATACAAACGAAAGACGACTTAAGTGAAGGGAGCAGTAAAAAGAAACAGACACAAATGAAGTAGCAGACATTTCCTTTTATTGCGCCACCTTTATAATTTCTCATGACTTTACCAAATCGTTATCACCTTTCTCCTCATTTTTCTTTAACCATAGCTTCATATAACTTTAGTTTCATACATTGACCATTTCAAAATAACATCTTTATTTCCTTATCTTGTTTCCTCTGTCAAAATGCCACATAACGTATGGTCAAATAACATCTTTACTTCATTTGCATATTTCTCGACTATTAATATTCTTCAGTACCACACACTATTCATTAACCTCCATAGAATTCTTCTTGCTTCTTCAAAACCACCAACAATGCAAACAGTTGGAAAAACCTAAATACATACAATCAGCCTATACCGATTTTATCTTACTTCCTCAAAACTACCAGCATTACAACACAGCTAGAATAGCTGAGTACATAAAATCCATCAAATACTAAATTTCTCAGGTGCACTGAGTAAAATGAAAGTTACCTTCCTCCTGTCTGATATTTATCCAGGCTTATGCTGCCATATATTATAATTTACCTAAATTCACTATGTCCCTAAACCCTCGTTTTCACTAAATGTTATTGGTTCTGTAAGGCTGAAAAGAATAATCAGAAGCAGACATCTGTACATAAGGTCCATTTATAACATTAAAATTTAAACTCTGCCATGGTAGAAAAAATTTATTTTAAAAGAAAAAATGCAAAGTATGGCTTATTTTACAAGAACAAAAGGTAAATGTATTCTGTATCTTCGTTGCTTTTCTTCCCTGTACAAGTCTTAAAATTTCCTTTATGAGTTACTTCCATCATGTGAGTGCCATTATTTGTTTCTGTGTGGCATAAATACATATTTTACTTTAACTTTCCTTGGAGTTTTACTTCTCTTTAACATACAAAAAAGACCATTCAATTCACAGCAAAGTACTTTCAACAAACATATTATTCACTATATTACAATACAATATGTCTGGATAAGAATACATCAGTAAAAAGTATAGCAAAGCTAATTCCCTCGTCAGAAATGGACAGTTGTATGGAAGAATCTAGCTATGTAGAACTATACAGAAAATTAAAAATGACCATCAGTTGTTTACAGCAAATCACGTTAAATATTTATTTTTTTCCAAAACATATAAACTGTTCTGTCACGAAACGCTTGTAATTGAAATTGTCATTCTGGGGTGTACTGGTAGCCTCTTTGTTACGCCGCACTGGCAGTCCACTAATTTGTCAGCGAGAGAAATTTTGTTCCTAGAATGTTTACCTATGTGTCGTACATTTCTATGTTCATTTAAACTATCTGCATAGGAATGGCCAGAACAATTACCATCAATACCTCGATTACATTTTCTTACGATTTCTGCGAGCTTATCATACATCATATTTACTTCTCCTATCTGTTTTTGATTAACTTTCATCTAACCAGCGGCAAATTGCTTCAAAATTTCAGACTTTCCCGTCTCTGAAAAAAGAACAGGTAAAATGTCCGAATGCGTGTTTGAGCTGATCGACAAAATCGTTACATTCGCAGTAAGTTAGTCATTTTTCCCAAAAACAGTACCGAACTGTTCTTTTTTAATTGTAATGTCAATGCTTTGTTTGGTCACCTGTTTCATGAACACTAACATCAGGCTGCTCATACTGTTCATTTACTTGTAAGATCACGACACTCGGTGTTACGCTATTTGTTTTGACTAACAATTCTTCTTTGTTCTGGTGTTGATTTACTTCAATATTCAAAATCGTCTCATCTACCTTTTTATTTGATTTTGAATGTGTTTTCGACACTGTTGTGTTTCATTATTATTTTATCCGGTCTCAATACGATTGCTTATGTGCTGAAAGTCATTCCATTTCCTAATTTAAGGTAGCGAATTCTGTAACTGTGATTTCCTCTCCTCCTGTGACCTATTGTACTCATCCAATGCCATACTCGTCTGTCCCAGTGATCTATTACACTCATCCTGTGACTCATTATAATCATCCCGTAATTTAATAAATGTTTCATGTGACTTTCTTATCGTATCTTTCAGTGACCTATAATACTCTTACTGTTTCCTCATTATCTCTAGCACCAATTTTGCAGTTTGGTATTCATGATGTCAGTGCGTAAAAAAATGGAAAACAACACAAAACTTTTAACTAAACACTGTTCATCAAAAGAATAAATTTCCAGATAATGAATAACTGATAAAATTTCTGAATATGTCAAATACAAACACTAAAAATCTGCACAATGGCTCTGTCTGCACACTTGCTTTAAATCAGAATCGTGAAAATGTCACTCAGATAGCCAACGAACTCTCGCAAAACAGCAAAAATCATGAAAATACAAATGATAACACATAGAGAAACTTATACAAGGTTCTTACACTAATGTCAGCCAGCAAGCAACATGTACGCAGATTATTGTAGGAAGTGGTTGTTGTGACTTCATTATCGAGACAGTACTTCCAAATGACTACGAAAGTCAGTGAAAGTTCCTAGAACCTCGCATCCTAGGCAAAGGGTTTGCCGAGTGTAGTTTGTATAACTGGAGTAAACTAAAATCAGCTGATTTCCTATATTCAACTTCGTGCATGTCTGTTTTTTAATCTTGAACAATGCAAGTAATGTACTCGCAAAAACATTATTTGATAATACATGTCGCCAAAACTATCTGAAATTGTATAGCTGTGTTTGAACAAACCTCTACCAAAACAATCAGGAAACTTAGAACCGTATGCTGCAGAAACTACCCTGTGCACTTCTGTGTTGCGCCGTCCAGCGCACAGCTCTACAGTGTGTCACGTCATAATACGTGACTTGATGTTCCATCAAACACAACTAACAGAATAAAAAATGCTGCATTACATTAAAAATTGAATTTTGAAAGGATAAATAACCAAAATGTTTCTGTGAAAACGCTTTGTGATTCTACATATGCAAACTGACTAAATAAAGTTCCAAACACTAAGTGGTGCACATGCAAATGTAACACTGCTCTCTAAGGAGACTGTGCAATAGGAAATACAACACCTAAGCTAAACCTGATATTAATTTTCAAATGCAACGCTGAACTACGCGTGATCCTACTATCGCCACTGTGAGGTAAAACCGTCCTAAGAAATTGTCATGGCTTACCTTGGACCAGTTCACACAGGTAGGGGCGTGAGGGGGACGCTTGGCTGTGGCGAGTGAGGGGCGTGGCCTTTGCTACCACGTGACAGAGATATTGCCCACATAGAGAGGAAAGATATGCTGCTTCACCCAGTAAACTGGAGATAGCAGTCGTTGCCAATGCCAAGGACAACGGATTCTTCTTGTGGAAGATGGAACCAGAGGATTTCAGGGATCTTAGCGCCCTAGACCACAAGTTGCACAAAGGCTCCTTCACAATAACTGAGTATATCTGGCTACTCATTCCACCCGATAAGCCAGTAGGCTAACGGGAAGGAACAGTCGTAACATCCAGCAACCGAAGATTTGTCAAAGCACTCCACAGAAGCTGAGAGGTGCTGGGGTAAGAAATCTGCCGCTAGATAACATTACAGTTTTCTCTGTCTAGTGTGATACAATTCTTCCAGTAAAAAGTACTAATGAGAAAGCCTTACTTGACATGTGACTCGGAATTACAGCTGAGAAACATAATTTCTGTTAACGAGTACCAAGTAAATTGTGGATTTGCATGTCTCTGGCAAAACCACTTGACTAAGGATAGAAAATTTAATGCTGAAGCCACATGTCAACAACAGGAATAGTGTTCAATTTTTTCGTATCTTCTGTTGCTGCTTGTGCAAATTTGTATTGCAGTAAACATTACGCGTTTCCATTTGTGTTGTTGTGCTTTCTCAAAATAAGGTTCTGTTACTGCAATAAGTAACATAGAAAACCTGAACGTCTCAGCTAGACAACAGTGTAACTGCACAGATTGAACATTGTTCGTCCAGACAAATAATGAAGAAGAAGCTATTTTTTCAAAGATAAGGTAAATAATTGTGTAATAACTGCTCCAAAAATATGCAAAATGGCGTTTTACTTCATGTACACTCTTTGCATCAAGAAAGCCCGAATATATAAGCATAAAATAGGAAGCATAAAACATCCGGATCACAGAATATTTTAGTTACATCAGTAGCAGAATCCCATTTCTCATTCACTGGAACACACGCCATTTATTCGCCAATATGTGAACGAAATTAGTCGTTGAATGCTTCGTGAATGAAACTGTTATTGTAGACAAGAATAATATACGTGAAAGTATATACCTAACTCTGGCTCTGCATCTCCGATTTACCTCTAGTTTTAAAATGAAAATAACTCTTAACGAAATATTAACTTAAAAAGTGATTGTAACTGACTTTCTAAACCACATGTAAAACACGAGCCGTAATGTTAACCGTTGTTCATCGCGGCCAAACGTCAAAGTCACTTACTTACTCGCGACTGGAAAGCGATATAGCACTCCTTCCACTGACAAAAAGAATTTCGATATATATATATATATATATATATATATATATATATATATATATATATATATATATATATATCGCACACAGCAACCCATATCCTGAAACCCCCCAAACGTAAACTGGCCAGCGACTGCATTCTTCATTGCAAACTTTTCAAACTAAGCCGAGTAGTATACTTGCAAGCATTTTGTAAGTGTCACAATAACTATGGGCAATACGAAAGTAAAACCAGTTCGCTATCAAGCTGTGATGTCAGACTATAAGATGTCGAAAAATCATTCTTTTTGCTTTTTGCCGAATAGTTTCTCAAACCGGATGAGAAAGACAGCTTAGCGGAGAACACGCTCTACCCCGCAACAGTTCCTTTTCAGTTTTTTGAGAGAAAAAGTAGAAGTTTACTGAGAAAGTACCTATAGAGATGGATGTAGCTTCGCTTCATCTACACTCATGCTCATAAATTAAGGATAATTGCAGAATGTGGTGCCACACAACGTGGCACCACACAAAACTTGCACTAATAGCATAGGCAGATAGGGAACACACACGATACAGTCCACGGTATTAGTGATAAGTTGAGAAAACCATCCAGAAACAGATGTGCTACAAAAAGCCACTATTTCCTGCGCATGTACCCCGACGTTAAGATGGATGTGATAACCATGCACAGGTACACAGGCCACACAACGGGTTGACATGCTCTGGATCAGGTGGTCGAGCAGCTACTGGGGTATAGCCTTCCATTCTTGCACCAGTGCCTGTCCGAGCTCCTGAAGTGTCGTAAGGGTTTGAAGACCTGCAGCGATACGCCGACCAAGGGCATCCCAGACGTGCTCGATGGCGTTTAGGTCTGGAGAACAGGCAGGCCACTTCATTCACTTGATGTCTTCTGTTTCAAGGTACTCCTCCACGATGGTAGCTCGGTGGGGCCTTGAGTTATCATCCATCAGGAGAAAGGTGAGACCCACTGCACCTCTGAAAAGGTGGACATACTGGTGAAAAATCACGTCCCGATACATTTGACCTGTTACAGTTCCTCTGTCAAAGACATGCAGGGGTGCATCAATCATAATCCCACCCCACACCATCAAACCACGACCTCCATACAGGTCACTTTCAAGGACGTTAGGGGTTTGTACCTGGTTCCTGGTTCACGAAAGATGAAAGCCCGGCGAGAATCACTGTTCAGACTATACCTGGACTCGTCCGTGAAAGTAACCTGGGACCACTGTTCCAATGACAATGTACTGTGTTCTTAACACAAGGCTTGATGGGCTCTCCTGTGACCAGGAGTCAGTGGAATGCACGTTGCAGGTCTCTGGGTGAATAACCCATGTCTGTTCAGTTGTCTGTAACCTGTGTGTCTCGAGACAACTGTTCCAGTGGCTGCGGTAAGGTCACGAGTAAGGCTACCTGCAGTACTCTGTGGCCATCTGCGGGCACTGGTGGTAAACTGCAGACGTCCCATACTGTAGAGCCTGAACATGTTTCCTGTCTGCTGGAATCGTTGCCATAATCCTGAGATCACACTTCGTGGCACACAGAGTGCCCGTGCTACGACCTGCTGTGTTTGAGCAGCCTCCAGTCGACCTAGTATTCTACCCCTCATAGCGTCATCAACATGTGTTCTTTGAGCCATTTTCAACACACAGTCACCATTAGCACATCTGAAAACATCTGCACATTTACTTGCTGCACCATACTCAGACATGCACCAACACACCTCTGCATATGAGGACTGCTGCCAGCACCGCCGTGCGACGAGCGCAGGTCAAATTCACAGGCAGGCCACTCCATTCACATGATATCTTCTGTTTCAAGGTACTCCTGCACGATGGCAGCTCGGTGGGGCCATGCGTTATCATCCATCAGGAGGAAGGTGGGACCCACTGCACCCCTGAAAAGGCGGACATACTGGTGCAAAATGACGTCCCGATACACCTGACCTGCTAAGTTCCTCTGTCAAAGACATGCAGGGGTGTACGTGAACCAATCATAATCCCACCCCACACTATCAAACCACGACCTCCATACGCATCCCTTTCAAGGACATTAAGGGGTTGGTATCTGGTTCCTGGTTCACACCAGATGGAAACCTGGCGAGAATCACTGTTCAAGCTATACCTGAACTCGTCCGTGAACATAACTTGGGACCACTGTTTCAATGACCATGTACTGTGTTCTTGACACAAGGCTTGATGGGCTCTCCTGTGACCAGGGGTCAGTGGAATGTACCTTGCAGGTCTCCAGGTGAATAAACCATGTCTGTTCAGTCTGTAGACTGTGCGTCTGCAGTGACTGCAGTGTGCAGTGGCTGCAATACGGTCCCGAGAATGTCTACCCGCAGTACTCCATGGCCGTCTAAGGGCACTGATGGTGAGATATCGGTCTTCTTTTGGTGCTATACACTGTGGACGTCCTGTACTGTAGTGCCTGGACACATTTCCTGTTTGCTGGAATCGTTGCCATAATCTTGACATCACACTCTGTGGCACACGGAGGGCCCGTGCTACGACCTGCTGTGTCTGACCAGCCTACAGTTGCCCTAGTATTCTACCCCTCATAACGTCAGCAATATGTGTTCTTTGAGCCATTTTCAACACACAATCACCATTAGCACGTCCGAAAACGTCTGTACACTTACTCGCTGCACCGTACTCTGATATGCACCAACACACCTCTGCACCAACACACCTGCTGCCAGCGCCATCGTGCGACGACCGCAGGTCAAATGCACCGCATGGTCATACCCCGAGATGATTTAAACCCTCAAACCGCCCACCAGAGCGTTGTTTCATCATTGTGACGGTAGAAATCCCCGTTACTAGACGAATATTTTTCTAGTATGCAAGGATTGCTTTGTGGAGAGCGAGCGTGCTACATGGTGCGCGATTCGCGGAAGCGCGTGGCGCGCCCGCGCGAGATTTGCAACGGTCGCCGGGCGGCCACGTGGCCCGCAGCTTGGGGCATTGTTTGGTTTTTCGCGCATTACGCGAAAACTATGTAACTTACGGTGGAGAGCGACGCGGCAGTGGATTGTGGTCAGCAATATGCACCTTCTGAAAGATCGATCTTTATTTCAAGTCACGAGACGCAAAAGTTATAGTAACCTTAAAATCGGTTAACATCACGAATACTGAAAGATTAATAAAAATAGTAAATAATAACTTACAGGGATGAGCGAGCACTCATTAAAAACGTTTCGTCATAGCGGATCGTGTGCCGTAGTCATATGTTAATATTCATAAATAATTAAGCCCGTAAAGAGCAATAAACAAACTTTGAGGGAAAATTGTTTACACAAAATTCAATAGAATATTCATGACGTAAAGAACGGCATTATATAATATTTTGGGTGGCACCACACGTATTTTAAACTAGTTGAGTTATTCTATACACTTAACTTGCAATAGTTTTCATTGTCTGCAAATTATTATTAACATTTATCGCTCATAATTAATTAATTATTATAAATATGAAGATTGTGAGCAGCGCAATGTGTAGATGGCTGTAGATTACGTCTAAAAACGATTCTATATGCAGTTCTATGTTAAAACTTTGCAGCACAGATGTCAACAAACATATTTGCGCTAAGTGGCGAAGTTTTGCAGAAACTAAAACTTGATTTACGGGCGATAGAATAATCCTAGAAATTAATGTAGTATAGCAAATAAGATGTACTTTTAAGCGCGGTTCCGATGGTGTACTTATTTCTGTCGAGGGATGTATGTATCAGAATTTGTAGTCTTAACTGGTGAGACTGGTGCTTAAATAACCAGGGGTTGGACATCCGAGCCTATATAAGCGAGCGGCCATCTTGGACACGGGTCAGTCGTTGGCCAGTCGTTTTGGAGGGTGGGTGGCGAGCGAGCCCCACTTGAGGGTGGCCCATGTGGGCGTTTGTGTAAGAATTTTTCGCGCCGATTTATATCGACAAAGAGTATTGTTTATACTGCAAGTGTGCAAGCATATATTTGGTGAACTGGAAGTGCTACGATTTTTTGTGTGAGTACGATTTACGAGGTATATATCGTCGTAAATGAAGATGTGGTGAACTGTGATTCCGCGCCAAAATTGTTAGAACAAAGAAGACAGTGGGACTTGTGGTTCTGTTCGAATTAATTGAATAACTTTCGATTATAGCAGCCTACATTACTGCTATTGGGGGCTCGGAGTGAAATTATTATTAAAGTAAAACTGTAAACCGTCTCAGCAGTGATAATTTCATTGTGTGAAAGAATAGGACAACGCCAATAAATAGTGATTGAACTGTCGTGAAAAACTGATTTTAATATAATAATCGCCTAATTCTTGTTCCCTAGCATAAACTGTACTTATGTCTGAGTGAATGATTAATTCAAAAATATAACAAATGCGCGGGTGTGGAAGTGTACTAATGCACCAAGTGTGGAAATCATCCCCTGAGACTCACGTGAGAGCCAAAATTTGCACTAACATTTTTTAACCAACATTTGTATATGCACATTCGTGTAAAAACGCTCCAACCGCACTTCTTCTTAAATATTTACCGCCCCGTCGGACCATGTATCAGCATTATCTTTAATTTATGAGCATGAGTGTACATAAAACAAATTGTTGTTGGGGCGCATCGGAAGACTACAGAAAAATGAAATGATCGTATGGCATTGCCGGCCGGCAGGCCCCATCCGCGGAAGTTTGGTCCCCGAGTGCAGGCCTCATTACAGTCGACGCCTCATTGGGCGACTTGCGTGCCTGTGATGAGGATGAAAGGATGATAAGGACAACACAACACCCAGCCGACGAGTGGGGAAAATCTCCAACCCAGCCGGGAATCGAACCCGGGCCCGATGCGTGGCAGGCAAGAACGTAACCAAGCACTACAGGTTCACGGAAACAGCAGCGAGCGACTTGGGCGCCTCGGGCCCGCGCGTCCCACCGGCGCATCAGTCCTGGCCACAAGCGGCCGTGGCTGCCGCGGACCACGAAGCGGCGCGGCGCGGCGCGGCGCGTCCCTGCCACACACGCCCGTCTGCGTGAGCAGCTGCGTTTGTTAGCACTGATACGGCGTGAAACTGCACCAGGTCCGCGCCGTGTGAGTAATACTCCTTCTCTGAGCGCTCCGTACAAATTATGTATATAGACAATTCTTCCGTCCGGGAAGGCGAGCGTCTCGACGACTTTTACCTGTTGCCGAAATTAATGTTGGCAAGATTTCATTCTCGAGAGTTCCAAGACTTTCGATAATGTTTTAAGTTTCAAGATAAGTAGCGAAAGAAGTATTTTTTCTTGCGATAAAATTAGAAACTTACAATTTCGGATTTTTGCATTACTTGTGCTGTTAAACATTGCTTCTTGCCAAATTTCACGATTCTGCGTCAACAAGAAGTATCAAATGGTTCAAATGGCTCTGAGCACTATAGGACTTCATATCTGAGGTCATCAGTTCCCCACACTTAGAACTACTTAAACCTAACTGACCTAAGGACATCGCACACATCCATGCCCGAGACAGGATTCGTACTTGCGACTGTAGCAGCAGCGCGGTTCCGGACTGCAGCGCCTAGAACCTCAGGGCCACATCGGCTGGCCGAGAATCTTTTTATGAGTGTATTTGCGAGTGCCAAAAAATGCGACATAAATGGCCTTGCCTTCTGATTCCGCCGACTTGTAAGGTTAATTGTTTTACACTACCAAGGGACCATTGTCTTCAATATGTGACATAAATTTTAACTTGATACGTCCGTCGATTCATGAGAAACAGGTCAGAGAAACTGTTCGATAACAAATTACAAACCAGTTCTTGTGATATAAACAAAAAATGGTGCAAATGGTTCAAAATGGCTCTGAGCAATATGGGACTTAACATCTGTGGTCATCAGCCCCCTAGAACTTAGAACTACTTAAACCTAACTAACCTATGGACACCACACACATCCATGCCCGAGTCAGAATTCGGACCTGCGACCGTAGCAGTCGCTCGGATCCGGACTGAGCGCCTAGGGTGCAAATGGCTCTGACCACTGTGGGACTTAACTTCTGAGGTCATCAGTCCCTTAGAACTTAGAACTACTTAAACCTAACTAACCTAAGGACACTACACACATCCACGCCCGAGGCATGATTCGAACCTGCGACCGCAGAAGTCGCGCTGTTCCAGACTGTAGCGCCTAGAAACCCTCGACCACCCCGGACGGCTGTGATATAAACACAACAATATTTTTCCCCTGACTGTTACTGTGAAAGCCTGTTGTCTGCCAAATTTCATGATCCTAGGTCAATGAAAAGTATCTTACAGGTTTTGATGCGTAAGTTTGCGAGCATCAAAATATGTGACATATATGCCTTGTCTTTTGTTTGCATTAAGTTGCAAGCTTAAGTTTTTGCACTACCAAGGGACCATACGTGACACAAATTTCAACTTGATACGTCCACCCGCCCACGAGAAAAATGGTTCTTAACAGTTCAACAGAGAGACGGACAACAAACTGGTACCGTTTTTAGCGATTAGGGTACGATACCATAAAAAGAAGAGGATCGAAGAGTTTAAACTGATATGTTACAGTGTTACGTGGGATAACAAGACGAAAAATGAGGAGATTCTAAGCAGAATTGGTGAGGAGAGCAATACATCGTAACCCTAACTGATAGAAGGAAGAAGGTGTATCAATACATCGGGGTTCAGCTTTCCATGGTGGTGGAGAGAGCTGTAGAGAACCAAACCTGTGAGAAAAGGCAGAGCTTGTAATACATACAGCAATAAATGAGATGGTAGAGTGTTAGTGCTACTTCGAGATTAAGAGAGGTCTAGAAGCATCGTTCAGGAAAACAGTCAAGAGACGTTTATCAGACATTCAAATTATAGAGTCATCTGGCTGTTTTTAATGACAGCCTTGTTCATTGTACTCAGCAATAAATACATTCGGCCGTAAATAACATGTAAGCTCGTTTACAAGCTTGTTCATAGGCCGCTGACTGAGTCAAAAGTTGCTGCGAGCGTTACTTTCGTGACAAAACTGGGCAGGACAGTCCCGTGTCTCCCGCCAGGAGCCTGTTCAAACGGCTTTTATCGGCTGTCGCGCCTGTTTCACACCTGCGAAACAACAAAAAGCGCTACACGGAGGAACAATAGCAGCCCGCACTTTCCTCTTTGAAATATAAATCGCGTGTCGCGGCTCGCAGCGGATGTTTTACAAAATTTACGACCAGTGAGCGCATGCGTTTGTTTTATTATGCCATCACTGCCACTCGGGTGGTTGGTCGGTACGGTAGCCAGGGGCCGTCCGGCAGCGTGCTGAGTACAGCCGTACAAAGTACAGCTAATACTTATTACATAATGTACTTATACGTATTACTTATTACTTTTTACAAAATACTTATTACATAATTATGGAGTGTGGTGGTATCGAAGTGTGGTGTGAGTCGCAATAGGCTATTGGCTTGCTAATGTTATTTTTAATGTTAGGTAATAAATACTCATTAAGTGAAGTACAATCAAAAAAAAGAAAGGAGAAGAAGAAAAACAACACAAAACGGTATGTACTCTGGTGAGCCACAACACTGTCGCCACAGCCCACCGCGAGGTCGCACGCTGCCTGGTGGCGCTCAGGGCACGTGACGCGCTGAGAGAAGTATGTGAGCGGGGCAGAGGCGCATGGGGAGTAATTCCAGCGGCGATAGGTGGCGCAAACGCGGAAATCCGCCGACTTAAGCGACTTCGACAGAAGCCAGCTTGTTGTGGCCCAGTGCCTGGGAGCGAGCATGTCGGAAACGACGAAGCCGGTGGGCTGTTCGCGTTGTTGCTGTCGTGAGCATCGATGGAAAGTGGTTGAAGAATGCTGAAACCACGAGTAGTCGACAAGAAGTTGGACCTCTGCACCTCATCACAGAACATAGGGATCGGAGGCTTTCCTGCTCTCTACACCAGGATAGGCTGCGATCTGTGGCAGATCTGACGACAGGGTACAGTGCTGGGGCTCGGACAAGTGCTCAGGGAGCAGATCGTGTTGGACACGATGTTCCGCGGCAGAGAACCCCTACGTCTTCCCATGCTGACCCAAGAACATCGTCAGTTGTGATTACAATGGGCACGGGATGATCGAGACTATGCCGCAGATCACTGGAATCGTGTAGCCTAGTCGGACGAATACCGTTTATTGTTAAACCAGTTCGATTTTCGTGTTGGCGAACGGCTGCTCGGAACATGAGACGCGCCGCGGACGCAGGCTGGTGGGAGCAGTACAGTGTTACGGGGGACATTCACCTGGTGTTACACGGGACCCGCGGCACAGTAGCAGCTGTGTACTACGTGAACCGTTTATGTTTAATGTCTTCCCCAACAACGATGGCATCTTCCAGCAGGATAACGATCCGTGTCACAAAGCCACAATCGTGCTGCAGCGGTTTGAGGAGCGTGGTAGTAAACTCACGTTGATGTCTTGGTATCGAATCCCTCTTACCTGAATCCGATGAAACCCAGCTGGGATGCTATCGGGCGCCAGCTCCGTGCCCACAAACCAACCGTAAATTATGGGAAGTATGCGTAGGTATGTGGTGCCACAAGCCTCTGGAAACCTACCGAGCACTTGTCGAATCACTGCCGAACTGCGTTCCAGAGGTGGAACGCAGAGGCTTTTAGGTAGGTGGTCACAAAGTTTTGGCTCACCAGTGTATGTGTTTGTTTCTCCTGTTACCGACGCGAATCTTTACCGCCGGACGTAATCTTCAGTGAGTCGATGACAGTGCAAATAAACAACATCACCGAAGCTGTATTTAACTGTCGTCTTCACTGTCCTTAAACAACGTAAAATTAAAAGAAAATACATGTTCACTTTAGTCTGAAACTTGTGTTGGTGGAGACTTGCATGAGTTACGATTGCTTTAATATACCAGCTGGTTAATTTCAGGATCTTACGCGACAAACAAATGCACAGTACTCTACAGTTAAACTTTGTAAAGTGCTGAAGTGAAGAAAAATTTGTTAGTGTTCCGAATTTCTTCGGACATTTCACAATTGAAGATATTTTAAGAATTTTCTATTAAACGGATCGTAATACTGACTGTAAATACAGATATTAAATCACAACTGATTACGACCACAGTCTAATAAATACCGTCACGACACTCTCTGGTACGAAAGGTGAAACCGGTCGGTAGCTGGAGCGACTAGCGTTCTAAGCGGTGAGCAAGCAGATAGCCACATGCGTCGTAAGGATAATGTTTCTTTTTAATTACTTTCTACTTAATTACACAAACAGCTGTTACATTTCTGCGTCCCACGCATTAGTAAGTTACCAAGGGACATGAATTATCGTGAAATACATGTCAAAACAGCCGAATCACGCTGAATCAATGACGTAAGCTACAACTCTTTCATGAAGAAATACCTTCGAATATATCTATACTTAAAGCTTATTCCCTTGAAAAGCAATAGAATATAAACAGTTTTCATGGACGAGAAGCACATTTTTCTGCTGTTGCCTGTTGTTACTATCATAGGCACTTCCCTTGACTCTAAAATTTTTTTTGTGGAGTCCAACGATTCGCCCTTTCTTACACTTCTGTCGACTTTCTAGTACAAGTATAGTTATGTAAATGTAATTATTTTCGCTTTAAAAGCGATTGTGTTGAAGATTCTTGCCGTTTATGGCTCATATTTAACTACATTATGGAACTGGTTTCTCCTGTGTCGGAAAACAGTTTTATTGCTATTGACCATTTACTGTCATATTTGTGTGGTTTCCCCTTGAGCTACAGTTGCGGTGGCTTATTTGATTCGTTAGACAGTGTAGGTCTTACGTTCCATATTGGGTTCCTAAGTTCCACATTCACTCATTTGGCTGAAAGTGTAGAGAACAAGACTTTGCTTTCTTGGATAAATAAACGACATCTTTCGGTAAGAGGTCAAGTCTTCTGGTGTTTACTACCTTTTCTTTTTTTTCCTATGAAGAGAAATCCACATTACACTGTTACACACTGTTTCGTATCTTCCAGGGTCCTTAGGACACACTAAGAATGTGTTGAAACTTTGCTGTTATAGTTGATATTTATGGCACTACATGCACTCCCTACTGTAGGAATTATGGCGAGTTTTCTTGTTTTTTGAGTCATCAGTTGGTTTCATGCGGCCCGCCACGAATTCCTCTCCTGTGCCACCCTCTTCATCTCAGAGTAGTTCTTGCAACCCACTATAAAGGCACATTTGCATGCCGAGCGTGAGTTTCCTCCGAAACGCGAAATATTAATTAAATAAATAATCAGTGACAAATAAATAAAGCCTATGGCACACAACTGCAGCGCTGTGTCGCTGATAAAACAAAAGCACAATTACGTTACTCTTATGTTTGATTAAGAAAGAGAGAGCTCTGGTTGAAGTGGTGCGGGAAGCACGTATTTTATTTTATTGTCTGGCACACCGACATATTTCATGTTATAGAAGAATACTGCGAGTTGCAACCACACTAGGCACTCGATTCTGTAAAGAATTATATTTATAAAAGTAAGTAGGATTATGAACTGTAGGCTTATTCATTGAATATATCTGATTTAACTAACTGTGTAACTTTTTTATGTTTAGTAGACAATCACCTCTGTACGACGTATTGGCATGGCTGGCAAATTATTGAAATATTGAGATTTAGATTATGAGTCCGCACCTACCGCAGCAGTCTTTGGAAACGATTTAATTACGAAGTCCGATTATTTCAGTTTTATTTCACGGTCAACTACGAGTAACATTGCCTTTACGAAAAAGCCATTGTCAAGCGTCAGATAACGAATAATTAAACGTCCACGTTCCAGATAAGCAAAATATTAATTACAATTGCAATCACAATCACCATCATACAGATAGAATAATTAACATATTTAAAATAACAACAATATTTTTTATTTATTTTATTTATTTTATATTGGCTACTGCGTGTCGGACTTGTTATTTTGTCATTTGTTAGATTGTTCTCTTTGTTTCATGTAAAAAATCAACTTTCTGGATCTGGACGTCAATGTATGAGAGATAACAAAATCTGAAGATATTTTCCAATTCTGAAATTTTGCGGGAAGACGCAATGAAACTTCCAGCAAAATAAGGTAAGACGCAGCATCTTTGCATTGGTAGGCTTGACCAGACGTATAATTCAGTGTATTAGCTTTTCAGTAAATTCTGTAGTGTTTCTTTTCCGCATAACAGTTTCAGTGATAAATTTCATTCTCAGTACTTTTCCCTAAACAATAACGTATGCAACAATACCAATACACGAGTGTACAATATGGCCGACTTCTGTACGATATCATGTAACATGGCCAGCAGCCATTACCAATAATCTCAAATTCAGTTTATATTTTTAAATTAACAGACAGCCATTGTTGCTACGAGCGATTCATGCTCAACTACATTTTATTTTAAAATCAGTGTCAAAAATTTTCTTGAAACATATATCACGTGTGGCATGGTAATAACTAGAAAACAATACGCAAAAATGGAACAGCAAGGACGTACTATTCAGACGCAATCCGACTCGGACGTGAGACAAGTGTTAGAAAATGACTTTACGACAGCAACCGGTAGTGACGATTCATCAAACATTGACGCAAGTGTTGACGAAAATTTTGACGATAGGCCGTCCACTACAAAAATTTCAAAATCTCAATCAGAGCCCATGTTAATGCATGACGTCACGTCTAATGACGCGGCGGGGGCAGAGACCTTGCAAACGGTAAACATTGCCGACATGTTACAAATGCTAATGAAACAAAACGCCGAAAACATGGCAACCTTAAAGGCACAATTAGAGACACAAAATGAACAGTTAAAAACACAAAATGACGAAATCAAATCTGATCTCATAGCAATCAAGATAGGTAATGACACTTTATGTAAGCGTGTGGAACTTATAGACGCCACACTGACCAAACAGATGACCGAACTCAGTACTAAATTTTCCCAGCTCAATACGAGACAAGAAAAGACTACAACTGACGTAGCACTTTTACAGACACAAGTAAAAAACCTTAATGTCACGTGTGAAGTTCTTACTGAACAAATTCAAACATATCCTTCAGTACATGACAATCTTGAAAAACGAATTACTGACGTACAGAATAAATTTGACAATGTTGAACAACACCTGACTGACTTACAATCAGATGCCACAGCTCATTTTCAAAATATTAATAAAGAATTTCATGATTGGGTTGAGAACAAAGACAAACATTTTGATAGATGCTTACGTGAAAATTTACCAACAATTGTGCACGACTCCGTAGCGCAATACATTACTAATAACAAACAGCTGATCAGTGACGCAGTACAATCCGTCACTGCACCCATGAGACAATTCACCGATCAACTACAGTCTGAATGTAACGAAAATATCAGTCAAAATGTACAGTTCAGAAACCAATATACATTCGAGTATGATACACACATTCCGCACACGACAAATACACAAGAACAAAACACACCACGACTACAACACATACCACGATGTGGAAACACAAACACAAGCTATTATCATAGTAAACCACAGCAACATTATCGTAATTACTCTCCAGCTGAACATACCAGTAATTACAGTGGAATAAATCCATATCACAATGCGAAGGAAGATGAAAGCTTAATGAAACACAGGCAATTTCAGATTTTTATCCCAGAAAAACGAACCATTCATCCGGTGATTTTTCTTAAATCTTTTAGTAACGCATTTCCACGCACTTGGAGTGACCGGAAAAAGATTTCATATATTGTCGGTTACATCCAAGGCGATGCAGCTGTCTGGGCATACAGTCAAGCTGACGTATGTACCACGTACAGTGAGTTTGAGCGTGCTTTTCTGAACAAATTCTGGTCGCAATCCGTCCAGGAGCGACTCAGAAGACAAATTTTAGAACCTGAAACTTTTAACAGTAAAAATGGTAACTTACGCAGATATTTTGAAAAATACTTGAACATGGGACATTTTTTAGACGAACCAGTCGCAACGCGTGATATACTCCGAGCGTTGAAGGCCAAATTGCCTTTCAACATTAAGGAAAAACTTCTACATATCCCGGATGACGATTCAGATTATTTTTTAACAGCTTTAGATTCGGTTGACATGTTACTTGAAGATCAGCGCTTCGCGCGGCAAAACAGCAGCCACAATCTTTACACTAGTGGTATGCAAAACATGCAGGCTTGCCAACACAATTCTGGCGCGCCCACAGTTGGATACGCGGTACAACAAAAACAGCAAACTCACATGCCGTCTCAGTACGGAAATCAAAATCAACACGCGTATTCCAATCCAAACAATAGTTACAACAGTAATAACATTTCATGCGGCAATCCATACAAAAGGCACCGCGGTAATAACTACAACGGTAACAACGGATACAAAGGTGATAACAAAAACACAAACAGAAATAGAAATAATAATAACTACGAGCCAAGACAGCATCAAGGTTGGACTCGTAACGATCAGTACTTTCATTCAAACTCTGCTTTACCACAGCAGCCACCAGGACAAAATTGGAGCATACCTTACGACCGACAGGTAAGTTATAATGCGCAACAGCAACAACAACCGCAAAAGTTTGGAGATCATAATAGGCAATATCCGAATGTGAATATAATAGAAATGACACCTGATGCACAACCTCAATCTGTGTCAGTACCTAGTACAAATGAGAATCCAACAAACTAGAAACAGTCACTACTTTGCCCCAGGTCGTGGCTGAAGAATTCTTGGGGGGCGACTTCAATGTTAATCAGTTATTTGACACCACACTTGAACAACAGAATAATGATATGCCGAGTAATTCTAAACAAAAACTACCTGTTTTATTTGTAAGATACAACCACAATAACAATATATCAGATGAACTTTTACAAGACAGTACACAATGTCGTTTAAACACAAATGAAATTGTTTTAGCATCTACTACTGGTGTAGTAGGTGGGACTCCAACCACTATTATCCCAGATACAGGTGCAGCTGTGAGCGTTTTGTCTTTTAATTTCTATAAAAAGATGTGTGAATTGGAACCTGTGCCTGAGTCTCCTGCCCAAAACTGTAAAATAACTACTGCACTAGGTAATAAGTCATGTAGGGTTACGAAGCAAGTTTTTGTAAATGTTAAAATAGGTAATGGAACCATACAATGGCCATTCCTGGTTGTACAAAACCTTGTGACAAATTGTAAATTTAAAACTAAGTTACCTGTCATAGAATGTAGTCTTCATATGTAATCTTGGTTGAATATTTTCTTTGTGCAACGACTGAAAAACGCGCGCACACGAACAATATGAACTGCAATACTGTGCCGCGTGATCTAACTGTACGATATAACGACAGTGCCGCAGTTACACAGACGCTTCTGTGCATGCGCGCCCTCTATCTGCCAACATTAGAACTTTTACGGCGCACCCGCGTCATTCAAATTTTGTATATAATGTGTATAATGTGTAATGTAAGTCATGTAAATAGTTGTAGATAACTTAGATTTTCTTGTGCCTTTAGGTGAATTGCTCGCCTGTAGGTGTGTCCTTTCGCCTCGCAATTCAGGGGGCAATATAAAGGCACATTTGCATGCCGAGCGTGAGTTTCCTCCGAAACGCGAAATATTAATTAAATAAATAATCAGTGACAAATAAATAAAGCCTATGGCACACAACTGCAGCGCTGTGTCGCTGATAAAACAAAAGCACAATTACGTTACTCTTATGTTTGATTAAGAAAGAGAGAGCTCTGGTTGAAGTGGTGCGGGAAGCACGTATTTTATTTTATTGTCTGGCACACCGACATATTTCATGTTATAGAAGAATACTGCGAGTTGCAACCACACCAGGCACTCGATTCTGTAAAGAATTATATTTATAAAAGTAAGTAGGATTATGAACTGTAGGCTTATTCATTGAATATATCTGATTTAACTAACTGTGTAACTTTTTTATGTTTAGTAGACAATCACCTCTGTACGACGTATTGGCATGGCTGGCAAATTATTGAAATATTGAGATTTAGATTATGAGTCCGCACCTACCGCAGCAGTCTTTGGAAACGATTTAATTACGAAGTCCGATTATTTCAGTTTTATTTCACGGTCAACTACGAGTAACATTGCCTTTACGAAAAAGCCATTGTCAAGCGTCAGATAACGAATAATTAAACGTCCACGTTCCAGATAAGCAAAATATTAATTACAATTGCAATCACAATCACCATCATACAGATAGAATAATTAACATATTTAAAATAACAACAATATTTTTTATTTATTTTATTTATTTTATATTGTCCTGTCACGGTCGCCAATATAAAATAAATAAAATAAATAAAAAATATTGTTGTTATTTTAAATATGTTAATTATTCTATCTGTATGATGGTGATTGTGATTGCAATTGTAATTAATATTTTGCTTATCTGGAATGTGGACGTTTAATTATTCGTTATCTGACGCTTGACAATGGCTTTTTCGTAAAGGCAATGTTACTCGTAGTTGACCGTGAAATAAAACTGAAATAATCGGACTTCGTAATTAAATCGTTTCCAAAGACTGCTGCGGTAGGTGCGGACTCATAATCTAAATCTCAATATTTCAATAATTTGCCAGCCATGCCAATACGTCGTACAGAGGTGATTGTCTACTAAACATAAAAAAGTTACACAGTTAGTTAAATCAGATATATTCAATGAATAAGCCTACAGTTCATAATCCTACTTACTTTTATAAATATAATTCTTTACAGAATCGAGTGCCTAGTGTGGTTGCAACTCGCAGTATTCTTCTATAACATGAAATATGTCGGTGTGCCAGACAATAAAATAAAATACGTGCTTCCCGCACCACTTCAACCAGAGCTCTCTCTTTCTTAATCAAACATAAGAGTAACGTAATTGTGCTTTTGTTTTTATCAGCGACACAGCGCTGCAGTTGTGTGCCATAGGCTTTATTTATTTGTCACTGATTATTTATTTAATTAATATTTCGCGTTTCGGAGGAAACTCACGCTCGGCATGCAAATGTGCCTTTATACCACGTCCTCCATTACCTGCTGGATGTATTCCAATCTCTGTCTTCCTCTACAGTTTTTTCCCTCTGTAGCTCCCTCTTACCACATCTCATATGCTTAGATTCTTTTCTGTACCGGTTTTCCCATTGTCTATGTTCCACTACCATACAATTCTGTGCTTCAAACGTACATTCTCAGAAATGTCTTCCTCAAATTAAGGCCTATGTTTGATACTAGTGGACTTCTCTAGGCCAGAAATGCCCTTTTTTCCATTGCTAGGCTGCTTTTGATGTCCTCCTTACTCCATCAGTCATGGGTTTTTATCCTGCCTAGATAGCAGAATCCCTTAACTTCATCTACCATCAGTCCTGATGTTAAGTTTCTCGCTGTACTCATTTCTGCTACATCTCATTACTTCCGTCTTTCTTCGATATACTCTCAATCCAGATTCTGTACTCATTAGACTGTTCATTCCATTTAACAGACCCTGTAATTGCTCTGCACTTCCGCTCAGGATAGCAATGTCATCAGCGAAATGTATCATTGATGTCGTTTCACCTTGAATTTTTATCCCGCTCTTGAATCTTTCTTTTATTTTCATCATTACTTCTTCGGTGTACTGATCGAATAGTAGGAGCGAACGCTTTCTCCAGGCCGACAAATCATATGACCGTATCTCGAGTTTTCTTTAGTCTTGCTTCCATTATCAACCACAACGTCAGAATTGCCTCTCCGGCGCCCTCACCTTTCCTAAAGCGAAACACATCTCATCTAACACATCCTCTGTTTCCTTTTCTCTGTATATAATTATTGTCAGCAACTTGAATTGTTAAACTGATTGTGCGATAATTGTCGCACTTGTCAGCTCTCGCAGTCTTCGGAACTGTGTGGATGATATTCTTCCGAAAGTCCAATGGTATGTCGCCAGACTCACACATTCTACACACCAACGTGAATAGTCGTTTGGTTGCCGTTTCCCTCACCGATTTAAGAAATTATGATGGAATGTTATCTATCCCTTCTGTCTTATTTGATCTTCAGTCCTCCAAATTTTGATTCTAATTGTGGATCCTCTATGTCTCCCAAATCGACATCTGTTTCTCCTTCTGTCACATCAGACAAATCTTCTCCCTCATAGCGAGCTTCAACGTTCTTTCTCCAACCACCCGCTCTCTCCCCTGCATTTAGCAGTGGAATTCCCGTTGCACCCTTAATTTTACCACTCTTGGTTTTAATTTCACCGAAGATTGTTTTGATTTTCCTATATGTTTAGTCAGTCCTTCCCACAATTACTTCTTTTTCGATTTCTTCACATTTTTCATGAAGCCATTTCGTCTTAACTACCCTACACTTCCTATTTATTTCATTCATCAGTGATTTGTATTTCTGTATTCCTGAAATTCCCTGAACATTTTTGTTCTTCCTCATTTCATCGCGATCAGATGAAATATTTCTTCTTTACTCATGGTTTCTTCGCAGTCACCTTCTTTGTACCTATATTTTTCTTTCCAACGTCTGTGATTGCCCTTTTTAGAGATGTCCATTCCTCTTCATCTGTACTGCCTACTGACCTATTCCTTATTGCCGAATTTATATCCTTGCTTCAAGCATATCTCTCGCATTCCTTAGTATCCCTGTATCCCACTCCTTTGAGAATGTTTCTTCCTGACTAATCTCTTAAACTTTAACTTACTCTTCATCACTACTACATTGTGATCTGAATCTATATCTGGTCCTAAGTACACCTTAAAATCCAGTATCTGATTTCGTAATCCCTGTCTGACCATGATGTAGTGTGACTGAAATATTGCCATATCACCCAGCCTTGATATGATTTGTTATCTGATATAATTATTTTTGAGATTGGCTTTCATTTATTTAGAAGAATAACTATGTGACAGCCTACTTGAAAGTGTTATTGTATGGTTAAAATCAGTTCTGTTTATCATGTTGCAACTTCAGTAAAATTTGCTAGTGGTACTGCCGGTGGTCTTGTGTAATCTCTAGTTGTTTCATATTATTATGTGTCTCTGTCCATTTTCATGTATGATAATTTCAACAAAGTTTTCAATGCATTTTTCGTGTTTTCAGTCATTAGTTCATTAAATATTTTTAGTGAGTAGTTGTCGGTATGTAAATAGATTTTCATCTCTTCTGTAATGTATATAGTGGTTCTTTGGACGTTATGTGTTCAATTAGGATATCTTGTACAAAATTATCTGTTGTGTGTTGATCAGCTTTTAAGTGATGGAAAAAAGTAGATGGATTTTTGTCACTGTACACTGTGTCTAATGCCTTTTCATTATGTAATGCTTACATTTTTAACCATCTGACCTATGCAGAATTTATTGCAACCTTTGCATTAAATTTTGTATATCCCTAGGGTCAGGTAAACTGTTAATTTAGGTTTATCCGATTCAGTTTGTGAACTAGGATTGTGCCATCTTTGGTAAGCGAATCTTATATTTGTATGTTTTAGTAGCGAATTAATTTTGTTAGACATCTTTCCTAGGAATATAATCGGTACGTATGTGAATTTCTGTTTGACTGGTGTTTCTCTTGCAAGTGTTATTTCTTTTCGTATAGTAGCTTTTACTGGTTTGGTATGTTTGTTGTATACTTGAGTAATTTTTGTGGATTATAATCACTTTGCTGTTCCATGTATTGTGGGGTTTAGTGTCTTTTGTGCAGAGTTGTGTTCTTTTGGAATGTTTATTGTTCTATTTATCACGGTGTGAATGTCAGCATACTTGAGCGTCTTTCTGTGACATGAATGTGCATTAATAATTTGGCACATTTCAAATATGTGTGTGTTTTTTTGTTTTTTATGGTAATGTTGAGGAAATGTATTTCTTTATTATTTTCTGGTTCAATTGTAAATTTCATTTTGGAATGCAGCTATTTAGTGTCAAATGTATTTGTCGGATGTCTGAATTGTCTTCATGTACTAGCATTATTGTATTGTCAACATATCTGTAGTAATATATGATGTTTAGTCAAAGTGTTGTTGTTGTTGAAAACTTTTTCTTCTAGTGCACCATCTAAACTTTATCCCTGGACACTGCATCTGTATGTATATAAATTTAGTTCTTAAATTGTAAGTAGCCCTGCTGTAATACAAATTTTAATAGTAACATGATTTCTTTAGTGCTTTTGATAGATTTTTTTCTGTAGTACATCAAGTTGTCTGCAATTGTGGTAATAACATCTTGAATTGGAATATTAGTACAAACATTTGTGATCTCAGAAAATACGAATTTTCCAAGTTTTTGGTATTTTAGTGTCTTAGTTTTTTTATATCGTGGTCTTAAGTTGCTTATTGTATATTTTCTGTTGCACCTATAGAATTTTGTTAGAAGTTTGTTCAGTTTGCTACTGTGCATGTAGGGCTGTCTATTTCATCTGTTACTGGACAGACTGGAGGGAGTGGCTTATCTATTTTTGTTTGTTCATGTAGTCTAGGTGTTCTAGAATCCATCACTATAATTCTCTATTTCCATAATCCATTACGATTATGTTACATTGTTTAACTATTTTCTTGTTTCTGCAGCATATCTGTATTGGTACTATAGCAGAGCTACTTTCAATTTAACAATAAAATTTATACACAAACAAATGGAGTGGCTGTGACATGAAGTGTAGCAGCACAATGGAGACATATTTCTAAATACACTAGAAGAAAAATTTTTCACCAACAAAAACACTTTGATTACATATCATACATTTGATTACATAGACACATTAACAATACAATAATTCTAGGAGATGAAGATGCTTCAGATATCCAACAAATACACAACACACTGAATGCACTACATCCCAAGACAACGTTTACAATTGAAACAGAAAGTAATAAGGCAATACATTTCCTTGACATTACCATGAAAAACAATAACAGAGAATATTGTTAATGCACATCATGTCATCCAAAATTCGCAAATATACTTACTTTCACACCATTGTAAATAGAATAAACTTACAATTAGAAATCGAGTCTATACAAAAAGAAATTAAATCCTACCATATGTGGTGCAACAAAAGGATTGTAATCCACAAATAGTCACTCAACTATTCAAAAACATATCAAACCAATAAAAACTAGTGTACAAAAAGAAATAACAATAGCAAGAGAAACATCAATCAAACAGAAATTCACAAACATACCAGCTACATACCTAGGAACTATATCCAATAAAATTAACTTGTTACAAAAAATACATGTATAACATTCAATTACCAAACACAACACAATCTTATTTTACAAACTGAATAGGGTGAAACGAAATTACCAACTTTGTCAAACCAAGGTACATATAAATTTCAATGCAAAGATTGCAATAAATTCTACATAGGTCAGATGGGTAGAAATTTCAGTATTACATGCCATGAACACATTAGATGCAGTGACATGAATCCATCTACTTTTCTCACCACATAAAACTGAACAACATAATGAAGATAATTTAGAAGAAGCTATCCAAATTCTACATGTAACATGAAAGAACTACTAAGGAAGAGAAGGGAATCTATTTATATACACACAGTTACCCACTAAAAGCGCTTAATAAGCAAATCGACCTACAATGCTGAACATACATTGGAAACATACACAGACAGTAAATATTCAGAAATTTGCACAGATTACACAAGACCACCAATGACACCAATGGTAAAAATTACCAAAATTATAGCATGATAGATAAAACTCAATGTAACCATGCAACATTGCTTGTACATCTGTCAAATAAGCTGTCACATAATCGTAACTGCTCTAAAGAAAAGTAAGCCTCTCTGAACAGGTAACAAGTCTAGTATTACCACCCACTGTTATTCCAAGAACATCAGTGGAGTGTAATTAAAACAAAGAGAGAGCAACAGAACCACAATGATGTATGGATATCAAACCCATCTGATGTAATTTACAAATTTTATAACACTGTTAACTACTTAATATTTGCTTATAATGTTAGAAATACTGTACCAACATTATGCACCATTTTGCTCACAGATAATATGACGATGGCTATTTACTGAAACAGGCTTATTCTAATGAACAAAGTGATCAGACTTAGCAGCATTTCTGAGTTGTAATCACATAATACTCTTGATTACACAGATTTCGACTATTGCTCTGAAATAAGGCCAATTTGCATCACTATTGCCAATCTACATATTGTATATTCCTCAGTAATAGCCAGATTTTACGAAACAATGTGTTTAAATAATAGGTAAAACTTGCTTGCACATCTGAAGTAGTTCCTTCTTTCTCCATTTGCAGCTTATATTTGTCCCTTGTGACAGTTGTCTTTGGCATAAACTGCATCCATGCAGTTGTACAAAGCCACCATGCCAGGTGGCGCTGTGATTAGAGCATCTGCCTAGTGAACAGTAGACTCAGGTTCGAATATCAGTTTTAGAACAAAATTTTCTTTCGTTTCATCTGTTTGTGTATATACGTAATAGATGTTTGACACTTGAAATGGCCTCTGAAACCACATAGTTTAAGTTGATTAAGCATATTAAGCTTAGCTTTACTTTTTTTGAACTGTGTTCCACTCAGTGCAATATGAGGACACAAACTTCCCAAAAAAAGGAATAAATAAATGAAAAAAAATTCGTGAGGAGATGCTAGAAGATATTGCATTTATTAAACAATGTAAATGAGAGTAGCATTCAAAACCTGTACTGAAACTTTGACACATAAACAACTGCATTCATGTTAACAAAGATCACCTTTCGAAATAACAAATATTACTTTGCCTTAAAATTAATTACTAAATTAATGAAAAAGTGATAAATCTGTAACTTATGAATGCAAACCATGTGAACAGATAACTTTACTTAATAGTGTCTCAATAATGGAATTAACTGACTTGGACCAATAAAGAAAAATCCCACTGTGTTTCTCAAGCACATCATAAATTATGCAACAACAATGCTACTGGCAACCACAGATCACAGTGTTTGTACTTAGAACATCAGTGGCATAACACACCTGCTATTCAAAACCACTGTATGAAATATATTCAGAGAACAAATTTGATGTATGATGCACTGAATGAAAATATAAAGCTCACATCACATTCTTTAAATATCACAAGTAAGCTAGATATCTTGCAAATTTGATTGACAAAATTTGTTTCCTGGCTAATTAGGTTGTTACATAACTATCCATATAAGCGTCATATACATGACAATTGTCATGAATCTCGCAAATGAAATAACCAGTACAGCTTTGCTAACATAAATGAGCAATACCCAACAAAACAATGTGCTGCTCACACACACTCGTGATCTCGATAATAACAAAATTCATTTCATGCAGCAGATTATAGACACTATTACGGAACTACAGTGCCATAACAATAAAATTTCCATGCCATGGGTAAAGTGCCACCATGGTTTCGTAAGCAATGAAACTACCGACACTTCCTCTAACTCTAAGCGTGTCATTCACCATGGGACATTGACACGATGTGTTTCTTATGCAGGCATTCTCCAAGATCAGAAACTTGTGGAACAATACCTAGCGCCTACCGTACCAACACGAGATGAAGAGTCGTGTAGCTACACTATGAACGGTGATCACAAATCTTTTCTTTGATGGCCGTCTAGTCCAGAGTTGGTATGCCGATCAGGTAAAATAGCCATGAGCATTAAGGGAATGATCCCATCGGGGCACCATGTTGAAGACACCTATTTGGTAGTAAAACATAATTTCTGCTGTGTGAAGAATCCCATAACTGTCTGCTCCACATCCCTAATCAGCAGGAATCGTCGACCATTCATAGCCTTTTTTAAGGGACAGAGAGCATGATAATGACATGGGGAGAGTTCCCAACTGTAGTGTTTCCTACTTGAGTTGAGTAACTTCTGCATTACATTTGTGACATGGGGATGTGCATTATCAGGGAGTGGCAGGCACACCTTAACACACCATACCACAACTGTGGCTTTCAATAAATGTGCTGTCACATCCACATTATTCATTCACTGACTGATGCTGAAGCATAACAGCTAGGATCTTCTCACATCTTTAAAGTTTGTTACCATCAGATTCTCACTTACATTAATCAAATGATAAGCTAATAATGTCAACATCAATCCTAAGCGTAACCAGGTATGTGCAGTATAAGTAATACTATACTTTGGGAGCTGATATGGTAAAATAAATCTGTGCAATATATTCCTTACGCCCCAAATAGACACTGTCATTGGTAGGAATGTTTGAAATCATAAGACACTCTTAAGATCACTAAAATGCAGTTAAGATCATTATCTGTGACACATATTTTAAATCTATACTATTTCAAAGTAAAGGATGTAATAAAATTAAAATGTGAGTCTTTCTATGTAATTGCAAAGCATTATCCTGCCTGCCACGCTCATTTTTGGAAGACTGATATTACTGAACTGAAGTACATTTATCTTAAAGCTAGGAAACAGTCTAGGAACAAATTATATTTTACGAATAACACACTGAAATGTAGCATCTATTGTTATGTTCACATATCTAACTATTTTCATTGTGAATGAGACTGATCTGTGACAAGATTCTTGTGCTTCATAATGTCATACAGTGTCACTTATTGTTCTAATATCTATCAAAATGCATTGCATTCCTTTAAATTTCCG
Source organism: Schistocerca serialis cubense (assembly GCF_023864345.2). NCBI lineage: Eukaryota > Metazoa > Arthropoda > Insecta > Orthoptera > Acrididae > Schistocerca > Schistocerca serialis. Next base: position 62,645,545 of record NC_064643.1, read on the forward strand.
ATTTTAGCAAGCTCGTCATTGTAGTAAAATGGATATAAGGCATGTGTGGAACCATTGTTGAGCGCCCAGGTTTGGTCAAAGTTTGGAGGTGCCCTCTGTGTCTATCCAGTTTGTAAATATCTAATCGATTCTTAAAGGCACACACTGGGCCAGCCAGCTTTGTACAGTTGTACCATTAGTTGCCTTATTGCTGGGATAACTTCAACACAAAATAAACTGTGTTGAAACTAAAAATCACGTGTGCAACGAAATAATGTGGGCGTTACTACCCACTTGGTCAGTCTTTGTTATACCAACACTTCAACTTATCTCTTTTCAACAGCAGTAGCACAAATTGGATAACTTAAGTTAAGTGATTGACCACAGCCAAAAGAGGAAACATTTCAACTGCTGGAGTATCTGGGATCAATGTGAATTTCTGAACAGAGTGCTAACACAATTTTGAAGTTTCAGGAGTACTTCAGCGATGCATTGTAAATAATGAAGATCTAAAATAAAGTTTGGACAAGAGATAGAATAAACAAGGATGAACAACTATATGGAGAAAAAATGTTGCAAATTTGAACCATGAATACAGCAAATTACAACATAAAATGGAGCTAGCAGCAACATCATCGTTTGAATCATTTGCTTCTACTTTCCTTGAAAGTGATTGTGAATGCATGCCATCTTAAGAAATTTTTGTTTATGATTGTAGTTTAGTTTTTTTGTTTTATTTTGACTGATAATTCAGATTAGTTAAATATTTGGAAAGTACTGGTGATGTAAATATAGAAAACGTCAATGGAGGAAGGGAGGAGGAAGAGAAAGTAAAATTACAGCAGAATAATGACAATAATAATGAGGAGTGTGATATTAATGTGGATTCTGAGGAGGAGGCCTTAGATCACAAAGTGAGTTGTGTCTGTACACCTTCTCTCAGGATTGATTAGAGAGAAGGCATGAACAGCAGTAATAATAATAATTGGTTTGATACACTACAGAATTTAATAAAGAAAATTTCAGAAAAACTGAATAAAAACGTTATTGAAAGGTTTGGTAAGCCATAAAATTATTATAGAGGCAAGCAAAAGCATTGAATATAATGAAAACAGACTCTTCTAAAACTAAAATCAGAGCAAGGCGACATAAGGGAAAAAACAGGAAAGCTTGAGAATAATATGGTTGGTTTAGAAGAAATTTTCAAAACTGAACATCGCAAATTTAGTAATAGGATTGAGAGAGTAGGGGCTAGGACCAAAATTTAGAAACAACCCTAGTTCATGACATCGAAAGAAAACCAAGACAACGCAATCAATAGTAAAAAATGAAACACAAATTGTAAATAAGAAAGTGTATAACACAAACTAAAAATTTTAATATCAGTCTTTCTGATATTAAACTGATGTTGACATATGTGTTAGTAATATTTCAAATATAAAGTCGAAAGATAGTGACCTTCGAGAGAGCATTGTAACAAGAAATTTTTATAGTAATTACAATAATATTTGCAGTAAAATTAATACCAAAAATTTTTCAAGTGATAATAAAATCCGTCCTGTAGATTTAATTTGTAAAAGCAAAGATGATTCTCCCACCAACATGTCAGACAATGCGAAAATCATATTTACAAGACATTTTTTAGACAGTGAGACCCTATCATGGGCAAATCAGTTTATTAATCCAGATATGAGATGTGTAAAATTCGAAAGATGTTTCATAAAAAAAAATTTGGTCAGAGACTAAGCAATCTAGACAAAGTGATTCAGTCAAACATCCTTAATGGACCAGATAACTCAGTAAAAAAGATTTTAAAATATGTAAATAAACTGGATGTGGCTTGAGAGAAAAATGACACACTCATGGAGAGGCAGAGAGAAAATTTTCAAAACTGAACATCGCAAATTTAGTAATAGGATTGAGATAGACATGGAGTAGGGCTAACAGAAACAATTATCAAGATAATTATAATACACCAATACATGAATATGGTATTGTGAGATTAATGAATAATCTGATGCAGAAGTGGTTACTGGACCTGTTGTTACTGAAGTCAGATGTTAAAGACAAAGTGTCATGTCATTGGGAGTAAATAAGAGAATGTAAGGAGGTGCTTCAATCATCATGATATGAATAACAAATTGAGTACTGATGATGATGCTATTAATGATGATTCTGTTAGGACTACTGAAGTAGCTGATGATGATTATGATTCTCCTCTTCAGTGGTAGATAATGATATATTTGCTGACGATTTTTGTGATCAAGGTGATAAAGGTTTTCTCACAATAATGATAATAAATATGATGCTTTTCTACATGATGAGTTAGATTGAATGATTTTTCTGTAGATTACAGACAACAGTTCAATGCTGAATGAAGGTTTCAATTGTGACCCTATGTTAGATAGGGAAATAAATGATAATTTGCACTTGCCAGTTGGGGCCAGTAAGATGGTGTCCACTTGTTATGATCATAGAAAGACAAATTATTCAATTTGTAATGATATATCGGAGGTGGCTTGTGATTATTAGGACAATGTTGGCACTGGTAGTAAAGTACATGAAATTTTAAGGGAAACTTGTCAGGATATCAAATAAATTTCAATTCTAATGAGAAGTCATCGAATCATAATGTTGTTTTGGACGGTTTGCGGTCTATAGAGGGTAATGAAGTTTCAGAGGAAGAGAAAGGAATGAGTTCTAGAGAAAGGGGGGAAGATTTATTACATTAAAATGAAAATAATGTAAAATGTGAGGAACTGTGAACTCCTTATGCTTCTGTTCAATTTAGTATTTGTAGATGTAACTGTCTTCTGGACACTAGTAATCCATTTACTGGAATGCCAAAAAGTTAAAAGATGAGATAAAGAGTAACGCTAATTTTATCGAATTTCAAATAACAGGTGTTAGGGTCAAAGGAGTACTGGAAAAAGTAGTAAGTTAATCACTGAACAAGTTCCAAAACAATTTGAAACCAGTGATGTTACCTTTACTCAAAGGTGCTTAGTAATCGGGGAATTGACCAAAAGTCTGATGTTGAATATGGATGGGATATCTAAACAAATGTAAATTTCTTTTGAAGGGATATGATAATTACTTTTACTGAATCAAAGAGTAGGATTTCTAGAGAAACAAGTATAGCAATTTTAAGCAATATCCAAAGTCATCATATCAGGTGACAGAAGAATTTTGAGATCGAGGCTATTTCGAAGAAGATGAAGAACTCTGAAATGATGAAATAAAAACTCATATAGTGAATTAGCAAGTAAAAATTATCTCAGACAGAAAAGAGAGAGGAACTAGAAAATTCTCTATGAGAAAACAGTGCTATTTTTGACATTTCCCTAGGAAGAGTAAAAGGTTAACATTGTAGCCTTAAATTAAAAGCTCATTATCCATTTTTTTGTTAAGCCCTATGCCATACCAATATATAAAAGAAAGGAAGTAGAAAGTGAATTTCAAAAAAAATGCAAAAGTTGGCAATAGCAGAGAGAAGTATGAGTCAGAAGGACAGCCCTTTAGTGGTGGTATATAAACGTGTCAGAGGAACAATACTTGTATTAGACTCAAGACATTTAAATTAGTACCTTCAAAGAGAAACAGTCCATTCAGAGAATACTTACGAATTGCTAAATAAGTTCTGAAATGTGAAGTTTGTTAGTAGTCTCGACCTAACATCCAATTTTCACCAAATTGAACTAGAATATGATTCCAGAAAATATATAGCACTTTTATATAATGGATAAGGCTTTCAACATTGGGTTGTATCATTTGCTTTCTGTAACAGCGTTTATGAGGGGATTAATTTTTGTTTTGAAGCTAACTTTGAAAAATGGACCATAAATGTAGATACTGTTTCTTGTTGAGTAGAATTTTGGGAAAACACATGGACACCTTGAGAGAAACTGTGAAAAAGATGAGATTATTGGGAATGGCATTAAAACTTGAAAAATGGCGATCTCCTGTGAGACTATCAAAATCCCTTGGCCACACCAGAACTGCCTTATCAATAAAAATCGAAGTCACTGCAAAATTTTCAAGATCTAGGATTAAGAAGGAATTAAAGTTATTTTATGGATTGATAGTTACCAACAGGAAGTACATGAGAACCCTAGCATTAAATACACCTTGTCTGAATAACCCCTTAAAGAAAATTTCTGTGTCGAAAGGGAACTAAGAATGTCAACTAACTTTTAATAAAATGAAGAAACAGTTGTGTGACAGTAACATTCTGTGTAGACCACATTTATCTTTACCATTTTTCTTGGTGACAGACTGTAGTGATACAGGGTTAGATGCATATATGTTTCAAGAAAAGTAGGTTAATCGAGTCATAGAACATCATTTGATTGCATTCACGAGTAGAACATTGGAAAAACAAGAAAAGAATTGTATGTTCACAAAAAGAAACTTTTGCAAATAGTTTGGGGATTTTAGAAATTTTGAGATTATTTGTTTGACCACAGAAATTTACTTTCAAGGAGAGGTCTCCAACAGTGGGATCGACTTTTTGAAACCATCTCTGTATTTATGTAGCTTAAGATCCCAAGTATTACACACTGCACCTTGGTGGGTCCTCATTTGCGAGTAAATGACCAAAAAATTTCGGAATTTTGTGTAACATTAGCGTTAAACATGAAGCATTATGCAGTCTCGTTATGTGATGCACAACAGCTTTCTGTGCAGGAAGTTGGGGGTCCAATCCTCTTCAGGCTTTTTTTTATTTTTAAATCTTTACCAAAATGACTTTCATCATCAGTTTTATTCAATTTATTGATTCAAATGTAATTTTTTATTTCCATTCTTTTGTCACATTATTTTAATCACATTATCAACTTTTTCATTTTCTCTTATCTTTTTCCTATCATTCTTTTTCTACTCAAAATCTTTTTTCATGTTTTTTAATTATGTTGTGTATCAATTTTGACTAAATTTCTCTTGTTTTATCATCCTGTTTTTTCATCCACCCTTTTGCATTCATTATAGCCATTTCTCATTTTGCTTGAAATTTGTTTAAACCCTTCTTTCATTTAAATCTTCATCTATGTTGGTTTGTCAATAGTGCAACAGGTATTTGGAAATGTTTGCACCACGATTATCGTAAGAAAATTGCAACTCGGCAAAGAAAAATTAATTTTTCACATCATTTCACAGTCAATATAAATAGATTATTGGATCTTTCATGTTTTAACTGCTAGATCAGAATTCTCTAATAATTGAATATTACAATAAATAAATATAATTAAATTCATGTTCACAAAAATTCTGATTTTAAAAAGTGTAAGAAAAAAATTAAACAAATTAAAAAGTTCATACGATGATTAAAACTATATAACAAAGGAATAGAAATAAAAAAAACATTTAAACCAAATACCTGAATAAAAAATAACGACGAAAATCTTTTGATAAAGATTTTAAAAATATTACTGCACCTGACGAGATTCGAAACCACAATCACCTATATGTGAATCTATTATTTTATTTGTTCCACTGCACAGCTAGTGTGTGTCATACAACTTTTGTAATGTTTTTGAGCAGCATGCAAAATTACGAAATTTTTTCATCAGTTACTCCCAAAGGAGAGCACTCAAGGATGAATAAATGCAGGATGTAGTTCCTTGGATATTAACCTACATCACTGTATATTTGGTCTCAAAATCGTTGATGCCACCACTGTAGACTTCTGCTCGTCAGATCACGAAGTCCTATCATATATTCAAGAGTGTAAGCTGTTCCATGGAAGAATTATCTGGTTGGCAGTTTACTTAGAATAATTTGACTATACAGTTCGGAATATTAAAGGAAAGGGAAATGTAAGTATCGATGCATTATCTAGATTACCAATTTGGGGGGAGGTAGGGGTGGAGACGAAGATGAGAACAAAAGTCTTGGAAATAATTTGTCTGAAAGGAGAACAAGACGGAAAAGAAATTAGGAGAATTGGTAATTAGTTCAGATGGAATCAAAAACAAGGTTATTGTTGGAAATTTCTAAAAAGGCACTCAGGAAACAAGGGATATGAGAAATTACAACTTTACTATCAAATTTATGAAGGTATTTCCTACAGACAAAAGCCCTGACAGTGACTGTTGGAAGGTTAATTGGTCGTTAGTTGGCCACACCAATATATTGACACATTTCTAAGTGATACAAATGAAAGTGTTGGACACTGTGCTTCATGGAAAAATGTTTAGAAAATTCAGAGACATGTTCATTTTCAAAACATTGCCAGAAGAGTTAGACAGTTCCTTGTTAGTTCTGATAGATGACAAAGGGTAAAGATTAACAACAAAATGAGTAGAGGCAATATGCGAAGTGTTATACCCAATAAACATATCGATTTAGAAGGCTTTGAACTGTTTGACTAATTGTCGAGTGCTAAAGGTGGTTTTCATTACACATCTGCCATGGTATATTTGTTCTCAAAATATGTAAATCTGCACCCTTTCAAGAAAGCACCCTGCATGAAAATCATTCCTAAAATCGCAAATGAATATTTTTACACAGTCACCATACCAAAAGGGATTTTATCTGTAAGTGGGAGTCAATTCATATCAACGTTATGGAAACAGTTTATCAAAGTCTACAACAAAAAATATACTTACTCTCACTTATCAAGTAGTAACCTATTGGACAATACACAAGAGAAATAAACTGTTTGTGTAGAACCTATTGCAGTAAGGGTATTTCAAGTTGGTTGCAATATTTCTTATCTGAATTACTTATATAGTCTGATTCTAATACTGGTGACATTTTCTTGTATAATAAAAACTTGACTAAAATATGTTACTGTACTTCTACATTTCTGACTGCACCAAGAGAGTGTAAAAACATTAAGTGGAAAAATAACATATTTCGAGTGTTTTGTGTCTGGTTGTTTGAGATCATGACTATGATGAAAGTAAAGAAAAGTTTCAATTGACTTGAGCTGTGTCTGACCAAAGATAATGATTATTATCATAGAAGCAGGGAGAGGTTTCTATCTTGACCATGATAGGAAAATTTGTCACTTTTGAATAATGGAGAATGAAGGTGTAATCTTCATAAAATGAGGACTCAGAGTAAAACATTTGTAAGTAAGATTACTGTATCTACCACTTGAACACAAAAAAATTGAAATCGAACAAAAATGAGAGTAAAACACTTTTATAATGAAATATGATACAAATAATAAGTAACTGAAGTGAACTTAGAATTTTTGCCTCTGCCTCCTCAGACTCTGAAAACTTTTTTGAAAGAAAAAAAGGTCATATTTTGTTCTGCATCAACTGAACTGCCTCTGAGATTTGTATGTAAAGATTTATTACCTGTGTCATATTATGTAAACTGTGTTGCTATGAGTAATTTAGTTTACACTTAACATTTCTACTTGTTGACATACTAAAATGTCTTATTCCCTGTACTGCAGTGGTAGGTCTTAGCTGAAACCTAATTAATAATCAAGGAACTGCAGAGGTAATATTACTATGTAAAATGCATTACTTACATACAATATGTACATACAATAGTTATAAATGGATTGTATTATTACTTCTAAACCTGTATACACAAATTGTACTGGTAACCATTCTTAATTTTTTACTTTGTGTTAAATGTTGTCATTACTTCTTTGAATTTAGTGTCATATTACTATATTGAAATTGTAGAAGTTTATTTAATTTTGCCTTGAAGTACTAAGATTCATACTTGATCACCAGGATTAGTTAAGAATGACACTACTGATGTAATACTTAATTTTTTATACACGTGTGTGTCTTGCAATTTTTCACCAAGTTAGAAACATGTATTCCATTTTTTTTCAAACGATGTAGTTTCACAAAAATGTTTACACACCACACGATTTGTTGTTGTTGTGGTCTTCATTCAGAAGACTGGTTCGATGCAGCTCTCCATGCTGCTCTACCCTGTGCAAGCAAGTCTCTTCATCTCTGAAGCATTATTGTAATGTACATCCTTATGAATTTTTACTGCTGTATGCAACTCTTGGTATCTTCCTACAATTTTTACTCTGCATACTTTCCTCCAGCAAAAACCTGATGATCCCTTGATGTCTCAGAATGAGTTCTATCATCTGATCATTTCTTCTAGTCAGGCTGTGCCACAAATCGCTTTTCCCCCTATTCCATTCAGTACTCTCTTATTATCAGGTTTTTGCTCATTATAAAAGGTTTTATGAAAGCCTGTGACTGTGAAAACAATGGGTTTGTTTATAAACTACTTTTCTGCTAGCAGCCATGAATTTCTTTTATTCATATTTTACATGACCTGTTTCCAGAAACTATTCCCATTTCCAAGACTTAACGTTTTGACGTGTGAGGATCCACTTTGTTTTGTTGACTTTACTGCAATATATAAAAAAGTGCAGTTTTTAGTTATCGATTTTTACTGGTAGCTAGTAGTGAAACTTGAAAAAACGTGTAGTTACAGGAAACTGTGTATAGATGTAATATTTCTATATGTAGTTGGTGGCGAAATTTGGAAGAACTTGTACTTATGGGAAACTGTAAGTACAACTTCTTACCAATTTCGCCACTAACTACATGTGAAAATCGACAACTAACTAAAATTTGTGTTTTTTTTATATATTGTAGAAAAGTCAACAAAACAAAGCAGAACCTCATGTATTGAAAACATTACGTAAAAATGGCACAGTACAAAGAGAAAACACACTTCAAAATGAAAATCATTTCCCGAAACATATCGTGTACAATATGAATAAAAGAAAATCGTGCCTGGCAGCAGAAAAGTTATTTATAAACAAAACATTCTCATTAGTTATGTGATCTACCCATCTTATCTTCAGCATTCTCTATGTCATCACATTTCAAAAGCTTCTATTGTCTTCTTGTCTAAGCTCTTTATCGTCCATGTTTCGCTTCAATACAAGGGCGCACTCTACACACAGTTACGTTTAGAGAAGACTTCCTGAGACTAAAATCTATATTCGATGTAAATTTCTCTTCTTCAGAAACGATTTTCCTGTCCTTGCCAGTCTACGTTTTATATCCTCTCTGCTTTGGCCATCGTCAGTTACTATGCTTCCGAAATAGCAAAACTCATGCACTACTTTAAGTGTCTCGTTTTCTGACCTAATTCCCTCAGCATCACCTGATTTAATCCGACTACTTGTCATTATTCTTTCTTTTGCTTTGTTGATAGTCATCTTATATCTTCCTTTCAATGCACTGTTCATTCCGTCCAGCTGCCCTTCCTATTTCTATGCTGTCCGTGAGAGGATTACAGTGTCTACAAGAAACCTTAAATTTTTTAGTTCTCCTCCCTAGCTTTTAATTCCTACTCGAAATCTTTCTTTGGTTTTCTTTACTGCTTGCTCAATGTACAGATTGAATAACATTGGCAATAGGCTACAACACTGTCTCACTCCCTGCTCAGCCATTGTCTCCCTTTCATGTCTCTCGACTCTAATAATTGCCGTCTGGTATCCTAGAAGTTGTAAATAATCCTTCACTCCTTGTATTTCGCCCCAGTTATTTTTAGAATGTCAGCTTTTTCTAATTCTACAAATGCTGTAAAACTAAGTTTGCCTTTCTTTAATATATCTTTTAAAATAAGTCTTAGAATCAATATCGCCTATCACGTCCCTACATTTCTCCAGAAGGCAAAGTGTTCTTCTCTGGGCTCGACTTCTACCAGTTTTCCATTCTTCACTATAGAATTCATGTTAGTATTTTGCAGCCGTGACTTATTAAACTGATAGTTTGGTAATATTCACACCTATTAGCACCTGTCCTCTTCGGAACTGGAATTACTACATTCTTTTTTAAGTGTGATGATATCTCGCCAGTCTTACACATCTTGCACACTAGGTGGAAGAGTTTTGTGCCAAGGCTGTCAGTAGTTCTAACAGAATGTCATCCTCTCCGAGGGCCTTGTTTCAACTTAGGCCTTCTGGTGCTCTGCCAAATTCTTCTAGAAATATCGTATTTCTCATCTCAGCTTCATCTATGTACTATTCAGTTTGTATAAAACTGCCCTCAATTACACCCCCCGTGTAAAGACCCTCTGCATACAACAAAGATTTATATTGAAGCCTGTTCAAGTAAAGGACGGTTTCACGTTTTTGTAAGTGACATGTGAAAATGACAGAAGATTTATATTGACATTTGCAGATGTAACTTACAAAAATTTAAACGGTACCTGCTATACTTCAACAGGCTTCAAAATTTTTATCCAGCCTTTGGCTGCACAAACCTCTTTTCTTTAGGGGGGGAGGGAGGGAAGGGGACTGAAATGTAACCCTTCCACTTCTCTAAAATTTGTTACCTGCATATTCCCACTCACATCAATTAATCGATAAGCTAATAATATATTAACACCAACCCTATCGGCAATGTAAGTAATATTATACTTTGGGAACAGTTATGACGAAACGAACCTGTATAATCTATCCCTTATGCCTCAGGCAGACACTTTCGCTGGTAGGTGCGTTTGAAATCATACCACTTTCTTTAAATCACTAAAATACAGTATGATCAGTTTCTATGACAATTTTAAATCCAGTGTTATTTCAAAGTAAAGAACAGAATCAAATTAAAATATGGAGCTTGATATGTAATTGCAAAGCATTATCCTGTCTGCCAGGCTCATTTTCGAAAGACTGTTGCTACTGAAGTGAAGTTCATTTTATTAAGGCTAGGAAGCATGCTAAGAACAAATTATATTCGACCCTTTCCGAATAAAGCACTAAAATGGAATATGAATTTTTATATTTATGTATCTGACTATTCTCATGGTAAAAGAGACTGATCTGTGATGCGACTTATATTTGCGTAATGTCTTTTGTTTTAAGATTCATACAGTGTCATTGATTGTTGAGATATCTGTCAAAATCCATCGTATTCTTTAATTTTCTGTTTTCAGTAATCATGTCATTGTAGGAAAATGTATATGAGGCCCATGTGGAACCACTGTTGTGCATCCAGTTTAACTCAAATTTTCGAGGTGGCCTCTATGCCTACCTGATTTGCAAATTTCTTAAAAGCACACAGTGTGCCAACTTTGTACAGTTGTACCATGGCTTGTCTTATTAATGCAATAACTTCAATACAGATATAAATTACGTTGAAACTCGAAATCACGTGTGTCACGAATTAAAGAGCTCATTATTATCCATTTGGTTACATACAGATGGTTCAAATGGCTCTGACCACTATGCGACTTAACTTCTGAGGTCAACAGTCGCCTAGAACTTAGAACTACTTAAACCTAACTAACCTAAGAACATCACACACATCCATGCCCGAGGCAGGATTCGAACCTGCGACCGTAGAGGTCGCTCGGCTCCAGACTGTAGCGCCTAGAACCGCATGGCCACTCCGGCCGTCTTACATACAAAACAAAAAAAAACAAAAAAAAAACAGTATTTTGGTCCTGTTTGGGCGCATTTGGTAGCAACATCGCCATGGTTCACGTTTGCGCATTTACTCCACGTAAGTCGGAAAGACATGAATTCCACACCAGTAACTTGCCTGCATCTTGGTGCTTAAACATCCGCACCGGAGTGCCCCGTGTTACATATACACTGCAGCGGTGCCCTAAAACGGGAACTTCTCGATCGCCCCTTGCACCAAGCGTCCCTGCACGATACTAGTGATCCCTTGGTATGTATCACAGAAAGTTTCTAGTCAGTAAGTTCCACTTCCGTGCTGATGACCGACGGTTCAAACTCCATATCTATTGACTACAACTGACTGACTTGCCACAGTGCGATTGTAGCATCAAGAAAGACATGTACAACATTTTCTGCTGCCCACTGCTGTACCAAGCTCCAACCAATTTAATACAATACTGAGAGCTTCGTGAGAATCTTCCCACCAGAACAAAGACGGTACTTACAGCGAATGACGTGTCACTGGTATACATTAATCAGTTAGAACATTATGACCAGCTACGTAATAGCCGGTATGTCCACCTTTGGCACAGATTACTGCGGCTTCATGCTATGGCGTGGAAGCAATGAGAGTTGGGACCACGTCTGTACACACAAGTCACCCAATTCCCGTAAAGTCTGTGGAGGAATCATGAGCTCTGACGTCATATCAAATAACAATCCGGATACATTCGACTGGGTTCAGATCTGGCGAGTTGGAGGCCAGTAGATCAATTGGGACTCGCCACTATGTTCCTCGAACCACTCCATCACACACCTTGCCTTGTGAAATGGAGCATAATCTTGCCACTGCAGTCTGCAAACATGACCGTCATGAGCGGGTGTACGTGGTCTGTATCGTTGGCCGCCATGGTGCCTTGCAAGAGCTCCACTCGACCTATGGATGCCCACACGAATGTTCCCCAGAGCATAATGAAGCCGGTGCTAGCTTGTATCCTTCTGACAGTACAGGTGTCAAGAAGCTGGAACACGACGGATGCGCGCCCTGCCATCGGCAAGGTGAAGACGGTATCGGGATTCATCAGACCATGCAATGCTGTGCCACTGCGCCAACGACCAGTGCCGATGATCACGCGCCCATTCCAGGTCTATTTGCCGATGTCGCAGGGCTAAAAATTGCACACGCGTGGGTTGTTGCCTGCGGAAGCCCATCGTTAGGAGTGTTCAGTGCACTGTGCACTTGTGCTCTGCCCAGCATTAAAGTCTGATCTTATTTTCGCCACAGTTCGCCGTCTGTCGTGGTTTACCCGACTGCCTAGCCTACCACATTCGACATATATTAATGAGGGGTGGTCACCCAACCCCACGACGTCTGGACACAGTTTCACTTTGCTTTCGTCACGTGTTGAAGGCGCTCACCGAAGCACTCTTTGAACACCTGACAAGTCGTGCAGTTCCCGAAATGCTTTTGCCGAGCCTCTGTTCCATCGCAGTCCGCCCTCGGTCAAACCCAGACGGATGGAGCGCCTTTCCCATTCTGCACACGGACAGCACGCTCACTGATACTACACGCGCCGTGCGTGAGTCTGACTAGCAGTCATTTCCCGTCAGGCGACGCTGCTGTCGCCTGGAAGGGCTTATATCGACAGTATGTTGATGGACATAACGTTCTGTCTGGTCAGTGTATAATTATATAACCTATTAACGACTCAACATGTTGTGGTTTAATTAATTTGTTTACAACCTTACATGTACTCGTATATTGCATATAATGCTTGGAATGCGAATCATGGATATATTAATATCTCTTTTATCCACCAAAATAAATGTTACTCTCTATAATTTGTATGGTGTCATGTAGTGGAAATTTCTGCGTGGATCATGTGCGACAGTGAAATCAAATTAAAAAAAGTTCCATATCCCGAAAACATCTATCAAGCGTAAATAAAAAAACGCCTGCGACCAGCTCTATGTACAAACTGCTTAAGAATTTTCATGTAAGTGTGTGTGAAAGGGGTGGGCGTGAGGTGAGAGTAGTATGTCGACCAATGTGAGAAAGAGGCTGGTCGCGGGATGCAGATTTTGTGCACATACGCTGTAAACAATAGCGGTAACTGTACAACAGTCGAGGCTGCTGTAGGAATGTCGAACAAACCCCGAAAATAGTCTACGCCTTACCTATTGAACCCCCCCCCCCCCCCCCAATTCGCAAAAATCAGCTGTCGGAGATGCAGTGTCGAAAGCAATACTGGTGAGAATAAAGTGGAACAGCAGACGTTTTGTAAGTGGGCTGCTTCTGTGTTGGCAGCGCTGTGTTGCGCTTTGCATTGGATCTCTGACTGTACTTCCTTTGTAAGAGACTCTGTGGCTGGTTGAACTCGTTGTTGGAAGTTAATCGCCGGTACTGTTAGCAGTTGGAAGCTCGTCGCCAGCAGTGATGGCAGTACTGTTGGGCAGTTGGAGGTGAACAGCCAGCAGTGATGGATGTGAGGTGTGAGAAGTTAGCACTGATGGAGGGTAGGGGCCTGAAGTGTTAGCGTAGGCTGACAATCTGTACATGTTCCACTTGGAGATTGAATATTATTCATAATTATATACCTTTGTGCAAGATTTCAATGGCGATTTATATTTGTGTCTGTACTGAGCAGTCAGGTTGCGTTGCGCTGGAATATTGTGGGCCAGTGTTGACACGATAAGAATAAGTAAAGAGAAAGTAGGTTCACTTGCATTCAATTTCACTCAGCAGCTTAAGTAAAATATTTAGTAAAGAAGTTTCAGTTTGTGTGAGGCTCGCTGCAAGGCCTGACCATGAAGAGTTTATCAAATAATGGAATCCAACCGGCAACAATGGCCTTGTAACATCTGAACCGCACGAAGCGGGTACCGCTGTGCTGGCCTCTCCACAGCTCAACACGACGTTTAGCGAAGGACGCTCCGCGGCCGAACTGGCCCTTGGTGTACTGCAGAAGGAGGAATCAACTTGTTGAGATTCATATATGCCACCTTATAATGCATGAATTCTGTCGGGACGGAGGGTGTATGCACCGCAGTATCGAGTGGCCGTAAATAAAGGCTAATGTCGGAAAAAATGGCCCGGCCGCTTTACACAATAAACTCTCTCATATCAGGCCGCCCCTCCGCTCAGGAATTAATAGCGAGCGGTGGAGTCTGCGTGGAGGTTAGAATCCTGCCGTGTTTAATGGAGCGAGACTGCTCGGACAGAAATCATTCTGCCAGAATGAAACTGGGGGTGGGGGAGGGGGAACGTCCCCCGTTCTTCACACGATAAGAGAGCTTGTGGGACGAGGACGCGCTGCTTGGTCGTGTTCGCAACGCCCACAAAAAGTTCCCATCTTTGTGGTAGCGTGTAAATGCAAAACTATCAAAACATCTACATCATTCTGCGCGAGCCACCTAACGGTGTGTGGTGGAGGGTACTAGAGGTACCACTAATTGAACCCCCCTTTCATGTTGCACTCACGATTGGCACTCGGGAAGTATAATCGTCGATAAGCCTCTGTATTACGTAGCTCTAATTTCTCGAATTTTCTCGCCCTGATCGTTTCGTGAGCTGCATGTGGGAGGAAGTAACACGTAGTTCCTTACCGCTCTCTGACTGTCAGTCCATTCCCATGGGAATGGACGAGCGTGGTTTGATAAGTCCTTGAGAGGATATATACTTGGCCCAGTGATCCTCCAGCTTTTGATTGCATGAGAAAATTATGTTCTGGCAGACTCTGCAAAACACGCGCTGACTGCAACTATCACTTCCTCATTTGATAATAAATTTCTTTTCTGCAAGCCAGACAATCAAGTGATGCAACAATAAAAAGTCACTCTGGGTTAGGTCTGGTGAATAGGGTGGATGAGGAACCAATTCAGAACCCAATTCGCGCAAACAAGTGATTTACGGACAATACCATCCTTTCTCTTTAGTTGAAGATACAGAATTTTAAAAAATGTATTTATTATAAGCTTTGCACAAGTTAAAATTTACCAAATCGAAAAACGTTGTGAAACTCTCTAATGCCCAATTGTATCACGGTATCCTCTTG
Organism: Schistocerca serialis cubense; assembly: GCF_023864345.2. Lineage (NCBI taxonomy): Eukaryota > Metazoa > Arthropoda > Insecta > Orthoptera > Acrididae > Schistocerca > Schistocerca serialis. The sequence goes on from NC_064643.1 coordinate 62,660,929, forward strand.
GGTACAACATTCCAGAGGTACAATAGCCTCTGGGCACAGCTACTCAGGAGGATGTCGTTGTGAGGAAAGACAAAACTGGTTTTCTACGGATCGGAGTGTGGAATGTCAGATCTCTTGGGCAGATAGGTCAGAAAATTTAAAATGAAAATGGGGAGGTTGAAGTTAAGTATAGTGGGAGTTCGTGAAGTTCGGTGGTGGGAGGAGCACGACTTCTGGTTAGGTGAATACAGGGTTCTAAGTATAAAATCAAATATGAGTAACGCAGTAGTGGACTTAATAATGAATAAATAATGAATTGGAACGCAGATATGCTACTATTAACAGCACAGTGATCGCATTATTGTAGCGAAGATAGACACGAAGCCCGCACCCACAACAGTAATACAAGTTTATAGGCCAGCTAGCTCCGCAGATGAAAAGAGATTCTTTCAAGAATAATGAAAGAAGATTATATACTTGGAAGACACTTGCAACACTAGAAAGTTTCAGATTGGTTATATAATTGTAAGACAGAGATTTAGGAACCAGGTTTTAAACTTTAAGACATTTCCAGGGGCAGATGTGAACTCTGATCACTACTTTTTGGTTATGAACTGTAGATTAAAACTGAAGAAACTGCAAAAAGTTGGGAATTTAAGGAGATGGGACCTGGATAAACTGAAAGAACCAGAGGTTGTACAGAGTTTCAGGGAGAGCGAAAGGGAACTAATGGCAGGAATGGGGGAAAGAAATACAGTAGAAGAAGAATGGGTAGCTTTGAGGGATGAAGTAGTGAAGGCTGCAGAGGATGAAGTTCGTAAAAAGATGAGGGCGAGTAGAAATTCTTTGTTAATACAAGAGATACTGAATTTCATTCATAAAAGGGGAAAATATAAAAATGCAGTAAATGAAGCAGGCGGATGGGAACACGAACGTCGAAAAAATGAGACTGACAGGAGGTGCAAAATGGCTAAGCAGGAATGGCTTGAGGACAAATGTAAGGATTTAAGATCATATATCGGCAGGGAAAAGATAGATGCCGCCTACAGGAAAATATAAGAGACCTTAAGAGAAAAGAGAACGGCCAGTATGAATATGAAGAGCTCAGATGGAAAACCAGTCCTACGCAAACAAGGGAAAGCAGAAAGATGAATGAAGTATATAGGGAGATGTACCTGGGGCAATATTCTGGAAACGGAAGAGGACATAGACGATACTGCGCGAAGAGTTAGACAAAGCACTGAAAGATGTGTTGAAACAAGGCCCTAGTAGTAGATAACGTTCCATTAGAGCTAACTGATAGCCTTGGGAGAGCCAGCGGTGACAAAACTCTACCATCTGGTGAGCAAGATGTATGACTCAGGTGAAATACCCTCAGACTTCAAGAATAATGTAATAATTCCAATCCCAAAGAAAGCATGTGTTGACAGGTGTGAAAATTACCGAACTATTAGCTTAATACTTCACTGTTGCAAAACAGTAACACGATTTCTTTACAGAAGAATGGTAAGACTGATAGAAGTAGACCTCGGGGAAGGTGAGTTTGGGTTCCAGAGAAATGTTAGAACACGAGAGGTAGTACTGATAGTGCAACTTTTCATAGAAGATAGGTTAAGGAAGAGCAAACATTCGTGTATAGCATTTGTAAACTTAGAGAAAGCTTTTGACATTACTGGCAGGAACACTCTGTCGCAAACTCTAAAGGTGGCAAGACCCAAATACAAGGACCGAAAGGCTTTTTACAATTTGTACAGAAACCAGATGACAGTTATAAGACTCGAGGGGCATTAAACGGAAGCAGTGGTTGAGATGGAAGTGGGACAGGATTTAGCCTGTCCCCGATGTTATTCAATCTGTATATTCAGCAAGCAGTAGAGGAAACGAAAGAAAAATTTGGAGTAGGAATTAAGGTTCAAGGAAAAGAAATAAAAACTTTGAGGTTTGCCAATGACACTTTAATTCTGTCAGAGACAGCAAAGGACTTGGAAAAACTGTTAAAGGGAATGGACAGAGTCCTGAAAGGATGATATAAGATGAACATCAACAAAAGCAAAACGAGGTTAATGGAATGTAGCTGAATTAAATCAGGTGATGCTAAGGGAATTAGATTAAGAAATGGGACACTTAAAGTAGTAGCTGAGTTTCGTTATTTGGGCAGCAAAACAACTGGTGATGGTAGAAGTAGGAAAGCTATAAATTATAGAGTGGCAGTGACAAATACAGCGTGTCAGAAGAAGAGGTATTTGTTAACATCGAGTATAGATTGAAGTGTCAGAAAGTGAAACATGAACGATTAACAGTTTAGACAAGAGGAGAATAGAAGCCTTTGAGATGTGGTGCTACAGAAGAATGCTGGAGATTTGATGGGTAGATGACGTAACTAATGATGATGATGATGTTTGGTTTGTGGGGCGCTCAACTGCTCGTTCTTCAGCGCCCGTACAAGATGCCAACTATTACACAGTCCAATTTTTACGCAATCCAGTCTAGCCACTGTCACGAGTGATGATGATGATGATGATGAAATGATGAGGACAACACTTACAACCACTCCCCAGGCAGAGATAATCCCCAACGCGGCCGGGAATCGAACACGTAGCTAATGATAAGGTACTGAATGAAATTGGGGAGAAAAAAATTATTGCTAAGACCTCACTAGCCTGTAATGCGGTGTTATTCTAGAAGGCTGATATTAAAGTGCAGTGATTAGGTAAGAGAGGAGGAGATTGTGTGCAGAAAAACCGCAGGCGCGAAGGACCGCACAGCGGCGACTGGCCCCTCCATCATCGCCTGCACTACTGAGTCACGTGGATGCGGTGAGCAGCGGCATGGCTCAGTTCCTGGCTCTGCCGGCGGTTGCCAGCTTTCTGGGCGGCAGAGCGTCTTAATTGTGATTCAGGCTGCTACTCAGCTGGCCTACCTGGCTTACTGCACCGTGTTCTACACCCCATAGCCGGCGAACAGCCACGGCAATAGCGAGAACTGAATACGGTTCGTCGGCATGCCAGTCACAAAGGTTGACATACGTATTAAGACATGATTAGGGAATAACATCAATGATAGAGCGATAAAGTTGCAGGGAAGAGAGAGAGTGGTATATTTACTACGAAATAACAATGAAAACCTTAGATTCAAGCGGTAATCTGAGATAAAGGTAAGAGATTACCGCTGGATATCAATTTCGCTGAACAGAATGCCACATCAAAGCAAAGAATGACAACCAAGAAATGAAAGAAAATATTTAAGAAAAAGGTGGTGCTGAATTCTGCAGTGACTGTGGTACTCCCAGTGGGAGTAGGGGGGGGGGGGGGGAGGGTCACGACACTTAGTGAGAGGAGACTGAGCGACAGTGCGGGCCTGACAGGTGGTGGTTTTGCAGCAGCTCAGCCGAACGCAGCGTAATTACAGCAGGAGTTTGTCTGAGCTGGGAGCTGTCTTTGTTGGACGACTCCTCCCAGAATGCACAGAGGGGGCCTTTTGTCGGCGGCCTGGCTCCCATTAACAGATCTACTCCGGTTCGATTAACCATTCATCGCGAACAATCAGCTCGCCGAGTATTGTGTGAAAGCTTTCAAATTGGAAATATTGATGTCGGAGGGAACTAATTTTGGCCACACAGTATTGTATGGCTGTGGTTCGACCCTCAGCTGTAAAACATTCAAGCAGTTCTAGAAATACATAACACACACATTCACTCACTCACGCACACACACACTCACTCACTCACATACCTGCTGCAGTCTCATTCGGAAGGACGACGGTTCAAATTCGCGTCCGGCCATCGAGATTTAGGTTTCCCACGACTTCCCTAAATCGGTTAAGGCAAATGCCGGGGTGGTTGTTTTGAAAGGCACAGCCGATTTCCTTCCCCAATCCAAAATTCTGCTCCGTCTCTAATGATCGTATTTTTTACGGGGTATTAGACTTCAACCTTCCTTATTTCGTTTTTTGACGTACTCTCTCTTGTAACACGATAGGTTATTCAGAACCAGTAGTAGACGAAGGAAAGGTACAAGTTGTCGCACTGGCAACCTGAACGACAGTAGCTGGCTCACAGTCAACAAAGACATGGAGGAAGGTCCGCCGTGCATTACTGTAAGGAATAATACTGACACTCCCCTAAACAGAGTTAGGGAGGGCACGTAGGATAGAACGGTACAATTTACCCTTCTAAAAGACTTGGAGTGCGTCAAAATGTAAAGACGGTGGTTCGTCATGATTCACTCATAAGGAAAACCATAAAATTATGCACAGCGATAGCGTGATGGTTTTACAGACTTGCCGGCCGAAGTGGCCGAGCGGTTCTAGGCGCTACAGTCTGGAACCGCGCGACCGCTCCGGTCGCAGGTTCGAATCCTGCCTCGGGCATGGATGTGTGCGATGTCCTTAGGTTAGTTATGTTTAATTAGTTCTAAGTTCTAGGCGACTGATGACCTCAGAAATTAAGTCCCATAGTGCTCAGAGCCATTTGAACCATTTTTTTACAGACTTCCAGGGATTACCGTATGGAGAAGGGTACACGTATCAGTTTGATGTAACAGACCCTGGTCCGGAAACGACCGAGTCGAACGCTATGAGGGAAAATAGTTGTTCTGTCAAAAAAATGTTCAAATGTGTGTGAAATCTCATGGGACTTAACTGCTAAGGTCATCAGTCCCTAAGCCTACACACACTACTTAACCCAAATTAACCTGAGGACAAACACACACACCCATGCCCTAGGGAGGATTCGAACATCCGCCGGGACCAGCCGCACAGTCAATGACTGCAGCGCCCGAGACCGCTACACTAATCCCGCGCGGCAGTTGTACTGTCTCTGACAGTGGAATACATATATCGGTTCTGTGTTTGCTAAGATTGTAGGGCAGGCGATATTCAGAGGTGGTAGCATGGAGCAAAACAAGAAAAAATACCTAGAAAATATGGACACTGAAATGCATAACTTTAGAGCTATGAGCACTTGTTCATCTTCCCTAGTGTGAAACACAGCTTTTCTATTGAAAAAGTACCAGTAGCTCTCAAGACACGCAGTTTGGCCCACACGAACCTCACCAAAAACATTGACAACACAGAGCATTCAGTAGAGCAGACATGTTATTTGCGGTATCCAAGATAAAAAAAAAGTGCCCAAAGCTCTTAAGACACGCATTTTTGAGCTCATATGTAGTACGCATTTTTTCCATGCTTCGCTGCATACTACCACTTCTGAACGTTGTCTACCCTACTACAGTCTTAGCAACAATAGTACCGGTACGTGTATTGCACTGCCAGGTATATCAGAACGATTAACCCCCCTAGTTTCGGCTTAGTCGCTTCCTGGTCTGGGTGCCTTGCCTCCAAATGATACACTTACCCTTTTACCTCACCTCTGAAATTTGGTAACATCATCACATAATCACCCTGTGTTATTGATGGCTCTCCATCTTCCACCATAATCGAGTCCATCAACATAAGGTGGCAAATGTGAGGTAGCCAAGGAGGTGGAAACGTGGGTTCTACTATGCCAAGACTGCTTGGTAGCTACAACAGGAAAACACAATTAATTAGCAGGAGTACAAAATAGGAAAGTATTTATTACTTAGATTTGCTGTAGTCCATGATCAGTTAGTTGACAGTTATAGAAGACGCGACTAGACTAAGCGTCTGTAGAATGACATAATTTACAAGTCACAATTCTTGCAGTGACGAATTAATCTCTCGTAATCTTGAATGTGCAATCCGGTGAATTTGGAGACTAACTTGGATCGGAGCTACAAAGACTTGACGGCGGCAATGACTGAGCTGGAGACTGATGACTAACACGGGCGCTGGCTGACTACTGAGCGCGGCTACGAACTGTAGACCGGCACGACTGCACTACTCTCCTGCTGCACGTGAAGTGGCGTAGCTGCGCATCGCGGCGAGCATAAACACTGCGACTGGCTGTGTACTCTCTGGCTAGCACAGCCGTTCTTCTGTTCCGTTTATCGAGAGAATCGCATGCGACGGATCGATCTTTTTTTTTTTTAATTGATAACTTCAGCAGACAGCAGAATTGCGTTTAAAAAAAAAAATGTAGTAGCGAATGTAATAGAACACGCGACGTCTTATCAACAGTGCGCGACGCTTACCGTTACGCAACTTTTTTTTTTTAGGGAAGATTTTTTTTTTTTTTTTTTTTTTTTTTTTTTTTTTTTAAGGAGGTGGGGGAGGGCGGGGAAGGCAGAGCGATCAGGGGTCGTAACCCGAGGCCTGGTCGCAGTGTCCCCTTCGTCCGTCAAGGAATCAGGGATGGGAAAGGGAAATCTTTTGTGGGAATTATTATTCATTTATTTATTTTTATTTACTGTTTTAATACATTCTTAATGTGGTTTTACTTTGTACCACAACAAAAATAAATGTATCTAGCACCGCATCGTGCTCTGAGAAAAAGAAAACAATATCGCGGCACGTTCCTACACCGAGGTAATGTACACTCCTGGAAATGGAAAAAAGAACACATTGACACCGGTGTGTCAGACCCACCATACTTGCTCCGGACACTGCGAGAGGGCTGTACAAGCAATGATCACACGCACGGCACAGCGGACACACCAGGAACCGCGGTGTTGGCCGTCGAATGGCGCTAGCTGCGCAGCATTTGTGCACCGCCGCCGTCAGTGTCAGCCAGTTTGCCGTGGCATACGGAGCTCCATCGCAGTCTTTAACACTGGTAGCATGCCGCGACAGCGTGGACGTGAACCGTATGTGCAGTTGACGGACTTGGAGCGAGGGCGTATAGTGGGCATGCGGGAGGCCGGGTGGACGTACCGCCGAATTGCTCAACACGTGGGGCGTGAGGTCTCCACAGTACATCGATGTTGTCGCCAGTGGTCGGCGGAAGGTGCACGTGCCCGTCGACCTGGGACCGGACCGCAGCGACGCACGGATGCACGCCAAGACCGTAGGAACCTACGCAGTGCCGTAGGGGACCGCACCGCCACTTCCCAGCAAATTAGGGACACTGTTGCTCCTGGGGTATCGGCGAGGACCATTCGCAACCGTCTCCATGAAGCTGGGCTACGGTCCCGCACACCGTTAGGCCGTCTTCCGCTCACGCCCCAACATCGTGCAGCCCGCCTCCAGTGGTGTCGCGACAGGCGTGAATGGAGGGACGAATGGAGACGTGTCGTCTTCAGCGATGAGAGTCGCTTCTGCCTTGGTGCCAATGATGGTCGTATGCGTGTTTGGCGCCGTGCAGGTGAGCGCCACAATCAGGACTGCATACGACCGAGGCACACAGGGCCAACACCCGGCATCATGGTCTGGGGAGCGATCTCCTACACTGGCCGTACACCACTGGTGATCGTCGAGGGGACACTGAATAGTGCACGGTACATCCAAACCGTCATCGAACCCATCGTTCTACCATTCCTAGACCAGCAAGGGAACTTGCTGTTCCAACAGGACAACGCACGTCCGCATGTATCCCGTGTCACCCAACGTGCTCTAGAAGGTGTAAGTCAACTACCCTGGCCAGCAAGATCTCCGGATCTGTCCCCCATTGAGCATGTTTGGGACTGGATGAAGCGTCGTCTCACGCGGTCTGCACGTCCAGCACGAACGCTGGTCCAACTGAGGCGCCAGGTGGAAATGGCATGGCAAGCCGTTTCTAAGGACTACATCCAGCATCTCTACGATCGTCTACATGGGAGAATAGCAACCTGCATTGCTGCGAAAGGTGGATATACACTGTACTAGTGCCGACATTGTGCATGCTCTGTTGCTTGTGTCTATGTGCCTGTGGTTCTGTCAGTGTGATCATGTGATGTATCTGACCCCAGGAATGTGTCAATAAAGTTTCCCCTTCCTGGGACAATGAATTCACGGTGTTCTTATTTCAATTTCCAGGAGTGTATATGGGGAAAACGAAAAAAAAAGTGCTTCATACAGGATGCAGAAGGGTGTGTCGCTACTCTCCTTACGCTTCATCATCCAGGTACGTCTTCACGTATATCATGTTGTTCCACCGAGAATCGAACTTAGTCATCTCAGCTCACTCAATGGGTATCTTCTCCTACCTGTTGATGATCCAGCTGCGTGGAGGGTCGCGCAGGGCACTCCCTAAGTAATTAGAAAAATACTGTCTGTATTTTGGGTTCCGTACGATCTTGCAATGACGTTCTTGTAGGTAGTTCCAAAAGTCTAATACATCTTTAGGTCCATCGTGAAATAAGTAGTGTACCGCATGCGCACGGATCCACGTGACAGCGTTGGTCTTGGCGCGCGGGAAATACTGTTGATCCGGAAATAGTAGAAACCGAGGTGTAATGTGTTCCGGAGTCACTCGTAGAAAATACGACAAAATTTGTCGCACCAAGCGCCGTACGTCTTCTGCCGCGCCACATGTGAGACGGTGTTCGTCCGTGTCTGGTATCCCGCAGTCTACGCAGAGAGGCGATTCCGCCATGTTTATCTTGTGGAGGCGTGATCGGGTGATCTGTTTACCATTGACTGTGATGTACCATGTGGATCGGACGGCTGTGTCCAGTGGAATCGCGTGAATCGTCTTCCACACCACCTTCCAATTAACCTGAGGGCTTTTGGTCTCCACGATGTTTGGTGGGCGCCTCTGCTGTAGGACATGATATATATCCCGCGCCGACGCCTGTTTCGTCGGTGGTACTGCGATACGGACATAACTGTGTTCAATGTAAAAGTTCCCGAAGTAGTAGAAGGGTGGGGGTATGTCTTGCGTGGTCAGTGGGGGCATAATGGATGGCGGAGCTAAGGACTCCAACAGCAAACCTGTCAAACTTTCCGAGTGGTGGCGCCACAGCTTGATGTGTGAGCTGACATACAGAGCCACAGCTCTGTCGTGGACATGGACTAGACCAAGACTTTCCCTTCCTGGGGGAAGGGTCAGTGACTCATAACTGACTTTGAAAAGCATGTCTGTACTGACGTAAGCTCCGAATGCCGCTAATAGACGTCGAGCCACCAGTAACGGTATTGGGAGAACACACGCTATGTGTGGAAGGCGCGATGCGAGGTAAACATTGACGAAGTGTGTCCTTTGGAGAATGTCGAGGGTCCGCAGACGAAGGTTGAAGATCTGGACCCGAATTTGTTGTAATAAGCGGCGGTAGTTAAGAGCCGCGGTGCGCCGTATGTCGTCGTGAAACTCTATTCCGAGACATTTGATAGTGCCACGAAGCTGTAGGGGTTCGACACACGCTGGGGTCAACCCGTCTCCTATGGCCGTGGCGACCGATTTGGCGACGTTGAGACAGCTGCCGGAAGCCACACCGTACTTGGTAATCCATTCTAGTGCTCTGTTGACATCGTCGCGATTGCAGAACACGAGAACCATGTCGTCTGCATATGCTGTACAGCGAAATGTGACGTCACGTAGGGTAAGACCGGTGAGGCGTTGACGGAGACCACAGAGGAGCGGTTCCAGTGCCAGAGCATATAGTAACGTCGACAAGGGGCAGCCTTGACGGACGGAGCGGAAAATCGGGAGGGACTGCGAGAGACGCCCGTTAACGAACACTTTGGAAGTCGCCCCTCGGAGTAGGCGCATCACGACGTCTGTGAATTGCTGTGGGTACTGCATGTGCTGGAGAACGGACGTTAGGTACGCGTGATCCACTCGATCAAAAGCTTGGCTAAAATCTAGTGATGCCAGCGCTCCCGGGATGCGGCGTGCCCTGGCTAGGGCTATTAGGTCACGGTATCGACACAGTGCTGTGTGGATGTTGTTGATACCCCCTAGGGAAGTCTGATCTGGCGAGATGACGTAAGGTAGGGTCGGTCGTAGACGGTTTGCTAATAGTCTGGTGAATATCTTCATGTCGCAGTTGACGAGTGTTAGCGGGCGGTAATCTTGTATTCGAGCCCCACCTTTAGGCTTGTTAACCGGTATAATTATTCCTTCTACGAAGGTCGCAGGGAGCCGCACCGCGGGGGACATAAGCTCCCGACAGATGTCTGTTAACTTGGGAGCCAGTAAATACTGGAAAGTACTATAAAACTCCACAGGGAGCCCGTCGGGGCCAGGAGACTTATTCGCCGCTCCTTTACCGATGGCGTCGATAACTTCGTCTTCCGTAATGTCGTTCAATAATTCAGTTTGTAAATCCTGTGGAACAATACCGTAAACCAGTTGTGAGACTGCTGTCACCGTCGTCGGGTCGGAACATTGAGCAGAATAAAGTCGTGCGTAATGGTCGAAGAAGGCTGCAGCAATATCGCGTTGTGTGGTGTGATGATGGCCGTCCTCAGTGGTGATGGCATGTATCAGCGCCCGTCTTCGCAGTGTACGTTCTCGGATGACGTGGTACATGGTGGGTCGTTCCGTTGCGAGTCTGTCTTGTGTCCGCGCTCGGACGATCGTCCCTTCGAGGTGTCGGCGCATATGGGCTACGATCTGTGCTTTCGCACGCTGAACTGTCAGCTGTCGTTCCGGTGTGGGTGGCAAGGAGGCGCATTCGCGAAGGACGGTGAAATAAAAATCAAGGGTCTGCCGCCTCCAAGCAGCAGTCTCACGACCATACGTAATAAAGGTTCGCCGTAGGGCCGGCTTGGCGCAGGTTAACCACCAACTAATCGACGTAGGATACGTTGGGAGGCGGCGGACGCACAAACTCCACGTGTCTTCGATGGCGCGTCGACAATCCGGAGAAGCGAGATGAGCAAGGTTCAATTTCCAGGGATGTCGGCTGCGCCACACCCGTTGGCGACGAAGGGTGACGGCACATATATAGGCCTCGTGATCAGAAAAGGCTACTGGCCACACCTCCGCGTCACTCACCGTTGCGGCGAGAGAACGGGAGACGTAAATCCTATCGATGCGACTAGACGAGTGACTCGTGAAATGGGTGTATCCCGGTCTATTTCCTCGGACATGTTCCCATGTATCTACTAGCTGGAGATCGCCGATGAGTGTCCCAAGTTCGGGGCACGGTGAATGGCGTGGCAGCTGATCTTTAGGTGCTTGGGGTGCAATTGAAATCGCCCCCTAATATCAAGTCATCGTACCTGCCCTGAAAAAGCGGTGCTATTCCTTCTGCGAAGAAGAGCGATCGGTCACGACGGCGATTCGTTCCGGAAGGGGCGTACACATTGATAAACCGGACGCCTTGCACCGTTACGGCCATTCCTCTAGCGTCGGGGAGATATCGGGCTTCGTCCGCCTCGAGGCCCTCTCTGAGGAGAATGGCGACTCCACTGTTAGTTGGCGAGGCGTGGGACACATGAGCCGTATAACCAAACATACCCGGGAAATCGGCGACGAAGACTTCTTGGAGAAAGACAATGTCAACGTCTGCTGCATTGAGCATGTCTTGGAGCAGCGACAACTTCGTACGTATCCGAATGGTGTTAATGTTGATGGTCGTCAAGCGATAGGTTTGTAGATCGTCTCCTGCGGTGGGGGCTGCCGTCAGTGTCGCCGTAAAAGGTGGGGCCCGTGATCTGCTGGCCGCGTCCGCGCCGTCATCTGTTGCTACTCGGGAGGGGCCGAGGTGTGGGAGGAGAGACCCCACTCCTCATCCACCACAGCGGCCGTAGAATCGTCTTCAATGTCATCCGCCCAAGGTCCGTAAGTTAACGGTGGCTGCGGTAGAACACTTGTGGGCTGAGTGACTAAGGGTGAATCCGCAGTTGTTTCCGGTTGTGTACCAACGGCGGGCGCTGTGCTGGCCATCCGTTTGTCCGAGGGAGCGGAATCGGGTTTGTCAAAATCAGACAAAGTGACAGGTGAGGGCGATCTCGTGTCATCCATTCTCCTCGTCGTTTCGTCGGCCGTCAACTGGAGAAGACGTCCGCTGGGGGCAATCGTCTGAGGGTGTGTGACGTCGCCTTTTATGTTATCTCGGTGACCTTTGTTTGCGGACGTGGGTTTCTGTGTCCGAAAGAGTTTGTGGTTCCCGTATAGCATCCCCCTCAGGGAGAAAGGCAGAGGTCGGTACAACCCTAGCGTCGAGTTCCATTCTCTTGTCAGAATCATCTTCATGTGGAGTCGATGGGCGGCGTTCTTCAACCCCTGCAGACACCGTAATGGTGTTGGTCAATCCAGGACCGGCGACAGGTGCGCATTCTAACGCTTCCTGTCTGCCGGGGGGGTTGTCGTCTGTCATGACGGTCGATCGTGTCACCTCTGCGTAATTGAGGGGGAGGGCCTTGAGCGTAGGAGGTGGTGTCGTGTCATGCAACGGAAGTTGTGTAACGCGACGTTGAATACACGCCGAGCGCACATGACCCTCCTGGCCGCAACCAGAACAAGTACGTGGTTGGCCGTCGTACATTATTATTGCTCGACAGCCACCTATGACTAAGTAGGACGGCACATGTTTCTTTAATTCAATTTTCACTTGTCGGACGCCGTTGAGGACTTGGTACGTCTCGAAGGTGTTCCATTTTTCGGCCACGTGGCTAATTACCGTCCCATAAGGGCGGAAAGCTGAGGTAACGACGTCCGGTGGTACTTCGAAAGGGAGTTCGAAGACTCTTAGTGTGCGTAGTCCTAGTCCAGCATGGTCAACAGTAACCTCTCCGATGTTACCATCGGAGTGTTTGAACTTGAGAGTGTTCGCGCATCTGTTCACAACTGCGTGACATAACTCGTCGTCGACCATCTTGACGTAAACGACGCTACTTGTGATGGATAGGTGGATACCGATGATGTGCTGTGTTGGTATTTGAACTTCGTCACGGATGAATCGTTCGACTTCAAAGGCTCTTGGTCGTGCGTAGTCGGGCTGGAAGCTGATCTTTCTGTACGAATGAGCCATGGCGACTCAGTGTTAACGGACGCGAGTATTAGCTGCGGCGAGGAAGTAAACAAACTACGCGCGCTCGCGACTCTGCGGACGGGACCGCGACTCTGCGGACGGGACGTAAACAAGACGTCCTCGCCGCTCACCGGCCGAAAGCAGACTGATCTCTCAGGCGGCGGTGTGATCGTATGACTGACGACGTCACAATTATCGAACGCACAAAAGCTGCTGACAGCCTTCTTCCTCTTTTTCTTGTGGCTTTGTCTCGAATCGGCGCAGCGTCGGCTCGGCTATAAACAGATTTGGCGCGGCCCACGTGCCCCTCCTGTCACTACCCCGTTACCCTCTGGGAAGGATCGTGTGTAACCCACGTATCTGCGACTACTGTTACTCGCGCGAAAGCGAGCGGAAGTTTTGTAAACGTTTGAGAATGGCGTCACTGAGGCGGGACTTGTGTGTCAGCCCGGTACTGCCCAGCGGGATGTGGGAAACCCCCTGAAAACCACACCGAGCCTGGCCAGCGCGCCGAACCCCGCCGCTGAGCCACCGGCCCGGCTTGATCCCGTCCCGGAAGGAGCGCTCCGGTAACAAGCACCGCTGTCCGGGCGGGTAGTGTTGGCTGCCGAGAACCCGAAAATGACAAATTAATGAGACGAAACGGTGTATAAAATACACACAATTGCCAAACATCGAAACGACTTCAAGGAAGAGTGTTTTGGGTAAGAAAGTGTCAACAGTAAAACAGCAAAATATGTAAGATAAACAATTTTTATGAAACAAATTACGCATCTAGTACTCGTGCCAAGTAAGAAGGCTGTGCCGGCAGCCCGGAATTCGCGTCCAGATTCCCAGACTTGCGTTACCAGTTGAGAACACCTGACGATTCGATTCGTAGCGTACTGTGGTCTCACAGCTCACCTGATTGTGTGCTACCGGTGGTACGCAGAGGTCCCACAACGAATCCGTGGCTGCCACGCTGTAGAACTTCTCAGAGACGCCCATCCCACAGTATAATCTGCTAAGAGTAACAACACGCCAAATCGAATTATTTGTGGTAGTGCCGTATTTACGCTCTGCCGCTCAAGTGTGGAGATAATGACGGTACCTTTTCACGCTTCAGTTAATGTTGAACGTCAGCTGACGTATCATACGAGTTGACTTTAAACTACTGACAGTTATTATCCTTGCTCTCCTTATCTCTGTTATTTATTTTTTTTAAAATACTTTCTCCGTAAGAGAAAGACCCGCAAAGTTCTTTCACAGGAGAGCCCAGTCGTAAAGCGTTCGTTGCTGCGTAGTAAAAAGTAGAGTTACGTAATTAAATTTTTGTCCATTTGCAAGTGCATATCGCCGTCGTGGTACCGCAGAAGGCCGCTAGACAAACCATAATAAAATGTCGTTCTCCTTCCTCTAACGGCGTACTGCTGTTTGCTTTCCCAACCGCTAATGTCTATAACGTCTTAAAAACTTTATTTCAGTCTATGTTATCACACTCTGTTAGCAATAAATAAAACTATCGCTATTTGTTATGTTTCTCGAAATAGAAAGACGATTTTAAGGTGTGGTTGGTTCAAATGGCTCTGAGCACTATGGGATTTAACAGCTGTGGTCATCAGTCCCATAGAACTTAGAACTACTTAAACCTAAATAATCTAAGCACATCACACACATCCATGCACGAGGGAGGATTCGAACCTGCGACCGTAGCGGTCGCGCGGTTCCAGACTGTAGCGCCTAGAACCTCTCGGCTACACTAGCCCGCTGACCTCAGAGCTCGAGTGCTGTAAATATGCCATGTGTATATACAAAATGTAAATAAAAATGTAAAAAACATTAAAAACTGTTCCGGAGCTGTTATTTCGGAGAATAGCCGTAATCATAATTACGCAGCGTGGTGCAGCTAGCTTTTCACCCCAGGTATTTTCTAAAGCTTTTAATATTTCCAAAGAAATGAATGCTGAAAACGTCTTCATTAAATGATGTGTAGTCTGTTTTAATAACTTCACTGGGGTGACAAAGGACATGCGATATCTCCCGATATCGTGACGGACTTTCTTCTGCTCGGTGTATTGCTGCAGCTCGACGTGGCATAGAGTCAACAAGTCGTCGGAAGTCTGCTGCAGGAATATTGAGCCATGATGCACCTCTATAGCCTTTTATAATTGCGTTAGTGTGGTCGATGCAGTATGCTGTGCACTAACTAACCTCCGGATTATGTCCCATAGTTGTCGATGGGATTCTTGTCGAACGATCAGGATGGCCAAACCATTCGCCCGAACTGTCCAGAATGTTCTTCAAACCAGTCGCGAATAACTGTGCCCCGGTGACGTGGCGCATTGTCATCCATAAAAAATTTGTCGTTGTTTTGGAACATGACGTCTATGGATGGCCGCAAATGGCCTCCAAGTGGCCGAACATACAGAGGACCCAGTCCACTCCATGTAAACACAGCCCACATCACTATGAATCCACCACCAGCTTGCACAGTGCCTTGTTGACGACTTTGAGTCCAAGGCTTCGTAGGGTTCCGCCACACTCGGAACCTACCATCAGCTCTTACCAACTGAAACCGTAGCTCATCTGACCAAACCGTGGTTTTCCAGTCGTCTAGCGCAGAACCGATGTCGTCACGAGTCCAGGAGAGGTGACGGAGGAGATGCCGTGCAGCTAACACAGGCACTCGCGTCAGTCGTCTGCTGCCACAGCCCGTTAACGCCAAATGTGGCTGCTCGTCATACGTCCTACATTGATTTCTGCGATTATTCCACGAAGTGTTGCACGTCTGTTAGCACTGACAACTCTATGCAAACGCCGCTACTCTCGATCGTTATGTGAAAGTTGTCGGCCACTGCATTGTCCGTGGCGAGAGGTAATAACAGAAATTTGGTATTCTCGGCACACTCTTGACAATGTAGATCTCCAAATACTGAAATCCCTAACGATGTACGAAACGGTAAGTACCATGCGTCTAGCTTCAACCACAATTCCGCGTCCAAAGTCTGTCACTTCCCATCATGCGGCCATAATCACGTCTGAAATATGTTCACATGAATCACTTGAGTACAAATGAAAGTTCTGGCAAAGCATTGCCCTTTTATACCTCGTGTACATGACACTGTCGCCATGTGTATGTGTGCATCTCGCTACCCCATTGCTTTTGTCGCCTCAGTGTACATTACACTACTGGCCATTAATATTGCTACAAGAAGAAATGCAGATGATAAACGGGTATTCATTAGACAAATATATTATACTAGGACTGACATGTGATTACATTTTTACGCAATTTGGGTGCAGAGATCCTGAGAAATCAGTGCCCAGAACAACCACCTCTGGCCGTCTTGATACGCCTGGGCACTGAGTCAAACAGAGCTTAGATTGCGTGTACAGGTACAGCTGCCCATGCAGCTTCAACACCATACCATAGTTCATCAAGAGTAGTGACTGGCGTATTGTGACGAGCCAGTTGCTCGGCCACCATTGACGAGACGTTTTCAATTGGTGAGAGATCTGGAGAATATGCTGGCGAGGGCAGCAGTCGAACATTTTCTGTATCGAGAAAGGCCCGTACAGGACCTGCAACACGCGCTCGTGCTTTATCCTGCTGAAATGTAGGGTTTCGCAGAGATCGAATGAAGAGTAGAGCCACGGTTCGTAACACATCTGAAATGTAACGTCCACTCTTCAAAGTGCCGTCAATGCGAACAAGAGGTGACCGAGACGTGCAACCAATGGCACCCCCATACCATCACGCCGGGTGATACGCCAGTATGGCGATGACGAATACACGCTGCCAATGTGCGTTCACCGCTATGTCGCCAAACACGGATGCGACCATCATGATGCTGTAAACAGAACCTGGATCCATCCGAAAATATGACGTTTTGCCATTCGTGCACCCAGGTTCGTCGTTGAGTACACCATCGCAGGCGCTCCTGTCTGTGATGCAGCGTCAAGGGTAACCGCAGTCACGGTCTCCATGCTGCTGCAAACGTCGTCGAACTGTTCGTGCAGATGGTTGTTGCCTTGCAAACGTCCCCATCTGTTCACTCAGGGATCGCGACGTGGCTGCACGATCCGTTACAGCCATGCGGTTAAGATGCCTGTCATCTCGACTGCTAGCGATACGAGGCCGTTGGGGTCCAGCACGGCGTTCCGTTTTACCCTCCTGAACCCACCGATTCCATATTCTGCTAACAGTCATTGGATCTCGACCAACGCGAGCAGCAATGTCGGGATACGATAAACCGCAATTGCGATAAGCTACAATCCGAACTTTATCGAAGTCGGTAACGTGATGGTACGCATTTCTCCTCATTACACGAGGCATCACAACAACGTTTCACCAAGCAGCGCCGGTCAACTGCTGTTTGTCTATGAGAAATCGGTTGGAAACTTTCCTCATGTCAGTACGTTGTAGGTGTCGCCACCGGCACCAACCTTGTGTGAATGCTCTGAAAAGCTAATCATTTGCATATCACAGCATCTTCTTCCTATCGGCTAAATTTTGCGTCTGTAGCACGTCATCTTCGTGGTGTAGCAATTTTAATGGCCAGTAGTGTAACTCTCGTAGATGTCCATATTAACTTCGCTTTTCCAAATCTAACTATAGTATTTCACTCTTCAAAAGCTGTTTAGTAGTTTCGGAGAAGTTGCAATTTCTAAAACCCCGATATATGTATTCTGAACGGGGAGCTGATGACTGTCTTATGTGGGAGTTGGTGTTGTTACACGTAAATATCGTGTGAGGGAACTTGATGCATCTAGGAGAGTCTGCTTACAAAAGCCTAATAGTTAAGGAAAGCTTGTAAAACTGCTACAAATCACTCTTGAGTACATGTGAGTGGAACGACGTACCAACCGGAAGCCAAAGCAACTGGCATCGATGTGTGGTTCAGCAGATTACAATATCTTAAAGCTGTTCCGGCCATATGTGAGGTGTGATCTGTTATTACGGGTCGCTACAGACGTCTCTCCTCAAGGAATCGAGAAGTGCACATGGTTAATCCCGCCGAACTCTCGGTTTTCTAAGATCTTGCGAAGCGAACGCTGGCGTACTTTGTCGCACTCTACCTGAGCGCGGCTACATTTTCAGTATCATCTGCTCCAGAGATATCTGATACTCGTCGGATATCGGTGAGCGAAGCACACAGAGCGCCCTCGATTGATTTCCATTTGCTCTGCCAGAGCATCAGAATTATAACGAGGCGCGAGAAGACAACCCGCCGACGTCTCTTCCCCGGCGTGCTGTGCGGAGAAACGAAGCGAGCAGAGATGACGCCTCCTGGCCGTTAGACGCGCAGCTGTAGAGTAGACCGTACGCTTTCATGGCCGCCTCGCGTGACTGGCTTCGGTCGCACATGCGCGGGATGTAGTAGCCACACCAGTCAGTATGCGTGATGCAGAAATTAAAACGCAAATTTATGTCGAAACAGACTGATCACCCACAACATTATGACCACCCACCTATTATCGATATAAACCCGTCCAAGCGATAGTAGCGTCACCCTGTAACGTCTCCGCTCTGGCGTACGTTAACTTTTTAAAGCCTGTACTATGATAAGTTGACGGGCTTCACCTTTTTAAGAAAGGATTTTAGTACATATGTTGACCGCGTGTACCTGAATGGAAGCAAAATCGGACTTATACCCAGTCAGTAACAACAATGATACGTCAAGCAAGTATAAAGTGCAACTACACGTTAGGACGGGCAAGGAATATGCACAGCAGATGCTACCAATTGTTAATAACACGGTCGCCAGCCTAATCAGGCATTAAGTGAGTTTTTTCCTTGTACAAGTGGGTGTACGTACAAGCATAACAACACGTCGTAATACTGCATTATATGGTAAATTTTAGAACCAGAAAAATCTACTGAACTAATATTTTCCCTTTCTGTACTAATTTGGACAAGCTGTAAATACACAACATTACACTACAATGATTACTACAAACTGCATTTTGTCTATTGATCCGACTGAAATCGGGCATAGACTACCCTAGAAATAGCACTTTTGAAACACACATACAATGTCAATTTTAATAAGAGTAAACACTGATAAATTTAGGTTTTATATTGACTTAAACTTTGCAGGTCAAATCAGTTCAGTACACTCCAGAATTTAAATGAATAGAAAAGAAAAGAGTGGAAGGGGGGGGGGGGGGGGGGGAGGGCGGGACCCTGAAATTGTTATGATCACTGTGTTGAAACTATTGTCTATTGGAAACATTAAGCACTCAAGATTTACAAAATATGAGTTACTACTCTTTTAGTCTTATTACTTCCTCATTTAACTACCATTATTTTTGTCTCAAATTATTTAAGCTTCATTACTAAACCAATTCCAAAATTAACTTCCAACTTTGTCAGACCTTTGTTCTTTGCTTATATTTTCATTAACAATAAAGCTCCTTAAACATCTTTCTAGCATAGATAGGTCTGCAGGTAATTCTTATTAACATAAACTGAAAATCTTCATTTCGGGACACTCGGATTGCACATGTGGAAAGGACCCTGTCTAGGTTAGTGATAAGGATAATTAATTGATAGGACAATTTTGGTAAAAGTTAAGTTGTTATTGAACAGTCAGGATCAAAATTAACACTGGTCCACACGAATACAGTACTAAATGTTTCAACCTGTTCGTGTCGATGCGCCGGTTGACGGGCGGCGAGATGGCGAGGCGCACAGCACACATACAATCACAGCTATGGCTCTTGATGTATCGGCACTTTGCTTCTTCTTAGCGTCGCAATCCTTTTCCATTTAGTGCCTATGGAATATAGCCATGCTGTATAGTCGTCGGAAACGGCACATCCGAGCCTCAATGAAATCACGTTTTCCAGGAGAGCCTCCTCGATCCAGAGCGTGTTTCTCAGACCGATCCCCAACTCCGAATGTATTGCTGAGCCCGTTATGCCGTGCCGCGCCCGTGTGCATTTTCCCGTGCTCGCCTGCCATCCACCCTTTACCGCTCCCCTACAGACAGGGTATTCACCAAAGGTTTTACATTCCACATATCCTAATACATTGCCTACGTATGGAACAGGCGCACAATTACAATTTTAAACATGTTACAATAGATTCAACATCAATTCTGTTATAGCATAGCTTGAAATTTGACATAAACATTAATATTCACCTCGAAAGTTGCTTACAGTTTCTTTAACACAATGACACGAAAAGAAAAAGAAATGAAATCAAAACATTGCTTACACTAATTTATCGAAAATCAGAAGAAAAAAATTATTATATGTACAGTTGTTGTTACACATGCCCCTGTTTCCAGTAAATTTTTACTGAGTATAAATTTAATGGGAACACTAAATTTTACATTTATACAGTGGTTCTGAATCTTTATGTGAATGTCCCAAAAAAAATTTTATATCACAAACTTCCTTTCACTCACATTATATAGGTCTATACTTTTTAACATATCAAGAACATTTACTTGTCCTTTACTTAAGTGCCTTTTGCACAGTCCAACCTCCCATCACAACATTATTAAAATAGCAAATTACTAATTTTTACTAAATTTCTCAAAAAATTAATTTCAAATTCTGGAACACAAACATTTAACTACAAAAGCAAATGCAAATATCTGTATACACTATAAGACAATTTATTGCTGCTTGCATTGAATGGCAGTCCATTTCCTTACTTACTAAAAAAAACACACACACACAATAATATTCAGAAAATTTACTACACATATTTGCTGCCTATTATTCAGATTTGGGCAATCCTTTTCACCTCATTTTACCACATCACCTGTATCACACTTACAATTCTCCATTGATTATTTATCTGCCCTCCTTGGTGTTTGGCAGCCCTTTATATTATGACTCATATACTGTCCACTTTGGTTTTTGGCATTTACCCTTTCCTTTTCAGTCCTTTTCTCCA
The DNA here is from genome assembly GCF_023864345.2 of Schistocerca serialis cubense. Taxonomy (NCBI): domain Eukaryota; kingdom Metazoa; phylum Arthropoda; class Insecta; order Orthoptera; family Acrididae; genus Schistocerca; species Schistocerca serialis. Next base: position 62,681,554 of record NC_064643.1, read on the forward strand.
TACATTCTTACATTTATAGTGCATTTGGTAATCTGAAACTCACCTAACTACATTAGCACGCTGTCAATGGTATACATACATTTACAAAGATTTGTTACATTTGGAATAAAATAGTTTTAGCATAGGATACAGCACATTTACTGCAAATTATTTTCTGAGTGTACTTAGGTCACTCACTCCTAGGAACATACAGTTTCAGGTCCACAACATTTCTAACACCTAAAGGTTTTTTGGATTTTGGGTAGATCAGGTAGTAAGCATTATCGTGTGGAATGTTCTGTATTATATACGGCCCATTATAAACATATTTAAATTTGGAAATTTCATGGTTCAGTTCACTAGACTTTTCGTGGGTTTTTAAAAGAACATAATCCCCAATTTTAAATTTTGAAACTTTCAAATTTTTATTGTGTCTTTTAGATCTAGATTCAGCTTTTTGCTTTGCTCTTTTTCTTACTAATTCTTTCCTTTGACTCAACCCCAAACTTGTACAAGGCGGAAACTCTAGTTTTTCCTCAATTAAACTTTTACTTCTGCTGCCTAACAAAATTTCTTCCGGTGGGAATTCAGTAGTTTCATGATGTAATGTGTTCATGACAGTCTCAAAGTCCGATATAAGCTTGCCCCAGGCCCTATGGTTATGACTGCAGTACGTTCTACATAATCTTCCGATTTCTCGCATGTACCTTTCAACCAGGCTGCTAGCAGGATGATAGGCTGCGATATATTTAACCTCTACTTCATTTTGCTCCATCCCTTCTTTCCAAATTTTGGATATGAACTGGGGACCATTGTCAGATAGTACTGCCTTGGGTTTGCCAATGGTTCTGAAGTATTCAACCATCCTACTAAATACAGCTTTTGCTGTTGCTTTTTTCAAGGGGTATAATTTCACAAATTTTGAGAATACTTCCAAAATTACTAAAATATATGCACAATTTCCCGAAGTCTTTGGGAGGGGACCAAATAAATCTATCGATAATAAGTCTGGGGTGTCTTCAGGTAATGTACTTTGCATTGGACCCCTACTAGTTTTGTTCGGTACTTTGGCCTTTTGACAGACATCACACGACTTAACCCGTTCCTTTACCTTCTTACTGATACTACCAGCAATCACTACTACATTATTCAATTTATCCAAACATTTCTTCGGCCCACTATGCCCCAATGCTAAATGAAAATAATCTATGACATCAGTATCAAACTGGTGTGGCCAACATACTCTCCATTCCTCAGTGACTAAATCTTTCCTCCTATATAAAATGCCTTTAAAAATTTTGTAATATTTCTTAATTTGAGGATACTGCACACTGTCAAAATTTACCTTCACAGATTTCCATGTCGGATCCTCATTCTGATGGTATCTCATATTTTTACATATTTGCTCAATTTTCCTTTTTCCTGAAACCTCTTTCATATACCAGATCTGAAAAGTACCCTCTTCACCATTTTCATTGGGCACTTCATTCATACCATTAGGCAATCGAGATAAAGCATCTGTCACATAATTCACAGTACCCTTAACATAGCAAATCTCGTAATCAAATTGTTGCAGGTACAAAGCCCAACGAGTTAGCCTGCCATTAAGTAAACGACAATCTTTAAGAAAAGTTAAAGCTTTGTGGTCAGTATGTATGATGAGCTTATGGCCCCACAGATAATTTCTGAATTTCTTTAACCCCCATATAATGGCTAAAGCTTCCTTCTCAGATATGGTGTAGTTTCTCTCATATTTTGTTAGAGTTCTACTTGCAAATGCGATAGTCCTGTGTTCGATTTCTTTACCATCACAGATTTCTTGGAAAACTTCTATACCAATTCCATAAGCACTGCTATCAGTACTCATGTGGAAAGGTTTTGACAGTATGGGGTGATGCAAAATATTGTCATTCAAAAGTTCACTTTTTAATTTTTCGAAATCTCTCATACACCCTTCAGTCCACACAAAAGCACTATTTTTCTTAAGTAGATTATTCAAATGAGGACTATTAAAAACTTGCCCCTTGACGAATTTTCTATAGAAACCACATAAACCTAAAAAGGCTTTCAACTGTTTTCTATTTCTAGGAGCTGGACACCCTGCTATTGCACTTAACTTTTCCGGGTCCTTGCCAATACCGGTTGTAGTAATAATGTGCCCCAGAAACTTTATTTCCGACTTCACAAATTCACATTTCTTCCACTTAAGTGTCATGCCCGCTGCTTGTAGAGCAACAAAAACTTTTTGCAATAATTCACAATGCTCTTGCCATTCTTCTGTAGCAATCAGTAAATCATGTACATAAATGGTTAGCCGGGAACTCAATTCTCTCCCTAATACAAAGTCCAGTGCCCTAATACATACTGCCACAGAAGTGCTAAGCCCAAATGGCAGTACTTTATACTGATAGCATTTCCCGGCGAATAGAAAAGCGGTATATTTACGGGATTCTTTGCTCAATGGGATTTGCCAGTATCCGGCGGTCATGTCCAGACTGGTTAAATACTTCACATTATAAAATTTTTGGAGCATTTCGTCCAGATTTTCAGGTCTGTCTATTTCCTTCTTTACAATTTTGTTCAAAGTCCTGGCGTCAATAACTACTCTCACTCCCCCATCCCTTTTATTCATGATGATAAGGGGACTATTATATTCGCTGCTACTCCGTTCGATTACACCCCATTCTATCATTTTATCTATTTCCACTTGCACAGCCTGCCTCTTTGATATGGGTACCGAAAACGGTCTTACAAAGAAAGGTTTATGCTCTATGGTCTCAATCTGGTATTCGAAGTTCTTAACTAGGCCAGGTTTGTCCGAAAATACGGTGTTATTACTTTCTAAAATATCAAGCAATTCTGTTTTCTGATCAGGAGATATCGCCTTCAAATTTTCTACAATTTCTTTAAAATTAAGCCCCTGCTTGTCACTCGCATCTATTAACCTCTGGACATGGTACACCTCATACATGTTTGTCAAACCATCATTCCCTTGGTCGACCTCCAACAATAAAGAATCAATTTCTGAATCGAACACCTTCCCATTTTCCTCAAATTTTAATTCCAAATTTCTAGATGCATTATTAATTTTGATCACTTCCTGGCTACAATCAATAATAACCTTTTCTTTATCTAATCAATCTATTCCCAGAATCAGTTCAGTACTCAAGTCTGGCACAACCAAAAAATCATGTTCAAATTTTTGTCCTTTTATACTAAATTCAACCAAAATCTGGTTCTTTACCGGCTTGCTAGTTCTGCCAGTAGCACCAACAATTTTTACACCCGTCACTGACATAATTACTAGTCCAGGCTTATCACAAATGTGTTCGAAAAACGACTGGGAGATTGCGCTTATCTGAGAACCAGTATCAAGAAGTACTTGCAATTTCACATTATAAATTTCAACTGGTATTACAGTTTGTTTAAGCGTCGAGTGTTTTTCATTATTGTGGTCTTCCCTAAGCAAATCCGGGTCGACGATAACATCGTCCCAAGATATGCTTTTAACATTCACCTCACCTATATCTGGCGGTTTCTTTGGTTCCGGGAGTTCAAAGTCATTAATTACTTGAACTCTTTGTAAAATAGACCCTGAGTCGTCAGGTGGCTCTTTCTTTCTTTGTTCAGTCTCAACATCTGGGTTTTGTTTTGAAACTTCGTCATCATTAGGTACAATATCGCAATTAGCTGTATCCCCATTATTTTCACTATTACCGAAATATTCGTCATCTGAACTATCGTCAGAATCCGACCATTCAGGATCGCTTTCAGGTTCTAACATAAAAGCTTTTCTGAGTTAACACTGATATGGCCACCGCCCACAGCAACGTTGGATGCCGCCTGGAAGTATTGCGTGCACGTGACGCGGTAACAAAAGTAGCTATGTAAGCAGAGCAGACACGGACGCGGGATAACCCAAGCGAAGGTATGAGCTGCAAAAGGGAAAATCCATTGAAACAAGCGAGTTTGACAAAGGGCAGATTGGTATTAAGCAGAGCCTGTGAACGAGTATCTCGGAACGGCGAAGCTTCTGATTAGCAAAAATGACAAAAGCAGATTTCAGAGTACCTGAGGACCCAACACAAAAGTTTTGTCTCAAGTACAGATAGTGTTGAGGATCGGTGGACAAAGTTCAAAACCATCGTACAATATGCGTTAGATGAGTATGTGCCAAGCAAGATCGTAAGAGATGGAAAAGGGCCACCGTGGTACAACAACCGAGTTAGAAAACTGCTGCGGAAGCAAAGGGAACTTCACAGCAAACACAAACATAGCCAAAGCCTTGCAGACAAACAAAAATTACGCTAAGCGAAATGTAGTGTGAGGAGGGCTATGCGAGAGGCGTTCAATGAATTCGAAAGTAAAGTTCTATGTACTGACTTTGGCAGAAAATTCTAAGAAATTTTGGTCTTATGTCAAAGCGGTAGTTGGATCAAAACAAAATGTCCAGACACTCTGAGACCAAAATGGTACTGAAACAGAGGATGACAGACTAAAGGCCGAAATACTAAATGTCTTTTTCCAAAGCTGTTTCACAGAGGAAGACTGCACTGTAGTTCCTTCTCTAGATTGTCGCACAGATGACAAAACGGTAGATATCGAAATAGACGACAGAGGGATAGAGAAACAATTAAAATCGCTCAAAAGTGGAAAGGCCGCTGGACCTGATGGGATACCAGTTCGATTTTACACAGAGTACGCGAAGGAACTTGCCCCCCTTCTTGCAGCGGTGTACCGTAGGTCTCTAGAAGAGCGTAGCGTTCCAAAGGATTGGAAAAGGGCACAGGTCATCCCCGTTTTCAAGAAGGGACGTCGAACAGATGTGCAGAACTATAGACCTATATCTCTAACGTCTATCAGTTGTAGAATTTTGGAACACGTATTATGTTCCAGTATAATTACTTTTGTGGAGACTAGATATCTACTCTGTAGGAATCAGCATGGGTTTCGAAAAGGTCGTGTAAAACCCAGCTCGCGCTATTCGTCCACGAGACTCAGAGGGCCATAGACACGGGTTCACACGTAGATGCCATGTTTCTTGACATGCGCAAGGCGTTCTATACAGTTCCCCACAGTCGTTTAATGAACAAAGTAAGAGAATATGGACTATCAGTCCAATTGTGTGATTGGATTGAAGAGTTCCTAGATAACAACGCAGCATGTCATTCTCAATGGAGAGAAGTCATCCGAAGTAAGAGTGATTTCAGGTGTGCCGCAGCGGAGTGTCGTAGGAGCGTTGCTATTCACAATATACATAAACGACCTTGTGGATGACATCGGAAGTTCACTGAGGCTTTTTGCGGATGATGCTGTGGTATATCGAGAGGTTGTAACAATGGAAAATTGTACTGAAATGCAGGAGGATCTGCAGCGAATTGACGCATGGTGCAGGGAATGGCAATTGAATCTCAATGTAAACAAGTGTAATGTGCTGCGAATACATAGAAAGAAAGATCCCTTATCATTTAGCTACAAAATAGCTTGTCAGCAACTGGAAGCAGTTAATGCCATAAATTATCTGGGAGTACGCATTAGGAGTGATTTAAAATGGAATGATCATATAAAGTTGATCGTCGGTAAAGCAGATGCCAGACTGAGATTCATTGGAAGAATCCTAAGGAAATTCAATCCAAAAACAAAGGAAGTAGGTTACAGTACGCTTGTTCGCCCACTGCTTGAATACTGCTCAGCAGTGTGGGATCCGTACCAGACAGGGTTGATAGATGAGATAGAGAAGATCCAACGGAGAGCAGCGCGCTTCGTTACAGGATCATTTAGTAATCGCGAAAGTGTTACGGAGATGATAGATAAACTCCAGTGGAAAACTTTGCTGGAGAGACGCTCAGTAGCTCGGTACGGGTTTTTGTTGAAGTTTCGAGAACATACCTTCGCCGAGGAGTCAAGCAGTATATTGCTCCCTCCTACGTATATCTCGCGGAGAGACCATGAGGATAAAGTCAGAGAGATTAGAGCCCACACAGAGGCATACCGACAATCCTTCTTTCCACGAACAATACGAGACTGGAATAGAAGGGAGAACCGATAGAGGTACACAAGGTACCCTCCGCCACACACCGTCAGGTGGCTTGCGGAGTATGGATGTAGATGTTCCTGCTGTCGTGAGTGTCTACAGAAAGATGTAGAACGACAGGGAAGCTACCACTAGACGCTAAACGTTTGGACATCCACGACTCTTCGCAGAATGTCGGATTCGGAGGCTTGTCTACTGTAAAGTGGGATATATGGTGATCTGTGGCATCTCTGCCGAAAGAGCACAATGCTGCTGCATGCACAAGCGTTTTGGGGCACACCGTTCATCGTACACTGTTGAACATGGAGCTCCGCAGCAAGCCACCCCTACACGTTCACATGTTGACCCAGTGACCTCGTCAGCTACGACTGCAGTGCGCACGTGACCAATGCGATTCTACCCTCGATCAACAGAAATGTGTCGGCTCTTCGTATGAATCGCATTTTTGCAGCACTAACGCCGTCATAGAGGGGAATGGCGGCTTTAAATGTGCAAGAGCGCCACGGACGCAGCCTGATGGGATCAGTATGATGGCCGGACGCTGTGGCCGATCGGTTCTAGGCGCTTTAGTCCGCCATCGCGCTGCTGCTACGGTCGCAGGTTCGAATCTTGCCTCGGGAATGGATGTGTGTGCTCTCCTTAGGTTAGTTAGGTCTGTTCTAATTCTTGGGGACTGATGACCTCAGATGTTAAGTCCCATAGTGCTTAGAGCCATTTCAACAATATGTTGCCAAGGGAGACATTCTCCTGCGATTGTTTTGGACCTGTGGTAGTAACCGAAGAGACGCTGACAGATGCAAAGCGAACCACCTGCACCCCTTCATGCTTGATGTTTTCCCCAAAGGCGACGTCATGTTTCAGCAGTATAACTGTCCGTGCCTCGGAGTCACAGCCGTGCTGCAGTGGTATGAGCAGCATTATAGTGAACTCGCGTTGATGTCTCGGCGACCAAATTCGTCTGATGTAAAACCTGTGTAACCCATCTGGGTCGCTATAGGGCGCCGATGCGCAGAAACAGTGGCGTATTTCGTTCCAAAGACGGACAAACGAGCTAATAAGCAGATGGTCGTCATGCTTTGGCTCTTCAGTGTAGTTATCATACTTGCAAGAGGCGCTTTATGGGGTGATTAATACCGAGACACCGCGTAATGAAGAGTTCCGAGCTTATCCGTCTGACTGCGTGGCCATACATTTGTGAGACACGCGCAAGATAATCTCGGAGTAGCGTGGGAGTCAGCTGATAGACGAGCCGTTGAGTGTCTATACATTTCGATCAGTCTTCATACGCAGATAAGATTTATATATGGCAGTCGGAGTTATTACAACTGGACCGTAAAAATGTCCAAACCATTGTGCTTATTTTATAACACTTTCAATAGCAAACTGTGGTACTAGTACTTATGACGTACCCAATGAGTATGTGGGAGTAATACGGGATGTACATAAAGTCCGTGAACAGTTTCAATTATTTATTGCACAAGAATTAAACATTGTACAGATTTCATACATATATCATTTTGAAGAGAAACTCTGGAAGTTTTTTTTACTTTTTTTTTTTTTACAAACATTCAAAATGCGAACCGTGAGTGACCCGGCAGATGTCAGTACCGTAATCGAGTTCTTGAAATACCCGTCCAAGAGTAGCATCTTCAACTGTGGCAGTCGCTTCCCTTATTCTCTTCTGGAGCTCTGCTACATCACGTGGTAGAGGCAGTCCCCACAGTGAGATCTGGTGATGGGGGGAGCCTGATCCATCAGTGAGGCAGCTCCGTGTTCAGGTACCCACGAGCTCCAATTTAAATGGTTTCGTAAACAGCTTCTGTCACAGGACTTTGTCATTGGAGCCATTCACTTCACACACACTGGGACCTCCGCTACTCTATGCCGGGCACAAGCAACCCGTCGTAACAAATTTGTTGTGTCAGTGGTATATGACCGTGACTGTCGGTGCCTTCTTACCGTACTTGGTTCTAAACTTCCGTTGAACAGTTATAGCACAGAAAGCTTGCTCCTCACCTGAACTTGTCACGTTTCGAAGTCACGTTGACTATCAGCAAATTACCAAACTACACTGTAGCGGTAAGTATTGGGCAACCTGAGGTCTGGCGCACTCTGCATTGTTGCCAGATGTATACAAGATGGCGGCGATAACGTCATTCAAGATAGCAGTCACAACTTTATTCAAGATAGCAGCCATAATGTCATCCAAGATGGCGGATTTTGGCAGGAAGATTGGGCTACCTCCACTAACCTAACACCCCTCCCCTCCCCCAGGAAAATGGCGGCAAGTTCAAATTCCAACAGGATAATGCATTACACCACGGTTATCTCTACTAACCTAGGAAAATGTCCGAAAAGAAAGGGCAGTTCCACTAACATAAATCATCCGACCGCCACCTCATCCTGGGAAATGGTGGGGACAGGACTGGACCTGTGCTGGACATAAGTCTTTATTTTGCATACACTATTTATTTAAACAATTAGAGGCACTACTGCCATCAAGTGCGTTAACCATGAGGTCTGGGTCTAGTACACAGTACCACCACCAGAGGGCGTTGTTGTCCCCTCCATGATGTAATCAAAGATGGCGGTCTGATGGTGGAGAGAAAGGGCCTCATAACAGGAAACTCAGGGGTATATGGTTTATTTATAAAAAAGTCAGTTTGTTGGAGTTAGTATATCCTGATCATCATCCTCTGCTGTTTCAAAACACTTAGGTCTTGTAAGAAGTAATGACATGGAGCAAACATAATGCATAACCTAATGTTCGGCACTGTACTCCAGGTGTCTTAACCTAATGTAGAGCCCTTTGTCGGCACTTAACCTATTGTTCTGGTAAGTGGTTCTCCATGTCAGCCCCATTTCCCTAAACTATTTTACCAATCGCTTTCTTGGTGTCTCAGCTTGTATGCATGGAAATTCTTGCCCTAACAGAAAATAGCGCGGTATAACGCCGAATGTATACCTCATGATGACACTAATGTGGCACTCCGTCCATCACGTGTTACCCTTCATGCTTTGAAAATACACAAACATTCTCACCGCTACGTAGAGACTCCAATATCCCAGCAAAAAGGAGGTCTTTTGAATGAATGGGGGATTATGATTGGCTGTTATCCAATTTACACTGCCACTGATGCCATCAGTGTGGAAGCACTGTCTGCTTTTTCATTTTCTTTTTGCAAACGATACTTTCAATGTATAGATCTATTTTACACAGATGCCCCTACATATTCAGAATGAGATTTTCACTCTGCAGCGGAGTGTGCGCTGATATGAAACTTCCTGGCAGATTAAAACTGTGTGCCCGACCGAGACTCGAACTCGGGACCTTTGCCTTTCGCAGGCAAGTGGTCTACCAAGTTTTTTTTTTATTCATTTTTAATGGGACTCGAACCCACAATCCCCGGTTTAGGAGACCGATGCCTTATCCATTTTTTTTTTTTTTTTTAAATTAACCCGGGCGTGGGAAGCGAGAACGCTCCCGCACGACCACTTTTTTTTTTTTTTCTTTATAGAATGAACAAAGTGTATATCATTGCTAGGCTGCCGTAGCGCAATATAAGTAATGAAAAGTTTTTTTTTTTAACCTTATGCGCCAATTTGTAATAAGAATAGAATGAACAAAGTGTATTCATTGCTAGGCTGCCGTAGCGCAATATAAGAAATGAAATATCTTCTTGAGGTTTTTTTTTTTTTTTTTTTTTTTTTTTGGGCCAAGTAGTAAACAGAAATTTTTATGGTGCACAAAAGACTATCACTTCACAATTGAAGGAAGGTTGCTCCGCTCGGTCTGCGAGAGAAGGGAAATGTGAAAGCGAAAATGGGAAAGAAAAAATGCCTTCTGCGTTGGTGAGCATCTGAATAGTATCGTAAAATTCCGACGAGTACTAAAGTCCCAGGAAGCAAATGGGATTCATACATACAGGTCACTGGCAACCTCTTCGATCCGAAAGATTGTATTTGAAGCATTTAACCGTTAATTATGATGTTCAGCATATTTCCAAATATCCTCCTGTAGTCACAGTGTTGTCTCATTTTAAAGTGTTCAATTTCTATGTAAGAATAATAGTCGAGGAAAGTAGCATGCCTATTCTGCATAATAAACGATGCTGTGTGGCCCATGATCCACGTTGCAGCGTTGTTTTTTGCTCGTGGATATCTCAGTTTTTGTGGCTGAATGATCTCTAAAAGATCTGCACCACAGGGCGTCGTACGGTCTATCACCGACAATCGTTGACGAAGAAATGTAGTAATTTCTTCTGCATGTCCGCACGTGAACCTATGAAGAAGCGTATCGACCCTTCCGCATGTGTCACAGTTGGGCGTTGGATGAAGGACAATTATATGTAGCTTTTCATTCGTTGCTACTTTATCGTTGACTGTTAGATACCAGTCGCCTATGACGCGTGACGGTAACACGTCGCTGTGCACATTCCGCCATACTATACTCCAATGTGTATGTGGATATTTTTCTTCGAGACGATTCCTGTGGTTTGTTGTCGTGAGAAGGCCATAAAGCTTCCTGTTCGTCAGGCTTCCGTTATCGACGATGTTGTGTCGAATGTAGCTCATTTCCATGTACTACAGTCGCACATGTCGGTAAGAAAGTGGAATGCCGGCGATATTAACGGGTGGGTCAAGGCTATGAGGCTTCCACCGCTGAATGAGGTTTGTGATGATACTGGTCCTCCGGGTACGGAACTCCTTCCTGATGCGATTTAGGAGCAGGGTGACACATTTTTTGTGTACTTTAATGAGGTTAAGGCCACCTTTGAACGAAGGTAAGGTTAAGGTATCGAATTGAACTTTGAAAATGTGCCCCCTAAAAAGAAACCAACGTAACGCTTGTTGTATACTCCTGGCTAGATGGTCGGAGATTGGAAGAATTTGCGCCAAATAAGTCATCTTGCTCGTAATGGCGATGTCAAAAAATGGTTCAAATGGCTCTGAGCACTATGGGACTCAACTGCTGAGGTTATTAGTCCCCTAGAACTTAGAACTAGTTAAACTTAACTAACCTAAGGACATCACAAACATCCATGCCCGAGGCAGGATTCGAACCTGCGACCGTAGCGAATGGCGATGTCGATGGTCTTAACTTTCTGTAGTATGTTCAAGTCACGGTCGGAGTGAAGTATCAAAGCAGCACGTAATTTATTAAGCATGTGTGACCAGTTCTTCGTCAGGAATTTGTCTGGTTAGGCCTCAAAAGTAACACCGAGGGTTGTGTGAGAATCCTTGACCTTGCACCAGGTAACATGGGATATGTCTCCGATACCGCCACCGATCTGCAAAGCTGTGGTTTTAGTTCTATTGAGTATTGCTCCTGAAAGAAGCGTGAATTTTTGTAAAAGAGTTTCCGCTGACAGAAGTTGTTGCGATGATGACACAGTGACGCATACATCGTCAGCATACGCAATGCATGGGATAGTGACAGACTCGACGCTAAGTCCGATCCCGCTATGCGCCAAGTTGTTCAGGAGCGGCTCCACTGCAATGGCACTGCATTGACAGAGGACATCCTTGGCGGACGGACTGTTCAATGGAAACTTCTTTTGTAAAATGGCCATTAATGAGAATCCGTGAAGAGGCGTTTGTAGTAAGTTTGCGAATTAATTCTATGAGATGAAGTCCAAAACCTAGTTTCTTCATGCTTTTAAAGAGGAAGTCATGACGTACACGGTCTTAAGCCTTCTCAAAATCTAGAAAGATCAGAGCGCCCTGTCCTTTGGTTTCAGCATACGAACAAATGATGTCCCTCAAATCGCAGGCTGCTGAGATTGCACTTCGGCCTTGCACTGCACTGTACTGGTAACTGCCCAAAACCATGTACATAACGGTTTGCATCCTTAGCTTAATCGATCTGGTGATGATTTTGAAATCGGCATTCAGGAGTGTGATGGGTCGCATGTTTTCGACCTTCCTGCTGTTCCCTTTTTTCGGTAAGGGCAGGATGATACCTTCCGTAAATGCCTTGGGTATAACTTCCAGGTGCCAGAGTTCATTCGATATCTCGAGGAGTGTCGGACCGAGGAGGTTCCAGTAACGCTGGTAAAACTCAGCGCTGAGACCGTCGGGTCCTGGTGACTTCCCTTTCTTTGCACTGTGGACCGCCAGTCGGATTTCGTCCTCTGTGAAAAGAGATTCCAGATTTGCAGTATCCTGTTGCGACAAGCGACAGCTCAAGGTCCTAAGAAAATCGTCGCACGAGTGTTCATCAACGGCTTGCTTCTTGTAAAGTTGACTATAGTAGTCGTAGACGTGCGAGATGATGTCACGTTGCTTCTTGATGGCATTCTCAGCGTCATCAACGACGGCTTCAATCAACATGGCTTTACACCGTTTCGTCGTTCTCAGGATGTGGTACAGAGAGGCCCGTTCTTCGGCGGCAACGTCCTTGGGGTGGGCTCGCACGATGATGCCTTGCATTCGTTGGCGTTGTATCGCCGTGATTTTCTCTTTATATCGTTTGATCTTTATGTCGATATCGCCAGAAGGATTGTTAGCGCGACTGTACAGTTCTCTCAAACAGCGATAATAAAACTCAATAGTCTGTTTCTGCCAAAAGCTTTTTTGTCGGGCGTAACTCATGAGGGTGAGGCGTAATTTAGGCTTAGCACACTGAGTCCACCACTGGATAGCGCTATCGTAACGACGTCGTTGCCGCTGGAGCTGTTGCCACGTTATGTTCACCTCCTCTTCAAGTTGGGCATCCTGCAGAAGGCTGACGTTCAATTTCCAGTAGCCTTTCCCGCGGTATATTTGCTGGCGGTGGAGGTTAAGGTAACACTGATACGCACAATGGTCGGAGATGTTGACAGGAGCTATGTCACAGTTCACAGCGTGTCGCTGGAGGGCCTCGGACACATAAATCCTATCCAGCCGACTGGCAGAATGACTGGTTACGAAGGTGTACGCTACCCGTTCACCGTGCAGTTGTTGCCATGTGTCGTGAAGACGCATGCCATGAATTAAATGTTCAAGTTCGATACATCTGTTCGTGTTAGGAGTTTGGTCTCTGTCGTTAAGCACACAATTGAAGTCACCACCGAGGATGAGATGTGCACGATAAGCGCTAAGAAGAATGGGAACCTCGTTTTTATAAAATGTTGAGCGATCTCTCTTATGAGTGCTACCTGAGGGAGCGTACACGTTAACAATCTGCACACCATTCACTCGAAGAGAAATGCCACGACCACTAGGAAGCCGCTGCACATCCGTAAATGGTATACCGTCGCGCAGAAGTATGGCAGTGCCTACAGCATCCTGGAGATTGATGTTATCAATGAGAACGTAACCGGGCACTTCTAAGACTGTGACTACCTCCTGTAGGAGGGCAATGTCAACGCTGGTACCATACAAGAAATCAGTTAGCGAACAGAGTTTCACCGCACTTTGAATTCTATTGACGTTAAGTGTGGTAACGTTGTAGGTTTGGCTATCGCACATGATGGTTCAGAGGACAATGAGCTCTGTGTTGGATCGTCCTTCTCGACGTCTTTGAATCAAACTCGTTGGGAACGTCTGGAGTACTCAGAGAGCGGAAATGTCGCAGCGCGAGAGCAGCTACTGCTGCATCTCCTCGTCCTGCTGCCACCACGGCTCATTGCTGTCGGGGTGCTTCGCGGTGCGCGCGCCGCCCTGCCCGCCACCGCCGGCTGAGTCTGTCAACGTGGTTGCATCCGCCTGACCACCACGCGGGGCTGCGACAGACGTCATCGAGTTCCTGCGGGAGCGCTGCTGCAGCTGTTCGCTACTCTGTTCGCTCTTCCTCTTAGCCGTTACGGTGCTCTGTTCCCTCTCAGCGCTCAGTAGTGCCTTCAGGTGTTTGGTTTGTTCACGAATGCGTTCTTGCCTCGCGGTGTCCTCGCAGCGCACGGAGCAAGAAGATTGAGGTTCAGTCTCGCTGCCACTTACTGACATGTGTACGGGTCTCAAATCATCCGACTTTTCCTCTTTGCTACTATTCCCTTTGCTTCTCCTTCGGCGGCCTTTCTTCGTTTCTGCTGCAGTCTCTACCGATAGGGGCGGTTCAGGCAAACTGATCTGCACCCGCTCCTGTATCTCACACGGCTTAGTTTCAGAGGTGGCTGGCGCATCGTTGTTATCCAGCGGTAACTGCCCCGGTGAGGATGACGGTGCCGGATCGACGTCTGTCCTACTGCTAATGTCTTGGGCACTGCATTCCACCTGAACTGGCATCTCCGCCTCGCTAACACGTTCCGGCTGCCGAGGTGGTGGTACCGTCCCCGCGACTACCTCACTCAATAGCGGAACAAGCTTTTCACTACCGTCTGCAGGACGTTCCCGTGGAAGTTGAAATGGACGTCGACGTGTACAGTTCATCCGCAGATGTTCTGTTGAATGGCAGATCGAACAGGTAGGGGGTTGTCCAATGTAAGTTACCTGTGCACGACAGCCGCCAATGGCAACATACGAAGATATATGCTATTTTAAGTCCACACGTACACTTCGCACCCCGCTGTTAACTTGGTAGCGATATGCACTCGACCATTTTTCATTGGTAACCGACAAAACAACGCCGTACAGTGACAGAGAACGTGCTATTAGGTCATTAGGGCACTCAGGTGGCATATTAAATACCCTGACGGTTCTCACTCCGTATCCCGAAGGCACGATTTGGACATTGCTAATACTGCCATCATTATGACGAAATGGTCGCACACCAGCATGCTCCTCAACGAATTTCTCATAAGTGGCACTCGAAATAAATTTGATAAATAACGAGTACTGCACAAAGTCCAACTGGAACGTGTCGACTATATCTTCCGGCAATTTCAGATCCTCAAAAATCCACTCATGGATTTCGAAAGCCGTCGGTCGCAAGGCAGCACGATCGAAAACACACTGAACACTGTTCGCTCTGTTAATTGTCGACATCTTACTTAGAACAGTGGTACAGAAAGAAACGTTAACAGCGCTCGCACACGCTGCGCAGCTCTCCACCGCAGCACTGCTCGCGACGTAAACACTGGCCCGCGCTACCGCCCGTCACCGCGCGATGTGCACTGGCCGAGTGCCTGAGCACGACTGTATCACGACTCACGTCCGGTACTCACAGCTTTACTTCTGCCAGTACCTCGTCTCCTACCTTCCAAACTTTACAGAAGCTCTCCTGCGAACCTTGCAGAACTAGCACTCCTGAAAGAAAGGATATCGCGGAGACATGGCTTAGCCACAGCCTGGGGGATGTTTCCAGAATGAGATTTTCACTCTGCAGCGGAGTGTGCGCTGATATGAAACTTCCTGGCAGATTAAAACTGTGTGCCCGACCGAGACTCGAACTCGGGACCTTTGCCTTTCGCGGGCAAGTGCTTTACATATTGCCCCTACATATTGTCAAATATGCAAAGACTCTTACTCAATTACACTGCTCTCCTACCAAGGACAGGAGCTTGAATATTAGAACATGAAATCAATCTTCGACCCATCAATATATCACTGCCATGGTGGGCTTGGCAGGGGGTGTGTGGCACTTTCCAGCCACCTTGGGTAGCAGTACTCGCTTCATCAGCTGATGTCACGGTAGTCATCTTGAATAACGTCAATCGTGTCACATTGCGACGTCTTGGATAACTGTACTTTGGAGTGATGTCCTTGTTGCTTGTGAGAGGCCACAGATCAGAACATCTTAATGAATGACATCAATCACGTCATCACCTGACGTCACAGCGCTATCTTGAATGACGTCAATTGCGTCACAGTGCGACGTCCTGGATAACGGTACTTTGGGATGATTTCCTTGTTGTCTGCGAGAGGCAGTAGATCAGAGCGTCTTAATGTCAGATTAGAACCTGACAAAGACCTTGAAGTCGTGGTAGAAAAGAAAATGTTTGGCAGTGTACAAAGCGTATCGGAACAGAAAAAAATACGTTTCAAGCAACGAGACAGGGTCGCAGGGAGCGTCTCTAGCGGCTTACAGTATGGTCTGTGGGATACGGTCATCCTCTTACAGTGCAGGTGGTGGAACTTTAAACTGGTCTGTGCAGTTGATCAATACCTGTGTATTTAATAGGACCGTCACATGTGCTCGATGCCTACACACAAGCGGTATGTGTTTTCGATATATGGGAGGATGGACATGCAGTAAAAATCTTATCTAGTTATCTACTGGATAAAGTTAGTTGAGCTTTTTCTCTGACGGATGGTACAGAATAACGAAGATAGCATGTTGGTGAGATAGATGTGAATGGACATGGACCTATAGTAATTGTATGTGCTTTGCAGAAGCACCACAATGCAGTAGCAAAATCCACATCCTTCCCCCAGTTCCCGTACGTCTTTTATACTACTTTGTGTTGCAGGAGCTGGCTTCGTTTCTGTTGAATGCTCAAAACACAGTTACGTCGCAGCAACTCAGCTTCGCCTGTTTCTGCACAGTTGCAGGAGGTGGTAGATATAGTTTCCTCTAACTCCTACTCATTTCCGACCTACACTGGAACGATCACGTGCGCAAAGGTGCAGGGATGGTAGCGTAGAGTCTGAGAACACATATGCAGGATGCATAGGGGCTACCTAAAACGAGGCGGTAATTTTACTGTAGCAGATAGCTTCGAGAAATGTGACTCGTTTCGAGATATGAGAGTGCCAGCAACAAGATTCACTTGTAGCCATAATCAACACTGGACTTCTCCATAGGATCAAACGCAGGTATATCCTTGAATGGAAAGACTTGATTCCAAATCTAGCGGGTAGCGTGGCATTAGAGATCTGTGCACATTTCTAAGACCTCACACACCATCCACTACTGTTTGTGGTCCTTCTCAATCAACCATTGCCTATAGCCCAGTGGTTATATCACTGACGTTGCATCGTGACAGAATGCGTAACAAATACTGGAGAAACAGAAACGGCGGGTCCGCAGCTCGTGGTCGTGCGGTAGCGTTCTCGCTTCCCACGCCCGGGTTCCCGGGTTCGATTCCCGGCGGGGTCAGGGATTTTCTCTGCCTCGTGATGACTGGGTGTTGTGTGATGTCCTTAGGTTAGTTAGGTTTAAGTAGTTCTAAGTTCTGTGGGACTCATGACCTCAAGTCCCGTAGTGCTCAGAGCCATTTGAACAGAAACGGCGGCGTGAGGGAGTTGCAAATACCGGTTGCATATCACACTCCTTAGCCGAATCGCTTTCAAAATGCGGTAATTTTATCACAAGGTTGCACCATCGGCGATATGTTGGTCTGATACTATACGCTCCTGTGATCACTGTTTCGGTATTTGTCCAGGAAAAACCACCTCATTCAGAGGCAGTATAGCTTTTAACATGGATACTTGTATGCACCTGTAGAACCAAGACCGCTTGTGACAGTAAAATACGGTAGTTGTTGCGATCGGGTTTTTTGACATCTGGCCAATTACGTCTTTTTTTTTAAGACACAGTGGTAGCACTCTAAAGAAAAACTTACAAAACATGTCCACCCATCATTGATTTTCGGTCAGTATTATTTCGTATCGCCAGCGATCAGTTACTGACAAAGTATTATACTTAGTAGTAGTAGGGGATGTCTGATAGGTTCGCCTTGAGCATCAGGCTTATAATGTATGTGTTTGTGTTCAAACATGTGCAAAAGGGAATGAATATGCCCCGTCGTAAGGAAGGTATGGATTTGATGTCGAGTACTGTGATAGCAAAGGAAAGAGTCTGTCAAGTCATAAGAATGGTACAGATATTTCTATTTCCATAGCCACAGCCGTCAACAGAGTGTATTTCTGATACTTCGCTCATTGTCAAATGTTGTTCAACTGAGACCTCAATCGTAACATATAGTTGTAAGTACAGGGATAAAGTATATACGTGACCAGTTTCCTATGATGATGATTTTACCTGTGCGTGCTTGGCGTGCAGTGCTGGTGACCTATGTGTGACAGTAGAAGCCCTCCAAATGGAGAGGTCTGTTGGAGTGCAGGAACGTAGATGAATTAAGAGTGTTGTCCTCTACACGACTGAATAGCGACTTGATACTTACTAAGCATTGGATAGGTTTCATGATCGCGTGGAAATTTGACGAGATTCAATATGGACATGTGTTTGTGCTGGGCCATTATTCCCTCCCATGTAAATTGTTCGGTTTACTGTTTCTCCACATTTCCTGTCTTTATTCAGCTGAGAGAAGCTCGATTATGGTGTGCGCGACTAGCGGGTGGCAGACACGTTTGCCGGTTCTCTAGAATTGAGAAACAGCTAAATTATAGGGTTGATTTGGAATCTGCTACATCACTGACATCGGTATTCACAAGTGGAAATACCTATTTTCCCCTATTTGTTTCGAGTTCTCACATAAAGGTCTTCTCAAACGGTATAAGTTTCTAGTTACACAGTGGTCTAGAGCAAGCTCCACCTAGCTACAGTTTGGGGTTTGTTGAGAAATAATTCCCAGTCCGTATCTTCGGAATTATGTTGCGTGAGCGATCAGCAGGATACTGCCGTGTGCAAACCATGTGAAAATGAAACGCGTTTGTGTCGAGGAGGAAATGAGGCCGAATTTGTAGAACAGTTCTGAGAGTGACTTCAGCCCGCTGAGGGCACTCTGGTCACCCATCGGGAGTGGATGCCCACCGACCTCGCAGGGAGATATCTTGTGCCTTGAGCATACATACTGTGCTGTCTGTCTTCGAGGTATATGTATGGATGGTGTAAAATGGGCGATTTTTGTATGGCGCAGGATACGAATTGCATGTTTGCTAGATTATTACGGTATGCAGTGATATATTGATGGGTTCGAGATTGGTTTCACATTCTAATATTCAAGCTCCTGTCCTTGGTGCGAGAGCAGTGTAATTAAGTAAGAGTCTTTTCGCATTTGACGATATGTAGGGGCACTTCTCAGGGTTTAAGTGTCGGTGCAATATGGCTGTGTAAAATAGTTTTTTGCCGCTGCAAGTCTCATCTGCGAAGAAAAAGAAAAGGCAGACAGTGCTTACACATCGACAGCAACAGTAATTCGGAGGCTAAATTCGTTAAGAGCCAATCATAAAACCCTATTCTTTCACAAGACGGCCTTTGTGCTGGGATATAGGAGTCTCTACATAGCGGGATGTCCAAAGCATTAAGCGTAAGACGTGATGGTCGGGGCGCCACGTTAGGGACACCATGAGGAATGCATTCGGTGCTATTGCGCGCTATTTTCGTAAATAGGTTCTGTTAGGGCAAGAATTTCCATGCATACTAGTTGAGACATCAAGAAAGCGATTGTTAACTATTTCTGGGCACTATACAGTTTCCGAGAGGTCGACTTGGCTCTGATTTTACTAAACCATGTGACGTCAGAATAACATTGAGTACCTCTTAGATGGTGAGTCGCCACACGGACGTTTCGCGGCGAGGTGTCACTCACGCTGGGGCAGGGATGCATGGCTGGATGCAGCTCATATGTTCTGTTAGGACCACTAAGGGGAAAGCAGCCTGTGCTATTCTGGAACAGGTTTCTATGGCGCTTTCCGTGACATCAGTATCCATAGGTATAGCGGCAGCAACGATAAACACACGTGCTGCCCAGAGGCGTTTCGCATATGGGATCGTTGTGAGCGCGCCTTGGAGTTCTGTGGCCAGGTGGACAGGGGTGTGTGCTGTGCCTCACGTGTTTGGCGAGGACGTGACGGCAGGGGAGGAGACGCTGTGGAATCGGACCACCGCGAGCAGCCTGGTTGCTGCAGCCCTAACCTGCTAGCCTGAGGGAGGGCGGCCCGTGGAAGCCAGAGCAATGCTGTGGCGGACACGGCTGGGACGGGGTCGGGGCTGGGGGTAGTGACGGTGGCGGCTGCGGCGGTGGCAGGGGCGACTGCAGCGTAAGGCATCGAGTGGCAGGACGTGCTTTTATTACCAACCTTTTGTTTAAACTGTATGCCAACGATTTCATCAACCAATAGGATCCTGTGGATTGCTCCATACATGTGAAAAACATCAATTTAATTAATTTGAATTAATTTTTTGTATCAACATGGTGCTAGCAGTACAGTAGTTAAGAGAAGGGTGTGCATGAGTGGGTGCCATGGAGCAGAACAGCAGGTTAAGTGCCGAGAACTAGGTTGATTTGCATTGTTTAATGTAAACCGCAGTACAAAATTTAAGGGTTTTGGGGTTGTTTGGGGAAGGAGACCAGACAGCGAGGTCATCGGTCTCATCGGGTTAGGGAAGGATGGGGAAGGAAGTCAGCCGTGCCCTTTCAAAGGAACCATCCCGGCATTTGCCTGGAGCGATTTAGGGAAATCACGGAAAACCTAAATCAGGATGGCCGGACGCGGGATTGAACCGTCGTCCTCCCGAATGCGAGTCCAGTGCCTAACCACTGCGCCACCTCGCTCGGTAAAATTTAAGGGGGTGGATGGCAAAGAAGAATGCTACATAAATGGCGTTCAACAGCATGTGAAATTCGAAAAGTGTACCAGAAAATGGTGGGACGATATAACTAATTGCTTAATTTGGTATCAATAGCGGTAGAACAGATTAAGGAAATGGGGCTGACATGGAAAACCACTTACCAGAACAATAGGTTAAATGCAGACAAATGGCTGAACATTAGGTTACGACACCTGGAGTACAGTGCCGAACAATAGGTTATGTATTATGTTTGCCCCATGCAATTACTTCTTACAAGACCTACGTGTTTCCGGACATCAGAGGATGATGAGCAGGAGAAATCCAACCCCCACAAACCTTTTTTTTATATAAATAAACCATATACCCCGAGGGCATGCAGCTTTACTGTACGGTTAAATGATGATGGCGTCCTCTTGGGTAAAATATTCCGGAGGTAAAATAGTCCCCCATTCGGATCTCCGGGTGGGGACTACTCAAGAGGACGTTGTTATCAGGAGAAAGAAAACTGGCGTTCTACGGATCGGAGCGTGGAATGTCAGATCCCTTACTCGGGCAGGTAGGTTAGAAAATTTAAAAAGGGAAATGGATAGGTTAAAGTTAGATATAGTGGGAGTTAGTGAAGTTCGGTGGCAGAAGGAACAAGACTTCTGGTCAGGTGAATACAGGGTTATAAATACAAAATCAAATAGGAGTAATGCAGGAGTAGGTTTAATAATGAATAGCAAAATAGGAATGCGGGTAAACTACTACAAACAGCATAGTGAACGCATTATTGTGGCCAAGATAGACACGAAGCCCACGCCTACTACAGTAGTACAAGTTTATATGCCAACTAGCTCTGCAGATGACGAAGAAATTGATGAAATGTATGATGAGATAAAAGAAATTATTCAGATAGTGAAGGGAGACGAAAATTTAATAGTCTTGGGTGACTGGAATTCGAGAGTAGGAAAAGGGAGAGAAGGAAACATAGTAGGTGAATATGGATTGGGGCTAAGAAATGAAAGAGGAAGCCGCCTGGTAGAATTTTGCGCAGAGCATAACTTAATCATAGCTAATACTTGGTTTAAGAATCATGAAAGAAGGACGTATTCATGGAAGAACCCTGGAGATACTAAAAGGTATCAGACAGATTATATAATGGTAAGACAGAGATTTAGGAACCAGGTTTTAAATTGTAAGACATTTCCAGGGGCAGATGTGGACTCTGACCACAATCTATTGGTTATGAACTGTAGATTAAAACTGAAGAAACTGCAAAAAGGAGGGAATTTAAGGAGATGGGACCTGGATAAACTAAAAGAACCAGAGATTGTACAGAGTTTCAGGGAAAGCATAAGGGAACAATTGACAGGATTGGGGGAAAGAAATACAGTAGAAGATAAATGGGTAGCTTTGAGAGATGAAACAGTGAAGGCAGCAGAGGATCAAGTAGGTAAAAAGACGAGGGCTAGTAGAAACGACATATTAAATTTAATTCACGAAAGGAGGAAATATAAAAATGCAGTAAATGAAGCAGGCAAAAAGGAATACAAACGTATCAAAAATGATATCGACAGGAAGTGCAAAATGGCTAAGCAGGGATGGCTAGAGGACAAATGTAAGGATGTAGAGGCTTATCTCACTAGGGGTAAGACAGATACTGCCTACAGGAAAATTAAAGAGACCTTTGGAGAAAGAAGAACCACTTGCACGAATATCAAGAGCTTTGACGGAAACCCAGTTCTAAGCAAAGAAGGGAAAGCAGAAAGGTGGAAGGAGTATATAGATGGCCTATACAAGGGCGATGTACTTGTGGACAATATTATGGAAATGGAAGAGGATGTAGATGAAGATAAAATGGGAGATATGATATTGCGTGAAGAGTTTCACAGAGCACTGAAAGACCTGAGTCGAAACGAGGCCCCCCGAGTAGACAACATTCCATTAGAACTACTGACAACCTTGGGAGAGCCAATCCTGACAAAACTCTACCATCTGGTGAGCAAGATGTATGAGACTGGCGAAATACCCTCAGACTTCAAGAAGAATATAATAATTCCAATCCCAAAGAAAGCAGGTGTTGACAGATGTGAAAATGCCGAACTATCAGTTTCATAAGTCACAGCTGCAAAATACTAATGCGTATTCTTTACAGACGAATGGAAAAACTGATTGAAGCCGACCTCGGGGAAGATCAGTTTGGATTCAGTAGAAATGTTGGAACACGTGACCCTACGACTTATCTTAGAAGAAAGATTAAGGAAAGGCAAACCTACGTTTCTAGCATTTGTAAACTTGGAGAAAGCTTTTGACAATGTTGATTGGAATACTCTCTTTCAAATTCTGAATGTGGCAGGGGTAAAATACAGAGAGCGAAAGGCTATTTACAATTTGTACAGATAGCAGATGGCAGTTATAAGAGTCGAGGGGTATGAAAGGGAAGCAGTGGTTGGGAAGGAAGTGAGACAGTGTTGTAGCCTATCCCCAATGTTATTCAATCTGTATATTGAGCAAACAATAAAGGAAACAAAAGAAAAGTTCGGAGTAGGTATTAAAATCCATGGAGAAGAAATAAAAACTTTGAGGTTCGCCGATGACATTGTAATTCAGTCAGAGACAGCAAAGGACTTGGAAGAGCAGTTGAACGGAATGGACAGTGTCTTGAAAGGAGGGTATAAAATGAACATCAACAAAAGCAAAACGAGTGGAATGTAGTCGAATTAAGTGCGGTGATGCTGAGGGAGTTAGATTAGGAAATGAGACACTTAAAGTAGTAAAGGAGTTTTGCTATTTGGGGAGCAAAATAACTGATGACAGTCGAAGTGGAGAGGATATAAAATGTAGACTGGCAATGGCAACGAAAGCGTTTCTTAAGAAGAGAAATTTGTTAACATCGAGTATAGATTTAAGGGTCAGGAAGTCGTTTCTCAAAGTATTTGTATGGAGTCTAGCCATGTATGGAAGTGAAACGTGGACGATAAATAGCTTAGACAAGAAGAGAATAGAAGCTTTCGAAATGTTGTGCTACAGAAGAATGCTGAAGATTAGATGGTTTGATCACATAACTAATGAGGTATTGAATAGAATTGGGGAGCAGAGGAGCTTGTGGCACAACTTCACTAGAAGAAGGGATAGGTTGGTAGGACATGTCCTGAGACATCAGGGATCACCAATTT
This sequence comes from Schistocerca serialis cubense, assembly GCF_023864345.2. Taxonomy (NCBI): domain Eukaryota; kingdom Metazoa; phylum Arthropoda; class Insecta; order Orthoptera; family Acrididae; genus Schistocerca; species Schistocerca serialis. The sequence continues at coordinate 62,705,060 of NC_064643.1, forward strand.
AGTATTTGAGGGCAGCATGGAGGGTAAAAATCGTAGAGGGAGACTAAGAGATGAATACACTAAGCAGATTCAGAAGGATGTAGGTTGCAGTAGGTACTGGGAGATGACGAAGCTTGCACAGGGTAGAGTAGCATGGAGAGCTGCATCAAACCAGTCTCAGAACTGAAGACCACAACAACAACAACAACAACAAGCCCTGAATTTCCTCTTATGAGGCCCTTCCTCTCCACTATCAGGCCGCCATCTTGGATTATGTCATGGAGGGAACGACAATGCCCTCTGGTGGTGGTAGTGTGTACTAGACCTAGACTTCATGGTGAATGCACTTGATGGTGGTACTGCCTCTAACTGCTTAAATAAATAGTGCATGGAAAATAAAGACTTATGTCCAGCAAGGGTCGAGTACTCTCCCCACCATTTCCTAGGATGAGGTGGTGGTCAGGTGACATAGGTTAGTGGAGGTAGCCCAAGTGCCCTTTCATTCCTGCCATTTTCTTAGGTTAGTAGAAATAGCCCAATTGACCTATTTTCCCGCCAAAATTCAAACTTAGCGCCAGTTCCTAGGATGAGGTGGCGGTCGAATGACTTAGGTTAGTGGAGATAATCCAAGTGACCTTTCTTTCCCGCCATTTTCTTAGGTTAATAGAGATAACCTTGGTGTGATGCATTATCCTGTTGGAATTTTCTGGGGGAGGGGAGGGGTGGGGGTTTAGGTTTGTGGAGGTAGCCCAATTGATCTGTCTTCCTGCCAAAATCCGCCATATTGAATCAGTTCGCGACCTCCATCTTGGATGATATCATGTGCTGTTGTCAAGTCTACATGCCAACATCTCAGATGACGCCATCGCCGCCATCTTGGATACATCTGGCAACAATGCAGAGTGCACCAGAACGCATATTGCCCCAATACTGCATGTACACATGTAAAAATCTACGTTCAGGTTTTCTCTTCAAAATGACATATGTATGATATCTGTACATTGTTTTGTTCTTGTGCAATAAATAATTGAAAGTGTCCTGGACTTTATGTACACCCTGTATTTAAGCTTTCCTAATGATACACAAAAATATCACAGCAGAAAGTAAAAACGAAAGATATTCATCCCTAAAAGTTTTTCAGTTGCTGATGAAGCGCTAATTTGCCGCGTATTCTCGCACCAGAATCAACGTTTTCTGTGACACGTTTACTTTAGCGTACTGGGGAGCCATTCTGTCAGGCTGCGCAACAAAATATGTTAAAACAGGGTCGAGGCAATAAACAAACAAGTACGTTACTAAACCTGTCAAGTAGCGTCGACCGTGTCTTCTCCTCTTATTGAAAAACCTGTAGTGACATCTCAGCTGTGACTGTTACATTTATCTCGTAAAAGTCTTAAGCGAAGCTCATTGCAGATATCGAATTGTAATTGTGAAGACGCCTATAAAATGCGTCTGAAAAATTCATGGTAAAATTTATCAATGTTTGCCTGTACAACAGAGTCCCGCTAATCCCAACCCCGGTACTCCGAACGTTCGGTTAATCCGAACATGAAAAATGGTAGTCTAAGTATGAAAAACTGTGTGGTAAACAGATGTACATACACACTATTTTAATTTACACATTACAGTAAACATGTATTAGGAAAACTGACAAGAAAACATTAGGTTTAAATAACGCATAACATTGAAAGAAAAGCTGTCAAACTTACTAAAATACAGCGGACATTTTATCCCTACATTTTAGATGAGAAAAACTCAGTCATTGTTTCTTGGCTTAATGAAGACAGTCTGTTTTATGATGCATAGTAGCGCCATTGTCTCATAAACATCAAATCAGCATGTGTACCACAGAACTGTTGCTCCAAATAACTTAGCACGAGGTCAAGGGCTTCTGCTGCGTCACTGTGTGGCACCAGCTCTCCTTTGTCTCTTTCAGGCTCATTGTCACTTCCATCACAACAGTCCACTTCTTCCTGGTCTCGAGTCACAGCAGCAACTAAATCAGCGTCAGTAAGGTTCTCCAGACATGCCCCATCCGCTGCCATCCACTCATCTACGTCTCCTTCACTAGCTTCTTCACATCCAGAGATTGTCTTTATCATTTGTAGTAGATTTTCCTTTTCATTTTCAATTAGGTTGTCCTGAAGTTCAAGAGATGTCCATAGTTTTCTACACGACATTCTCAGAGTATTTTCTGAAATACTCTGCCGTGCCTCAGCGGCCCAATAAACATCATCCTTCAAGTTGGTCTTTTTTATTTTTTCCACTAAAGGAATGCTATCATCTTGGATCAGCATGCCTAAAAATTTTTTTCTGTAAATTAGTTTTAATGTTTGCAGTACGCCCTGGTTCATCGGCTGTACAAGTGGTGTAACATTCGGCGGCAAAGCTTCGCCACAATTTCTCCATCACATAATTCCTCAGAGCAGAGGTGATATGGTGCGTTTCAAACGAAAGGATTGCCCGGGGAGACAAATGATTTTCGTTAGGAAACCGTAGATCAGAGGGAACAACCTGGCCGTGAAACCATTCTGTGAACAGCTTGGCATTCATCCATGCTTTTTTCTGGTTGCTATAATATACGGGCAGGGACTTCATGTTGCAGTGTTTAAAAGCTCTGGGCCTGTCAGATTTGCTGATCAGCGTTAAAGGCAGCTTGTGATTACCAACAGTGTTGAAGCACACTAATAAAGTCACACGATCTTTGTACATTTTAAAACCAGGAGCATGGCCTTCTGCTTTTGATCCCAGGCTTTTTGTTGGCAAATGCCCTAAAATTAAGGCTAGTCTCGTCAGAGTTATAAATTTGTTGAGGAGAATACTTTCCCTATCTTATCATTTTTTGAAACTCACCCAAGTACTTCTTCGCTGCATCACCGTCAGAAGAAAGCTTCTCTCCAGTGATTGTTAGCTGACGTTTTTTGAATCTGTCCAACCAACCCGTACTCACACTAAAAGACCTATCACCATTCATTAACTTGTTCAGGTGAACAGCCTTTTCCTAAACCAGTGCTCCTCTCAGTGGAATTCCCCTTTCTCTTTCCTGCGTAAACCAAAGGGAAAGAGCTTCATCTATTTTATCGTAGTGGGACTGTTTCAAAGTCTGCCGAATAATGAGTGTTTTTCCCGAAGACGTTGCAAAGGACTCTTCAAGCTTCACTTGGTTCTTCTTCCAGTCACAAATGGTTGCTTTACTGACACCCAGTTCCGTTGCCAGTTTAGATACATTCTCACCATTGTCTATCCGGTTCATAGCCTTCAGTTTTTCTTTGAGATTTACCGTTGTATGTTTCCGTTTACTCATGACGAAAATACGTACACCACTACACCTGAACGAATACAGTAAACTGTTACGCGTGCAAGCGTTCGATAACTAACATAACCAAGCGCTTTGCGAGACAACTGGCAGTGCACTGACCTCAGACACTACAAAGGTCTCAACAAAGCACAGCAACAAGGGCAGGGAGTGAAAGTGAGCCGTTGTTCCCACACTTGTTTCCATTTGTTACCACGGCGTACCTACTTACCTGCTTGGTATACTTCATTCTAGAAACTCGTCGCCGTAATTGCGGCTAATCCGAACAAATCGGTAATCCGAACAAGGTCCTGTCCCAATTAGTTCGTATTAACGGGACTCTGCTGTACTAGTTATGTTATGACGCTCAAAATCGCATGCGGGCAAAACGTACAGTGAACCGTGGAGTCGATGTATGTTGTCTACAAAAATCACATTCTTCGGTTCTCAACATCAACATTACTCTGTAAATATCCGTACTCTGTGGCGCCAATAAAGTCTCGTCCCTCGTTTTAATAAGAATTTCTCTTGCTCTAGTCGTGACCTCCACGCTACAAAGCCTTAGAACATTGAAGCATTACATTCAGAGCGTGGATGCTGTAAAATATGTGTGCATGTAGTAAGATAAAAATATTTAAAAACATTAAATATTGTGTGAGCTATTTGTATTTTAGTGATTTGAGCCTGTAACTAAGAAATTCTACTGGTGCTTAAATCGAAGAAGAACAATGCGCATATTTGTTTTCAAAGTGGAGGACTTGTAGAATACGTGTTCCTTTGGAGGGAGTACAGCGAATTAGTTTTCTAAGTTGCATGTTAATTGTGCTATCTTGCTGGTGAATCAAGTTTTTTTAGTTACGAACATTTGACGTCTTCGGTGTGTTAAAGAAAGTTATTTCATTATCATTATCATCACTATTTATTCTGAAATAACTTCAGCCCACAACTAGTTCAGAAACTTCATTGTTACTTACCTCTGCTATATGATGCGGAAATGTGACACCCACGTTTGCAAAAAATTATCGAAGACGTGGAAAATTCGAAAATTGTCACTTATTTTGTATAAAGGATGCAGTGTACTTGGCAAGAATTAAACATGACAGGAAGTACACTACACAAAACTTTTTTATCTCAGCTGTTTAATTCGAGGGGCGTTCAGTGTGTAATGCAATAGATATTTCGCCCAATTTCGGTTGAAAATGCAGAATTTGTTGCGGAACATTGTGGAATATTCCCGCTTGAGCCCCTGTCGTTAGACGAAGTTCACATAGGTAGCGGCGCTATACATACTCTTCAAAATGTCGTCTGTACCGGAGGTGCGTTCAAGCAGAGGGCTGTCATTGAGTTTCTTTTGGGGAAAACCGGAGAATCGCAGACACTGACAGGCGTTCGCAGATTGTCCACGGAGACGTGGCAGTGAACAAAAGCACGCTGAGTCGTTGGGCGAGGCGTTTGTCATCATCGCAACGAGGTCGCGCAAAGCCGTCCAAACTCCCGCGTGCCGGCCAGCAGCACACAGCGCACAGGGTCTGCGCAAGTCTGTTGCGCAACCCTCAGGAAATGGAAGAAAAGACTCGGGCGTGTTCGTCGCCACAAAAGTGCAAACGAACTTCTCCTTCACGACGACAGCGTGAGGCCTCACACAAATCTGCGCACCCAAGACAAGCTCAGAAAACTTCATTGGTCTGATCTTCCTCACCCACCCTACAGCCCGGACTCCGCATTTCTGATTTCTATCTGTTGGGCCCAATGAAGAATGCACTCTGCCGGAAGCAGGGTATGTGGATGATGGGGAAGTCATTGATGCAGAAAGACGCTGGCTCCGGCACGGACCAGTGGAGTGGTACCATGCGAGCACGCAGGCGCCACCTGTAAGGTGGCGGAAGGCCGTCTCATTGAGTCGAGACTACGTCGAAAAGTGGTATTTTGTAACCGAAGGAGTGGGAATAATGCGGTGTATCGTAATCCTGAACAAAAGCAAACTGCTTTCAGAAAAAAATGTGTTGCTTTACTTATTGAATGACCTTCGTATTTTTCCAGTCATTATACAGTATTATAGGCTACCTTTGAGGGTAGATTATGTTTGTACCAACAAGGCACCCATATTTATCCAGTCATTATATTATAGGGTACCTTTGAGAGTAGATTATGTTTGTACCAACAAGGCACCCATAATGTGGTAGCAATGCGAAGTATATTGTTTTATGTTATCAATTTGAATATAGATGTCACATTTCTTTCATTTTTAAATATGACGCCACATCCTCAAAAAAATAAGTCCCGCATTTTCAATGTGCCAGAAAATCTTCACACAGGTTATTTTTATTCACGTAGCAATGGCGGTCGGCTACCACTAAAAAAGTCGGTTACGGAAATACTGTAGCACGTCAGTACTAAGAACAAAATGTCCTGTCTTACCACCATATAATCTATCTGAGACCTTCCAGTATCTCCAGGCTTCTTCCATGTATACAACCTTCTTTTATGGTTCTTGAACCAAGTGTTAGCTATGATTAAGTTATGCTCTGTGCAAAATTTTACCAGGCGGCTTCCTCTTTCATTCCTTAATCCCATCCCATATCCACCTACTACACTTCCTTCTCTTCCTTTTCCTACTATCGAGTTCCACTCACCCATGACAATTAAATTTTCGTCTCCCTTCACTATCTCAATAATTTCTTTTGTCTCATCATACATTTCATCAATCTCTTCGTCATCTGCGTAGCTAGTTGGCATACAAACTTGTACTACTGTGGTATGCGTGGGCTTCGTATCTATCTTGGCCACAATAATGCGTTCACTACGCTGTTTGTGGTAGCTTACCCGCATTCCTATTTTGCTATTCATTATTAAACCTACTCCTGCATTACCCCTATTTGATTTTGTGTTTATAACCCTGTAGTCACCTGACCAGAAGTCTTGTTTCTCCTGCCACCGAACTTCACTAATTCCCACTATATCTAACTTTAACCTATCTATTTCCCTTTTTAAATTTTCTAACCTACCTGTCCGATTAAGGGATCTAACACTCCACGCTCCTATCCGTAGAACGCCAATTTCCTTTCTTCTGATAACAACGTCCTTCTGAGTAGTCCCCGGCCGGAGATCCGAAAAGGGGACTGTTTTACCTCCGGAATATTTTACCCAAGAGGGCGCCATCATCATTAACCACACAGTAAAGGTGCATGCCCTAGGGAAAAGTTACGGCTGTAGTTTCCCCTTGCTTTCAGCCGTTCCCAGTACCAGCACAGCAAGGCCGTTTTGGTTAGTGTTACAAGGCCAGATCAATCACCCAGACTGTTGCCCCTGCAACTACTGAAAAGGCTGCTGCCCCTCTTCAGGAACCACGCATTTGTCTGGCCTCTCAACAGATACCCCTACGTTGTGGTTGCACCTTTCTGTATCGCTGAGGCACGCAAGCCTCCCCACCAACGGCTGGGTCCATGGTTCATGGGGGGCGGGGGGTGGGGGGATGCCATGAATAATAAGCCACATTACTTCCACGTGAGAAGCTGTGCTACATAATTTTGCTGTTCCTCTTGCCTCCTTCAGTTTACAAGATGCGAACACGTTGCCTGCTAGCCACCGACTGACTCTTGCCGCGAAAGAGCTTTGCAGTTCGACCGCCAGACACAACTATTTTATTTTCGCCTGGAGAGTTTCGTTGCGGAGGGACTTCCCTCCACGTTTTACATGATTAGAAATCTATTTTTTCTATGCATGAGACAATATTACAAGTGAAGTTTCAACGTTTTCAACCTTTTAAGGTATATTACTTTCGGAATTACACCCATAGATTAATTACAATTACACAAATTTAGCCGGCCGCTGTGGCCGAGCGGTTGTAGGTCCTTCAGTCCGGACCCACGCGGCTGCTACGGTCGCAGGTTCGAATCCTGCCTCGGACATGGATGTGTGTGATGTCCTTAGGTTAGTCAGGTTTACGTAGTTCTAAGTCTAGAGGACTGATGACCTCAGGTGTTAAGTCCCATAGTGCTTAGAGACACTTTTTTTTAACACAAATTGAATCAATAAAACACTTGCATGATGCTATATCAAAGATCATGCTTATACAGAAATCACGTTAAGTGAAAACAGACAAAGAAGTTAGATAAGGCAGTTATAGCTGATATCGATAATTGTGTTATAGTTCGTCCAGACATTTAGTCAGCAGATGAAGAAGTATGCCCAAGATGTTTCCATACCAGACACCCTGACATTTTTTTTAAAGTTCATATCGGCAACGCAGCTTTGTGAGAAGAACCCACCACAGCTCTTACATGGATGTTAGGCCCATTCTGTTCTGCAGTTACTGTGTCCCACACACAGGCCTCCGGTTCCATCCCCCTCTCTGAAGCTCCAGCCTGGCACACAGGTGCAGATCCACGGGTTTGACTGACAAGATAGGTCAGCAATTGGGGAGATTGGCTTGTATTGTACTCTCAGTACCAGAAACCGGACCTTCACCTGACATGAGAACAATCTCTGAGCATGCAACTGCACCTCCAGGACTTTTAATCCCCAATCCTTACACTGAACTCCATTTTTATCAGCCATTGGCAGAAGAGCCCACTCCCCCCCATTCTCCTCCATTCATTCCTTCTAATTCCAGTGTTAGATGTACCAGGTCACCACAACGACAGGATGTGAGTCCAGCCTCGCTGCCAGCTTCCCTTCCAACGCTTTGGATCGAGTTACCGCAGTTGGGGATTTCTCTAAAAAGTGCGGAGTGACTGCCAACCTGGAGCCCGGATGCGGTCATGATGTCCCTTGTAGTGATTGGTGCCTCACCTGTATTCTCACCACCGCCCATCTGACGCAGCCACTGAGAAGCAAGCCACTGTTAGCCTTACCTCCGAGTCTGCATACTGGTGGCTCCTGGAGTCTGAGCTGTAAGGGAAGGGGGGCTGCACACCTTGCTCTCCATGCGGCACGAGACTTGACCCAGCGAAGTCCCCCCCCCCCGAGAGGTGTGGTAAATGTACGGGCCACCACATCACCTACCTGGGTGCACGAGCGACAGGTCAGGATGGCACACCATTGACATAACTCAGTGCACTGAGCTAAGGCTTGCTAGCCGCCCATGTAAGGAAGGACACCAGAGGCTCCACCTCGGCCTCCAGCGTGAGTCTACAGCAACACCTGCACATACCGACCCAACACAAGGCGGCCAATCTCGGGTAATGTGTATCTTGTCCACATCTAGGCTGACGCGAGACTCAGCCTCATTTCACGCCAACTGTTAATTATCGTGCAGCCCTAAAGATTTGGATGCTGTTACTCTACTGACCTTGTATCACCTGTGAGCAGTTTCATGTTATTGTATTTCTTTTTGTCATTGTGTGATGTACCATGTAAACTAATTCAGAAACCAGTGTACCTTTGTGTTGTGTGTTATTACTCCAAATGAACTGGAAAATTTCTAGCTCTATGAGTGCATTTTGCGGTGTCTTGCCTCCAGAGCGAGTCTACAGCGACACCCGTACATACCGACTCGAAACTAGGGTCTCCCTAACTACTACAAAGTATATCGTACCACTACAATATTTCAGTTTTTCCTTTCTGCTTAAACAGAGAATGGGTTTCTTCTTTTCTACAAATAATTTGTTTTATTAAGAAATTCATTCGTGAATTGTGATATAAATTTGACTCGTGTTGTACTATTAGTAATACACGAAAATTTCTGCCGTACCAGAAATCGAAACCTGATTTCCCACTCATGCCGAGTGGATCGCCTCAACAACTTCTATCTGTGCATGCTCTCCAGAGCGATCCGAACCTCCACTGCCCAAATTTCCTAACCCTTGCAAGGTATGTGATTCCTGTAAAAGAGGAGACAAATTTGTTATGAAAGCTTTTAGCCCGTCGACGCATGTAATACACAATTTAATTTATAATGCACGTGTTTTACGTTACCGTACAATGTCCTCGAGACGTACATTCATGTCTCAAGGAACATAAGCTGCTGACTATCCACAGCTGCATCAAATATTACGAAACTGATTTGCAAACAGCGAAAACATTTTTGATTTCAGCTGTACTATTTATCAGTGACACATAAAAATTTGTGGCTAACAGAAACTCGAATTCGCTTTTCCCACTTATCGCAAGCGCTCGCCTTAACAACTCCAGCTATCAGCGCACACACTCTGGGGCGATTCAAAACTCCAGATGCCACATTGTAGGCATTCTCCAACACATCCACGGTATATGAATCCCACAACAGGTAAAAACAATGTTATTGGCTCTGAGCACTATGGGACTTAACATCTATGGTCACCAGTCCCCTATAACTTAGAACTACTTAAACCCAACTAACCTAAGGACATCATACACATCCATGCCCGAGGCAGGATTCGAACCTGCAACCGTAGCGGTCACGCGGTTCCAGACTGAAGCGCCTAGGACCGAACGGCCACACCGGCCACCAAAAACAATGTTATTATCGTCGCTTTTAGTCCATCGAGGGATGCAATACCGATTTTAGTATACAATGTCTGTGTTTTACGATTTCTATATGTTATTATCCGCCCGCCGACGTGGCTGAGCGCTTCTAGGCGCTTCAGTCCGGAACAGCGCTGCTGCTACGGTCACAGGTTCGAATCCTGCCTCGGGCATGGATGTGTATGACGTCCTTAGGTTAGTTAGGTTTAAGTAGTTCTAAGTTGTAGGGGACTGATGACCTCAGATGTTAAGTCCCATAGTGCTCAGAGCCATTTGCACCATTTTTTTGTTACTATCCAGTGTCCTTCAGACATGCATGCTTGCCTGGAGCGACAGACACAGCAGTACTAAATATTACGAAATTCACTGACGAAATCTTTTTGACGTCAGTTGAACTATTTACTTGTGAGTCAAGAAAATTTGTGCCAGTGTGCAGTTCTAACCTGGATTTCTCGCAGGTCGCGAGCAGTCACCTTAACAACTCCGGCTATCTGTGCACGTTCTCTGGACGGATCCAAAACTCCATACGAAACACGTTCGCGTGGTATGTGATTCGTACAACAGGAAGAGATAATGTTGTAATCATCGTTTTAGCCCACCAGTGCATGCACAGTACACATTTTGGTTAATGTCTGTGTTCTATAATGTCTGTGTGTAATTACCCAGTGGCCTTCAGACATGCATGCGCGTCTGAACGAACAAGCACTGGTCACAATCCACGGCAATTTCTCTAACAAAATAAAGTACGTTGTGTCTGTCACGGTAAATGAAGATGTTACCCTGACTGCCACGAGGGAACAAGAAGGAAAAACGAAAAGTCAACTGCTGATAAAAAAGACACCAGAGTGGATGGTGAAAGAATTGGTAACTATACTTTCTGTTAACCAACCTCACGTTACACCAATAAGTATTTTGAAAAACAGCAATTAATCCATAATAAGAAAAGTATTGTAAAATGAAAAAAAACCTCACTGGCATCATATATACTAACAAAATTGCATAAAATGCACAACAATAACGGGGTAGATACGTACAATGCTACACTATCTGTTCAAATGTGTCCAGACACCTATTAGAGGACATTAATAGTGTGTGTGTCCACACTTCACCTTTATCATGGCTCGATACCTGCTGATGACATATTCAGTGAGGCGTCTGAGTATCTGTGAAGGATGAAAACCCATTCTCACTTAACACTAGAACCGCCGAATTTTTTGAAACACCTAGAACCATGAAAGGAGCAAAAGTGTCACACTTCTTGTTGACACATTTAGAGCTCGTTTTAAGTTTATGGGATGAGGTTATCTGTAACGAAAGTCACAGTCATCGTCTGTTATTTTGTTTTGATTCTAAACATAGAGAACTTTCTTATTTTTGTCCAAATTAACTTACATTTGCAAGTACTGTTCCTAAAATAGCGAAGACATTTATTTTCATAGAAAAACCAACCTCCAAGTCACAAAGTTTTCAGCACAAAATGATATTTTCCACAAGGAAGACCTAAGTCGAAACAAGGCCCCGGGAGTAGACAATATTCCATTAGAACTACTTACAGCCTTGGGAGAACCTGGCCTATCAAACCTCTACCATCTAGTGAGCAAGATGCATAAGACAGGCGAAATACCCTCAGACTTCAAGAAGAATATAATAATTCCAATCCCAAAGAAAGCAGGTGTTGACGGATGTGAAAATTACCGAACTATCAGTTTCATAAGTCACAGCTGCAAAATACTAACACGAATTCTTTACAGACGAATGGAAGAACTGGTAGAAGCCGACCTCGGGGAAGGTGAGTTTGGGTTCCGGAGAAATGTTGGAACACGTGAGGGAATACTGACCTTACGACTTATCTTAGAAAATAGGGCGGCCGGTGTGGCCGTGCTGTTCTACGCGCTTCAGTGTGGAACCGCGTGACCGCTACGGTCGCAGGTTCGAATCCTGCCTTGGGCATGGATGTGTGTGATGTCCTTAGGATTAAATAGTTCTAAGTTCTAGGGGACTGATGACCTCAGATGTTAAGTCCCATAGTGCTCAGAGCCATTTGAACTATTTTTTTTTAGAAAATGAAAGGCAAACCTGTGTTTCTAGCATTTGTAGACTTAGAGAAAGCTTTTGACGATGTTGACTGGAATACTCTGTTTCAAATTCTGAAGGTGGCAGGGGTAAAATACAGGGAGCGAAAGTCTAATTACAATGTGTGCACAAACCAGATGGCAGTTATAAGAGTCGAGGGGCATGAAAGGGAAGCAGCGGTTGGGAAGGGAGTGAGACAGGGTTGTAGCCTCTCCCCGATGTTATTCAATCTGTATATTGAGCAAGCAGTAAAGGAAATAAAAGAAAAATTCAGGGTAGGAATTAAAATCCATGGAGAAGAAATAAAAACGTTGAGGTTCGCCGATGACGTTGTAATTCTGGCAGAGACAGCAAACGACGTGGAAGAGCAGCTGAAAGGAATGGACAGTGTCTTGAAAGGAGGATATAAGATGAACATCAACAAAAGCAAAACGAGGATAATGGAATGTAGTCGAATTAAATCGGGTGATGCTGCGGGAATTAGATTAGGAAATGAGACGCTTAAACTAGTAAAGGAGTTTTGCTATTTGGGGAGCAAAATAACTGATGATGGTCGAAGTAGAGAGGATGTAAAATGTAGACTGGCAATGGCAAGGAAAGCGTTTCTGAAGAAGAGAAATTTGTTAACATCGAGTATAGATTTAAGTGTCAAGAAGTAGTTTCTGAAAGTATTTGTATGGAGTGTAGCCATGTTTGGAAGTGAAACGTGGACGATAAATAGTTTAGAGCCGGCCGCGGTGGTCTCGCGGTTCTAGGTGCGCAGTCTGGAACCGTGCGACTGCTACGGTCGCAGGTTCGAATCGTGCCTCGGGCATGGATGTGTGTGATGTCCTTAGATTAGTTCGGTTTAAGTAGTTCTAAGTCCTAGGGGACTGATGACCACAGCAGTTGAGTCCCATAGTGCTCAGAGCCATTTGAGCCATTTTTTTTTAATAGTTTAGACAAGAAGAGAATAGAATCTTTCGAAACGTGGTGTTACAGAAGAATGCTGAAGATTAGATGGGTAGATCATATAACTGATGAGGAGGTACTGAATAGAATTGGGGAGGAGTTTGTGGCACAACTTGACTAGAAGAAGGGATCGGTTGGTAGGACATGTTCTGAGACATCGAGGGATCACCAATTTAGTATCGGAGGGCAGCGTGGAGGGTAAAAATCGTAGAGGGAGACGAAGAGGTGAATACACTAAGCAGATTCAGAAGGATGTAGGCTGCAGCAGGTGCTGAGAGATGAAGAGGCTTGCACAGGATAGAGTAGCATGGAGAGCTGCATCAAACCAGTCTCAGGACTGAAGATAACAACAACATCAACAACAAGTAGAATCAATTGGTTTCCATAGTCTAATACAGATCTACACCTAATCCAAGAGTAAACTTTACTGTGTATGTAAGTAAACACGTTCCTTTTACATGCTCACGTATCATTCCCTTCTGTAGACTGAACTTTGCAATCTGCAAAGACATAGGAACTGCGACAACACATTTCTTGCTCGGTATCATTTATCTATAACACACCACCGTCGTCGCAGGGTTGTTAACAGAAGAGCAGGGTTCCTCCATTAGACGGCGACAGCGGGCCCGAGGCGCGCACCCCAGCAGCTGCCGCCTGCGAGCGCCGCCTGCCCCCTGCTGCCGCAGTACCGCCTCCTGGACTCTGTGTCTTGCTGCATTATTTGCTCTGAGTCTTCGTACGTTCGGAGAAATACAAGTAAATTTTCTGCATGTTGTCTTACCTCGTTCTGCTCCTGTCCAGCTTCCCTATGACGACTGTTGTGGTTGGCAGGAGAGCCAACACCGTGCTACTAGAGGAAGCCGAAAGGCACGCGTTTTAGCTCACGCAGGCTGGCGTGAGGTCTGGAACAGGACAAGGAAATTAGAATTTAGAAAAACGGACGTAGCTGGTGGAATACTTAACTTTAATCCGTTAAAGGTGAACGTCGGTCTGACGGAACATGATTAACAAGATCAATAGCAACTGATAATGGCGCCTTGCTAGGTCGTAGCAAATGACGTAGCTGAAGGCTATGCCAACTATCGTCTCGGCAAATGAGAGCGGATTTTGTCAGTGAACCATCGCTAGCAAAGTCAGCTGTACAACTGGGGCCAGTGCTAGGAAGTCTCTCTAGACCTGCCGTGTGGCGGCGCTCGGTCTGCAATCACTGATAGTGGCGACACGCGGGTCCGACGTATACTAACGGACCGCGGCCGATTTAAAGGCTACCACCTTGCAAGTGTGGTGTCTGGCGGTGACACCACAACGACAGTTGCCGCAACACGCTGCGGCCCACACCTCCTCACCGTTGTGTACGAGGTCGTAGAGCTGCTTCTTCCTGTTTTATCGTCTTTTTGGTTGCTTTTTTTTGGATGCTCACCCCCTATTTGCCCGTGTTTGCCTTGCTTGTGCTCTTTATTTTCTAGGATCCGAGGTTCGCCGCCCGGGATTAGCCGAGCGGTCTAAAGCACTGCAGTCATGGACTGTGTGGCTGGTCCTGGCGGAAGCTTGAGTCCTCCCTCGGGCATGGGTGTGTGTGTGTTTGTCCTTAGGATAATTTAGGTTTAGTAGTGTGTAAGCTTAGGGACTGATGACCTTAGCAGTTAAGTCCCATAAGATTTCACACACATTTGAAAGGTTGGTGCTTTTGCACCCTCCTTCCTGCTCTGTTTCTGCCATTATTGCTTTTCGCTGCTTGTCCTTGCGCATTGCTTAGCAGATAATGGCTACAACGCCTGCTGTGATGCCTGCAGTTGATCTAACACAGTCTATTCAGCTTCAGAGCGAACAAACGGCGCACATGCTCGAAGTGACGAATCGATTAGTGGCGGCGCTGGTGAACTCACGCGAGACCCCGGACCCAACGGTAGCACCACTGCCTGCACCGCCGTTTTGTGAATTTGACGAGACGATGGATTACTGTACCGAGCACTTCGCCCAGTTCAATGCGCACATCTCAGGGCATCACGTACGAGGTACTGACAAACAACCTTATTCCTTGCCCACGGCGGAGGTGACTGTTTACCACCTGTGGGCGAAGTTGTTTCCCACGTCGCGTCCTGAGTTGGTACACGAGTACTCACTGCAGGCGCTTACAAAGTATTACGAGGAAAGGCAGAAATGACGGCTGCCCGTTATTTATTCTTTTGGTTGCGTAAGGAACAAGAACAGACAAACATCAGTGAGTGACTGATTTGCAATGCCTTACTAGACATTGTAGATTCAAATGTGACTGAGCTAGATACTACAGCGATGCATTGATCCGTGATGCCATCACAAACATTGTAGCTGACACTAGAATTCGGGAACTGATTCTTAAATTCCTAAACCCATCCTTGGAACAGGTTCTGCAGATTCTCGACTGTCGAGATTCCTGGGAAAGCGCAGCCCACAGTTTTGAGGTAACTTCCGTTTGTTCTGCAGACAGACCTCGCAGCCGGCCCGCAAACACCATCTGTCCCGGCCGCACCCACAGCGTTCACATAAACTCGTGTTGCGTCTGGCCCCAGGTGTGAAGTCGTGCCCTCGCTGTCATACGGCACATGGTCCCCGATCTTGGCCTCCGCCTGAAGCGACTTGCCTTTTTTTGCGGCAAACGGGGACATTTCTGTCTGTGTGCCTACAGAAGCGTAAGGCACCCTTTCTGCTACTCCTTCACGCAAATCTAAGTCACAAGCAGTGTGTAAAGCGTTCTCAAAGCCCCAGTGTCATTAGTGTAAGGAAAGGCTTGCAAGTCACCTACAGTGTTACGTGAGGAAAACAATGTTTTTATCCACTACTTGCCGGTAAAATTGCTACACCAAGAAGAAATGCGTATGATAAACGGGTATTCATTGGACAAATATATTATACTAGTAGAACTCACATGTGATTACATTTTCACGCAATTTGGATGCATAGATCCTGAGAAATCAGTACCCAGAACAACCACCTCTG
Organism: Schistocerca serialis cubense; assembly: GCF_023864345.2. Classification (NCBI taxonomy): domain Eukaryota; kingdom Metazoa; phylum Arthropoda; class Insecta; order Orthoptera; family Acrididae; genus Schistocerca; species Schistocerca serialis. The sequence goes on from NC_064643.1 coordinate 62,720,778, forward strand.
GCCGTAACAACGGCCTTGATACGCCTGGGCATTGGATGGCGTGTACAGGTACAGCTGCCCATGCAGCTTCAACACAATACCACAGTTCATCAAGAGTAGTGACTGTCGTATTGTGACGAGCCAGTTGCTCAGCCACCATTGACCACACGTTTTCAATTGGTGAGAGATCTGGAGAATGTGCTGGCCAGGGCACCAGTCGAACATTTATTGTATCCAGAAAGTACCGTACAGGACCTGCAACATGCGGTCGCGCATTATCTGCTGAAATTGTAGGGTTTCGCAGGGATCCAATGAAGGATAGAGCCACGGGTCGTAACACATCTGAAATGTAACGCCAATGCGAACAAGAGGTGACCGAGACGTGTAACCAGTGGCACCCCATACCATCACGCCAGGTGATACGCCAGTATGACAATGACGAATACACGCGTCCAATGTGCGTTCCGCGCGATGTCGCCAAACATGGATGCAACCATCATCATGCTGTAAACAGAACCTGGATTCATCCGAAAAAATGACGTTTTGCCATTCGTGCACCCAGGTTCGTCGTTGAGTACACCATCGCAGGCGCTCCTGTCTGTGATGCAGCGTCAAGGGTAACCGCAGCCATGGTCTCCGAGCTGATAGTCCATGCAGCTGCAAACGTCGTCGAACTGTTCGTACAGATGGTTGTTGTTTTGCAAGCGTCCCATCTGTTGACTCAGGGATCGAGACGTGGCTGCACGATCCATTACAGTCACGTGGATAAGATGCCTGTCATCTCGACTGCTAGTGATACGATGCCGTTTGGATCCAGCATGGCGTTCCGTATTACCCTCCTGAACCCACCGATTCCATTTTCTGCTAACAGTCATTGCATCTCAACCAACGCGAGTAGCAATGTCGCGATACGATAAACCGCAATCGCGATAGGCTACAATCCGACCTTTATCAAAGTCGGAAACGTGATGGTGCGCATTTCTCCTCCTTAGACGAGGCATCACAACATCGTTTCACCAGGCAACTCCGGTCAACTTCTGTCTGGGTATGAGAAATCGGTTGGAAACTTTCTTCATGTCAGCACGTTTTAGGTGTCGCCACCGGCGCCAACGTTGTGTGAATACTCTGAAAAGCTAATCATTTGCATATCACAGCGGTCGGTTAAATTTCGCGTCTGTAGCACGTCATGTTCATGGTGTAGCAATTTTAATGGCATGTAGTGTAGCTCTTGAAACTTCCTGGCAGATTAAAACTGTGTGCCCGACCGAGACTCGAACTCGAGACCTTTGCCTTTCGCGGGCAAGTGCTCTACCACCTGAGCTACCGAAGCACGACTTACGCCCGGTCCTCATAGCAGGTCCCGAGTTCGAGTCTCGGTCGGGCACACAGTTTTAATCTGCCAGGAAGTTTCATATCAGCGCACACTCCGCTGCAGAGTGAAAATCTCATTCTGGAGTGTAGCTCTTATTGTTGCTGGACAATCAGTCCGTCTGCAACTTGACACTGGCGCTTCAGTCACTTTGCTCTACCCTACGACTCACAAGTTGCTTGGCAAACATAACTTACGCACGTCGCGCCATATGCTGATGGCGTACAACGGCCAAGACATTCCTCTCTTAGGCAGTTCTGGTCTTCCTGGAACTTTCCGAAATTTGACAAAGACTGTGACACTAGCAATATTTCCCTCCAGAGACATTGCTAATATTTTTGGTCTAGTCTCTTTTTATTTGTTTGGATTAAACAGTCAGGACAATGTACTTTCTGTTTCCACCTTTGATTCTCGAGACAGTATTGCTCAGTTTTGCGCAGAATTTCAGGTTTTATTTTCTGAGAGTTTAGGCAAAGCCAGTAATTTTGTTCCCCATGTCACAATGAAGGACATTGCACAGCCGTGTTTTGCTAGATCTCGTCCTGTCCCTCAGGCTTTTCGAGAACAGCTGTCTCAGGAACCTACTGGTTTAAAAGACAGTGGGATGATAGCACCCATCACTGCCAGTCAGTGGGCGTCTGCTCTTGTTATTCGAAAAAAGCCGTCTGGCATACTCTGGCTGTGCACCGATTTTAAGAAAACTGTGAATTCTTAAAAAGGCATTGACAGTAAACCCTTGCTGCGCCCAGAAGAAATGATGGAAAAATGGGGTTCTGGTCGTTACTTTTTCAAAATTGACTAACGTGACGCTTATTTGTAGATATCGCTGGATGAGCAGACCCAACAGGTCTTCGTCACTAACACTCATCTGGGACTCTTCAAATTCTTGAGATTTCTTTTTGGCAGTGCTTCCACACCTGCCATATTTCAGTGCTTTCAGGAGCAGCTGACTGCAAAAATTCCTTTCTGCTAGAATTATTTAGATGACATTGTCGTCTCAGGTCGCAATCCTGACGAACACATTAGCAATCTTCCCATTCTGTTTCAAGTGTTGTCTGCAGCTGCTCTCATATGTAAGAGAGACAAATGTGTGTTTTTTTAGACTGAGCTTGAGCACTTAGATATGTCATCAATAGCCAGGTTGTTCACCGATTGTAATCACATTTGCTTGCTATCCGTGACCTTCCATCTCCATGTAATGTGCAGGAATTTCAGTCCGTGTTAGGGAAGCTCATGTATTACATTCCATTTATTCCTTACGCCACTCAAATCGCGGCTCCCTTTCATTGTCTGCTAGTGGAGAACATCACTCCTGCTTGGTCGCATGAGAGGCGGTTTCCTTTCCAGAAGCTTACAGATGCTCTGCTTAGTGATCGATGCCTCGTTCCTTTTGATCCGGTCAAACCTGCGGTCTTGCCTGTGGATGCTTCATCTTACGGCACTGGTGCTGTTTTGTCCATGAAACCTGGCTCTGTTGACAGACAGATTCCTTCACTTTGAAGTTGCTGAACAAATCTCAGTGTAATAATTCGCAAATTGAAAAGGAGGCTCTCGTTATTGTCTTTGGTGTCACTAAGTTTCACCAGTATCTTTTTGGCAGAAAATTTTACTTCGTGACTGACCATAAACCTCTACAATCTTTGTTTAGCCCGTCTGTCAGTCCCAAGTCGCAGAGAGCAGAAGCTGCAATGGTGGGTTCTTCTCTTGTCAAATTACCAATATGAGATTGTATATTGGCCTCCTTCTAAGAATCCTAATGCAAATACTCTTTGTCGCTTCTCTGTAGCCCAGATTCCACATATTGTGAGTCCTGTGCTTCTTGTTACTATACTGATTCACAAGACACAGATGTTTTGCATAGCTTTCTGCTTAATCACCGGAAAATTGCCTAAGCCACAGCAGTGGATCCTGTTGTGCAGCTTCTGCTGCACTACATCCGCACTAGTTGGCCACGTTCAGCCAGACAGATTTGTAGCTCTGCGGTTCGCCGATATTTTTCCGTTTGGCACGCCCTTGCAGTTCACCAAGTGTCAGTTTGCTTAGCACTGATAGTGATCAGATACTTGTCGTGGTTCGCCAGGCCCTCTAGCCTGTCGTATTTCTTTTGCTTCATCAAGGTCACTGGGTCATTATTTACACCTAGCAGTTGGCACGACGTCATTGTCCCTGGCACGGTCTGAACAGTTGACTTCTCAGTGCAACGCCTGTGCTGAACATCACTCAGACCTCCCTCAGCGCTTCTCTGAATGGCCCAAACCTCAAGCATCTTGGCAATATTTGTACTTGGGAGTTTTTGAGTTCTTACTGGAATACACATTCACTCACCATCGTTGATAGTTTCAGCAAATTTCCCTTCATGGTTCCTACGCACTCTACTGTGGCTCATTCCGCAATCCAGGTCTTGCCGTCTTTTGCATCGAGAGATTACCTGAAGCGATTGTGACAGACAATGGACCTCAGTTTGTTGATGTGAACAGTCTGGCATCAACCACATATCGAATACACCATTCCACCCACAGTCCAATGCAAAGCTGAAGTCTTTGCACGAAAATGTAAGCGACAGGTGGACAGACTTCACGCTTCCCACATATGGAAACAAGCTCTGTTGCTCTTCTTGTCTCTTAGCGCTCCCAGCCACGCGAGGGGCTAATACCGGCGCATTTGTTACATGGACGGCACCACCAAACCCTGCTTCAATCGCTGCACCTGCCGTGGTGGGCGGAACTCACGCTGCCCGTACAGGCGAAGTATCACACTAAGGATTCTATCTTTCGCAGAGTGGTTGGTGGACGAAGGCACTGAGAGTGAGGCACCATTCTACGTCGTATTGGATTCAGGGAACGAAAAGATTGCTGAGGTGCCACCAGAATAAAATTTGTCCATGTAAATAGTGTGATCCTGCCACAGGCTACATGCTTCGAGATTCCGTACCTGCCTGAACACAGTAGCCTCCGCTGCATCTGGCTCCCGTGGGACCCACACCGTTGGCGCTAGTCACGGACCCCTTTTCACAGTCGTCACCATCTCGACAGCCACCATTGTCTGACAATGGGCTGCTCTTCCCAGCAGCTGTCCCATATGCCGCCTCGGGTCCCTCTGCAGTCACCGAGATACCTCCGTCTTTCTTTGCTGTTCTGCCTCTGGATGTGGATACACACTCTCTGCCCAGTTTTTCAGCTGGCGTTCCTGGGTGGGTTCAGGGTGTATGCTGGGGTGCAGGCAGGAGCTCAGCATCAGCCTCAGTTTCGGCTCCCATCTCGCCATTGCCACTTGCATCCACCACATCCCCCAGTCATCATTCGGTCATCGATACCACCCACAGGCATCGCAATGTTGGTAACCAAATGGTAAGTTTCTGTTAGATGCCGACAGTGCTCGTGCGGGGTCCGACAGTCCCAGTGGAGCACTCCTGCTGAGGCATGCCTCCAGCTATCCTGGCCTACGAATGCCCTCCACTGCTGCAATACGGGACGGCCGGCGACAGCCTCTCAACCCATTTGCACAGGGGCCACATCGCTATGGGATGCTATGCAGAAACTGCTAGTCACTGCTCTGCCTCCGTTGTTATTGCTGTTATATGAACTGATCTCTGTTTCTTGCTGCATTATTTGTTATTAGTCTTCGTATGTTCGCAGAAATAAAAGTAAATCCTCTGTTTGTTGTCTTAACTTGTTCGCTAATCATTTCTGCTCCTATCCAGCTTTCCTGAGACGACCGTGGCCGCATCACACTGTAGCTCACCTCTTCTCACCATAGTGTATCAAGTCGTAGACAACTGTTTTGTCACAGGCACGTTTTTTCCCTTCTTTGCACGATTTTCGCACTTGGCATGTGACTTCCACCAGCGTCTGATTATTCCACGTAAATAGTTAGAGCTATGACCCTGGTTTCTTTATAATCTTCCCACGAGTTTGAGAAGGCAATCTCATCTTGTCATTTTGATGTCTCTTATTTCTCTGTAGATCACCCAGTCATTGAAGTCCGCTAAATCAATAGGATAAAAAAGTATGAAATGGTCACCTTCTGCCACAAGAGTATTTGTGATCGGTCTCGTCAAAAACATTTACTCCGTACTTAGTTTCATTGTAACATGTGAGTTGAATTCGCCGCAGTTCCAATTTTTACAACTGTATTGACAAACTGAGTGCTATTACAATCTTCCCTGGCTTTCCTTGATGTTATGTGAGGATTATATTATTATTTTTGAAAGGCACTTATTGCATAGTTTCTCGCGAACTTTATTCATACATTCAGGCACTTCCTTTCCAGTTTTGTTTACAGTACCAAGCAAGCTTATTCGGTTTGTTTTCAGACGCCATGTTAAAAGGTGAAGTAGTTGTCACTCGTAAAAGTTCTTCCTTTATTTGGGTATAGGCCAGCAAGTTTCTTCACTACAAATTCAGTAAGATGATCACCATCAAAAAGAATTTAATCTTTACCAAGCTATGGGAAAGCATTTAGCATATACGAGGGTTGGAATTTTAATACCGGCCACTATTTATTTACAGCTAGTACAAAATAGATACGTGTTTCAAAGTTTTACTGACCTTCAAAGTAGTCAACAGCATTGTGTATAACCCGTTGCCAGCGATGTGGAAATCGTACGATACTCTTATCAGTGCCAGTTGACAGTTCGAGAGGCGCGGTCTATTGCCCGACGATTTTGTAGCAGTTCTGAAGCGAAGGCCGTGAAGTGTTTCCTTCAGTTTAAAAAACCAGTTGAATTGACGAGGGCTTAAGTCAGAGGAGTGTAGTAGGTAGTATAGTACTTACCAGCCCCATCAGTCAAACACATCAGTAACAGCTTGCACTGTGCGTGCTTGAGCATTGTCCTGCAAAATGATGGTCAGGTCCTGCAGAAAGTATCATCACTTCTGTCTCTAAGCTAGTCGTAAGTTGTGTAGCTACTAAGTGCTATACCACCTACTGCACTTCCCTGACTTAAGCCCTCGTGAGTTCAACTCCATTTATAAACTGAAGGAAACAATTCAAGGGATTCGCAACAGAACTGCTACAAATTCGTCGGGCAATAGACCGCGCCGCTCGAACTGTCAATGTCAACACAACTGGCACTGCTAAGAGTATCCTACGACTTCCACATCGCTGGCAACGGGTTATGTACAATGCTGGTGACTACTTTGAAGGTCAGTAAAACCTATCCAGTATGTGTGTCCATACTTCTTAGGTGATATCATGAAGTGAGTGAACCGATCTCTACACTTGGAGGGGAACTAATGCTCATCAACCCATATACGAGTATATGGAGGAAGAATGTACATGCTCTGATAGTTTGTTACGACTTTCTCTCATACGACTAACATTATAGCAAATGTGCATTCCTTAGTCGCTCCAACTACGTCGACTACAAACCAAACCTGAGGAACCTCTAAAATCCCCTGAAGCGATTATGTGACATTACAGACTTGTAAATTTGTATTTGCGAGTTCTCTGACCAATGAAGTTGCACTTTTATTCCATCGTATACAATGCCACGCAGAGAATGAATAGTAAGACCTATAAAGCTCTTCTGACGACAATGACCATTCCCCGCAACGCTGTATGTCGCAGTGTTTCGGTGCATCTTTGAATATATTTGATGACAGATTCATCAATAAAACAAAAATATACCGTTTCAGAAACGTCTCACTTCTATTACGTTACTATTGATCAGGTTCTTTATCACTGGCCTCTGATTCATTCGAACTCCCTGCTGTACTTTGTTTTACATTAAAGTCAGAATTAGTCGAAATGCCATCTACACCATCTCCTTCGGTTTCAACTTCTTCAATATTATTTTTCCAAGCTAGTATCTACTCATCAGTGAGACGAGGAGCCGTGTTGCTCGACTTCGCAATGTCTTTTGGTTTTATTCGTATGAAGTTTCATTTTGTCAAAGACGGCGCACTGACAGTTACATTTGAGTATTGCAGCAGCAGACACAGTAAACGTTACCGGTAACTTGTAGCAACTGGTTTACCCAATGAGACAAAAATGTCTCGTGAGCGGTTTTAGATATTTATAATTTTTTTTACGAGAAATATGCAAGTGACAACGTTCACTTTTGTTTCAAAATGTACTGGCTTGAGAAATTTTAAAATGCAAGAACTCTTACCCACTTCCTAAAACAATTAGAGAAGATAGGGAGGGGTTCAAATGTTGTTTCAGGGTAAATACGCCCCATCGGAGGAGGTGGTGACGTTGACGCTGGAATCCGGAGTGCAATCGACATCCTGTTGTCCTGGGACTCATAGAAAATGCAGTTTACTATAACAATTTTCACTATATTCTGTAAATGACAAAGTGTAAAGTTCCAGACAAATGTTTAACCAAGTAATGCTATTACCAGCTGTTGTACTATCAGAGCTGTTCAGAGTCTATTGCGCATATCCTATTATCCCTAGATAACGAAACGGTTCAATAATCGTTATCGCCTCAGGCATGGATGTGTGTGCTGTCCTTAGGCTAGTTAGGTTTAAGTAGTTCTAAGTTCTAGGGGACTGATGACCTCAGAAGTTAAGTCCCATAGCGCTCAGAGCCATTTGAACCAATCGTTATCGACGTAAATGATCAAAGTGAATGTTCGCCCAAATTTGATATTAATACTCATAAAATGTCACGCTAGTAATAGTAGAAGGTCTGTCCTGCGGCGACACATGAAAATACGACGTACGCAAACTGAGAATAAATCACTGGAGTCGTTCTGCTACCCAACGCGAACTCATTGTTACGTGCATACCGAGTAACATAATATGGCATCGAAGGATGTTCCTTGCAACTGCACAGACGCGACGCGGCTTCCGACACGGAGTGCGCGCTGATACGAATCTAGTAGAGAACTGGGGCTTCACTGTAGCTCGCAGTGCTCTAATTTATATAGCCGCGGTGCGGACTGCCGAATGCGCAGCCGACAACATTTGCCTTCCTGACTAGCCGGTGGGGCTAACAGAACACCAAATTACTAAATAATTAATTGCTTCATTCACTGAAGGCCAATGAAGCTCTCAATTTAATTTTGCAATCAGCACACAGGTAAGTATCTGTAAGAAAATTCTGATGTGGCTAGGTTAAATACTTTCGGCGAGAGAATTATTTTAGTTGAACTGCACGCAATAGATGAGCTCTGAACTTGCCCCTTGGAGAGACGCTACAGCTATACTTTTATAGCTACCTTTTGGAAACTGCTCACATCTTTGTTAGTATAGCGTATCTCCATTGTACCTAAATCTAAACATCGTAGCTTTATCTAATCACTTACTTAATCTATCTTGCTTCCGTACTTTTAGGGCACAAAAACAGAAAATCATGAATTGCAACCAAAATATTACTTTGTGAGATCCAGCATTCTGTTTCCACTAAATTACAATGGAAAAGGAATCCGAATATAAATTTTGAAGTTTCTAGCTCCTTCCCGTTGCGCCAATGATTTTTACATAAAATGTCCAGATTTCGAAAACTGTTGAAGTTACTAAACTAAAACTTAACACATTATTATTTTAGCATCACTCGTAATATGCTATTAACTTTTCAGATAATTTACTTTACTTTTAAAGTATTGCGCAACATTCGTGATGTCATAGCTAGTTACAGCAGACTAGGCTGGCACACAATGGAAAGCATATGAATTCTCCATGGCGTGAGTAGGCAGGCTGCTTCCCTACACTTTCTCATCCTGGAGGTGTTCTTTTTGGTTCAGGTCGTTAGTGCGTGCAAGACCCTCCATTTCAGGAATGTTGTTGTCCACAAACCATTGCTTCACTGATGCTGCTTTACAACACCGTGCATTTTCAAGGTGATACATTCATTCATCGTCTCCCAACTGTACCCCGCACATAATGCTGTATGAGGTGCATTCAAGTTCTAAGGCCTCCGATTTTTTTTCTCCGGACTGGAAAGAGATAGAAACATGAGCATTGTTTCAAAATGAGGCCACGTTCATTGTCAATATGTCCCAGAGATGGCAGCACCGTACGGCAGATGGAATTTTACCGCCAGCGGCGAAAATGAGAACTGTTTTAAATACTTAAAATGGCGACGTTTTCCTTACTTGAACAGCGTGCAATCATTCGTTTTCTGAATTTGTGTGGTGTGAAACCAATTGAAATTCATCGACAGTTGAAGGAGACATGTGGTGATGGAGTTATGGATGTGTCGAAAGTGCGTTCGTGGGTGCAACAGTTTAATGAAGGCAGAACATCGTGTGACAACAAACCAAAACAACCTCGGGCTCGCACAAGCCGGTCTGACGACATCATCGAGAAAGTGGAGAGAATTCTTTTGGGGGATCGCCGAATGACTGTTGAACAGATCGCCTCCAGAGTTGGCATTTCTGTGGGTTCTGTGCACACAGTCCTGCATGACGACCTGAAAATGCGAAAAGTGTCATCCAGGTGGGTGCCACGAATGCTGACGGACGACCACATGGCTGCCTGTGTGGCGTGTTGCCAAGCAATGTTGACGCGCAACGACAGCATGAATGGGACTTTCTTTTCGTCGGTTGTGACAATGGATGAGACGTGGATGCCATTTTTCAATCCAGAAACAAAGCGCCAGTCAGCTCTATGGAAGCACACAGATTCACTGCCACCAAAAAAATTTCGGGTAACCGCCAGTGCTGAAAAAATGATGGTGTCCATGTTCTGGGACAGCGAGGGCGTAATCCTTACCCATTGCGTTCCAAAGGGCACCACGGTAATAGGGGCTTCCTACGAAAATGTTTTGAAGAACAAATTCCTTCCTGCACTGCAACAAAACGTCCGGGAAAGGCTGCGCATGTGCTGTTTCACCAAGACAACGCACCCGCACATCGAGCTAACGTCATGCAACAGTTTCTTCGTGATAACAACTTTGAAGTGATTCCTCATGCTCCCTACTCAGCTGACCTGGCTCCTAGTGACTTTTGGCTTTTTCCAACAATCAACGACACTCTCCGTGGCCGCACATTTACCAGCCGTGCTGCTATTGCCTCAGCGATTTTCCAGTGGTCAAAACAGACTCCTAAAGAAGCCTTCGCCGCTGCCATGGAATCATGGCATCAGCGTTGTGAAAAATGTGTACGTCTGCAGGGCGATTACGTCGAGAAGTAACGCCAGTTTCATCGATTTCGGGTGAGTAGTTAATTAGAAAAAAAATCGGAGGCCTTAGAACTTGAATGCACCTCGTACAATGTGCTTATGTACTTCCGCATTTAGCTTTCTCTTAAGTGCAGTGAGGGGATCACAGCCCAACCACGGAAGACACCCCATATCTTATCACCCCTGTCTCTCTGCACGGCACTGCACAAGCTAGCAGGTAGCAATCCCCAGGCATCAGCCCAGCACGAGCCTTGCCACTGGATTGACACGGCTATTAAAGCGCGATTCATTGCTCCCAATAAGCCGATTCCAGACATCGGGTGCGCAGTGGCGTCGCTCGTTGCGCCACCTCAGACGTCGATCACCGCTGACCGCAGACGTGTGTGGCTCATAAGGAGCTGCTCGAACATTGCGAACCCTAAACAATGGCAGCACAGCGGAAGTCACGAACGATTTCTTTCGCTGATTTCGTGCGATTTTTTACAACCGACTTTGGAAATGCTCGACAACCCCAACCCGTCAATACATGGTCTCGGTTTAGTTGTCAGTATCCTTTGCGTTTTCAGTTCACAATCAAATAACCAACAGTCAACTTGGGAGGCTCGTGGACTGCTGAAATGTACCTGACGGATCTGTTGACCAGATGACGTCCAGCGAGCAGTTCACGTTAAACAGCGCTGAGCTCTCCCACCTACTGTGCTCCTTCTCTACTGACTACACGATCTTCCCCGTCTCCTTCTCTAACGGCGAACCCGCCTGCCGTGACATCTGGTAGTCAGTTCCGCATTAGGTAGGTTTCTTTGGATGCTTTCTGTCAGATACTGTTATTCTTGATAGTGTGAATAATCTAATTGCGGCTCATAAAATATTGAAAAATGTGTTTCGTACTTAATAACAGACAAAGGCGGCGATTTCACTGTAGGAAATAAAACTGATCTTGTTTCGTAATTATGTCAACAACAGACGCTATACGGCTACTTATCCAACTTTTGTTATTGGTTTCGGCTGAATCAACCCATTTTCATATCTAAAACTAAAGCACAGTATCCATCAACTCTTGCTCGTCGATGACGTGGTGGATACAATTGTGGCTGCCGAGCAGCGACGGCATCGTCATCCAGCTTCTCATTTTGTCTTTAGCTACGAATAAACAGACCGTCACCGTAGAAATGGTTACCACATTTGTATTTAGTGCAGATATTTTTCTACGGATTGATTACTAAACCATTTGTGTTGGTAACATGGACGATGGAGATTCAGTATCGCAAGACCGGAAGTCCTTCCTGAAACCTCTGGCAGACAGCAGATGTTTCTGCTTTTATCGTAGTATATGCTAGGCAAATAGTCTGAAATATGTAATCAGTGGGTTTTGAATGGGCCCTGGAATCCTACAAGCAACGCCTTCGCATTCGTCACGGGTTGTACATCTTCAAGAACGCAGCAAAACTGCTGACGTACCTGCAATTATGCAGACTGTGATTGCATTCTTCCATTTTGAAAATTCTGTGCGTTTTTTGAGAGGCGATATTTGCAGATACCTATAGAAAGGTACACTGGCGGTCTGGTAGACGGATTCGATAGAGAGAATGGTGTTCTCGAATCTCTCGGTCAACGTATAAATATATACTGGCGTGTCTGTCGACCCCGCCTTCAATGCCGCCAATCCGCGACGAATCTATACTGAGCAGGCCTTCGCCGTGTCAGCCCCTGCGCTTAGGCCAGCCTCCGTGGTGTCCGGCTCGGGTCCACACGGCCCCCCGACAACGCATCCACACAGAGGGTGCGCAAGGCAGCAACAGGGATCGCTCCAGACATGCACCTCTTGCTGCATCCGCGGCACCTTCGATAGGCAATAGGAAAATTGTAACCTTCCGCTGCGCGGAGCCGGCTGGAGCCGCTTCCCGTCTGACTGACCCGTCACAACCGTTCTGACACCGTCTCGTACCGGGCGTCGCCTTCGCCACGCTGACGGCTGCGCAGTGCGCTCCTGCGACCTCTGCTCCGAGCCCTGGTGTTCTGCTCCGCAAGGAATACTTCATACATGACGTAACTTTCAATGACATACTATTCACGCTACGTCATTGTTCCAATATTACTGCATTTTCTTCTCCTCTTCTAATCTTAAAGCTGACGATGAAGTGATTAGAAGAGTTGGCACGTAGTAATAAATTCAAATTTTTATTAGAAGAAAGAAACTTTCGTAAGTCAGTTTTAATCTTCAACGTCGCGTTTGTACCATGTCTGTGCTTCATATGAGTAACACTCCTCCCTACTGAAAGCTACAGAATTGTGACTATCTACGACAGTTTCGTAACTGCAGTACACCAAAATTTAGAGGGCTATTATCATTAGGTGATATTGGATTGGTCTTAATAAATTCTGTTTTCTGAGAAGAAGGTGAATGATTGCATTTACTATGTTACTGACGAAAACATAAATGTCCTGATCCACATTTGCGTTTGATCTCTAGCTTGCAACCAAAATATCGTTGGATAGAGTGTGCTGGTATGTTTTCATAGTGGATGATCAGCAGCCTCAAACTTCTAAAAAAGCTGTTATAGTATAGGGATTGTACTTCGACAGTAATACAAAGTGGATGAACTCTAATCTAGCTTCTTTAGATGGGAATGAATATGCGCGATGCAGACTGCAATAGAAAGGTTGGTTGACTTACAGCTGAAGTACTTATTTTACCCATCCCTCATATTCTATTGCTCTGCCTGCCAAAAAAGTGAAGCTCCCCGACGGCAGAAGGAAACGAAACGATACCTGGGTTCAGACAGTACGTTACGTTATCTTATGCTATTTCAGTCATTACAAAATCGAGTCGAATTTGCAATGAACTTGACAGCATGAGCCTGATAATCAGTATGAAGGTACACCCGACCTGTCCTGACTACATGCAGAGATTTGGTTGGGCTAACTAAAAATTATTGTAATGGTTCTTGCTGTCGTATGCGCTAGCACTGCGATGGAGTTGACTTGCTAGCTTGTCCCACACATGCTCTTTCACGGGCATGTCTGGGAATCTTAATGACAGCGGGAGTACCTGAACATCATACAGACAGTGGGTAGAGACACGTGGCATGCGTGAACGAACACTGTACCGTTGAAAAACAGCACCACGATAGTGTTGCACGAGAGGTAACATATGGGGATGCAGCGTGTTGGTGCCGTTACATCTCTCTCAGTCACTTACACCCGTGCCCTGATGTCAAGAGCGCGACCTATTCTTGGCACGTATCTTAACGATGAACGGTGTGCTCGGCCGCCGTACGGCAATCCTCCCTTCTGCTGCTCAGACGTAGCAGACCAGAACGCTGGCAGCGAGAATGCGTGTCGTCCCCTCACAGCCCTGTACAGTCCAATATCAGACCACTGAACAAGCGAATGCTCCACAAATTTGTCTGTTGACCGATTAAACCAGACAACCAAACGGATACACCTTTCAAATTCTGTCAGATGCTGATAACGCTGTCTCACATGAGTACGTGGCATCTCCGTGCCCTCCTCGGTGGTCACTCCTCGTCTGACGCTTCTCAGCCGCCTCATATACCCTACTGGGCCTGGTGACAATCAGTAAACAGAAGCAGCACTAATGCGCTCTGGTGACCGTCTTGTGTGTGACAAACTAATGCACCTCTCGTCATCTACACACCCCCTGACAGTGTGTTCGTGTACGAATCCGCCCGTGTCATCTGAGTGCTCAACCTTCGTTGTCAGGCAGTGTATTTTAAGAACTCTCGTGTATCAAGATGTTAGTATGACCGGTTATAAATGAACTGTTCTACACAGTGAATATTTTCCTTATAATGAAACGTTCTATGTCTTCATACTTCCACAGTCCAACGATGAAGGAGCCAGTATTTCACGTCTGTGTTTTATTAAATTAACTGCACATTTACCAGGAACTGTGTTGACTATTAATTGGGACTACAATGGTTAGTAGTGGGAAAAGCCCTGCTTGATTCTTCACTTACTAATAACTTGAGAAACCATTTCCGTTCCTCCGCTACGTAACATTAGCACCACGTGATAAAGTCAAAATTAGTCGTGAGATATAGAGAAAAATACGATACATTGCAGTTACCATGTAACGAGGATGATGCGTTCTTCAGAGAAGGCCACACCACACAGAAATGTCGATGTACAGTAATGCACATACCGTCCTCGAAGGCATGCAGCTGACGACACATCCGAACTGCTAACTGCCCCTGGAATTACGTCAGTATGCGGCAATATTCGCGTAACAAGGTGCAGACGGAGCACTGCAGCAATCGTCCATGCGTGGCTTCACCGATAGCCACCGAAACAAATTGGAGTGTGATCTACCAACAGCGAAACTTTCATCGACGGAATCCAGTGAACCCTGAACCTGTGTATCAGATCAGACAGACTCTATCAGGTAGCACCTGGTCACACTCCTAGGAGGGTGATGATTGATACAGCCAGGATGTCTACGGAATGCTGGGATCGTGGAGGTTCGCAGCAGAGACGTTGTACTGTGCTAAGAGAAGTCGCTGCAGCCTGCAGAAACGCTGTCCTGGCATCAGTCAGCCGCCGCCGCACTCAGCATACTGTCTCAGCAGCACACAGGGTCTTCGGGCACAGCTGCACCTGGTGCGAAGGCATCGTGGGTCGGCCCAGGGCAATGCCCTTCATGTGCACCTGTAGCTGCTGCAGCTCGATACATCAATCAGGAGTTTTGCTGTAATTTGTCCGTCATGCTGTGGAGACACACACACTTTCGATGGACGATATAATCCTTTGCCTGCACACAATACCTGGGTGGGAGAATGCCTATGACATCCTGAGAAACCAAAACCGTACACCCCCAATACCGAATGAAGTGCCACAGAAGCAACCCGGTAGTAGTATTGATATACATAAGCATTGCAGTACGCGCTAACAGTCGCCTTTATGGGACAAATCGCAATTTTTAGACGCGTGACTCGTTGGAAATTTCCTGCGAGTTACGCAACCACTTGTAATTTATCATAATCATTCTCTTCAACCTCTGTGCGGCTTCAGACATTATTCAACAGAAGACTGGAACGGTCCCTCGAGAGTCCTTCCAGGTGCATTTGCAGCTACTGTTTTTCCGATGATGCCTCTCTAATGGGAGCGTCAAAGTGAGTTTTACCTTCTACGAAATATACAGTCGCGCCACAAAACTAGTCAGACAAGCATACTGTCCAAAGAACTCGTCATCTCCGTGAGGTATAGCGCTAATACCGTACGACATTGCTTCCAGCGACGGTAAAGGTCTCGGATGGGGGGAGGAGGGAGGGGGGGCAGGGGAAGAGAGTCCGCAAGTTTCTCCAGATATGCCGAACCAGGTGGAGCCACATCTTGATGATCAGATCCCCCCGCAGAGCTGTAAAATTGTTGATTGTTACATTTCGCCATCTGTTCCAAGTAGACGTAGGCATTCCCTTTACGGTTTTAGAGCCAGCGATTTTCCTGGTCAGTCAACATGCCATGGGATGCTTGTTGTTTATCAAATCAGCAACATGTGGCTGAAGCGCTGTGACAGCGTTAGTTGTTATCTTGAAAGACGGGAGAATCCATAGCGCGCTCATCCTCAAGATACTGATGGAAAAGCAGCACTCGTTAACTGAGACTGTTGAAATAAAAAAGTCTGATTCGTGTGAATGGTGACCTCAATGAGTGATCCTAATACGCCGCATGAAGGACACCCCCAGAAACGTGTCAGAACCGCCTCGGGGTCTGCACTGCACCCTCCACACACTGCGCTGCGGGTTGAGTGCCACACTGTGCCGTCGGTGCACTCGACTCCAGCCGTCGATTCAAACGAGGGAACTTCGCGGCGTTTCACACCACACTACCAGCCTCAAGTCAGCTACTGTCAGTCTTATTGCTGCTTCGCCCATTGATGACCGGTAGGTTTATGTGCCGGTGAGAGCAATAAATGTCCATTCGCAATATTCCCTGGAAACCTGATAGAATTGGACCTGCATTGCGTGACAGCAGCAGTTCCTGTTGAGTTTCATATCTTTGGTCACCTGCAAGGCGTGGCACTCGTCTCGGGTCCTGTCAACAAAATTTTACATTCTTCTCTGTAACTAGCATGAAAACAGATAATCTTTATGTTACTGGATGTTCTGATGACGAAAATGTTAATGAAAATGTAAGATTAGCTCTCGTTTTGAAGTTATGATATCATTCCGTTATTGTCCATACACTGATCAGCCACCTACCTAATAGCTCGTGTCCACCTCTGGCACGGATAACAGTAGCGACACATGATGGCATGAAAATAATGAGGACTTTGCAGGTCGCTGGAGGGACTCTCCTAATTCCCGTAAATTAAGACTAGGGCGTGATGAACTCTGACATCACGGTCAATCAGCCCCAGATGTGTTCGATCAGGTTCAGATCTGGCGAGTTTGGGACGAGCGCGTCACACAGAACCAGCCACTGTGTTCCTCCAACCACTACATCCCACTCCTGGCCTTGTCACATGGAGCATCATCTTGTTGCAAAATGCCACTACCATCTGGAAGCATGATCGTCACGAAGCGGCGTACGTGCTCTGCAACCCGTCTACGATACTCCTTGGACGTCATGGCGTCTTGCACGAGTTCCACTGACCCGTGGATGCTCACGTGAATGTTCCCTAGAGCATAATGGAGCATCTGCAGTAGAGGTGTCAAGAAGCTGTTCCCCTGGAGGATGACGGATTCTCGCCCTCCCATCGGCTAGGTGAAGAAAGTTTCGAGATTCACCAAACTATGCAAATCTCTGGCATTGCACCAACGTCCAATGCCGATGGTCACGTTCCCATTTCAGTAGTAGTGGCCAACGTCACAGTGCCAACATTGGCACATGGACTGGTCGTCAGCTACGGAGGCCCATCATTAGAAGTGTTCGGTGCACTTTGGGTTCAGACGTACTTGTATTCCGCCCAGAATCAAAGTCTGATGTTAGTTTCGCCGCAGTTCGCCGCCTGTCCTGTTTTACCGGTCTGCCCAGCCTACCACACCTGACATCTGTAATGAGAGGTGGTCGCCTAACCCTACGACGCCTCGATATGGTTTCACCTTAGTTTCGCCACGTCTTGAAGACACTCGCCACAGTACTCCTCGAACAGCCGACAAGTCGTGTAGTTTCCGAAATACTTGTGCCGAGGTTCTGGGCCATCACACACTGCCCTCGGTCAAGCTCAGATAGATCGCTCATCTTCCCCACTCTACATACGGAGAGCACGCTCACTGAAACTGTATGCACCACGCTACTATGTCTAACTAGCATTCATCCCTCGCCCATCGCATGGCCGGGTTTATATCTATGGAAGATCGGTGGTCATAATGTTCTGCCTGATCAGTGTATAACATTATGCACGTATTTACCATAGTGTTATCTCTTTCCCTGACGTTTGTAATTTTCTGTCTGTGATTTCCTGATTAGGCTCCAGCCGTAATAATCTAACACTGATGCACTCCGCTTTCACTGGTATCCCATTTCCATGTCCGAAATTTGCTGGTGGAAGCGTTCTCCATGCTCATCGCTTACAGCACCACAGCTGTCAGGAAATAAGTCCGTCGGAAACTAGGGAATGTGACTTAAAGGACATGTTGCACCTCGATCTGTCGTAGTAGTACAGAACATTTGCCGAAAGATAATTATAATTTTCGGCTCTCTTATTTCCTAGAAAGCTTATTGACAGTTGAACACAGACATACCAAGCTAACTTTTCATCGCCTGTCAGAATGGTGTTGAAACGTTCATCTCTGTACAGTTTGCTTAGCTGGAGACCCACGACAATCCTCTCTTTTATTTTACCCTCACTAAGACGTGCAAATTCCTCAAGCAAGTAAAGAAATGTTCCACAGTTTTGTCCACCGTATTAACGAATTTTTTCGTTAAGCCTAATTTTATATGAAGAGCAGGGAGAAGTGTGTTCTTGGACTAGATGCTGGTTCAAGTGATTCAAGTCATTGACCCTTAGATCAGTCTTTCTATCGATAATGAAGCGCTATAGCGCGGCTATCTCAGAGGAGTAGGAAGCAACAGAATTTGGTGTACACGTATTGCAGCCCAAATAGCATGCCTATGACTTTCAGATTCCAGGAAATCTGCCACTTAAACATGTCATAGTTCAATCGCAATAACAACTGTTTCATGTTATCACTTGTTTCTTTCATGTAGTATGACGTCCAGTTGGAATCGATGATAACATGTTGCTGCCATGCAGTAGCACACGTTTGAGGCTTGCTTTGGAGGATTCGAAGCAAATCCTCTACTGATCATTTTGTAGTGAATGCCCGTAGCTGCTGTTAGTCCCTGTACATCACTACAAAATACCAAGTTCTTTTCATTTCCGAAAAATGGAAGGAATGTCATATGGCAGTTATGAAACGCAGTCTTATCAGGACAACTCCACTTTTGTAGTCTTGACACCAACACTAGGTCATTAAGTTCACACTGTGTTATTTTGTGAATCTCAGTATACACGCAAAATCAGGATCTTTCGACGAACTGGGTTTTGAAGGCGATGGTGCAGCACTAGTTTCATTAGCGCCCTCATCACTGTCACAGTCAGGTGGGACAGCAACAGGCAGTCTGCCTCTGTGAGGCGCTGGTCGCATGTTTTAGGATACGGCAAGGCAGACTTTTTCTTCTTGGAAATGGACGCTGTTAATGGAGTCGTCATATCAAAGTAATTATCATTCACATGGTTTGATGGTTCTCGCCAATTTCTGGGTACATCAAAGCCCATGGAAGATCTTTCGCCA
Source organism: Schistocerca serialis cubense (assembly GCF_023864345.2). Taxonomy (NCBI): domain Eukaryota; kingdom Metazoa; phylum Arthropoda; class Insecta; order Orthoptera; family Acrididae; genus Schistocerca; species Schistocerca serialis. Next base: position 62,739,956 of record NC_064643.1, read on the forward strand.
TTGAACCACGAATGAAGACTGCAGACCAGGCACGTCGACTTATAAATTTTTTTGGGGGGGGGGGGGCATACTAGGGGGTCTTGCCCCGGGAAATTTTCTAAATTTTAGATGAAAAATAGTGAATTTTAAAGTTTTTTAAGCATTTTAGAGTCATATGATCAACATTAGAACGCCAAAAACTGGACTCTCGATAACTCCACACTCATGGAAACTCAGGAAGCCTGACACATTTCTTGGCTTTAAAAAAAGAAACAAAACATAAACATGCACGGTATTTTCGTAAAAAGCTAATTTAATTTACAGTTAGAGTCAGGATAAACTATTATTACAGGACAGTGAATATATAGCTCTGAAAAGACTGAAATTATATTTAAATAAATACTAAACTATCATTAAAAGAACAAAACATAAAATATTGCTGTCGCACAGTAATAGCACTTTGATTAATAAGGCTAATTTAAGCTTACTCTGAATAACGCTCAGGGGTCACTAAATAAAAACAATATCTCAAAGTTAATGATTCAGTACAGTTAATACAGTATTCCTAATACTTTCAGTCAAAAAGTATGTAAATAGCGGGTTTTAATTGGGTCTTACACCCTAAAAATATGTAACTATCTGAAAATAACTAATACAGTACAATAGTAATATAGTAATACATGACTAAACCGGTACTAATATTTCGAAACGGCAACGGAATTTTTCCAAAGCCTTTTTACAGTCAGAAGACCCTACGGAAGTAAATGCATCTTCATTTTTTTTAAGAAAATTGTAATAGATTTTTTGCATCTGCCTCTTTGCAGGTTTTGCAAAAAAACTTTTTCGGTAGATGTTTCATATTCTAGCCATGTATATTTGATCAACCAAGACTTCTGAAACGATCTTCCCTTACCCAATTGTCCAGGCTTTGGCTGTGAATGGTTCTCGCCTGAAGACGACGAAGCAATTGACGACACAATAATTGTTGGAGGTTGACTTGCTGCATCATCAACTTCCAAACGCAGCTTTTTGGTAACAAATGTATCTATTGCGAACTTAATTCACAATACAGTGAGACACTAAAGTAAACGAATAAAATATGGTCATATAAAATAGTCCACTAACACAAGTTGGAACACTAAACACGTCTGCTGCACACACTGAACGAAACTATCCACACTGAATGACTGTGACACCAGGGTGGGCTTTATATAGCCGCAGCGTCGTAATGTCTCGAAGCGCCAAGGCGACGCCAGGCGGAAGGTTCCAGGCGCTTCTGCTCCAGTCCTTTTGACGTCACCGCAGCCGCAGCCGCAGCGCTGGCCCGCCGGCACCAGACTTTACCTGAAGGTTCACGCGCCGGGACAAATTCTAAGTATGCCCGCAGCACCGTAGCACTTTCATGATTCACACCACTCGTTTTCATTTAACCTGCTTACTACCGTAGTAACTATTTGTTTTAACTCATTATTGAATGTATTTTAAAAGGTAACTATCGTCAAACAAGGAAAATAGAAAATTCCAACATAGTTTTATGAATTTACAAAGCATAATATAACTAATAATTTTCTTAAATTATTGAGGCACACATCCAAACGAAATTTTGAGGGGGCTCGCCCCCCCCTCACCCCCTGGCCCCATGGAGTCAGCGCCCGTGCTGCAGACACACGTTATCAACAAGCACGTGGAACCTGGGGCTCGTCCTGGTCCTCAGTTTCACAGCCATAGTCAGTCCCTTCCCTTCCCAGGTAGGCTTTGGAGTAACGCCGGTCGTAGACAGACTGATGAAGTTCCACGCTACAAAAAAAATGGTTCAAATGGCTTTGAGCACTATGGGACTTAACATCAATGGTCATCAGTCCCCTAGAACTTAGAACTACTTAAACCTAACTAACCTAAGGACATCACACAACACCCAGCCATCACGAGGCAGAGAAAATCCCTGACCCCGCCGGGAATCGAACCCGGGAACCCGGGCGTGGGAAGCGAGAACGCTACCGCACGACCACGAGATGCGGGCGTCCACGCAACAATAGCTGCGTTCTGTTCGCTAGCTGGAACAACGTGCTACTGTAGTGCAGTTAGTGCATGTCGTCATTGTAATTCCTGTGATTCAATATGCCACCTCTGGCCGTAATAACGGCCTTGATACTCCTGGACATTGAGTCAAACAACTTGGATGGCGTGTAAAGGTACAGCTGCCCATGCAGCTTCAACACGATACCACAGATCATTAAGAGTAGTGATTGGCGTATTGAGACGAGCCAGTTGCTCGGCCACCATTGACCAGACGTTTTCAATTAGTGAGAGATCTGGAGAATGTGCTGGCCAGGGCAGCAGTCGAACATTTTCCGTATCCAGAAAGACCCGTACAGGACCTGCAAGGTGCGGTCGTGCATTATCCTGCTGAAATGTAGGGTTTCGCAGGGATCGAATGTAGGGTAGAGCCACGGGTCGTAACACATCTGAAATGTAACGTCCACTGTTCCAAGTGCGAACAAGAGGTGACCGAGACGTGTAACCAATGGCACCCCATACCATCACGCTGGGTGATACGCCAATATGGCGATGACGAATACACCCTTCCAATGTGCGTCCACCGCGATGTAGCCAAACACGGATGCGACCATCATGATGCTGTAAACAGAACCTGGATTCATCCGAAAATATGACGTTTTGCCATTCGTGCACCCAGGTTCGTTGTTGAGTACACCATCGCAGGTGATCCTGTCTGTAATGCAGCGTCAAGGGTAACCGCAGCCAGCTGATAGTCCATGCTGCTGCAAACGTCGTCGAACTGTTCGTGCAGATGGTTGTTGTCTCGCAAACGTCCTCATCTGTTGACTCAGGGATCACGACGTGACTGCACTATCCGTTACAGCCATGCGGATAAGATGCCTGTCATCTCGACTCCTAGTGATACGAGGCCGTTGGGATCCAGCACGGCGTTCCGTATTACCGTCCTGAACCCACCGATTCCATATTCCTCTAACAGTCATTGGATCTCGACCAACGCGAGCAGCAATGTCGCGATACGATAAACCGCAATCGCGATAGGCTACAATCCGACCTATATCAAAGTCGGAAACGTGATGGTACGCATTTCTCGTCCTTACACGAGGGATCACAACAACGTTTCACCAGGCAACGCCGGTCAACCGCTATTTGTGTATGATTAATCGGTTGGAAACTTTCCTCATGTCAGCACGTTGTAGGTGTCGCCACCGACGCCAACCTTGTGTGAATGCTCTGAAAAACTAATCATTTGCATATCACAGCATCTTCTTGCTGTCGGTTAAATTTCGCGTCTGTAGCACGTCATCTTCGTGATGTAGCAATTTTAATGGCCAGTAGTGTACATTTGTGCGCAGGCTGCATTCAAATCGCAAAGAGGCCAATAACTCATCACGTCTAAACAAGACGGTTCCTTTTCTCCATGCTGTCAATTCTCCACGAAGACTCATTTTACCGCGCTCATTCAGTGCAACCGAGTGGCACACACACACACACACACACACACACACACACACACACACACACACACATAAATACATACACACACACGCACACACACACACATCACTGCAGCGGTGTACGTCATCGGTGGACCTTCACACGACCGGCTGCTGTCATCTCTACGCCATCCGCGGCACTCGAAAGAGATCAGTGTGCTGTTTGTAAGCGGGTAACCACTACTTTGTCTCGTCGGCTTCTTATATTCATTCCTACTTCGTTCAATGGTTGACAGAGCGAAATCGTATCAAACCCATTCTGGAAGTGAAATAACTAGGCAGCCTGCACCAAACTGCCTACTACTTTCTGCAGGTAATAACCGAGACACTTTTCACATGATAGCTGATTTACGGGGCACTGTTTTGGCCTCCAGGGCGATCATAATATGCCAGCTTAGAATGTGTCATAAAAATCTACAATATATGGACGCCAACAGTTTACGATGATACGCCAAAACGTTATGACCACCGGCCTAATAGCCGGTATGGGCACCTTCTGCACGGATGACAGCAGCGATGCGTCTTGTCATGGAAGCAATGAGACCTTGGTATATCGCTGTAAGGTGCTGGCACCGCGTCAGCACACTCCCGTAAACACCGGGGAGGGAGCGATGAGCTCTGACGCCATGTTGAGTCACACCCAAAATGCTTTCGAACTCTTTCAGATCTGGCGAGTTTGGGACCAGCACATCAATTTGCAACTTGCCACCGTGTACCTCGAACCACTACATCACACTCCTGGCCTTGGGACATTGAGCATTATCTTGTTCAAAAATGCCGCTGCTACTGGGAAACACCATCGTCACGAAGGGGCGTACGTGCTCCGCTAGCCGTGTACGGCACTCCTCGGCCGTCGTGGTGCCTGCACGAGCTCCACTGGACACGTGGATGGCCACAGAGCACAACAGGGCCGCCACCAGCTTGCCTACATGCCGCTGTACAGGTGTCAAGGAGCAGTTCCCCTGGAAGAGACGGATTCGCGCCCTCCCATCGGCACGCTGAAGAGGGTTTTGGGATTCATTAGACAATACAACGCTCTGTCACTGCGCCAACATCCAGTGGCGATGGTCACGTGCCCAATTCAGTTGTAGTTGCTGATGTTGCGGTGTTAACGTTGGCAGATGCACGGTTCGTTGGCTGTGGAGGCCCATCGTTAGCAGCGTTCGGTGCACTGTGTGTTCACACACTTCTACTCTGCCCAGCATTGAAGTCTGATGTTAGTTCCGCCACAGTACTCCACTTTTCTGCTTTAGCAGTCTGCCCAGCCTACGACATCCGGAATCTGTAATGAGAAGTTGCCACCCGATCCCACGACGTCTGGACTTGTTTGGACCTTGGGTTCGACACGTGTTGAAGACACTCACCACAATCACCTCGAACACCGAGCAAGTCGCGCAGTGTCCGAAATGTTCGTGCCAGGCCATCACAGTCTTGGTCAAACTCAGTGATAACTTCATGCACCGCGTGTGTGTCTGCCTAGCAGTCATTCCTCACCTGCTGACGCTGCTATAGACTGGATGGGTTTATATCGATAGTAGATCGGTCGTCATAATTTTCTGGCTGATCAGTGTAACTTTACTGTTATACCCATCTGTCCGACAATCCTACTTGAAAAATAAATTCATCTGCGCCTTTTTCCAATCGGAATGGACTACGTGTTTCTTTGTGTTTCACCCATTTTATTCACATTGTACCTTTCCTTTCCTACTGAGCGATTACAAGCTTTCTTTATATTTATGATCATTTAACTCTTTGTCCGAAATTACAGTGTTCATGCGGCAGTAGTTCAGAGAAACTGCATTTCAACTCTCTCAAGAAAATTCGTATCAGATGACAATTTACGGTTTAGTATATGGGACTTTTCCGTGTCAATCTCGGTTTCCCTCCAAGTGAGCTATCGGATAGATGACTGTTGAAGGAATTACGAAAGACTATAGCTTCTTAGTGATTCTCAGCACACAATCCGCTCTGTACATTTCACTATTGATAGCAAATTCTGACGTGCTTCGTATCGCTCTAATGTAACACTGAGTCATCCGAAGCAATCACGAATTACATCATTATAAATAACTTCAGATTATTGACTTGTGAACTGTTGTGTGAGATTTAGAACTATAATGCAATATTCATAAATGTACCTTGCGTAGAAATTATTTTTAAATAATTAACTATGATTACTGAAAATTTTTTAAATTGTGTTGAATACTTCCTAAGTAAGTATTAATAATGGTGTATATTGTCCTTTCCTACTATTGATGTCAATGGGTTTGTAGTCCGTTTTGGAAACTGAATCTTTGAAAATGCATCTCCTGTTACACAAGGACTGGTAGGAAGAACAAGGGATAGCGCTTCACTGTGCTGTGAGAAAAAGAATGCGTAATTGTCTCGTTAGTACAGTTGAGCTAATTAAAGCAACATTTTCGGTACACTGTACACTTTATAACGAGGCGAGGAAACAGACGCGAAACCCAGCGGCCCAACACTAGGAGCGGCACTGAAACGCGCGAGTCAAAAGCCGAATCTAATAAATGCGCCTCAACCCTGTAAAGGCACCACGGTGCAAATGCTGTTACAACTACTGCTGCACAGGGTAGCATACTTTTTTTAAAAAAAAAAGTAACGACATCTTTGTCTTTGTCTATGCCGACTTAGGATCACTTTGTCCTACAGCTTTGTGCTGAAGATCGTTAAAGACATACTAGTCCCCGTCGTCTACAGCCCATGCATGACGCTACAAGCCACAGCCTCCTTATCAATGACGTCATCATTATCACGTGACAAGCTTAAGCTCCTACCCCTTCTCATTTGCCCGTACTCCTCTCACTATCCTTCCTCTCCCACTGCCCAGTCAATCTCAGTGTTCAAATGAGACTGTCAATCACTTGACAAGTTCGTAGATATGCAGTGCTTCCAACTAAATTACATAACATTCATTCAAAATTGGCTCGCATTCTAAGATACTGCATAAAACAGCGTTATGTTTAAACAACATTTGCATGTAAATTGCGTACCACACACGCGCACACGCACATACCCACCCACCCAGCTACCCACCCACCCACACACACACACACACACACACACACACACACACACACACACGCACTGTCTCAACGTCATCTCTATGATTTACACACCACAGTAAATTTCCTATCTCTTTCGCTTTCCACTTGCAACTCATCATCAAATTTCATCTTATATGTGTGTGCACACAACATCCAAAACTATGTACAATATTTCCACGTCTGTGTCGTAATCATCATGTCTGTGATTCAAAAACCGCTCTATATTTCTTATTTCTTTCCACCTTTGTCTCATCATTAAATTTCATCTCATATACATGACCACACAGCATCTAAGAAACATTTCCACATCTGCTTCATCATCATCATTACACTTATATGATACTACAGTGTGAATGAAAGGAAAAATGACACCAAAGAAAACAAACTATAGATATCAATTTTATTATAAAAATGTTAACACAACAAGCCAAAGTGAACTTTTACTTGCTGCACCAGCAGTGGAAACATACAAATTCAATATTCGACACTTTTCAGAATACCATCTATTGCAAACTACACATTGCCACAATATGAGTAAATATTAGAGGTATCTCCATTAGAGAGCGAAGTAGTGACTTATATATCTGCCTTAATAAAATCAAAATGCCACTAATTGCATTTTGCAGGCAAACTGTATACAATATGAATAATGTATCCTTAACGTAACGATGATGCCGACGTCTCTTTCTTTTATTGTTCGACAATAAGCTCCATTCCGCTCATTGGCGTCAGATGTGATATCTATTAAATGACAAACATGCTACCACTGTTCCAACTACTTCACTTTTAACTCTCCCGCCACTGGTTAGCATTCGTCCCCAAACATTTTCGATGACGGTGCAGGGAAAGAGAGAGGCCGTTTTTCTAAAATTAAGCCCATCATACGCTGTCTTTAATCCTCTACACTTTCTCTAAACTCTTCTTGAAGATATGTGGTCCAAGTAGAATTACTGAAAAAAAAAATGGTTCAAATGGCTCTGAGCACTATGGGACTTAACTTCAGAGGTCATCAGTCCCCTAGAACTTAGAACTACTTAAACCTAACTAACCTAAGGACATCACACACATCCATGCCCGAGGCAGGATTCGAACCTGCGACCGTAGCGGTCGCGCGGTTCCAGACTGTAGCGCCTAGAACCGCTCGGCCACCCCGGCCGGCGAATGACTGAACATATACTATTCAGTGCTGTCTTCAGCGGTACGGCCAACTGACTCAATACTGTGTTCGTGGAGATTTTCGATTAATTATTTTTCAGAGGTTGTATCCAATTCATAGTTAAGCGTTGTTCACTTTAGAATGAAACCACCACAAGGAGCCATGCTACTTCGAGCCCCATTCAAAATCCGAAATGCAACTTTCTTCACAAAACAATCGACTGTTCTTGGTGTGTAATACTTACAGTCAAAGAAAACGTCATACATAGTTGTAGTAAAAAGAAATCATAGCAATGAGTATGCTTTCTTGTATTTCAAAAGTAATTGATAAGCATAATATATAGATTCTATTAATAGTAGTATTAGTATTAATAGTTGTAAATCATACTTACATTTTCTACATGTTGTCTTTTTCGCTTCTGACCTCTATTTTCAGCAGCTGCAGATATACAAGTTGTATAGGTCAAACACTATCTTCATAAGATACTGTCTTAATAATATTATAATAAGATAAAGTCTCGATAAATACCGTTTTAATAGATGTTTCATTACAGTTACAAAGGCGGTATTTCAACTACACAGCCTACATTTCGTGCACAAAAGTAAGTGATGTACAATGATAGTGTCAATGGTGATGACAGCATATCTGATGGTTCAACAGTACTGGTTATCAGCATTCAGTTATGTGAATGTCATCTGTGATTCTCTAATTCCAAGGAAAAGTAAGGTGCACATTTAATATTTTAAACATAGCTGCACAACAGCAACGGTTCCACGAAATAAAATTATAAAAAGCCGACCAGTTGCAATGGATAAAGAATTTCTTTATCCATTGCAACTGGTCGGCTGTTTATAATTTTATTACGTGCACATTTAACTGATTTCACTCATTTTAAACTGGTCAACAGTGTCGTGACTAGCTCTAAAAGAACGAGTTTGTAAAATTTATCAAGAGTAACAACAAAAGTAAAAAAAATCAGTAGCCACTTGAAGACGTATTAGTGACTCTGGTTTGTATTCCGAACAGGTACATTTGCATACGCCATTCAGCACTGCCTGCTGCTGTATACACTGTAACTATAATGAAGGACATTCCAAGATTAAACTGTACTTGGGTAGCGACGGCATGGAATGTATCGCTGAATAGCTATATACAACCGCTGAGAGTGTGAATGACTTTTTATTGCAAAACAATAAAGTGGAAATCAGCCAAGAAGAAGAATTAGTAATTTGTTAATCTACATCTACGTGATTAGTCTGCTATTCACAATTAAGTGCGTGACAGAGGGTTCAATGAACCACCTTCAATCTGTCTCTCTACCGTTCCACTCTCGAAAGGCGCGCGGGAAAAACGAGCACTTAATTTCTTCTGTGCGAGCCCTGATTTCTCTTATTTAATCGTGATGATTATTTCTCCTTATGTGGTTGGGTGCCAAAAGAACGTTTTCGCGATAGGAGGAGAAAACTGGTGATTGAAATTTCATGGGAAGATCCCGTCGCAACGAAAAACGCCTTTGTTTTAATGATTGCCACTCCAATTCATGTATCATGTCTGTGGCACTATCTCCCCTATTTCGCGACAATGCAAAACGAGCCGCCCTTTTTTGGACTTTTTCGATGTCATCCGTCAGTCCCATCTGATGCAGATCCCACACCGCACAGCAATACTCCAGAATAGGGCGGACAAGTGTAGTGTAAGCAGTCTCTTTGGTAGACCTGTTGCACATTCTAAGTGTTCTGCCAATGAATCGCAGTCGTTGGTTTGCTCTACCCACAACATTATCTATGTGATCTTTCCAATTTAGGTTATCTGTAATTGTAATCCCTAAGTATTTAGTTGAATTTACAGCCTTCAGATTTGTGTGACTTACCGCGTGATCGAAATTTAGCGGATATCTTTTATTGTACATGTGAATAACTTCACACGTTTCTTCATTCAGGGTCAATTGCCACTTTTCACACCATACAGATATCTTATCTAAATCATTTTGCAATTCGTTCTGGTCATCTGATGACTTTGCAAGACGGTAAATGACAGCATCATCTGCAAATAATCTAAGAGGGCTTCGCAGATTGTCTCCTATGTCGTTTAAATAGATCAGGAACAACAGAGGGCCTATAACACTTCCGTGGGGAACGCCGGATATTACTCGATGACTTTCCGTCTATTACTACGAACTGCGACAGAAAATCACGAATCCAGTCGCACAACTGAGGTGATATTCCATAGGCACGTAGTTTGGTTAGAAGACGCTTGTGAGGAACGGTGTCTGAAGCCTTCTGGAAATCTAAAAATATGGAATCAAATTAACATCCCCTGTCGACAGCACTCATCACTTGATGAGTTGAGCTAGTTGTGTTTCGCATGAACGATATTTTCCGGATCCGCGCTGACTATGTGTCAATAAATCGTTTTCTTCGAGGTACTTCATAATGTTCGAATTCAGTATATATTCTAAAAGCCTGCTGCAAATCGACGTTAGTGACATGGGGCTGTAATTCTGAGGATTACTTCTACTTCCCTTTTTGGGTATTGGTGTGACTTGAGCAATTTTCCAGGCTTTAGGTTCGGATCTTTCTGTGAGCGAGCTGTTGTATATAATTGCTAAATATGGAGCTATTGTATCAGCATACTCTGCGAGGAACCTGACTGGTATACAGTCTGGACCGGAGGCCTTGCCTTTATTAAGTGATTTAAGCTGCTTCGCTACACCGAGGATATCTACTTCTATGTTTCTCATCTTGACAGTTGTTCTTGACTGGAATTCAGGAATATTTACTTCGTCTTCTTAGGTGAAGAAGTTTCGGAAAACCGTGTTTAATAACTTTGCTTTACCGCCACTGTCATCAGTGACTTCACCGTTGTAACCGCGCAGTGAAGGTACTGATTGCCTATTGTCACTGGCGTGTTTTATATATGACCAGAATCTCTTTGGGTTTTCTGCCAGACTCCGAGACAGTTTCAGTGTGGAAATTGTTAAAAGCATCTCTTTCTGAAGCGCGCGCTATATTTCAAACTTATGCAAAACTTTGCCAGTCTTGGGGATTTTGCGTCCTTTTAAACGTGGCATTCTTCTTTCGTTGCTTCTGCAACAGCGATCTGACCTGATGGGGAATCAGTACCATCAGTTATGTTGTATATATCTCTCAACTGCCGTCGATACTATCTCATTACCGAGCGAGGTGGCGCAGTGGTTAGACACTGGACTCGCATTCGGAAGGACGACGGTTCAATCCCGCGTCCGGCCATCCTGATTTAGGTTTTCCGTGATTTCCCTAAATCACTCCAGGCAAATGCCGGGATGGTTCCTCTGAAAGGGCACGGCCGACTTCCTTCCCCATCCTTCCCTAATCCGATGAGACCGATGACCACGCTGTCTGGTCTCCTTCCCCAAACCAACCAACCAACTATCTCTTTGAAATCATTCCACATCTTTTCTACGCTTACGTAATCAGATCGGAAGGAGTGGAAACTGTCTCTTAAAAAGGCGTTAAGAGCATTTTTATCGGCTTTTTAAAATAGATATACTTTTTATATGTATATATATCTATATATGTATTCGTCATGATATTCCCTATTTGTCCATGATTATTTATTGCCAAGAGGTCAAGTAGGGTTTCGCAACCATTTACGCTTCGAGTGGGCTCATGAACTAATTGTACAAACTGCTTTGAAATATTTTCCAGGAAATGTTTTGGGAAGCCAACATTAAAAAATAGACCATTGCCATTTTACCAATGCATATCAAAGTACAGAACATGCAAGTTACAGTGTGAACCACAGACATCATTATACAGTCCCTGTGATATTTCAGAATCTGGCCAGTTACGATGGACATTTCTTGATCACAAACATATCTCAACACACACGTCAGATACTGACAAAGAAGGTAAATTAAATGCAGTTGTATTTGTCTTCTGCCATCTAATATGGAAAAATATAATTTTTTACGAAAATTATTGCAATATTGCACCTATAGAGGTACTGTAATATAAATTTCCGATAAACTAATTTGCAAAATTTTCTGACGTTCTCGCTAAAAAGTGTAGTTCATACCAGAAATCAGACGAACTCAAAAAAAAATGAAATTATATTTTCCTGATGATCCAGAGTTTAATCTAGTTTATTACAAGAGAAAATTTCCCTATCAGTATGTGAGTCATTAATCGTTTTTACTGGAAAGTTACTTACCATCACGTGAAAAGATTAAAAATTTATTAAAATGTGAAACGACGTCAGAAACTAAGCATCAAAGAGTTAGCAATGTGTAGAACGTATTCATGTGTAAAACTCATGGGGAGTAATCAGATTTTTAATTAAAACTTGACAAGCTACTGCTTGCTGACATGTTCGGAAACTTTCATGAGCTTTGCCTTAAGATATATGAGTTGGCTAGCGCACATTACATTACTTTAACTAGCTTGGCTTGAGCTACTCTGCTAAAAATTACTGAAGCGGAATTGCAGTTCATTATGAAGAGTCACTAGAGGCGGTATTGCCAGTCGTTCTTGGAGACATGCAGTTGCCAGCAACAGAATAGTGGTCAATTATGATGACCAAATTGACGAATCTTACATCATATATCTTGACGTGAATAGCCACCCTACAGCTGAGCAATGTTTCAGTACCTTCGGGCGCTCAATTTTATTTGGCTGTCCCCACAGTGTTGAAACTCTTGGTGGAAATCAATCCAGACAAAAGGGTACATTTTAGAAGTTGATGTCTAGTCTCCTGACAATATTCATAATATTCATTTAGGTTTGCACTAATTTCTGAAAAAATGTCGCCATCGTATGATAGTAAGAAACCAAAGAAATTATCCAACCATTTGGCTGTATTATAAGTATGAAACAAATTATTTTTTATGTAACTTCCTGGCGGATTAAAACTGTGTGTCGGACCAAGACTCGAACTCGGGACCTTTGACTTTCGCAGGAAAGTGCTCAGTTGGGTAGCCCAGTTGGCAGAGCACTTGCCTGCGAAAGGCAAAGGTCCCGAGTTCGAGTTTCGGTCCGGTACACAGTTTTAATCTGCCAGGAAGTTTCATATCAGCGCACACTCCGCTGCAGAGTGAAAATCTCATTCTGAAACATCCCCCAGGCTGTGGCTAAGCCATGTCTTCGCAATATCCTTTCTTTCAGGGGTGCTAGTTATGCAAGGTTCGCAGGAGAGCTTCTGTAAAGTTTGGAAGGTAGGAGACGAGATACTGGCAGAAGTAAAGCTGTGAGGACGGTGCACGAGTCGTGCTTGGGTAGCTCAGTTGGTAGAGCACTTTCCCGCGAAAGGCAAAGGTCCCGAGTTCGAGTCTCTGTCCGGCACACAGCTTTAATCTGCCAGGAATTTTCATATCAGCGCACACTCTGCAGCAGAGTGAAAATCTTATTCTGGTATTTTTTATGCGTTATGATAAGAAGAACTATGTTAATCATTACAGGATTGTGAAACAATGTTTACGACACAAATTGGTTTAAGAAAAGATTCATCAGATTATATAACTCAGGCGAGCTCCCTGGATGAAGCCATACAATGAAATTACCTTAGAAAGATGCATGACTGCAAGCAACGATTTTGCGAAGAACTTTCTTAAAATGATGAGTAAAACTATGCAGAATGTGAGAAAGGTGCGAGGCATAATACTAGAGACATCGGAGGAAGACAGATTTGGGCAGTTGCATTAAATACCGAAACAAATATTCAAACAAATACTACTTTAAAGAATATTTGGCCACCACTGAAATGAACACGCTTAATTTAGTTTTTGATAAACTCAATGCAATAGTGTGTACAGCTCTTTACGTTGAATGTCAACGCCATGGCCTTCGCTAAGTTCACCATTTAACACTCATCAAATAATGTTATATATTTCCTACTCGTTGTGCTATTTAATCTTGCTTCTGGAGCAGTGTACTGCCTATGTGCGTTATTCATACATAATATTTCACATTTGATCTCTGCTGTTTTGCCAAATACTTTTGAGTGATCGATGCTTTTAGTAATATTAGCTCTGCTAAACCAGGTGCCCACTCTAACTCTCTGCCTCCAGTGTGGATGGTGGCATTCGTTAACGATATAGGTAGTTTTCCCAGCAAAATATGGTTGATCTAGACTGATCGCATATGTAGTACCTAACTCGTTAACACTTTGACGGTTGATGAAATCAGAGATAGAATACTCTTCTTCTTCGTCATTTTTCCTTCTTCTTCTACCACCATTTGACGTCGCCCATCGTGGGTGGGAGCTGTTTAAGCCTTTCTGTTACAGATCTAAACGTTTCACAGAGAAACTGTTCACAAGCCAACTGTCCCAGTTTTAAGAGTCACAGTTTCTACACAGCTTTCTCTAGCTTGTCTACTCTTTCTGAGAAATTTACTAATTTTTTTATCTCTTCTAATGTTTTTTAGATCATTTACAGTCCCTGTAGGAGCCTCATGGAACTTTGCCTTTGTTCCCTTGAAAATGCTAATGTGACATTTCAAAACATTTTTGGATTTTTTAATCTTCTCTTCTTCACTTATTACAATAACATCATCAATGTGAACCCCAATGATCAAATGATTAGAGAAGAATACACAAGGATGTTTTTCACATTGTTTCAGAGCTAACTTTTTCATCACAGAGTAGAAAAAATCATTCCAATCCCTGCCTGCTTGGTGATGCCAGTACAAACTCTTATTCATTAAACACACTTTATTCCTGACAGTAAACAATTTTTGTTCCTCCATGAAATTGGTGTCACTTATGAGGCTAGTGGATAAGCAGTCTCTATGTCAATGTGTTTGATTTTCCATCCCCCTGAGTACTGCAACTGCTATTTTTTTATTTCGATTTATTTGTTAAGCATCCATTCATCAAGTATCTGATATGGGATATAGCTTACTTTGTTCATTAGTACACAACTTTAAAGACATGTTATATGACAGTAAAATTGGTTCAGTAACATAAATGATTTAAGCACCTGATACAGTACAGTAAAAAAATTAAATACAATAGATTAATATAATAGTACAACCTGATAAATAGTACAATAGATAACAAAAACAGTTTCAGATACATAACACAAAGAAGGAAATCATTTAAAATTGTGTCAACAGCTATTCATTTTTCAAAGGAAAAAATTAAACTGTATGTTAACAGATATTCAAGTACAGTATAATAGCAACTGTCTTGCAGATATGTTTCCGAATCCACTTGGAATTTTGTGTTTCCTTTATTTCCTCAAAGTGCTGGGGATGTTAATTGTTAAGTTTTTTGCCATTCTGCAGTGGTCCATTTTGTCTGGGAGTTGTGCTTAAATGTTCACTGTGGAAGTTTCACGTTTTTCAGGTGTCATATGCATGGACTGCTTGATATTTGCATATTAAGTGGTTTTTAGTTCTACATGTGTAATTGTCTCAAGAATGTACAGGCATGGAGGTGATAGTATCTAGAATGCTTTAAAAATGGCTTTGCAAGAATTTGTGGGTGTGACATTTTCAATTGCCCTAATGACCCTCTTCTCTGCTATGAAACAGCTTTTGCTTACTGGCGAATTTCCCCAAAAACTTTTTCCATATCACAGCAATGATTTTGCTTGGGTGTAATACACATTTTAGTGTTTCTTTTGTTTTACACCGAGCAAGTATTTTTATGCTATAGCATATTGTGCTAAGCTTCATGCTGGCGTATTTCATTTGGTGTCCCACTTCATGTTGTCCTGCAGCCATATTCCTAGAAGTTTTGAGTTTACAGTTTCTAATTTTTTATTAAATAGATTTATGGTGGGAGTTAAAGGACGTTTATTGTGTGTCGTATGAAGGTGCATTGCAACAGTTTTCTCTTTGTTAACAATAAGATTTTTTGTGCTGAATCATTTTGTAGTGTGTGTGTGGTGAAATTTTGTACTTCACATTATGTTCTGTGGCAGTTTTGCCTTTTATCACTTGTGTCATCTGCAAATTTTATACATTTTTGGGAATCACTAGATGATTCTAGATCATTGATAAATATTAAGAACAACACTGGGCTCAAGATAGAACCTTGAGGCACACCATATTTAATTTCTTTTGTTTTAGATTGATAGGTGTACATAAAGTTTTCTTCCTGATGCATGATTTCAAATACGTGCACTTTGCTTTCCATGTATAATATCATCCACTTATGTGCCAGGCCTACATACTCCTCTTTTTGAAGTAGTAAGTTGTGGACTATCACATCAAAAGCTTTTGCGAGGTCGAGAAATATTCCTGATACATGTTATTTCTGACCTATTGCAGTCAAGGCTTCGTTAACAAAGTCAAAAATGGCAGTTTCTGTTGATTTGAGTTTTACAAACCCATGTTGGGTATTTGATACAAAATTATTTTTTTCTGTGAATTGAATCAGCCTTTTGCATAAAAAAAACTTTTTCTAGTATTTTAGAAAAACCAGATGGCAGACATATTGGTCTGTAGTGCTTTTCATCTGTCTTCTCTCACTTCTTGAAAGGAGGTGTTATCTTGGTCTTTTTAGTTTTTCTGGGAAAATACCACTACACAATGAAGAGTTACAAAGATGTGTTAGGGGCTTAGTCAATACTGTTGCACACTTTTTTAATATGTAAACTAATAAGGGATATTGTCTATACATGGAGAAAATTTTAAGTCCTTTATAATACTCAGTATTTCCTTTTCATCTGCTGAATACAAAAGACTGTTTTTTTATTTAAGTTAATTTTCTGCTCACCTCTGCTTCCAGAAGCTGTTTTTTGCTGTTTCTCCGTCAATTTGTTTGCTATTTCTGTGAAATATTCATTAAATGCATCATCTGTCTGTGTGGATACGAAATTTTGTCTCCATTTTCAAGCAGATTAATGTTACAGAGTTTTTCCTTTGTCTTGCCCATTTCTCTCCCAACAATGACCCATATTACTTTCGTTTTATTTGTATATTTCTCCACGCAGTTGTCATTTGTTACCATTTCTAACCTTCTAATAACTTTGTTTTGGAACTGTTTGTATCTTTTAAAATACGCATCAAATTGAGGAGTTGTTTTGGTTTGCTTGGCTATGGTATAGAGAAAATCTATTTTTCTTCAGTGAAACTCTCATCCCCAAAGTTATTCAACTACTTTTTGTATTTTCTTCCTGATCATAAGCTCAGTTCAAAATAATGCTGGAAGATGCTTAGGAAATTATCAAGTTTCCCATTTGTGTTGATACAGCTGTACACTTCCTGCCACGTCTCTTTAGTTGAACAGCTAATAAACGTATTTATGTTTTGTGCACTGATATTTCTAGCAGTGGTTGGTATTATAGTGTTAGGATAAACAGGGCGATCTATTTTAACTGATATTATCTGTGCAATATGATCTCCAAAACCTGTGGTGAAACATTTTGCATCGCATTTTGTAATAATACCAGTAAATATTTGGTCTTATGTTGTACCCTAAGTGTTTGTTACACGTGTTGCTGTTTCTATTGTACGTTTAAAGATAAACATTAAGAAAAGGTTCAATATGTCAGAAAAATCAACATTAAAGTCACCACAAATAATCAGACCTTCGTTTTTGATGACTTAAAGGAGATATTCTAAATTTTGTAGTTGAGTGTTCATTTCACTATCAGTGGTACTGTACAAACAAATTATGACCATATTTTCATTTAACGGTTCAACACTTGATAGTTTCAGGTCTCTTTCTTTGTGAATATCTTCTGGGAACTGAATGGCCACAAATTTGATAACACTTCTAATGTAGATACAACTGCCACCATAACCTTTTGCTTTCCCGCGGAAATGACTGCTTAGTGTGAAATATGGAAGATTACCATTTTCATTGTGTCTTCCTGCAGCCAGTATTCAGTTATACACAGGACTGAAACTTCTTTATGTTCATTCTCTTGCAGTATTTGAAAATCATTCATTTTATTTGTTAGTGATTGCACATTTTGGTGAAACACAACAAAGTCAACACTATGTCCTGAAGTTTGTGGCTTACTTGCTTTCGCTGCTCCATTTCAACGAGTCTTGGCTGGAAGTGGTGCTGAGTTGGCGTCCTCGTCCTTCATACAGGCTTTTCTTTCTTTTTTTCTGTGTGAATGTCTGCAGGATCATGGATTCTCCTTCCTTGATAATTATCACGCTACTTTGTCTCATTAGGGAGCTGTAGCTTGCCCAATAATCTACTCCAAGTATCTGGCTATAATCCAGAGCTATTAACCTTGCCTTGAATTTGGTCTTCTCTGTTTCTCTTTTTAGTAAACACCCACTTACTTCCTGTAACTCTATCAGCTTTTGACCTGTCAACAAGTTGCCATGTATTGTAGCGTTTTACGTTACTCATCTCTTACTCCATGACTGTACATCACTTGTCCCTGTGAACTGAGGCTAAAGCCTCATCTACTGATATTAGATCAGCTAGATTCACTTGACACATGCTAGCAAAAAAACATCCAAAGAGACACAAAGGGCAATGTTTTCGGTTTCGCCAGAAGTGAAGACCATCGCAACCCTACTAAACCATATGCGCTAGGAACTTGGTTTTCCAACATGGTATCACACTCCTCACACACATCACTATTTCCACTGATAGAAACTACACTGCCTTCAGTATCATATCCATCTTCTTCTCAGACCCTGGATTGGCTCCCATGTCCTTGAACAGGTGTTGGCTCAACTGCATAGTCTGCTACTGGTTCTGCACTCCTCAGTGATGTGTTACCGCCGTTTACTGATAAATCAAGAAAGCTCAGCTGCATCATATGGCGTCGTCAGGTGTCACCTCATTTCTGTGTACAGCAGCTGTTGTCGTCTGCTTCATGATTACTTCCCCTGGAAGTTTTGTTTACTATATCCTTCAGAGGAAATACTCTCTCATCAAAGATGACACCTCTTCTCAAAGAATTTTTCTTTGTCCATGGCTCTACAGACGTAATCCTTTTGATCCTGCTTCTCCTCCAATATAAAAACATTCACGTTCTTCTGCCCACTCCCCAAGTTTGTCAGATGGCAATGTGATTGTCCAGGCTCTGCAGTCGAACACTTTGAGCATTTTCAGGTCTTCTTTAGCAAGTTTTCTCTGCTTCCAGACTTCATACGGGATTTTTCCACCAAGGTATCTTGTTAGACATCTATTCTGGATGTAGCAGACCAACATCAGAGCATAGTAATGTGCTCTACCCAAGGACGACTGTCTAACATAACCTACATCACTATGTACCAGTTCTAGAACATTTTCAGCGCTACCTTGGCTTCATTTGAAAGGCTGCCTTTTCATTTTTCCTTGCACACACACTTCACATTTTTCTTTTTGCTTAGTGACTCTACATACTTTGGGTAAAGCTTCTCTATGTCCAAGTCTTTGGTGTCACAAAATTTCTGCCCATCTGGCTGCTGCTTCATTTTCCACTGGTTGCTGTGTTTTATCGTTGTGGAGCGTCACTGTATTGTTATTTACTTTTGTAATATTCATAGTGCAATAAGTATACATCACTGCCTGCTGATCATCCTCTTAACACTTCCTTCTCACCAATAGACACACTAACATCACCGTTTTTGAATCTAATGCACATTCTTTTCCTGTCCATTTAACAGAAAAGAACTTCCCACCCAGTTCTTTCACCAGAAGCACTTCCATTAATTGGATTAGTTTACCCCACATGGCTTTCCGCTTTTATGGCAAAACTTCCCATGCCAGCAACTTTAGTAACTTTCCCATCAGCCAGTTTCACTTATCCAAAGTTACCCTCTCTAAGTCCTGTAGCATCCCTTGGTAACTAGTCTATGGTGCGATGCTCCTGAATCCAGAACCTACACCTTTCTGCCAGCACCCGTTCCACTTTTGGTCATTGTCATGACCACTATTTCATCCTCCTCCTTTGCACTTGCACTTAAGTCGTCACTATTTGGATAATTCTTAGCACTGTTCAGCTTGCACCCACTTGCTCTGTATGCTGATTTCTTGAGAACATTCTACTTGCCTGGTGCACCCCCTTCTTGTTTTCCAGGAAATTTGGGTACTTCTTCGCAATGTGATCTGCTTCACCTCACGAGAATCACAGTCTGTTTTTGCTATCTGGGTTCTTATCATCTTCCTGGTTTTGTTTATGATGACTGTAGTGGCTCTAGATACACTTGTGGTGTTTATGCCCACCTCCTTGTACACATATACTTTGGCTTCTTCTCGGCTCTAAGTGGACTTCGAATCTGGTTCCAGACGCTTCTCTTCTAATTCTAGTCTGCTGATGACAAGGTATGTGGTCAATCTGTCTTCACCTCTTTCTAAACTATTAATGAGGCCTTCATACTTCTCCAGAGGCAGTCCTAGAAGCATGAAGCATGCAAATGTTTTGTCATCAAAGCTTCACTAATTTTTTGGCAGCCAGTACCTTCGTTGCATAGTCGTTCGTAACAGTATCATCTTCCTTCTTCATATTTACTAAGTCTCTCATCTTGGATGCAGTATTAAGTGGGCTGTTGTTGCAGTGTATTTTTTCCAGTTTCTGCCACACTCCCTTCGCTAGTTTTAGAGTGTCAGTCGTCTCTAGGTAGCGTCTTCAACCAGCAATAGAGTGATTGACAAGAACTTCTCGTTTTTCTTCTTTTCCTCTGCGTCCAACTGATGCTTGAATCAGAATGGTGGTCATCACGTTGTTGTTGTTGTTGTTGTTGTTGTTGTTGTGGTCTTCAGTCCTGAGACTGGTTTGATGTAGCTCTCCATGCTATTCTATCCTGTGCAAGCTTTTTCATCTCCCAGTACCTACTGCAACCTACATCCTTCTGAATCTGCTTAATGTAGTCATCTCTTGGTCTCCCTCTACGATTTTTACCCTCTGCGCTGCCCTCCAATACTAAACTGGTGATCCCTCGATGCCTCAGAACATGTCCTACCAACCGATCCCTTCTTCTGGTCAAGTTGTGCCACAAACTCCTCTTCTCCCCAATCCTATTCAATACCTCGTCATTAGTTATATGATCTACCCATCTAATCTCCTGCATTCTTCTGTAGCACCACATTTCGAAATCTTCTATTCTCTTCTTGTCCAAACTATTTATCGTCCATGTTTCACTTCCATACATGGCTACACTTCATGCAAATACTTTCAGAAACGACTTCCTGACAGTTAAATCTAACAAATTTCTCTTCTTCAGAAACGCGTCACCACATTAATAAACATAATTACAATGAGCTATCATTGTGCTGAGATTCATCTTTCACAGCTACTGCCTTGAGGCAATTATCCAATTCCCTCAACCTTGCATAGATTGTCTCGATTTTTGTGTCCGTGTGTAAATATGTGTTGGCCTTATGCTTCATCCCATTGGGATGACCATACTGCACCCTTGCAAAATTGTCTATAGCCTTCAATATATTGATTTGCTATGTTTTGGTACACTGCGTTTTGTACAGAAACTCGTCTAAGTTCCGTTTGCATCAAGCCTCATTCAATTTCTTTGTTTTTTCAATAACTAGCACACCATACTGCGAGTTATTGCTGCACATGGTGACGAATTCGTTGAATGGACCAAGCGAGGTGGCGCAGTGGTTAGACACTGGACTCGCATTCGGGAGGACGACGGTTCAATCTCGCGTCTGGCCATCCTGATTTACGTTTTCCGTGATTTCCCTAAATCACTCCAGGCAAATGCCAGGATGGTTCCTCCGAAAGGGCACGGCCGACTTCCTTCCCCATCCTTCCCTAATCCGCTGAGACCGATGACCACGCTGTCTGGTCTCCTTCCCCAAACCAACCAACCAACCAACCATCGTTGAATGGTATATCGCTTTTTCTGCATGGGCTTGGAAATTCAGATTGTCCTGCTTGAAAGCTATAATAAGGTTCACATTATCGCGGATCAACTGCTTTGGGATTCTGAAGTATGCCTGGCTCAAACAAAACGTATCGGCTTACACATGCAGAAATATTTCCTGATTTTATTCTGGTTTCTCACTGTGATGTCGTCAAATATGAATACATCGTTTAGCTACACTATTCAAGTGGTGGAATGCCACTGCTTCCGCTCAATGTTCGGTGTGTTATCCCCTCAGTGGCATGCAAAATCTTCTGCAAAGCTGATATGAGGGCTGAAACACAGATTTCAGGGAAACATGTATGTGCTCGGAGCGGACTCCTCAGGATGTGTCAACAGTGTTAGAACTAAATTAGTGTTTCCACAACCTGAAGAAGCCGCAATTAGAGTGCGTGTGTTAATGGGAAGTGATAAGCCAATCTTCTTCTACTACTTCTGGATCGCACATAATGATTGCAGGACCAATCAGTTACTACAAGACTTTTGTGAAGAGGATGATTTTCCACGCCATGACGACAACTAGATGCCGATATTGGCATACAGAACATATTATAGGGAACGTACATTAAACGTTTATAAACACGTACATATTACATAGTATATGAATAGACTTAAATACTAGTGCAGTTCTGTTTTTACCGGGTGATCAAATAGTCAGTATAAATTTGAAAACTTAATAAAACACGGAATAATGTAGATAGAGAGGTAAAAATTGACATACATGCTTGGAATGACATGGGGTTTTATTAGGACCAAAAAAAATTCACAAAATGTCCGACAGATGGCGTCGTTTGGTGATGATCGTGTGCTCAGCCGCCACTTGCGTCATGCATGGCCTCCCAGGTCCCCAGACCTCAGTCCGTGCGATTATTGGCTTTGGGGTTACCTGAAGTCGCAAGTGTATCGTGATGGACCGACATCTCTAGGGATGCTGAAGGACAACAACCGACTCCAATGCCTCACCATAACTCCGGACATGCTTTACAGTGCTGTTCACAACATTATTCCTCGACTACAGCTATTGTTGACGAATGATGATGGAGATATTGAGCATTTCCTGTAAGGAACATCATCTTTGCTTTGTCTTACTTTGTTATGTTAATTATTGCTATTCTGATCAGATGAAGCGTCATCTGTCAGACATTTTTTGAACTTTTGTATTTTTTTGGTTCTAATAAAGCCCCATGTCAATTTGTACCTCTCTATCTACATTATTCCGTGATTTATTCAGTTTCCAAATTTATACTGACTTTTTGATCACCCGGTATATCTGGCGCACTTAGGTCATACATTTCCACCACCAATCTGGCGCAACATGAATCATACAACTGAGCGATGGCTGTTCTGATGGAATGGAGTTCAGCAAGCATATCCCAACACTGCTCTACAATGTCTTGTAGAATTGGTGGATGTGTGATTGCCATATTGGTCGGCTTTCTACAGCATACTTGATACTGTGACTTGCGTATATTAGATACTTAAACGTCTGTTCTTGCAAATGTATGCACTCTATTCTGTTAAATATTTTCATTGTTCCAGAGAAGTCTCCTGCTGTGATATTCCCCGGCATTGCTGACAGCGTATGAACGATGCTGTGGAACAATGCGGCAATATTCATTGACATATCACATATTCGATATCATTCATCAACAGATAATATCACTTTAGCATCACAAAATCGTGGATTTCCAAATACAACCACAGAATGGATCTCCCAGTCGGATGTAATACTGACACTGACACGATTACAAGCTGTGTCGTTTAAACTGCAATTAACATTAAACAACATAACTACCACATCCTGTGGCTTCTTCATCTCAAGTGGTGCTATGCATCTCGACATCTTTATCCTTTGCCGGTTCTCTCACGGCTGGATGAGCTCTTCATTTATCACTCTTTCTTGCATTTCTTGCAACAGTCTGAGCAACTTTTAAAAAAATAAAAGATGGATATGTTATCCTCTACTGTAAGTTCATCGTCAGAATGAGCAAGGTAATGGTCACTTGTGAAGCGACTGTGCTCATTATTAACTTAAATGAGGGTAGTAAGTGTGTACTGCAAATCAGATCTGGTGATGTGTCGACCGTCGCTACTTAGGAATAAGAGCGACTGCAAAACTTTGGTGTATTCAAGAAGATGACTTAACCTAAATGTTCTGGATATTCCTGGACATGTTACGATGATTCAGTTGAAAGACTGTGGATTCCAAGATGATGGCAATTGACTTACATTTGCCTACTCCGTGCCTGAGTGGCTGAAATCGTGAAATATTTGTAAAGTGCTTTGGACATTTATAGGAAACTCACTGAAACATGTAACAATTTAAATGCAGTAAATTAGTACCTGTCATCTACAAAGCTTATACCCTGCCTATGCAACTTTTCACAGAGAGTCAAGATACGTCCTTAAGTGTTTAAAAATGATGTACTTGTTTCTGTGCACGAGCCCTGTCATTAACATTACGATGTGAATGCTGAATGGCAGACAGATGAGTCTCCGCCCATTAAACCTAACTGTGTTGGTTATAAAACCGAAAACAATAAATTATTTTTTTCTTAGTCAGTATAGTGTTTGTAGATGCAGGGGTTTACCAAGCCACAACTCCTATTTCAACGAGAGGCAGTTGAACATCAGTAGCTTGCTCCATCTGTTACTGTCATACGAGTCACAGACATCGTGGGCCGTTTACAACGGCCTGCATGCCGCTGTCTCAGTGGGCGTTCCAGGCCTCACTCAGGACTGATCCGCTCGATGGCACAGTGGGTATACAATAATTTATGCACTGCTCCACTTGGTCCAGGGTAACACTATTTTTACTCAGTCTAGAAACTCATAGTAAACAGCTCTTACGTTTGCAGTGACAAAATCTTTCTGCAGCGATCTTAATTTTACGGTACATATCGACTAATGTGGTAAGACCTGAATATTTTAAACAGATAATTCGACAGCAAAAGGTTAATTCTAACGTGGCCTCGCCATACAATTTACTATGGTGACTTTGCGGCGGAACATCTGAATGTCAGTCAGTGTATTGGGATGGGTCATACTCGTGTATCAGCCTCTACTTTATATTACCAACCACGCTGTTCACATAGTCTCATTCGTACTATGAGTATTGACCTTTGGAATCAGTGCACTGTGTGTTTTCAACATCAGTAACAACGGCAAAGTCATTATCCACATCTTTACACCCATTTACTCGTGCATATTCGTGTGCAGTATTCTTATATCTCATTGTGGACAGTAGTACTCTTGATGGAGCACTTGTCTGCAGTTCTGCAAGTTGTGGCAGCTGGTGTGGTGATACACAGTACATATTGTTGAAAAAAAGGTGGCTGCTGTGCTGGCAGTAGAGAGTAGTTGGAGCTCACTGAGCCCAGTGAGTTGGGAAGGCCACCTGTGGGCTGCTGCTGTGGTAGTGTGGCCAGAAGTATGTGAGTGCCAAATTCAGCTACAACCAGTTCAGGGGCACACTGTGCTGCTGAAACAATAACAAATCGTAAGTATATTTCCATATGTATGGTCATTAATAACAACAGTAATAACTACATTATTATGAGATACTTTCTTTCAGTCTTATTCCTCTTGTGCCTAAGGAGCCCTGGCTGGCTCCTGGCGCTTCATCATCCTCTCTTTGTGAAATTTGGACCTAAAATGAAGGGACTCAGCTGGATTCACAATATAATAAAGGGAGAGGAGGGCAGAGCTTGATTCTCATTGGTCCACTGGTTTTTACTGTGCTCCCATTGGCTGAGAGCGGGTTTTCACCATTGTTGTGTCATACAACAAGCATCACACAATTGCCCAAGATCTGTGAGGGGTTTCCCTCGTTCCCCATGGGAGAAGGAGTGGGACACGTCGAATATAAGTCACTCAGGTGCGTACCTTACACCAGATGGTTCAGATGGTTCTGAGCACCATGGGACTTAACATCTGAGGCCATCAGTCCCAAAGAACTTAGAACTACTTAAACCTAACTAACCTAAGGACATCACACACATCCATGCCCGAGGCAGGATTCGAACCTGTGACCGTAGCGGTCGCTCGGTTCCAGATTGAAGCGCCTATAACCGCTCGGCCACATGGTCAGCTACACCAAATGAGTAAACTAATAACACCTTTTCTTATCTCTAATAAGAATGGAAAGTTTTAGAACCAGCATTCTTAACCTACTGAAATACAATGCTTCGCCGATTTTTGTCAGTAGGGCACTCTGCTACATAATCCTGCTCACAATCGCAGTGTTATGTACTCCGGATCCAGATACTTGTTCAGATAATGTAATTCAGTTGATAACTGAGCATTTCTAATTCTTATATATAGGTTCCGCTCATGTATCCCTAAGGTAAACGCTGTTCAGTGCAAGCACCGCTGGCGTAGCGACCAACGGGTCTGATTGGGAAGCAGAGAATTGTGTTCGAATCTCGAATATGTTCTGCAGCATTTTTTTTTTTTTTAAATTGTAATTGATGAGAATAGGAGCATAATATGGTAAGTAACTCAATAAGGTATAATAACAAGGTACACAAATAAATGTCTCAAACGACGTGGATTCATAAAGGCCGGCCGCTATGGCCGAGCGGTTCTAGGCGCTTCAGTCTAGAACCGCGCTACCGCTACGGTCGCAGGTTCGAATCCTGCCTTGGGCATGGGTCTGTGTGATGTCCTTAGATTAGTTAGGTTTAAGTAGTTCTAAGTTCTAGGCGACTGATGACCTCAGATGTTATCTCCCATAGTGCTCAGAGCCATTTGATTCATAAAGAACCAAACTTATAAGCCTTGTATTGAAACAACTGCGAGTAAGACTGCTGTGAATTCGTAACGGAGGACCACAGACAGCCAATCGGCCGACGCTTGTTTATGACGCGGGACAGAATGCGCACAGGGAGAGTTATAATATTCTCGTTGCTTGCTTATCATATCACTTCGAAGAATGAGAGTTTCCAGCAATAACCTTACTTATGTCAATCGGAAGAAGTTGTCCTCCATCATTAGTTAGTTGCGAACTTATTTGCGAGTTATTTGCAGTGAATTTTCATTGTATATTGCAGAATAAAATACATTTTGTAGAATAATACGGTGTTCTTCTGTAGGTAACATACGACTTGTATCGTATACAGTTGATAATAAATCGCTTGTTTTTTTATGCAGTAATAACTAGTTGTTTGTTTTATAATGGACGCAGGAAAAAATATTTGGGGCCTGGCACGGGCGACAACAAATGGGAAGTAACCGGAGCTGTTTCCTCGGTTTGGTCCTTTGTTGCAAGGAAGTAGACAGTTCGATTTCTACGCATTCCAAATTGATAGGAGCAGCTATTGTCGGGTGATTTTTGGAACTGTGAAACAAATTGACTTTTGTTGATGCCAAAAGACTGAATCATGAAGACAAAGCAGAACTGAGTAGAAGATGTCGAAGCTAGTGAATCTGACATGAGTCGTAACACTTTGAAAATGTCCGCAGTCAAGCCGCGTCTCATCAGTTCTCGATGGGTATCACGAACCGGCTACCAAACGACGCAACTACGGATCTATACCTCCTGAACTGAAAGTAAAAGCAGTAGCGTCAACCGAGAAGCACCCTAATCGGAACCTGTAAAGAATGCACGAGAATGGAGCAACAACAGCTCTGAAAAAAAAGAAAGGTTCAAATGGCTCTGAGCACTATGGGACTTAACATCTATGGTCATCAGTCCCCTAGAACTTAGAACTACTTAAACCTAACTAACCTAAGAACATCACACAACACCCAGTCATCACGAGGGCTCTAAAAAGGAAGGAAGATTTAAAACCGTGGGAAAGTTATATCGTCAAAGTAGGGACAAGACACAAGTACAATTCAGCAAATAACTAAGTTTTCGATCGATTTGTCGGATCTCGTCATCTTAACGACAATCGGTACGTGACAACGGGCATACCGCAACAGTGGACCGCAGGTGCAAACGAGTCGTTCAATCACACGACCAAACCGGATTTTACATTTGCTGCGTCTTTATCTCGGAAAGGTATTTCAAATGGTAGTATAAAATCTGTCAACGGCACGTCACGAAAAACGTCTCACACAGAGAGGTATAAAATATCGAAGATACACAGAAACTGGCGGCAGTTTTCAGCACACAGACAGCGTCACTTATTATTGGTTTTAACGTGATTACTTGTTCAGTTATTATCGGTTTCAAAGTGATTGCGTGATCAGCACTGACCAAACAAGATACGAGCTGCATAAGGTTTTCCTGTGCTTACAAGAAACTAGAGATAAATTTGCTCCTCGGGTTATAGAAGTAGATAGGTTATGTATGTTCTGGACCAAATGTCAAAATCAGCTATTTAAACCCTATTTTATGGCTATTTTAGACCATTTTACATCGAAATCAGCTATTGTTCATATTTTTACAATGATACAACCACAAAATTAGGGAAATGCCAAAATGAGACACTTTTATAATTTTTAACTGTTGATAGCAATGAAAAATCTAAACAATATATAAAACTATAGATAGTGTTGGTTAATCTAAATATATACATATATACAATGAATGATGATGAAACAATAATACACAATATATTTACACATATAAAACATAGACAACAAATATTGGACAACAAATACTTACATTTTTTTCTATAATAAATGGACAACATATCAAAGAAGTGTACTAAATGTGATATGGTAAAAGATATATCTTAATATGGACTTAAATTAGGTAAACCAAGATCTATATGTAAGAAATGTATAAATCAAGATAGAAAAAATAGATATTATTCAAAGAACACTAGTAACATTCAAAATGAAGCAGTACAAAAATGTACTAAATGTGAGATGATAAAAGATATATCAGAATATGGGATGAAATTAGGTAAACCAAGATCTATATGTAAGAAATGTATTAATCAAGATAGAAAAAATAGATATCATCCAAAGAAAACCAGTAAAATTCAGAATAATGTAAAAAATGATGATAGTAGACTAGTTCAACAATTCGAAAAAGCAGTTCAAATTGATATACCTGATAATATACATTATCCATCTGAATATTATGCACCTGAATATTGTCAAAATTGTTCACAATGGAGTACTGATGGTGCAAGATGTTATATTTGTAATCCTGATAAAGTAAGTGTTCATAATAATAAAAAATATAGATTTAAATATTTTAATAAACATTTAATGAACTTACATATAACTATCGAAAATGGTACAATAGTAGATATGTTTACTGGTTATGAAAAGGATCATATTATAGAGTTATTTGAAATGTTTAATTACTATTACAAAGGTAAGTCATTACCATACAAATATATAATTGCAAAAATAGCTGAACTACACAAAACATAATATTAGTATATGGGAACAATTTTTAAAAGAGAAAGAGAAACATGAAGAAAATGAGAATAAGAAACAAGAAGATGAAGATGAAGATATTGATATATGAGATTAAAAGTTCTCTGTCAGTATTCTGTGTTGTGCATCATAAGTGAGATTTTTCTTTCCATACATGACTATGTAGGCTAGTGTATTATCAGGTATTTTATCATTAAAAGTAGCACATAACTTCATAGTTGTTTTTTGTGTAACTACTGTATTTTTTCTATGTGCCATATTAATCACATAAATAGTATAATTTGTTATATAATTATATGGATTAATATCAACATTTTCATCTCCATTTTGTTTTAGCCTTTTAAAATCACGAAATGAATCATAAGCTTTCAAATAATCGTATGGTGGATCTAAATTCCACATTTCTTGAGGAAATACTTCATTTCTTCCA
This sequence comes from Schistocerca serialis cubense, assembly GCF_023864345.2. Lineage (NCBI taxonomy): Eukaryota > Metazoa > Arthropoda > Insecta > Orthoptera > Acrididae > Schistocerca > Schistocerca serialis. The sequence goes on from NC_064643.1 coordinate 62,769,202, forward strand.
TTTTTCAGATATAAGTTTTGTAACATAACATGATCGTATAATGATGAATCAAGCAATTGATTATTTTTACGATTGGTTTGAAAAACAACAAATATAAAGTAAGGCATATCAAATTCCATTGAGTTATAATAATTTGTGATGTCTAATTCGAATTTTTCCTTACCATTTAATCCAGCTACTTCTACAGTTTGCAATTCATAGAATGATATCAGAATTTTTGGATTTTTCAGTATATTTTCTCATAGTTCAAGTTCATAATTAGGTTCAAATTTAACAACAGGTACACGAATTTCCATATTCTCAACTATGATTTTACCTTCACTTGGAAGTGTATCTTTAATTTCAACTCCAGCATCATTGTAATCAGCCCATCTCAAAATACAATCATTTGCACTTGATGACCATGCGAAACATACAGTAAGATCACCTTCAAACATCATTTCTTCGTAATCTTTAAAAAATCCACCTAACATTTCCAATGGATATAATACTTCATTTTTCTTCTTTCTTAATTTTCCATTGTAAACTATATGTCCTTCCATACTTATTTTATCAGTAACACATGATGTTAAATGCAACAGAACTGATGATGAAATAAATGGATGTTCAATTCTAGATAAAACATGATTGCCCTTTTTTATGGTTATAAAGTCAAATAGTTTTGCTACATAGTTATCAATTAGCATCTCATTGGATTTTCCATCATATGTTGGATAATTAGTTCCATTATTTTTAATAATACTAAAATTCATGTACAATTGAGCCATATTAGGATGCAACCATCCATCACCATCATGTATATTAATTTCTATATCCTTATTGGGAATATTTAGGTTATTTTTTGTTTTCTCATTCACTGGGAATGAATGAAATTGGTAGCTTTCAGTTTTCCTCATTTATTAAGAATAAAATTCTAGAATGACAGTTACAGTAGCACCACTGAAATCGATTAGATTATCATTTTAATCTGTTATAGTTACCACTAAATCCTGAATTTTATCATGGATTGGAACAAATGAAGGATGATAAGGCTCATAAATTATTGGCGCACCAAATTCAACATTTCGCTTAAATGAAGCGATAATATTTATTTCACGATGAAAATGATCATTATGCTTTACATACATTCCATCAGCTAGATTAAAATTTACATTTATTAATTCAAATGGAATAATATTAGGAACATCTTTAGCAACAGTCTTTTCTTTTGCGCTAATGGCCTGATTACTAAATCCTAGCAAACTTGCTGTATTATCCTCTTTTTCAGTGTCCATATACAGTTTAACATCACTCTCAATTGTAACTCTATTTAAATTTTCATCTGCTTTAATATGGATATTAGGGTTCTTTGTATGAATATATTTTCCAAACTTTCCAGAGTATATGACCCAGTTGGAATAATTGTTGTTTCACCATCACAGCATAATTTATTATTTTTTGTTGTAAAATTTGGAGTTAAAAATGTAGTATAAAATCCAACCAATGCTACACTTTTAAAGTTGCCTCCCATAGGAACAGTTAATCGTTTTCTGAGTACTGATGAATTATCACTTAGTTGAATTATTCTACTCATTTATTATTAATTAAATGAACAAAATTGATTGGGAACCAAAAATTAGAATACCAGAGAAAAAGGTAAAAAATAAGCATGGTAAACTGTTACCTAATTCAATTAGATGTGCAATTATAGGATCAAGTGGATGTGGTAAAACAACATTAATGATTGATAACTATTTATTAGCACCAGGCTGGTTAAATTGGGATAAAATAAACCATGTATATATTTATTCTAAATGCTTAGATCAATCAAAATATCAGCAAATAATTAAAAAATGTAATAAAATTGAAGATATAACAGGTGATTCATTAGCATCATTTATTAGTAACAATGATGACATTGTACCATTAGATGATTGTGATGATAATTCAATTGTAATATTTGATGATTTTATATTAGAAAATAAAGATATAGTAAGAGAACATTTTACTAGAGGTAGACATAAAGGAATTGATTGTTTTTATTTAGCTCAAACTTACTCAAAAATACCTATACAGTTAGTCATAGATAATCTGAATTTCTTAAATATATTTAGACAGGATGATACAAATCTACATCATGTTTATAATGAATTTGTTGGTGGTGATTTAAAATTTAATGAATTTAAAGAAATATGTAGTAAATGTTGGAATGATGAATTTGGTTTTATAACAATAGATATAACAAGAAAATGTACTAATGGAAAATACAGAAATAAAATACAACATTTCATAAGAACATAAGGGTAACGAATCTTTCACCTTAAATAGAAACATAAACATAAATGTTAACATAAACATAAAACATAAATGTTAAACATAAACATAAACGTTAACATAAACATCAATCATAAACGTTAAATGTCAACACAAACATCAACATCATATACATAAATGTCAACACAAACATCAACATAAACACATTTTCAATCTAAATAAATGTTTACAAAATATGATCCAGCTATAGTTAAACAAGCTAAACGTAATAGAAAAAAAGTAGAAAAATTAAAAGAACAATTTAAAACATGGAAAAATAACCAAGAACAGAATATGAAAAATATAAAAAAGAGGATCAACCTGGTGTTGATGCTATAGAACAAGTAAAACAAGGGCTTGAAGGAATAGGTGATAATGTTCTGAAAGCTATTGAAGAAAATAGAGAGGTAGAAAAACAAATGATTCCATATCATCAACATCATGACAAAGCACCAATTAATGATTCTACATTAAGTGAATCTGAAATACGAGATGTTTTAACTCAATATGATGAAGAAATAAAAAATAAAAAATGCTTAATCAGAATGATGTTAAAAAAAATAAAAGAATGCTTCTAGATGTAAGTGAAAGGATGTTAAAATATATCAATCACAGTGAGGATCCAGTTTTTGGATTAAAGCCTGTTGGTATGTTTAAGTATATTGGTAATTTACCAGTAAAATTTGATGGAAATAAATTAATTATTGGTGGAAAGGAATATGAAGGAACAGATGGATTGATGACACTCTTAACTAAAAAACATGTTACTATGGATGATTTGAATGATAAATTTGATTCTGCTGATTTATCAAATTATGCAGATATACTATACGAATCAGATGCACTATATTCCGATCAAAATCCTAATAAAATAAAATCAAGTAAAGGTGTTAAATACAATAATTTGATAAAAGAAATTGTTGATGTTTATTTCCCAAGTTTAAGAAAACCAACTATAGATGGTTCACCTGAAAAACAGGTGAAGGATTTGTTAAAAAATATACTGAAAAACCAGTTGAATATGAATGATGTACATGAATTAATCGATAGATTAGCAGTAATTCATGGTGAAGAATTAGCTGGAAATAAAAATTATCATAATGAAAAAGTTGGCATAACACAGATGTTAACAAACAAATTTAGTGATTTCATCATCAACAATCCAAAAGGAATTCCATACTTGATTCGATTCTTGAACAATTTACCACACACTTTCTGGCAAAATGAAAAATATGGTAGAGGATTAGTCAACACTTTGATTAACAAACTTCCATTTGAAATGCATCTTCCAGGATATAGATTTTGCAGTCCAGGAACCAAATTAGATGAAAGATTAGCACGTGGTGATGAAGGAATAAATAAATAAGATGAAGCATGCAAACAACATGACATTGCCTATCGTGATGACAAAGATTTACAAAAAAGACACGAAGCAGATAAACAACTTCAATTAGCTGCAAAAGAAAGAATGCATGCTTCTGATGCTTCATTTGGTGAAAAAGTTGCAGCAACAGCAGTTAGAGGAATAATATATGGAAAACGGAAATTAGGAATGGGACTTTATCTTGATGAGGTAGATGGGGCTTATGATGCACTTTAGTTTTCGCATAATTTTTAATCTATATAAATGAATACATTTAGTATTGACTATACTTTACTACCTAGTGGAAAAATTAAACCAAAAGCACTTAAAATTAAAGCCAATAATGATCAACTAAATAGTATTGATCAGTTTTTAACTGATGTTCAGAAACGAAAGAAAGAGAAAAATACTGGTGGTAATTTACTTATTACACTAGGTATTCTAGTTGTGAAAAAGATTATTGAATATCTAACAAAAAAGAAAGAAGGTAAAGGGTTAACACAACATGAAGGTGGATTTTTACCACTATTATTAGCAGCATTGGCATATTTAGCTAGTATTGGTACACTAGCTGGTGGAACAGCTGCTGTGGCAACTGCAGTTCTGAATAAAAAGAAAAATGATGCTGAATTAGAAGAACAGAAAAGATACAATTTAGAAATGGAAAAGAAAGGTACAGGGTTAAAAAACGTTCCAAAAAGTAATCGATAAGTATCCAAATGCATTAAGTAACTTTGACATCGAAAAACTTGCAAAAGATTTAAACATTAAACACTTTAGAGGTGTCTTCATGATTGACGAATTACCAAATACACCACAAATTGTAGAATGTGGAATAGTTAATCTAGACACATCTGATCATCTTGGTAAACATTGGATTTGTTACTATAAGAATAATGGTAAGAAATTCGCGTTTGATTCATTTGGTGGTAATGTACCTAAACAGCTAGTTAAATATTTGGGGACAGATAATCTATACTACAATAATCAAAGAATCCAAAATTTTAATGAAGTAGTATGTGGTCATTTATGTATATTTACGCTAAAACTACTATCAGATGGTTATAAATTCAGTGATATTTTGAATCTAATAAATGGACATTTTTGGAAACAAACTGTGGCCTAAAAATGAGCAAAATAATGGAAAAATAAATAATTTAGTTAAGGAATTTCAAAAAGGTTTGATTAACATTTTTAAAGTTACAAAAACTTATATTAGTTTTAAAGGTAGACGATTAGTAAATATAAAAGATCCAATTAGTGGTTACGATGCAGTTACAAAACAGTATTTAGAGAAAGAATATGTTACGAAACCTGAATGCATGTCTATTTTAACACAATTTAATAACTATGTTACCAATACAAAATTTAATGAAAAAATTAATCAGATTCATCAAGATAACTGCAACACTTTTAAGAATTTCTTCACAAAAAAGGAGATTGAAAAGGCTTTTTCAGATTATTTCTCAAAGTCAGATTTATCACCATACATAAGTAAAATAAATAATCTTGAAAATAAAATCTGTGATAAACAAACAATTGAATTTACTTTTCTGACTGGTAATGAAGTAATAGAACATCAGTTCGAGTACGATGTAAAAATTAAGAAAATTATTATATCTGGAGCCAATATAAATGGTGAAATGTATCCTGTTAACTTTACAGTAAAAATTAAAAGATCTAATGATAAGATACAAAATGTATATACTGATCAACTAGATAAAGTACATGAACTGAAATGGAGGGATAAAATGCTGATATCCATGAATCAAACAAGTAAAACAGTTCCAGTGGATGTAAAGATATTTTTATTTGGTGAACTGTTGGATTTATGTGAAGATGACAGTTTAGTAGCATAACATTTTCCCACTATATAAATGAAAGATCACTTATATTGTTTAAAGTGCAAAAAATTTACAGAAACCCATTATCCTCACAGAGTAACAACAAAAAATGGACGACAAAGAATTGAAGGACTTTGCACAGTATGTAAAACTAAAAAGAGTAAATTTGCTAAAAAAAATTTGTAGGTGAAGGAATAAAACCTAATGTTCGTGAAGAAATAATAAATGAATTACATAAACCTGTGAGAAAAAATTACAATAGAAGAAAAGTAGTATCATTTGGGATTGACGATTTATGGCAAGCTGATTTAGTTGAAATGGATTCAGGAAATCTGAAAGGAATAACAAAAATAAATAAAGACTATAAGTATTTATTGACTGTAATTGATGTGTTTTCTAAATATGCTTGGGCTATTCCAGTTAAGGATAAATCAGGTAAAAATGTGGCTGATGCTTTTGAAAAAATATTTAAATACAGAACTCCAAAAAATTTACAAACAGATAATGGAAAAGAATTTTATAATAAAGATTTTCAAGAACTAATGAAAGAATATAATATCAATCATTATTCAACATTTAGTGAATTAAAAGCATCCTTGTAGAAAGATTCAATAGAACATTAAAAGAAAAAAATGTGGAAAAAATTTAGCCTTCAAGGCAATTATAAATGGATAGAAATTGTCTCAAAATTAGTTGATGAATATAATAATACAATACATTGAACTATAAAAATGAAACCAGCTGATGTTAATGATAAAAATTATAAACCTAATGTAACTGTTATACATCCAACTAAAACAAAATATTCTATTGGTGATAAAGTTAGAATAAGCAAACTAAAAGGAACATTTGAAAAAGGATATACTGGTAATTGGTCTATTATTTGAAATTGACGATGTTATATATTCATATCCAATTACATACAAATTGAAAGATATGAAAGGAAATTTTTATGACCATGAACTACAGAAAACAAAATATCCAGATGTATATCTTATTGAATAAGTATTAAGGAAAAAAGGTGATAAAGTATATGTTAAATGGTTAGGATTTGATAATTCACATAATAGTTGGGTCAGTAAGTACAACGTAATTACGTGATTAATTTTTTTATATATATAAATGAAGAAGTTTCCACTTCTGTTTTTTCTATCTGTCTGTTATCCTGATGATGATGTATCTATATTCATTAATCAGTTAAATGACGAATCTTTGAATTATGTATATGATCTGAATGGTGAGGAAATATGTGTTGTTTATGAAAATTTTAAGAAACAAACTGTTTATTTTTTATATAATAAATGAGGCTGATAGAAGTCATATCTAAACTTGAAGAATTTAACATTGATTTTTATTTACATAATAATCTTAGGCTTGGTTATACTAAATAAATATAAAAAATATAAAATGTTGTATACGACTTATAGAATCATTATTTATAATTATGATGTAAAGGTATTTCTAAATTTTAAAGAATCAATTACATTATTTGAGTGGGAATTTTCTTCAACTATAGATAACCATATTATTGATTTATATTTTAGTGATAAGAATGAGAATATTAAGATTGAATTTTTTAAGTCTATATAAATGAAAATAATAATATTCTTATTGTTGTTTAAAATTATATTGCCAATGATAAAAATGATGTTATAAAATATTTAAGTGATTATGGATCTTCAGATATTACAAATGTTAATGATAATACTCATGTTAGTGATGATGCATTTAGAGAAGCATTAATGTTATTTCAGTTAACATATAATCTTGAAATAAGTGGTGAATTAAGTGATGATACTTTAAATTTTATGAACATGCCTAGATGTGGTGTAAAAGATGAATTTCGTAGCTATAGAACTAGTTTGTATAAATGGAATAAGAAACATATCAAGTGGCATTATAAAGGTGCTACTAAAAAAGTATTACATGTAGCAGAAGCAGCATTTAATTTATGGCAAAAATATATTGATATTCAGTTTCATCATGATAGCAATAATCCTGATATCTTAATTACAAGTAAAAGACAAAAACATAAATTTGAAATTGATAAAAGTATACATTGTTCAATGGATTTAGATGGTAAAGGTAATGTGTTAGGTCATGCATCTTTTCCAGATATGAATAATAATCCTGTAGAAATACATATGGATGATGATGAGTTATGGTACTTTAAATTGATGGAAATACACCAAAGTATCAAACGAATCTATTTGAAGTGTTAGTGCATGAAATTGGTCATACATTAGGTTTACGACATTCAGATGATTATGGTTCAATAATGTATGCATACTATAATGGATCGCATTTAGAATTATCTCAAGATGATATAGATGCTATTCAAAATTTATATGGTAAAATATCACAACACCAAAAATAAGTGTAAAAATACCTACACCAACTCCACCAATTGAACCAGCTGAATCATTATGTGAAATTAAACATTTCGATCACTTACTGTTCGCAAATGGAATGTTATATACGCTTTATCAGAAACGGGTATGGATTGGTGATGATATGAAACCGAAATTAATAAACGATTGGTTAAACTTCTTACCACAAGATTTACAAAAAGTAAATGAGATATTTCAAAGACCTGGTGGTGAAGTTGTAATATTTGTTGACACTATGATCTATATGATGAATTTAGATGCATTGAAATTAATTTCAGGATATCCAAAACCATTATCTAGCACAGGATTACGTAATAATTTCAAATTAAATGGTATAGTCAACACATATTCAGGTAGAACATTTTTATTCTTTAATGAATTTTTCTATGCTGAGTTGGATGAATGCAATTTTAAATATAAGGTACGTGGTATAATAAGCAGACAATTTTCAGGATTACCAGCAGGTATAACTTCAGTATTTTGGTACCTTAATGGAATATTGTATTTTTTCAAGGATGAGACATTTTATGAATATAATGAATTCACGAAGAAGGTAATAAGAGCAGGTACAACTGATTTGTCGTTATTTGGAATAGACTGTGCAATAATGTCAGAACTAATAGATGTACTAAACAACACATTACATAAACTTGAATATTTTTCTACTATATAAATGGAGCTATTAACTAGACTTAATGGTGTTAATAAAAATACACCATTGGTGAAATTATGTGACATTGAAGTGGATAAAGTGTATCATATTACAAATGTAGAAATCAAAAATACTAAATTAGGTTTTAAAACATTTATTGAACTTAATAATGAATTTAATATAATATTACCAGATAGATACGCAAAAATGATTGGTTGGGATGATTGTACAACTATAATTGGTTGTAATATTGTATATAAAGGAATGATTGACAGATCAGATATAAAGGTACACATATTGGAATTTAGGCAACAATAATTGAATAATTTTTGTCTATAATAAATGGATACTATCAAAAAGTGTAGTCGATGTAAAAATGTAAAAAATATTAATGAATTTCAAAATGATAAATTTCAAAATGATGGACATCGTAGAGAATGTAATCAGTGTGCATATTATTATAGCAAAAACTATTATGATAGCAATAAGGATAAAATTTTGGAAAAGGCAACATGTGAATGTGGTAGATCATTAGTTAAACGTGTATTAAAAAGACATTTAGACACATTAATTCATAACAATATCATGGCACTTAAAAATTTAGAATAATAATTATATATATAAAAATGTACATCTAGTTGCTACAAAATATTCTGAATAATAAATATGTACATAAATATAAACATCTAACTGAATATTGTCTATATAAAAAGACAACAAATATAGCCAACAAAAATAATAGCTTTTATCCTTAATAAATGGAGCTACAATCGATGAAGCTTAATGAACTCAAGGCCTTAGCTAAGAGTTTAAATCTGAAACAATACTCTAAACTATGTAAAAATGAGTTGATAGAGTATATTCAATTTCAAACACTATTTCCATATGCTACAGATATATTTGATGATAATAACAAACCAAAAAAAAAAGAACTGAAAATGTATCTATTGCTGATATAGAAGATAAAGATCCATCAACAATGAATATTAATGAACTTAAAACAATAGCTAAACATTTAAATCTAAGTGGATATTCTAAATTACGTAAAAGTGATCTATTGTATTTAATTAAAAATAGTCAAACACTATTTCCATTTGCTACAGATATATTTGAACATCCTAATTCATGTTTATCACTCAACTGAAAAAGCATTCCAAAATAGATTACAAACATACAATATTGAAAACAACTTAAAAATTGTAGATCCACAACACATTATGACATCAGCAAAACCTATTGTATGTCAGTTAATAAAAGATAATCTTAAAATATACAATGGATCAAAAGTTAATCTAATATTGTACTGTGAATTCAAATTGAATACTACTAACGAAATAAAAGAATTTAGATTCTCAACATACAACTATACAATCACAAATGAAAAAGATCTAAATAAATTTTATACAAAAGGTAAACAACAAATATTAACACACATGCAAAATTTTCAAGATAGAGGATCAGGCTGGATGTTAAATAGTGCAATTGGTTTGCAATTAGGAATTAACAAATATACACCACTTAATGGTTCATCATATGTTGAACTACCAAAAACAATACAAGATAAAAAAAGCATGTATAAATGTTAAGAATAATTATGAAAAATGTTTCTTGTGGTCTATAGCATCAGCATTAAATCCAGCTGATAAACATGTCGATCGAACTAGTAACTATATAGAATGTATGAAACAATTAGAAACTAAAATTTTTCAAATAGAATATCCAGTTAAAATTGATAAAATATCTAAATATTAATGTAAACTCAATATATCGATTAATGTGTATGAATATGATGAAAAGTATGAAATATATATCCGTTAAAGATAACTAAAGATGAAAAATCAACACATATTGATTTATTATACATGAAAAATAATAATAACTCACATTATTGTTGGATTAAAAACCTATCTCGATTAATTAGATCTCAGTGTACAGAACACACTGAAAATATTCATCTATGTAAAATGTGCCTACAACACTTTAATTCAGAATGTAAACTAAATACACATAAAGAAGATTGGGCTAAAAATGAATCAGTTAAAATTAGTATACCAAATAAAGATGAATACATAACATTTAAGAATTATAAACATACAATGCCTGTTCCATTTGTTATATATGCTGATTTTGATAGCTTATATTGAATATGGACACATGTGATCCAAATCCAAATGAATCATACACAATGAAATAACAAAAACATGAGCCATCCGGATTTTGTTACTATGTGAAATACATTCATAATCATTATAAAGATCCTGTTGTTTATAGAGGACCAAATGCTAAAACTAAATTTATTAAGATGATTAAAAATGAAGTTGAAGAAATAGGACATATATATTCACAAATAGAACCAATGAAACAGTTAACACATGATGAAATAAAAATACATAACCTATCTGAAAGATGTACATTATGTGAATCACCATATACACCAAATAATAAAAAAGTACATCATCATGATCATCTAACTGGTAATTATATAGCACCATTATGTAATGAATGTAATCTTAAACTCCAACAACCATTATTTGTGCCTATATTCTTACACAATCTGACTGGTTATGATTCGCATTTGTTTATAAAAGAATTTGGTTATGATGATAAGGAAATAGAATTTATACCAAATAATGAAGAAAAATATATAAGTTTTGGTAAACAAACAAATAACTTAAAATGAGATTTATTGATACATTTAGATTCATGGCATCATCATTAGACAAACTATCATCTAATTTGTCAAAAGATAAAATGAAAAATATTGAATTATTCTTTCAAAAAGATAAAGTAGATCTAGTTATTAGAAAAGGTGTTTACCCATATGATTATATGGATAATTGAGATAGATTCAATGAAACACAATTACCACCTAAAAATGAATTATATAGTAAGATAAATGAATGTAATATAAGTGATGATGATTATGAGCATGCAAAATTACTATGGAATAAATTTAATATAAAAAATATGGGTGAATACCATGATTTATATTTGAAAACAGATGTGTTATTATTAGCTGATGTATTTGAGAACTTTAGAGATACATGTATGAAATCATATGATTTAGATCCAGCATGGTATTATACAGCACCTGGTTTATCATGGGATGCAATGTTAAAAATGACTAATCAACCACTTGAATTATTACATGTTTATGATATGATATTAATGGTTGAAAAAGGCATTAGAGGTGGTATAGCACAATGTTGTAAAAGATATGTTAAAGCAAATAATAAATTCATGAAAGATTACAATAAAAATAAGGAATCAAACTATTTAATGTATTTAGATGCTAATAATTTATATGGATATGCAATGTCACAATATTTACCTTATGGTGGATTTGAATGGGAAAATAATTTAGATATTGATGTAATGAACATCCCAGATAAATCTGAATATGGATATATATTAGAAGTTGATTTAGAATATCCAATTGAATTACATGACAAACATAAAGATTTACTATTAGCACCAGAAAATGGACATAAATTATTAACAACATTAAATAATAAACATAAATACGTTGTACATTACAGAAATTTGAAACAGTATTTAAAATTAGGATCGAAATTAACAAAAATACATCGTGCACTAAAATTCAGACAAAGTGATTGGTTGAAAAAGTACATTGACTTAAATACAGAAATGAGAACAAAAGCTAAAAATGATTTTGAAAAAGATTTCTTTAAACTAATGAATAATAGTGTGTTTGGAAAAACAATGGAAAATATAAGAAGCAGAGTTAATATAAAATTAGTATCAGATGGTAAAAAATGTGATAAATTAATAGCTAAACCAAATTTCAAACATAGAACAATATTTAATGAAAATCTGGTAGCTATTCATATGAATAAAACTGAAATAAAATGTAATAAACCAATTTATGTTGGAACGAGTATATTAGATTTATCAAAGGAATTAATGTATAGTTTCCACTATGATGTAATGAAACCTAAATATGGTACAAATATTGAGTTATGTTATCAAGATACTGATAGTTATATATACAATATAAAAACAGATAACTTCTATGAAGATATGAAAAATATGATTGAACATTTTGATACAAGTGATTATGCAACAAATAATGTGTACAATATACCACAAATGAACAAAAAGGTATTAGGTAAATTGAAAGATGAATGTAATGGTAAAATAATGACTGAATTTGTTGGTCTGAGAGCTAAAATGTATGCATATTGTGTTGGTGAAAAAGAAAATAAAAAATCTAAAGGTGTTAAGAAATCAGTAGTAATGAATAAAATATCAATTGATGACTATAAAGACTGCTTATTCAATAATAGTGAATTATATAGATCAATGAATTTAATTAGAAGCTATAAACATGAAATATATACAGTGAAATTAAATAAAACAGCATTAAGTGCAAATGATGATAAAAGACACATTCTGAATGACGGAATAAATACATTACCACTTGGACATTATAGTTTAATGTAAATATTGTATATATGTATATATTATATAAACATAATTATTTGTAATTGTATATATGAATATGTACATAATTATTAGTTGTTATACATTATATTTACTATATAAACATCATTATTAGTAGTTTTATATATTGTTTAGATTTTTCACTGCTATCAACGGTTAAAAATTATAAAAGTGTCTCATTTTGGCATTTCCCTAATTTTGTGGTTGTATCATTGTAAAAATATGAATAATAGCTGATTTCGATGTAAAATGGTTTAAAACTAGCCATAAAATAGGGTTTAAATAGCTGATTTTGACATATGGTCCAGAACATACATAACCTATCTACTTATAGAAGAGACCAGTCGTTTGACCGACTCGAGAAAAGGTTTTTGCATCACTTGCACCAATCCAGGAAATCGACAAATTCAGCTAACAAAACTATCTTGAGAACAAAACCACACGATGCTGATAATAAGTTTTAAATGATATTGGATTCCTGGGGTAGAGAAACTAGTACCGTCATACATGGTACCATGTTCGTAGATGACGAGGGTCAACAGACTTGCACAGTAAAATAAATACCGCCAAACTGCACACTTTTGTGCCAGCAGTGTGATGTTTATTTTTAAAGCCAACTAAAAAACTTTAATTTGAGGCTGTAAAGTTACCAAAAATAGCAAGACTTGCACAATTATCAATTTTCGGCACTGATTTCTCAGGCGATGATAGCGCATACATGAGCCACATCAAAATTAATTCCCAAATACGAACCATTTTTTAATGTAAAACAAGTTTGATTTTGCCGAAATTTCGGAAGGAACCGTGTAGTTACAGGGACGATTGCATTCATTAGATGTTCATGGTGCTGCAAGTACATTCCTTTCAAACCCTATCCAGTTGTTCGATAAAAACGAGGACATGTAACACAGTGAGCAAACGAGCCAATGTAAAGTGCCGACGATTTTAATTTTAATTCGTTACTAGCCCATGCTATTTGAGAATTTTATTTGCTTACCATGTTATTATTCCTTATTGATTTACTTACCGTATTACCCCCTTCCTTCCCTATTTGCACCAATTTCGATACGAAAAGAAATGTTGTGTTGTTGTGGTCTTCAGTCCTGAGGCTCGTTTGATGCAGCTCTCCATGCTACTCTATCCCATGTAAGCTTCTTCATCTCCCGGTACTTACTACAACCTACATCCTTCTGAATCTGCTTAGTGTATTCATCTCCTGGTCTCCCTCTACGATTTTTACTCTCCACACTGCCCTCCAACGCTAAATTTGTGATCCCTTGATGCCTCACAATATGTCCTACCAACCGGTCCCTTCTTCCGAAAAGAAATAGAAATGAAAAAAATGCAGAGGGGTATTTGAGATCGTAACGCCGGCTTTGTGCTCCACAGTCAAATACTTGGGATTTCTAGGAAAATTTGCGTTTGTGGACCCCGTTTACGTCAGTGGAAATTGCTCAGTTTTCAGTAAACCATCTATCCCGCCAATTTTGAGTTGATTGCACGTGATGAGCACTGAGTGGTTTTTCCTAGAATAGTGGTGGGGGACGGGGGGGGGGGGGGGGGGCTCGCAAGTGTTGAGCCAAAATACATTAGTCTCTCGTCTTCGGCGCACAACGACTTGCCAAATATGAGCGAAATCAGTTGGCCGTGTCTGATACCTTCCTCACTGTTTAATATTCAAAATAGTAGGTATCTACATCTTTTGTTGTTGTGGTCTTCAGTCCAGAGACTGGTTTAATGCAGCTCTCCATGCTACTCTATCCTGTGCAAGCTTCTTCATCTCCCAATACGTGCTGCAGCCTACATCCTTCTGAATCTGTTTAGTGTATTCATCTCTTGGTCTCCATCTACGATTTTTACTCTCCACGCTTCCTTCCAATACTAAATTGGTGATCCCTTGATGCCTCAGAATATGTCCTACCAACCGATCCTCTCTTCTGGTCAAGTTGTGCCACAAATTTCTCTTCTCCCCAATTCTATTCAATACCTCCTTGGTTATGTGATCTACCCATCTAATCTTCAGCATTCTTCTGTAGCACCACATTTCGAAAGCTTCTATTCTCTTCTGGTCTAAATTATTTATCGTCCATGTTTCACTTCCATACATGGCTACACTCCATACAAATACTTTCAGAAACGACTTCCTGACACTTAAATCTATACTCGATGTAAACAAATTTCTCTTCTC
The DNA here is from genome assembly GCF_023864345.2 of Schistocerca serialis cubense. Taxonomy (NCBI): domain Eukaryota; kingdom Metazoa; phylum Arthropoda; class Insecta; order Orthoptera; family Acrididae; genus Schistocerca; species Schistocerca serialis. Next base: position 62,784,395 of record NC_064643.1, read on the forward strand.
CAGAAACGTTTTCCTTGCCATTGACAGTCTACGTTTTATATCCTCTCTACTTCTGCCATCACCAGTTATTTTGCTCCCCAAATAACAAAACTCATTTACTACTTTAAGTATCTCATTTCCTAATCTAATTCCCTCAGCATCACCCGATTTAATTCGACTACATTCCATTATCCTCGTTGTGCTTATGTTGATGTTCATCTTACATACTCCTTTCAAGACTCTGTCCATTCCATTCAACTGCTCTTCCAGGCCCTTTGCTGTCTCTGACAGAATTACAATGTCATCGGCGAAACTAAAAGTTTTTGTTTCTTCTCCATGGATTCAAATTCCTTTTCCGAATTTTTCTTTTGTTTCCTACATCTACATCTACATATAAGAGCAGCAATCCAAAATCTTAGGGACTGGTGCTGCCATCTGCAAAGTACTAGTAGTGGATTTTTGATGAGTCAGTATGCACAGTGGCATTTAGCTGGGAGGACGTTGCATGTCCACAGTGATTTCCGCAATACACTGTGTTTGGTGTGTGGCGATTTTACGATGGAACCACGAACAGAACAGCTCATGCGTATCAAATTCTGTGTGAATCTCGAGAAAAGTGCTACTGAGACCCTTGCAATGATTCAACAAGTGTTTGGGGGACAGAGCATGAGCTGTTCACATGCGTTTGAGAGGCATGCTCGGTTCAGGGCCGGCCGTACAGATGTCTAAGATGAAGCTCACACTGGAAGGCCCATTAGCTGCACAACGCCAGACGTTGTTGCCAAACTTCAACAACTGGTTCGTGTGGATCAAAGTCGAACCATTCAAGACCTTGCGGATGAAGTGGGTATTGGTTATGGGACATATCAACAAATGTTGACTGATGAATTGAGCATGTATCGTGTCGCCGCAAAATCGGTGCCAAGGATCCTGGCTACCAATCAGAATGCACAGCATGTTGAAGTGTGCACAGACCTTCGTCAAACCGCATCTGATGATCCAGCCTTCTTGTCATGGGTTATCACTGGCCACAAGAGCTGCATTCACGGTTATGACCCAGAGACAAAGCAACAGCCATCCTAGTGGAAGAGCCCAGTCTCTCCAGGGCCCAAAAAAGCGAGACAGCTGAAGAGCAAAATGAGGAGCATGATCATCGTTTTCTTTGATACCAAGGGAGTTGTACACGAAGAATTCGTCCCACCCAACCAAACAGTGAATTCCATGTACTACTGTAATGTTTTGTGATGGCTCCGTGAAAACATGTGGCGATGACTGCCACAACTTTGGCGTCAAGGGAACTGGCTGCTGCATCACGACAAAGCGCCCTGTCACACGTCCTTGCTCACCAGAACCTTTTTGGCAAAAAACAACATGGCCGTTGTACCTCACCCACCGTACTCGCCAGATTTGGCACCTTGCAACTTCGCGCTATTCCCAAAACTGGAACTCAAGTTGAAACGTCGTCGGTTTCAAACTGTAGAGAGGATTCAAGATGCATCGCTGGCAGTGAGAAACTCTCTCAAACAACAGGACTTCCAGAAAACGTTTGACCAGTGGTAGAAGCACTGGGACTGGTATGTACATGCGGATGGGAACTACTTCGACGATGATGGTGATCGTTAGTCTAAAGGTAAGGTTTTCAACAGATGGCAGCACCAGTTCCAAAAATTTTGGATAGCACCTCGTATACTCCATTAGCCACCAAGTGCATATCCCCCCCCCCCCCCCCCCCATCTGTTCCACTCGCAGATTGCGTGAGGGAAAAACGACTGTCTGAATGCCTCTCAGTACAAGCTCTAATTTTCTGATCTTTAAATGGTGATCATTGCCGATTTGAAAGTTGGTGGTAATAATATATGCTCTACATCCTCGGAGAAGATCGGATTTTGGAATTTAGTAAGCAGCCTCTTCCATTTAGCGTGTCGTCTATCTGCAAGTGTGTCCCACTTCAAACTTTCTATGAGATTTGTAATGCTCTCGCGATGGCTAAATATACCAGTCATGAATCTTGCCACTCTTCTTTGGGCCTTCTCAATCTCTTGAATCAGACCCAATTGGTAAGGGTCCCATACAGACAAACAATACTCTAAGACTGGTCGAACTAAAGTATTGTAAGCAATTTCCTGTGTTGAATGACTGCATTGCTTCAGGATTCTACCAATAAACTACAATCTAGAGTTCACCTTACCCGTTACTTGTGTAATCTGATTGTTCCATTTGAGATCATTTCGAATATTCACACCCAGATACTTGACGGATGTTACCGCTTCGAAGGACTGGGCATTTATTTTGTACTAGTACATTAATGGGGATTTTCGCTTTCTTAAATGCAATAGGTTACACTACTAATATTGAGAGATAACTGCCAGTCATGACACCACGCATTTTTTTCTGCAAGTCCTCATTGATTTGTTCCTGTAGAACACAGCATCATTGGCAAACAGTCTAATGCCGCTGTCAGTACCATCAACCAGATTGTTTATGTAAATCGTAAAATGCAGCGGTCCTATTACGCTGCCCTGGAACACACCTGATGTTACGCTTGTTTCTGTTGAAGTCTCCCCATTCAGGACGACGTACTGCTCTCTGCCTGTTAGAAATCCTTCTATCCAACCGCATATGTCATCAGACAGACCGTAAGTGCTCACTTTTTGGAGCAAGGGACAGGATGGAACTGAGTCGAACGCCTTTCGAAAGTCGAGGAATATGGCAACAACCTGGGAGCCGGTATCTAGAGCCTGTTGTATATGATGTACAAAGAGGGCCAGCTGTGTCTCGTATGACCACATCCTAAAATCGTACTGGTTTCCATAGATGAGCTTCTCAGGGTCTAGAAAGGTCATTATGTCTGAACACAAAATATGTTCCATGATTCTACAACAAATAGATGTCAGTGAAATTGGCCAGTAAATATGTGCATCCGATTTTCTATGCTTTTTATAGATTGCTATGAGCTGGGCATTCTTCCAGTCCCATGGAACTATCTGCTGTTCCAGTGATCTCTGAGATGATGGATAAGAATGGTGCTATATTTGTAGCATAGTGAACATAAAACATGCATGTCTGTTGGTGGGAACTATTTACATTAACCTTAAGGACTCAGACAGCATTTACAAATTGTTTCTCTAGGGGATGAAACTAAAACGTCTCGCACAGCTAGAAGGTGTCACAGTTTCATTATTACTTCTTAAAGGGGTAGTGTCAGATAAACACTCCCCAGGCATCTCTACACTTCATGTCACCCCTATCAGCTCTTGGAACAGAATTGTGGTGTACCTTGTAAGACAAAGTGGGAGCTCAGCTGTTCGCTCTTCAGCTTATGGAGAGACTTTATGAATATTTCACCTCCTAACAGATTGAAACTGTATGCTGGACAACATTCAACTTATGGTCTAGAAGTTCTAGGTAGGTGGCTTCCAGAGCACTGCATCCACATGACGAACCCCTTCTCTCACTTTGCACACAGTGTGGTAGCACGACGCTGACAGTTTCCTCACTCCGTATCACGTGGGTGTCCTATGGCCACAGGTGAGTGGCCCTGTCCTGCAGCTATGGAAAAGTGGGCTCTACACAGCTTCATCACAACATAGTGATACTAATGGGCCCAGGAAGCATTGGCAAGCTTTTAGAATTAGAGCTGCTTCTTAGCTGCCAATTCTCATATTTCCCATTGGAGATAGTGGATGCTGCTTACCTGAGATTCACCAAGTATTACCACAGCAGACTGACTACAATTATGTATAATGAAAATTAAATGAAAGTGGAACACTGAATGTTATTGAAGATAATTGATTTAGCTGTGGAACTGTACATTCATATGAATGAATAGATGGTGAACTAATGAGTTATCTTTGGCAACTACCATCAAGTAACGCAAAGCACATATGCATCCTAGAGCCACATGCTGCGCACTCAGAGGACGAGTTGTTGCCTGATTCACAAGGCCATGATAAGAAAACACATGCCAGTCTGGCCTCCCCACAGATGCAACCCTGACGTGTTTACACTTCACTTTCTTCAATATTGTTGCCTCTTAACAATATAAGCTCTTTCTCAAGAATTAGCAACTTTCATTCATTTAATACTAGACAAATATCCAATCTGCTTGGGGACCCACATTCTTGACTGTTGTGGATAAAGGTTTCCAATATACTGCTGCATTAATTTCCATTCCGCTACTTCAAGACTTCAAAACTCTTGGTAGCAATCGATGAAAATACTGAAAAGGCTACTGCCCTTCTTCTAATACCATATGATGTTCTGGCCTATCCACAGACGCACCTCAAACATGCTTGCATTTAGAGAAAGGCTATGAGTATTATCGACATTTACAAACTGCCATTTGTGACAAGCTCTATATGTCACTTTATTTAATGACATTCCTTGGTAACAACACCATTTCTCCCCAAGAATTAACAGATTTCACTCATTTAATACTAGACAGAAATACAAACTGCTTCTGGATTGTACATCCTCGAGGCTTGTGGAGAAGTGGCTGCAGCAATCTGCACCAACAGTTTTTCAATTAACTACCATAATAATGCAAAAATCTAAGCAGTAATCCACAAAAATACTGAAAGGGCTACAGTGCTTAATCAGAAACCACATAGCCATCCGATCTATAAACAGATACCCTTCTGAAGTGCTTGCACTTGCAGCTGTTCTTAATATATATTAATGACTTACCATTCTATATTCACGAGGATGCAAAGCTGGTACTTTTTGCCGATGATACAAGTATAGCTATCACACCAACAGACAAGAATTAACTGGTATAATTGTAAACGATGTCTTTCAGAAAATGATGAAGTGGTGCTCATTAAAATTTGACAAAACACAGTATATACGAGTTCCACACAGTAAATGGAATGACACCATTAATGAATATAGACTTCGATCAGAAATCAGTAGCTAAGGTAGAATATTCAAAATTTCTAAGTGTATGCATTGATGAGGGGTTGAACTGAAAAAACACACTGAGGATCTGCTGAAACGTTTGAGTTCACCTACTTATGCTATTAGGGTCATTGCAAATTTTGGCGATACACATCTCAGTAAATAAGCTTACCACACCTATTTTCATTCTCTGCTTTCGTATGGCGTCATATTCTGGGGTAACTCATCACTGAGTAAAGAGTGTTCATTGCACAAAAGCATGCAATCAGAATAATTGCTGGAGCTCATCCAAGATCATCCTGCAGACACTTATTTAAAGAGCTAGAGATCTTCACTGTAGCCTCACAATATATATATATCCACTTATGAAATTTGTTATTAACAATCTGAATGAATTCAAAAGTAATAGCAGTGTACATGGCTACAACACTAGGAGAAAGGATGATCTTCACTATTCAAGGTTAAATATAACTTTGGCTCAAAAGGGGGTAATTTATGCTGCCACAAAAGTCTTTGGTCACTTACCTAATAGCATCGAAAGCCTGACAGCTAGCCATATAGCAATTAAAAGGAAATTAAAAGAATTTCTTAATGGCAACTCCTTCTACTCATTAAATGAATTTTTGATAGTAAGTTGGTAATTTCCCCAACACCCACAAAAAAAAAAAAGAGTGTCATGTAATATTTTGTGTAATGTAATATCTTGTATAGACACTTTTTATTAACCTGACAGTCTGCCCCTGGTAGCTGAGTGGCCAGCGTGACGGAATGTCAATCCTAAGTGTCATGTGATATTTTGTGTAATGTAATATCTTGTATAGACACCTTTTATTAAGCTGACAGTCTGCCCCCAGTAGCTGAGTGGTCAGCGTGACGGAATGTCAATCCTAAGGGCCCGGGTTCGATTCCCGGCTGGGTCGGAGATTTTCTCCGCTCAGGGACTGGGTGTTGTGTTGCCTTAATCATCATCATTTCATCCCCATCGACGCGCAGGTCGCCGAAGTGGCGTCAATTCGAAAGATCAGCACCAGGCGAACGGTCTACCCGACGGGAGGCCCTAGCCACATGACATTTCATTAACCTGACTCATTCGACATCATTCCAAAGTCTCATATTCATGAACTATGGAACAAGTAGTAATATAATCTAATCTAAGCACACCTATGAGTGTTGTTGATGTTTACAAACTGCCATCTGTGCAATGCTACATAGATCATTTTCTTTAACATCATTTCTTGTTAACAATATAAGCTCTTTCCCAAGAATTAGCAACTTTTGCTCATTTAATACTAGATGGGAATCCAATCAGCTTGTGGATCATACCACCTCGACCCTTGTGGAGAAATGGTTGCAACAAACAATTCAATTTTCAATGAAATACCCCAAGAATACAAAATCTTGGCAATAATCCATGAAAATACAGAAGAAGCTACTGCCCCTCCTCAGAAACAACATGCCAGTCTGGCATTTTGACAGATACCATTCCGAAGTACAGCTACGCATATTGCTGATGTTTACACACCACCATCTGCAGCAAGGTCCATGTTTGATTTCCTTTAATGTCATTTCTCATTAACAACATAAGCTCTTTCCTTGCTCATTTTATTCTAGACAGAAATCCAAACTGCCTCTCAAATGGCTCTGAGCACTATGGGACTCAACATCTGTGGTCATCAGTCCCCTAGAACTTAGAACTACTTAAACCTAACTAACCTAATGACACCACACACATCCATGCCCGAGGCAGGATTCGAACCTGCGACCGTAGCAGTTGCGCGGTTCCGGACTGAGCGCCTAGAACCACTAGACCACTGCAGCCAGCTAAACTGCCTCTCAATCAAACATATTTTATAGCTATGGAGAGCAGGTTGCAGTATACTACTATATTAATTTTCAGTTGATTACAACAAGAACACAAAGATCGTGGCAGTAATCTACACAAATACTGAAATAGCTGCTGCATGACTTCAGGAAATGCATGCCAGTGTTCCCCCTCCAGAAATTCTCCTAAACAGCCTTGCAGTTACAGTAAGGCTATGAATATTGTTGACATTTACAAGCCACCATCTGCATGACGGCTCATGGTTCACTTTTATTAATAATTTTTCAAGTTAACCATGTCAGTTCTTTCTCAAGAATAAGCAGCAATTTTCTATCAGATACTGCAAGAATTAAAAAGTCTTAGCAGTCATCTACAAAAATATTGAAAATGCCACACTGCCCTTCTCAAACCACATACCAGTTTGTCCTATCAACAGGTACCTTCCCTATGTCTTTGCATTTACAGTACAGCTTTGAGTATTTTTGACAATTTCAAACTACGATCTGTTGCAAGCTCCATGGTTCCCTTTCTTTAATGTTGTTTCTTGTTAACAACATAAGCTGCTTCCCGAGAATTAGCAACTTCCACTCATTTAATACTAGACAAGAATCCAAACTGCTTCGGGATCATACATTCTCAAACTTTGTGGAATAGTGATTGCAGCAATCTGCTGCATCATTTTTCTTTGAACTACCACTAGAATAAAAAAAATGCCAATAATGCAATAAAATACATGAAAGGTAACAGCTCTTCCACAAATACCATATGTCAGTCTGGCCTCTCCACACATACCCCTTTCAAATACTTGCAGTTATATTACGGTTGTGAGTATTATTGACATTTATAAAGTGCTGTCTGTGCCAAGCTCCAGGGTTCACTTTCTTTAATAGCAGTTTTTGTTAACAATATGAGCTCACACCCAAGAATTACCAGTTGTTCCCCATTTAATACTAAACAGAAATTCCACCTGCTTGTGGACTATTTCTCCTTGACACCTGTGGAGAAATGGTTGCAGCAATTTGCTGCATCAATTTCATATTAACTACCACAAGAATACAAAAATCTTGGCAATAATAAAAAAAAAAGTCGAAAGGACTCCTACTCTTGATCAAATACCACACGCCAGTCTGGCCTCTCCAGAAATACATATCCGAAGTGCTTACACTTACAATATGTCTTTGAGTATTATTGATCACCGCCTGTGTCAATGCACTTAGTTCACTTTCTTTAATGTTATTTCTTGTTAACAATATAAGCTCTTGCCAAAGAATTAGCAGTTTTTGCTCATTTAATACTAGACCAAACAGCTTCTGCATCGAAACTTCCTGGCAGATCAAAACTGTGTGCCGGACCGAGACTCGAACTTGGGACCTTTGCCTTTCGCGGGCAAGTGCTCTACCAACTGAGCTACCCAAGCATGACTCACGCCCCATCCTCACAGCTTTACTTCTGCCAGTACCTTGTCTCCTACCTTCCAAACTTAACACACTCTGCTGCAGAGTGAAAATCTGATTCCAGCTTCTGGGTCGATCACTCCTGTACTTGTGGAAAAAGGGTTGCAGTATATTACTGCATTCATTTTCAATGAAGTACCAGAAGGATACATAAGTTTTGGCAGTAATCCAGAAAAATACTGGGAAGGTTGCTACCCTTCTGCAGAAAACACATAACAATCTGACCTATCCACAGATACCCCTTCAAATGCACTTCTAGTAAGGTTTTGAGTATCACTGACATTCACAAACCATTAACTGTGGCAAGGACCATGTTTCACTTTCTTAAATGTCATTTCTTGTTAACAATTAAAGCTCTTTCCCAAGAATTAGCAGCTTTTGCACATTTAATACTAGACAGAAGTCTGAACTGTCTCTGGATTGATCATCCTAAAACCTTGTGTAGAAAGTGTTGCAGTACACTGCTGTACCAAATTTCAAAGAATACAAAAATCTTGGCAATAATACACTATAATACTGGAAAGATTACAGCCCTTTTCCAGGAAACACATGCCAATCTGCCCTTTCCACAGATACCCCTCCAAATGCTTGGACTTACTGTAAGGCTGTGGGTATCATCGACATTCATAAACCACCAACTGTGGCAAGTCTATGGCTCAGTTTCCTTAATTTTGTGTATTTTTAAGAACATAAGATCTTTCCCAAGGATTAGCAGCTTTTGCTCATACGACACTAGACAGGAATCCAACAAGATTCTGGACTGCAACAGCTTCACAATTTGGTGAAATGGTTTCAGTATTTTGCTGCATCAATTTTCTGTCAACAACTGCAATAATTCTTACATCTTGTAAGCAATCCACAAACATTCTGAGAAGGCTTCTGCCCTTCTTCAGAAACTGCGTGCCAGTATGGCCTCTGCACAGATGGCTGGAATTATGTGTTTAGATTTTATGAGACCTCAAAGCGTTATTCTAGTTTATTTTATATTTTCAAATCTGGGCAGAAAACTGAGGAACAAGGAAAAAGCTGCGGTGAATAACTATAATGAATTGGGTGGACAGGGTGAACCAGTAGGTCATTTCGAATAAGATTTCAGGAACACCTTAACTTAAATAACCCACAATCTGCATTAATACAGCACTTGATAAGAAAGGAAAAAGCCATATGTTGAATATATCAGAGGAAGTAGAAATTTTTAGATGCAAAAATGAAAACTCACAGTTCACAATGAATAAGCAACTGGAATTAAAGCGCCATAGCATACCAGCTAATTTTGATTGTTTATACAAATAGGTATTAAAACCTAATAATATTCTGAATTATTCTTGCTTGTAAAGGTAGCAACCTAATGCCCATAGTCATGAGTATATGACATCACCAGGCCCACATGGAGAGCTTCCATTCTGTTGGGAGCTAGTCTCTCCTTGTTGTTCATGCAGGCCACTTTTACTTTGCACTGCACTGGGATGCCCTGCCACCACACCCATAAGACACTGCCACCTGATACATTCCACGTAGTAATTTGCATAGCACTGTGACTAATCATGTAACGATTTTTTATCGTCAATCTGGCCCCATTTCAAAAACTTATAGCATTTGTTCACTATATATTATTTTTCTTTTTAGATGCAGGCAAATTTTAAAGAACAGAGCACATCTTCATTTCCTTTCACTCTCCATGTTATTGAATATTCACTGAATAGTAAATTTTGACTAGGAGTGATGGGTACGTACTGTATCCAGGCTAAGCGCCTGCAACTCTCGCTTCCCGCGAAGCAGATCGGTACAGCGGGCCCCGGACCGAGTAGGGGTCAGCCTGGCCGGTCATCCCGGAAACACAGACACTTCCTAGAGACCACCAGGAGGCGTCCACGGCGCCGCAAGAGGTCGCTACAGCTGCGGACCTCTTTCGTTCCGCTCGACACGTGACTGCAAATAGAGCCAGCCATATCCATGCACCAAGCAGTATTTAGGCTGGTGCAGGAGCCTGGAGAGGCAGTTCATGCCGAGAGAGCCCACTGGTGTCATCGTAGCCGCCGCGTCATCGTCCACCGCCGCCAGTGTGCTGGAGCCATCCTTGCAGGGCCTCTTCTTGTCCTTGGACTCAGGTGACGGCAATGTGGACTCCACGCCACTCTTCACAAGACGCCCGGGGCTTGGTTTGGTGAAGTTGTATGGTTACTACAGACAGTTTATGTTTGGAAGAATCTCTGATTTAGTTATTGGTAGGCTTGGAAGATCGGTCCTACCTCATGAATATTGTTTGTAAATTTTGAAGAAAGACTTTAGTTTAAATAAAAACGCTATAACTCACACTCTGAGATTTTCCTATCCACGGACGGTGGATATATCAGTATGCCTATGATCTTTTAATGTTCTGAGTATATTTTAGACATTCCATCATTAATTTTTATACACACAATGTGATGACACTGTAGGTTACCATGCATGTTGCACCTGATGATGCAGTTTTAGATTCCGAAACTGGTAGCGTTTTAATAAACAACAGTTTTACCAGCTGTTAGCAGGGTTCTTCCTAACATCACAGCTATGAGTATCGTTATCACTTACAAACTACCATATGTTTTGGTTGTAGGAGGCTGCTGCTTCAGTTTTCAATGAACTACTACAAGAACACAAAAATCTTGGCAGTAATCCATGGAAATTCTGAAAAGACTAATGCTCTTTTCCAGAAATGTCATACCAGTCTGGCATCTCTACACACACACCTCTAAAGTGCTTGCACTTACATTATGGCTACGTGTATTGTTGACATTCACAAACAACCATCTCTCACAAGAATCATGGTTCACTTTCTTTAGTGTAGTTTCTCGTTTCCAAGATTTAGCAGCTTTCACCCATTTAATACTAGACAGAAATCCAACCTCCTTCTGAATTGTACATCCTTGACCCTTGTATAGAAATGGTTGCAGTATAGTGCTGAATCACTTTCCAACAAATTACTGCAGGAATCAAAAAATCTTGGCAGTAACCCACACAAATACATTAGTGCCCTTCAAACAATGGAAAATCCAGGATGGAATATAACGATATAATGAAAAGGAAAGTTACCACTCACCATACAGTGGAGATGCTGAGTTTCAGACAGGCAGACTGTCACAAATAAAGCTTTCAGCCAGTAAGGCCTATGTCAAAAATACACAAAGACAGACACACACACACACACACACACACACACACACACACACACACACACATGCAAATGGAACTCACACACACGACTGCAGTCTCAGGCAACTGAAACCACACTGCGAGCAGCACCAATACATGATGGGAGTGGTGACTGGGTGGGGGTAATGGGGAGGCTGGGGTGGGAACGGGGGAGGGATAGTAGGGTAGGGGTGGTGGACAGTGAAGTGCTGCAGGTTACACAGAGGGAAGAGAGGTGGGGAGGGAGGGGGTAGCGAACAAGGAGAGAAGTAAAAAGACAGGGTGCAATGGTGAAATGAGGGCTGTGTAGTGCTGGAATTGAAGCAGGAAAGGGGCTGATTGGGTGAGAACAGTGACTAACAAAGGTTGAGGCCAGGAGGGTTATGGGAACATAGAATGTATTGTATTGCAGGGAAAGTTTCCACTTGCATGATTCAGAAAGGCTGGTGTTGGTAGAAGGGATCCATATGGCACAATCAGTGAAGCAGTCATTGAAATGAAGGATGTCATGTTTGGCAGGATGCTCAGCAACAGGGTGGTCCACTTGTTTCCTGACCACAGTTTGTTGATGGCCATTCACACACACAGATAGCTTGTTGGTTGACATGCCCACAAAGAATGCAGCACAGTGGTAGCAGATTAGCGTGTAGATCACATGACTGGTTTCAAAGGAAGCCCTGCCTTTGATGGGATACGTGATGTTTGTGACTGGACTGGAATAGGTGGTGGTGGTAGGATGTATGGGAAAGTCTTGGATGTAGATCTATTACAGGGGTATGAGTCATGAGATAAGGAATTTCTACACAACCCCTTGTGTAGGAATGGACAAGTATATTGTGTAGGTTTGGTGGACAGTGGAATACCACTGTGGAAGGGATGGGAAAGATACCAGGCAGAATCTTTCTCATTTCAGGGCACAATGAGAGGTAGTCAAAACCCTGGTGGACAATGTAATTCAGTTGCTCCAGTCCTGGTGTGGCAGCATGGTTACTTTTGTCCTCTTACCTGCACCTACCTGTGAGCTCTTTGCAGCAGATCACCGGCAGGAAAGCCGAGCAGAAACCCACTGTACTGCAACTTGCACCAGGCTGGATACAACATTACTTTTCTAAGAATGGGGGGGGGGGGGTCTTAATTTTGAATGAATGGTGGCAATACTGGCAAAACTTTGGTATATTCTGAGGTCAAGAATTACATGTTCACTGTCAAGCTCGCATTAATCCTAACACAGTGCAGCAAGTTTATGGTACAGTATTTCCCAAAATCTGAACAGCTACTAAGCACGGATTGTTCTTAAATGAAAATGCTTGCCATAATAGTAAGTTTAAATGATTAATGGAAAATCTCATATAAAGATGTGAAACAAATACTAACAAAGAGATAGAGGGGCTGGCCAGTACTTACCTCAGCTCAGTACAGCCGATAGATACACAAAAAACAGAACCAAAAATTTACATTCCTAGCAGTGCTAGTGCAACACCTAAGAAGTAGGGTCCCTCGCCCTATCCCTCACAAACACCAACCACAACAGAACCTTCAACAAACTCCCCTCATAGCCAACAAACCTAGCCTAGCCACCCTACTCAATCTCCCCATCCCAGCACATACCCTACACAGACCAAATCTCAACTATAACCACAGTCAAATGCCATATATCACCAGTCCCAATTCAGTTCTAAACCTCTCATCCAGATCCCTCTCTTCTCCAGAGACATCTGTTCTATCAAAAGGCTTAACCTTTAGCCCCACGCCTAAATTCAACCACACTGCCCTGGTTAAAGATCTCCTTTCATTCACCCGGAACCTCAACTGGAAATATCACTTCACTACCCAAACACAGCCCCCAAATACTAGACCCAGTGTTGAACCCTGTCTAGAACAGTTCCGACCGCCTTCTCAAAGGGATCCTCCTCCCCTCCACCAAAACCAGCCCTTGCAGACATTTCAGGAATTCCTCACATCCAGTGTTGCCTGCCAGTCCTTCTTGAAGAACATCCCGACAACCCCCAACATCACCCCAGCTGAATCCCGTGCCATTAAGGAGCTGAAAATAGACCACTCTATTGTCATCCTCCCGGCAGATAAAGGCTCCACAACTGTCGTACTTGACCGTGTGGAGTATGTGGCAGAAGGACTGCATCAACTCTCCGACACCTCAACCTACAAAGCTGTTACCCAGGATCCTATTCCCTCCATCCAGACTGAGCTGCAGAAAATCCTAAAAATCCAAGGTCCCTCACAAGGCCTCACAACAGCTTCCATAGACTTACTCACTCCACCTGAGCCACGTACCCCTACCTTCTACCTATTACCCAAAATCCACAAAGAGAACTATCCTGGCTGTCCCATTGTGGCAGGCTTCAAAGCCCCAACAGAACGTATCTCAGCTCTGGTAGACCAACACCTCCAACCTATCACCCGCAGACTCCCATCCTACATCAAAGACACAAACCACTTCCTAGAATGCCTCAAATCCATTCCCACTCCTCTACCACCTGAAACCTTTCTTGTCACCATAGATGCTACATCCCTTTACACAAACATCCCACATACCCATGGTCTCTCTGCCCTTGAGCACTACCTCTCCCAACGCCCACCCGAAGATCTTCCAAAAACCTCGTTCCTTATCACACTTACCAACTTCATCCTCACCCATAATAACTTCACTTTTGAAGGCCAGACTTACAAGCAAATCAGGGGAACGGCCATGGGAACCAGGATGGCTCCGTCCTATGCCAACCTCTTCATGGGCCGCATGGAGGAGGCTTTCCTGAAGACCCAACAGCTGCTTCCCCTGGCCTGGTATAGGTTTATAGATGACATCTTTGTGGTCTGGACTCATGGTGAAGAAACACTCCTTAATTTCCTCCATAACCTCAACTCCTTTTCGAATCTGAATTTCACCTGGTCCTTCTCCAAAACCCAAGCCACCTTCCTGGATGTTGACCTTCATCTTGTTGAAGCTCACATCCACACCTCTGTCCATATCAAACCCACAAACAAACAACAGTACCTTCACTTTGATAGCTGCCATCCATTCCACATCAAACACTCCCTTCCCTACAGCCTAGGTATTCGTGGCAAACGTATCTGCTCCAGTGACGAATCCCTCAACAATTACACCAATAACCTAACCAGTGCTTTCCTCTCCTGCAACTATCCTGCAGACCTTGTCCACAAACAGATCTCCTGAGCAATACATTCCTCCCCGTCCAACAACAATGTTCCTATCCCCAGGCCACACAGAAGCATCCCCCTTGTCACCCAATATTATCCTGGCCTCGAAAACATCAACAAATTACTCCGCCAGGGATATGACTTTCTCAAGTCAACCCCTGAAATGAGATCATCCCTTGACAAAATTCTCCCCACACCACCCAGAGTTGCCTTTCGTTGCCCCCCTAACCTCCGTAACATCCTTGTTAAACCCTACAATATTCCCAGACTACCTTCTCTACCCAGCGGTTCCTACCCCTGTAACCGACCCCGCTGCAAAACCTGCCCCATGCATCCCCCCACAACCATCTACTCCAGCCCTGCTACTGGTAAAACATTACACAATTCAAGGCAGGGCCACATGTGAAACTACACATGTCATTTATCAACTGACATGCCTGCACTGCACAGCCTTTTACATCGGTATGACAACAACTAAACTGGCTGAGCGCATGAATGGACACAGACGAACTGTCCGCCTAGGAGATGTCCAATATCCAGTAGCGGAGCATGCCCTCCAGCATAATTCTAGGGACCTAGGAACCTGCTACACTGTATGGCCATTTGGCTTCTCCCACCCAACACCAGTCCCTCTGAACTGCGGAGATGGGAACTTGCACTCCAACACATCCTTTCATCCCGCCATCCCCCTGGACTGAACCTACGTTAAACCACCTCACTCCCATTTATTCTTCAGTCTTCTCCTCTTTCCCTTTCCTCTTTAGCCATTCATGCATCTTTTCATCCTACATAGTTGTGTTTATCTTTATACTATATACCTCTTTAATTCTGTATGCATCCTCTTTGGTTTGAAGCTGGCACAGTACTTACAGTAGAATATCTTTGGCTTCCCTCTGACAACCATGCCTCCATCCTTGCTACCCTCCCTGTTTTCCTTTCCCTGTTGCTTCATAACCTGAGTTGTGAGTAACTAAATCTACTTTCCCTTCTTCCCTTTCGTTCCCCTCTCTCCTCCCTGAGAAGGAACATTTGTTCCGAAAGCTAGGAACGTAAATTTTTGGTTCTGTTTTTTGTGTATCTATCGGCTGTACTGAGCTGAGGTAAGTACTGGCCAGCCCCGCTATCTCTTTGTTAGTATTTGTTGCATAATAGTAAGTTTGTCAGTGTCAAATGCACTCAAGTTTTTAGTCACCGATCTACTCAATATGCCACATGGAATTACGGTTCTGTGAACTGCTGTGCCAAGATGGCTTAGTGACTAATGCATCTGCCTAGTAAGTAGGAGACTGGATTCAATTCCTGGCCTTGGTACAAATTTTCACTCATTATTTCAGTCTATGTACATAACAACACCAGTATGAGACAGTAAACTCTCTGAAATTGTGTCATTTCATTTTTATAAGTATTTGCACCTGAGCTTCAGGCTGGATCCCCCATTTACATTCGATGCTGAGGTGCTATTACAGAATACAGAGAGCCTTGGCAGTTCTGTTCATGTGTAAGGGGCAATTTAAAGCAGACTTGGGTGGCAGTGAGAATTTGGATTGAGCAAGGTGACTTAGTAACTCACGCACTTGCCTAGTAAGCAGGAGACTCGGGTTTTATTCCCAGCCCTGGAACAAATTTTCACTCACTGCCCCAGTCTGTATATTTAAAATCATATTCCTCATAGTGAATTATATCAAAAATTATATTTGCATTTAATTTTGGTGGATTTGGATGTTGCAGCATTCAGTATTGCTACAACAGCATTCTGCTCACTAATCCTCCATTATGATGTCAAGTACATTTCTGCAGTGCCAAATGGATCTTGAACTAATTATTCACATGAATTTTTTAAGAAAGCATTTAGTATGATTTTTGATGATGTTCTATTACAACCACTGACTTTAAACACGCACTGTCACCAATATGTCGAGGGTAGGTTGGAGGTCACCACTAACTATAGTTTTATGACTGGTGTAGCTACTTGAAATGTGACACAAATTTTCAGTGAACCTTTCAGCAATTGCCTCATCTGAGTTGGGGTTTGGCAGAAGGAACCAATTATTAAATTATTACAGTTGTCAAAAATAATATTTACCCATACTAACTCACAGGAACTATGTACTTCAATTTCACTACTAGATGGACAGCTACTAACAGCAACATGTACACCACCACCAACTCAACTGTATTTAATCTATTCATTCTGAACACCATTAGGTCCTTTGTAAAAATCTCAGCTGCACTTATCTCTGCCTTTAGCCAGCTTTCAGTACCTATAACTATTTGAGCTCCAGTGGTTTCTACTAGTGCCTGGAGCTCTGTTTCTTGCCCAACCCAGCTGTAACAATTTACCATTATAACAGCGATTGATGCTCTTTTTGTACTTTCCCAAGACCAGAACCCAAATAACCACCCAGTTCACTCCACACAGTCCCCCCAATGCACATGCAGCCACCTCCTATATAGGATCTAATAGCAACAAAGACCTGAGCTCTGAGAACATCCACACATCCATGAGGTTGTCATAACAACAATGATTACTGAAATATAAGTAAAACAAGTAGAAGTATTTGTATGTTTAGCAGACCAGATAATGAGGCATTAGTGTTGTATCTCAACAACTTGAGAGAGGAGCATATAGAAGAATTGTGGTTAAGGTTTACAAAGAATCTTCCATGGTATACAATCATTGCGAAGAAACTTCTAAAGCATCAGTGACTATTGCATTGCACAATAGATGTGAAACAAAAAGGAGAGATAGAGACAGTAAGGTGGTGAATGAAACACTTTTCTGACAAGAGGGCAAGGTATGAAGCATTCAATTACTACCATAGCAGAATAATATTGAAAGATCTCTCACAAAACCCAAATAAATTCTGGTTATGTGTGATACCGAAATTAGTGTCCAGACACTCATGGATGAGACAGGGACTGAAGTTGAGGATAGAAAAGCAAAAGCAGACATGCTAAAATTGGTTTTCTAATGTTCATTTACAAACAATAATTCATGAATACTGCCCCAGTTTCATTCTCACACCACGTCGAAGATGAGTGATATAGCTGTTAATGTCAGAGGTATTGTAAAACCGCCAAAATTGCTAAAATAGAACCGAGATCCATGGCCTGAAGGCATCACTATCAGATTCTACACCAAATTTGTGGCTGAGCTAGCCCCTCTTTTACCCAAAACATATGATAGGTCCTTCAGACAGAAAACCATGTCCAGTACTTAAAAGAAAGCAGAAGTCATACCTATCTACAAGAAAGGTATAAGCAGTGATACACAAAACTACTACCCAATATCCTTGATATACATTCTTCTTCTTCTTCTTCTTCTTCTTGTTTTGAATAGGCCTACTTTGGACCACACTTCTTCAACTGTTGGGCTTTGATCTTTGCCCAGTACTGTCCCATCCTCTGCCAACATAACTCCTTCCTTTCCTCTGTCCAGGGAGGACCTTTCCTTTGGGGCTCTTATTGAAATCCTCAGGCTTCCTTCAGGGTACGTCTCACAGACTGTCTGTTCTGGAGATCAGTTATTCCCAGTTCTCTAATGTGCTTTTCAGTTTCTGTTAGCCAAGTGGTGTAAACCTTCTTTTTTTGCCAGAAGGTGAACAGACAGTTGGTCAATCTGTTTGGAGGCAATCTTCCAACAGGGCTATAGAAAGCTACTCTTCTTTTCCTTGCAGTCGGAGAACCTCTCAGTATGTTCGTAGAGCTCCGAGTTATGTCGCCTTCTGAGTCCCCATCTTCTTCTACTGGGTCTAGGATCTTCCTGAGGATTCTCCTCCCTCTGACTTACAATTTCTCCATCAGATCTCTTTGGTTCGTGGAAAGACTTTCCATGGCATACAGGGCTTCTGGTCGTATGACTGATGTGTAGTGCTTAAGTTTCACATTGTGACAGGCATTTTTTGTTGTAGGTGTTCATAGTCAGTCGATAGGCTAGTTCCAAATTGTTGACTCTCATGGATAATGATGTTTTTCTGATAAGTTGTGTTCAATCCATTCGTCGAGATACTTAAACTCCTCAGTACTTTTTATGTTTCCTGGTCTAGTAACATCTCTCTGTTAGCTTCTTTGATGTTGGTGAAGAACTCTGCTTTCTCCAGCCGCACTTGAAGACCAACTTTCGCTGTTTTCTGTGGCGGTTTACCCGCATTGTTGCCATTTCAAGAGAGTCAGCAATCAGTGCCATGTCATCTGCAAAAGCCAGGCAATCTACAAACAGTCCTTCATTCTCACAGTCCAGGTAGGCACCACTCTAAACACCCACATTGGTCAGTTCCTTGAGCCATTCTCTCACAACCTTTTCAAGGACATGTTGAAGAGAAGTGGGAGGGTCCATCCCCTTGTCTCACTCCAGTTTTTATCTCGAAGCTTTTTGAGATCTCATCTCTAAATTTGTCCTTGGAATGGGTGTTGGTCAATGTTTCTAGAATGAGTCTCCAGGAACTCCTAGTTGCTGCAATATTTTGTTAAGCATTTCTCTATCAACAGAGTCGTAGGCCTTCCGGAAATTAACAAAGGTGATGACCACCTTATGGTTTCTCATCTTGGAGTATGCCTGTACAGTTTTAAGGTTGAGGATCTGTTCAGCACAGGATTGGGTCTTCCTGAAGCCTCCCTGATATTCTCCCAGTTGACTATCCAGTTGATCTTCTGCTCATGTCAGTAACGCCTTGGAGAGAATTTTGTATGTCACCGGGACAAGAGAAATTCCATGTGAGTTGCTCAGATCAGTAAAATCTCCCTTTTTGTGAAGCAGATGGATCAGATCCATGTTCCAATCAGGTGGTAATTTCTCTGTTTCCCATATATCCTGGATGATCTTGGTGAGCTTGTCCACAGCATTGCTTCCAGCACATTTCCAGAGCTCAGCAATGATAGAGTCCTCTCCTGATGCCTCTTTATTCTGAATGATTTGTCGACCTTCTTCCAATGTCCGGGTTTGGTGTAGTTTGTTTGTAGTTAAAGTCTTCACTGGTTGGATCACAATTGAGTAGGTTTTTAAAGTACTGAGCCAATAGCTTGCTGTTGTCCTTATTAAAAACCAGTTTGCCCTGAGAGTCTCTGAAGTGGAGGCTTGGCGGATTGTACTTTCTGAATGTCTGCTTGAAGGTTCTGTAGAAATCTCTGGAGTTATTCTTAGCAAAGTTCTCCTCAATTTGAGTTAGTTGGTTTTGTGTAAAGGTCTGTTTGGTTCCTTGAATTATCTTGGCTATAAGCTTTCTTTGATCCAAAAAGTTCTCCCAATTTTTCTTGGTTTTCTTACAATTCCACTTCCCCCAGAGTGTCTGTCTTTGGGCTATTGCATTGTCACAATCTTCATTCCACCATGGATGCTTCCTTCTTCTCATCAGGGTGAGTTCATTGGGTGTCTTCACAAAAGTCTCCTTCAGTTGGTCCCCTCTGTTGAAATCTGTACTGTTCAGTCTCTGACTTACTTCTCATCTTTGAATCTGGTTTCCTGTACTGCTGTCAGTACTATATTGTGTTGTGTTAGTGAATCAGCCAGGTGTTTCAATTTAACCACTTTGAGCAGCAAATTAGGGTTAAATGTTGGAAAGAAGCTTTGCCATCTCAGTATGAGTTTATGTCCGGTGACTTCAGGATTCTCTGACTCATCCTCAAGGCATGTTGGTGTGGACTCACCAGAATCCCAACGTCCACTAATGTCACCTTGGGTGACGGTGGATTGGATACCACCTGGGGTAGTGCATTCAGCAAAATTTCCCTCCATGCTCCCAACGTCCACTAATGTCACCTTGGGTGACAGTGGATTGGTTACCACCTGGGTTAGTGCATTCAGTAAAATTTCCCTCCATGATCAGTCGACGATTATTCTTCTTGGGAGAGTAGCAAACCACTGTCCAAGATACTAACAAAGTTGTTAGCTTGAGAGGCTTATTATTCCAGGTTGTCACCCCTAGGCAGGTTGTCTTCACTATGGCTAAGCAGCCCTGTCTACCTCACTCTTTACTTGTGAAAAGGGATGGTAGGAAAAAGGACAAGGCAGGGACAGAATGAGGACAGGAAAATGGGGACAGATAGGACATACATTCATTGTAGAAACTTAGGACATACTCTGAGCTCAAATGTAATAAGCTATCTCAAGCAGAATAACCTCCTCTGTGCCTACCAGCATGCATTCCAAAAACAATGATCATGTGAAACTCAAGTTGTACTTTTCTCATGACGTCCTGAAAGCTATGTTTCAAGGCAGTCAGATAGCTGCACTATTTCTTGACTTCCAAAAAGCATTTCACTCAGTACACTCCTACCCTTATTATCAAAAGTTGTAATATCACCATACGATCATATTTGGTATCAAGCAAAATTTGTGACAGAACTGAGGATTTTTTTTTTATAGGAAGAACGCAGCAAGTTATATGGGATGGACGGTCATCAACAGATGCAGAAGTGACTTTGGGTGTGCCCCAGGGAATTGTGTTGGGACACTTGTTGTTCATCTTCTATGTTAATGATGGTATATTAATGACCTCGTGGACAGTATTAATAGCAGTGGCATAGCGTGGTTGTAAAGGTTGGGGAGACTCTGCAGTTATTATCAGGAGACAAAATAATACAATAAACAATAATTTAAACAAATGAAACAAAATGCATCAAACAACAACAACTACTACAACTGCTACCACCACTGCCACTACCAATAGCACCACCACTAATAATAATAATAATAATAATAATAATAATAACAACTAACTTGTTCGAGAAATGATGGCAAATTTGGAGAACTCCAGCAGCAAGAGAAGAAGCACATATTTTCTTGTACACAAGTGCAATGCACCTGTCTTTTCTTTCCACGAATAAGACTATAACTCGATCTACAAAGATCTGATCACTGGATAGCTCTCCAAGTAGTGTCTTTTCTATTGCTAATGAGCTCAAACATGACAGCCGGGTGTTGGACATTGAATTGCTTAAGTAATTTTTCACTCGTTTAAGAGTACTCATGCTTCACTCACTGCTTGCTGTAGTTGCAGGTAGTGTCAAAACCAAACACAGGAACTTCATTGTTTCTCCATAAACAGAGTCTAAATCATTGTTGACAATGTACTTTCAGAAGATCCTTGGAGATAATCATTTTTTCTCATCAGCCTATATGTTACACAGTTCATTTTCAAGTTGTTCTTGTTTGAAAAAAGGGCACTGTTCTAATAACTGAAGCAGTTTCAACTTTGGGAATTCTTTTTGATAGTTCAGGAAACACTTTTCATTCAAAAGTTCAACAAACTGAATTTGGGGTAAGTTTTGAAATCTTCTTTCCATATGAACAATTTGCAAATCCAGTATCTTGTAAGTTCGTGCCCTCAGAGATGTCTCCATTCAAACACAAGCTGCATTTAATGCATTCATCAATGAATGTTTCCCTTCTTACTTGTCATAAGTTTCTCAAAACAGTTCTTATTTCATCACAGCATGCAGTTATACTGACAGTTTTTGGCTGAAGAACATTAAAGAGATGATCAACATAAACAAAGCATGCTCGGCAGAAGCAAAGCAAGTAGACAAACGTAGGATCGCCCATCCATTGTTTCATTCCCACAGCACAGCTCAAGGATTCTGGGTCCCACTGAGAGTCTGTATCATCAATTATATAATTAAAAACACAAAAAGGCTCTGTGAAATGACTAGATATTGTTGAAACTGCCCTGGAATGAAAGTTCCAGTGAGTATTGCTTGCATGTGGCAGTTTAAATCCTTTCCCAGTTAGAAATACAGTTTGTTTTGATGATTTACTGAAAAACGAATGGAATGCAGTAAGATCACTTACAAACATGCGTACTTGTCGTATGATTTTGGAGGCATGTAACAATACCAAATTCAATTGATGTGCATAACAATGAATAAACAGGGCATAGGGACAGAACTGCTTCACCAATTGTTGTAGTCCTCTTTCTCTGCCAACCATTACTGAAGTGCCATCATATGTTTGACTAACCATTTTTCCTTCCACATTGCATTCCTTCAATACTGCATGAATAATGTTTGACAAACCTTCAGCAGTTTTATCTCCAGAAACATGTAAAATTCAACGAATCTTTCCTCAATTTGTTCTGCAATACAGTATCTGAATATTATACCCACCTGACTCTTGCATGGCATGTCTAATGTTTCATCAGCCTGAATTAAAATGAAATTGCAGTTCTGAATTTCAGCTTTTATTTTCTCATTAACTGCCAGAGTTATCATTTCTATTAGATCATTCTACCTATCTGGAGAAGTTCCTTTAAAGGTGACAGATGGTCTCAGATTAACTGCTCTCCTTGAGCTAGTAAATCCAACAATTCCAGATAGTTACCTTTATTGATGCAGGATTCGTCTTCTCGATGGCCACAAAAGGCTACTTCTTGTTTACAAAGAAATACAACTGCCTGAATAAGAAGAGCCAATACTCTCGTGCTGGATGCAGCTTGTTCATTGTATTTTATTGCTATCAGATGAGCGGCTTCAGAAAGGGCATGCTCAATTCTACTTCTGCCCAATAATTGAAATAATTCTTTGTTCTGTAGGTGGGGTTTTGATATCTGAGGCTTTTGTGCTTTCCTTTCAAAGTAAGTGTGTTTTTGTTTGGCTTCACTTAAAACTACACTAAGTATAGGAGTAGGTCATTTGTCCTTCAATTCACACTTTTTCGTACGTTAATGTAGAAAAAGGCATTTTTAATAAAAATTATATAAGGTGTTCAGTTACTGGCTCACTTATGTTGGTGACACAACGAAAATATGCACCAAAAACACCCAAAGAATGACTACGAACACAAACCGCACATCTGTTCACTTCTGTGTTAAAAGCCAGCATAGAAGCAGCAGAGACTAGTCTCCATACCTGCTAGCAAATGCAGCATACCATCCTTCATGGAAGAGGGGAAGAGGAGGGGAGCCAAGAATGCCACTAAAGTGCAGGCGCACAACCCAGCTAAGGGAAGGGAGGCAGAGACTGAGAGCAGTTGAGTCTCAAGCAGGCAAATACACCAATACTCAGGGTGCAGCGCAGGCTACAAAACTGATGTCTTCGCACATTTAGAGCTCTTATTAGAAAGTTGTTTATATTTTTGTTATGAATTAATATTGCATCTTTTTTAAGCATGAATACAGGGAAGACTAAGTCTCAAAGCCTCCTCTCACACTACGCCAATGATTGATAGTAATCTCTGACTTCTTGCAGATGATGCAGTTATCCATAATGAAGTACTGTCTGAAAGGAGCTACTCATATATTCAATTGGAGCTTGATAAGATTTCGAAGTAGTGCAAATACTGTCAATTTGCTTTAAATAACTGTGCGCTTCACAAAATGAAAATACATAGTATCCTATGACTCTAATATCAGTGAGTCAAAGCTGGAATCTATCAACACTCAGTAATAGGTTTATACACTCAGAAATAGGTTTATTGGTAGAATATTAGGTGCCATCAGTCTACAAAGAAGACTGGTTCCAAATCACTTGTGCGACCCATCCTAGAATATTGCTCAAGTGTGTAGAACCCGTACCAAATGGGACTGACAGGGGATATTGAACATATACAGAGAAGTGCAGCATGAATGGTTAGAGGTTTATCGAACCCATGGGAGATTGTAATAGAGATGATGATGAAACTGAATTGGTAGGCACATGAGGATAGGTGCAAACTGCCCTGAAAATCCTACTTACCAAGTTCCAAGAACCAGCTTTAATTAATCGCTCTGGTAACATACAACTACCCCCCCCCCCCCCCCCCCCCCCATGTATCGCTCTCATAGGGATCACGAGGACAAGATTAGATTACAGTAAACACCCTATTTTAGGTTTTCGTGTGGTCCACACCTAAAAAATGCAAAATTGAGGAAAATGTTAAAGCCCCCAAAATACGAACAAAGACATTGGAATTTGCATACATGATTCAAAATCGTAATCCTCTCCAATACATTATATTTAATCTGTATACATGAAGGAAATTAAATGTACAATACAATAATTTGTGGTAATGAGTGTCATCAGTTCTTAAAAATCAC
Organism: Schistocerca serialis cubense; assembly: GCF_023864345.2. Lineage (NCBI taxonomy): Eukaryota > Metazoa > Arthropoda > Insecta > Orthoptera > Acrididae > Schistocerca > Schistocerca serialis. The sequence goes on from NC_064643.1 coordinate 62,808,901, forward strand.
TAATGTGTACCAGTAAATAAAAACTAGTCAAAAACTTGAAATTGGTATCTGGGTAAACAGTAATAAAGCCATTTTTTGACATGGGATGACCATAAATTATGTGTCAAAACACGTGTTTTGGGTGATCTTTCCTTTGTGCTCACCCAGAAAAACGGAAAAATGGATGAAAATGGTGAATTGAAATGAAAGCTTTGAAGCACAGTGAAAGGCGTCAGAACCTAATATGTGAGGTGTGTGTTTGTCTTCTCTGTATGAGAGAGACAGAGAGAGAGAGAGAGAGAGAGAGAGAGAGAGAGAGACATGAAAAAAAATGAGTTTGCTTCCCAAATGACATTACAAGCTTATTAGAAGTCAGCTAAGTGAATTTCTGTACACTGTGTAAAATTAAAATTTAAAGGAAAGCTCAGGCACCACAGCTTTGCTTCATGCCTCCTATCACTGCTGACAATCCTTATGAGCTACAGTGTGTGGTGAAAAGTAAATATGTGAGTAGTGTATGTAGTTGTTGCAACTGTATTGTATCAGATTTGAACACAAAAGTCTTTAAAACATGCTATCACAAAACTCTTGTTCTATTTCCAGGTGACATCTCTCCCGAACCACATTACCTGCATGAAAAGTATATTTTCAGAACTCCACAAAATGCTTTCACCCTTACTTGCACTCCTGCCATTAAAGGACCACTCCCTCTCACCACACATCCAGCAGGCAAGCTCATTTTATGTGTTTTTGTGTGGTGCGGGGGCTGGACTAGCTGTTAGGTGACATAACTAGTCCCTTCGAATAAGATCTCACTTGCCATCAATGGCCAATGTTTCCTTGATTCTGAGAGATCATTTTCTTTGAGATTTAGTGTTTGTATTTAAAAGGTTGATGATTGGTCTTGTTGCTGAATACAGTACATCAGAAATACATGCAAATGAGACTGAGTTATAAGTGGCACAAGGCAAGGCAGTGGCTGGGCCCCTTCATCACATATTGGCTCGGTCCAGTACACTTCACAGCAACTGTCCTGTTTTTCCATTGCAGCTGCAACCTAGCAGTAGTTGTATCATAATTGTGCTGTGAAGTTAAACGTTGCAACTTCTGTTGGCAATGCCAATCGTCGATTATGTCAGCAATTCCTCTCTCATGTTTCCCCTTTCTGCAATGGCCAAAAATATTCCCCTAACTCCGCCACAACCCGCGGTGCCAACCAGCGGTCTTTTGCACCACTTATACCTCGTTCAGTCACATCAAATGTCAATAGGAAGAAAATGGGACAAAGTCAAGCGAGACACTGAGTAAAAACGAAGATTTGAGGAAAACCTTACTAGGAAGAACAGTAAGATTGGGGAATTTTTAGCAATGACTTTATGGGTTTTTCACAGGGGCTACAAATTTATGGCGAAGAATCATGAAAACTGTTATAGAGGAGAACATAAAATCAAAGTTCCACTGTAATTACAACACACACAGAGGCATTTAAACAGTTATTCTTCCTGCACTCCATGTGTGGCTGGAACAGGAATAAGCTCTACTAACTGGTATAGTAGAACGTACTCTCTCCCATGCACTTCACAGTGGTTTGCACAGCACGTGTGTACATGATGATTTCCTACCACTGCACACAAAAATAAATATGCAGCACCTGTATTTAGAACAAGAAGCATGAAATGAGTTTGGAAAAAGAAACCACCACCGAATCTGATACACCCATCATCCAAAGTGGAAATTAAATGGAGTTTTTTGACAATAGCATAACCCCAAAGACAAGTGGTGACAAAGCTACTGTAAAAACTATTACATACTTCATGCATTCTAAGGGAAAAATACAGACCAATAATTCTGAGTGGCATCACGCTTGCAAAAGGCATGTACATTTGTTCGTCTGAGGAGCAATGTCTTGGTAAGCAATTTTTCTGTCATGTAAAAAGAAAAAAGTATGAACTTACATAGCATCTTATTAGGGCTGCAGTATCACTATAACTCAAAGATATTTCAGTTTAAGGTCTTCTGTATTACTAGTTTTACACTGTGTATATCTTGCATAAATGTGCCACATTTCAGCCATCAGAATTTGCAGAAGATGCCAGGAAAACTACGTAACCAGATAATACGAATACAGGAACAGTTTGTTTTCCTTCTTCCTCCATTTCTTTTAGACACTTTTCTATCATTGGTGTTTTTATGTTTGCTTGTCTTATACCTTCACTTCACACTCTGTCTCTTAGCATTAGTCCAAGAAGTGATTCAGAAACCTCATCTCAGCTGTTTCATTCTTCATTCATCTCCTTTTCCTTACGATCCTGTTTTCATTATCGTAGAGAAGAGCAGGCTTAGCCATCACAATGTGTAGTCTTGGTGTTATCTCTTTCCTCATAGTTATACTAACATACAAAAGTATGCAGTCATTTACAGTATTATATTTCTGTATATTTTGAATATCATCTGAATTAGTTTTGTATATTGATATCTCTTCCCTATTATATTTAAATGAATTTATCTGTTCCATTATTTAATTGTTCATCATCACTGTTTTTTTTCTCCCCTCTACTTATGTGTTTCCCATCCACTGCTATTACTTTTGTTTTATTTACTGATACAGTATAACCATTCCATAAGTTTGTAAAATGTTACTCAATTTATACACATTTTCTTGTAAAGAACTTTCACTGTCTGCTAGGAAAACTTTGTCGTCTGCAAATAAAATACTGTTAGTAAATTTGTTCCTTCTGAGATCAATCTACTTGGGGATTTTAAAACTCTATTTTTTAGGACTTATTTGATGTATTTAACAGAAAGAATTGTTTGCATTAAGTTTTATCTTCACTTCTTCCTTTGCTTACTATCCAAACCAATCGTCTGTGGTACTTCTGTTTTAATCATCATCACCGCCACCACCACCACCACTGGTATCATTATCTTAGATGTCCATTCACCTAACCAAGGAGAGGTGAGAAAAGAGGCAGTTTATTCCTGCATACGAGCAGCAATGAAATTTATGATCTTGGTTGTCAAAAGTATTTTGGAGTTTCTTTTGATGTCCAAGGGTGTGGTTATGGTGGGACATGAAAATGCAGCTGTTTTTCCATTTACATAGTGAATTTTGCATCTGTACTGATGTGACAATATGACAATATTTTCCTTCAACTCTTGGTTTTAAACACATCATTGGCCCACTGCTCTCTCACTGGCAGCAGCTGAGACATACACTGTGGTTTCAGTTGCCTGAGACTGCGGTCATGTGTGTGTGTGTGTGTGTGTGTGTGTGTGTGTGTGTGTGTGGGTGCGCAAGTGACAAGTGAGCGTTGTGAGTGTCTACATCTATCATTGACAAAGGCCTTAATGGCCAAAAGTCTTTATTTATTTGTGACAGTCTTTTTTTTTTTTTTGCGCCTATCTGTGACTCAGCATCTCCACTATATGGTGAGCAGCAACTTTCCTTTTCATAATATTGTTACATTCCATCCTGGATTTTCCACTGTTTAACAAGTACTGATACTTTTGTGACATCTTTCTCCAATCAAAACAGTTAGCAATAATTAATTGTTAAAAAAGAACAGTATCTATGCAATGCAAGGAGGTTAGAGTAAGTTCTAAGCTCCTTGATCCTCAGTGACACCACAGACACAACAGCGGCCAGTATTAGCTCCATGTTATGTGGAAGACAAACAATAGTTCGCTGTGGCACATGCTTGTCTCACACGATTTGTGTGTGTGAGTGTGTGTGTTTCAAAAACCTGTGGAAGAAAGAATTAAATAATTTAATAATAATCCATTAAAATAAATCATAGTCAAATCAGACATTGCCTGTGACAGCACCAGTGGCAAAAGTACAAACGCCAGTGTCAGCAATTTTGTAATACTACACAACCTTTCCAAGTTCTTTAAAATAAAAATCTTCATGTGACCTTCAACTTTAAATGTAAGATGACCCTGATAATAATACCTATAATAATTTATTACACAATGTGAAGACACAGTTTAATTTGCAGGTGTAAGACCACCCTGTGTTTTTTGAATGATAAGTTTGTGAAAAAACCCCATTTACGATTGGGTAAACATGGTATTATTTCCACTTCCAGATTCATTGATTTGTGTTAGGGCTGTACGACTCTGGGCAGTCTTGTACTCTCTTATTACAGCATACTATGTAATTTGCCAATTTGCTGTATCTGAACTACTGAAGCAAGCAGCTGTAAATTATTTTTCTAGCGCAATGCCTATTTTTGATAATTTAAGTTCATTTCTACTCATATCACACTTGTTGAACATCAGCTAAGTGTAACTCATGAATTTGCATTTAATCTGAAATATCAGAATGGTTTTGAAATATAGCTTACACTAATTCTGTCTACCTCTGAGAGTTTATACCTCGCTTTTATTTACATACATATATTTGCTCTGCAATTCAGCTTTCTTGAGAAGATCACCATATACTGAAATATAGCGAAACCCCTAGTTTATGTTTTCATGTGACCCAGACTTAAAAAACGCAAAACTGAGGAAAATGCAGAATTTAGGAAAATGTTAAAATCCTCCAAAATATGAGCAAAAACACTTGTAATTGGCATAGACAATTAAAAATTGCAGTCTTCTCCAATACGTTGTATAAAACGTGTCTGTGAATGAAATTAAATGTACAATACAATGTTTATACATTAATTTGTGGTAATGAGTTTCATCAGTTCTTAGAAAATCACAAATGCGAAATTGGTATCTGGGTACAAGGTAATGAAACTGTTTTCCAATGTGCTATGACCACAAATTATATGTTTTGACATATCATCCTTTGCGCTCACCCAGAAAAAAATGAAAAATTGATGAATATGTTGAATTAAACCAAAAACACCACAGCAGCTAAGTGGTTAAACCATAAGCATACATGCAGACATCTGCTTAACAAAAAACTTTATCACCATTACTGGTATTGTTTAATGCTTTTCTTACGAGCCGCACTTCATATGCTTAGCACAGTTAAAGTGTTATTTTAGGCTTGATGAGAGAAGCAGATATGAAAAAAAAGAGTTTACTACCCCACTTCACACTACAAGCTTCTTAGAAGTTGGCTCAGTGAATTTCTGTACACTGTATAAAATGTAAATTTGCCCTCTATCACTGGTGCCATTCTTTATGATCCACAGCATGTGGTGTGTGCAGTGCAAAGTACATACATGAGTAGTGTATGTAGTTGTTGCAACCGTATCATGTCAGATTTGAACAGGAAAGTCTTTAAAATGTGCTACTGCAAAACCCTTCTTCTATTTCCGTGTGACACCTCTTTCATAGCACGTCATCTGCACGAAAAGTATATTTTCAGCACTTCACAAAATGCTTTCACCTCTGCATGCACTCCTGTCACTGAGGGGATACTCCCCCTCTCCAAACATCCATTAGGCGAGCTCATTTTATGTGCGTCAGTGTGGCATGGTGGCTGGGCTGGCTATTGGGTTACCTAACAAGTCACCAGCCAATAAGAGTTCACTAGCCGGAAATGGGCAATGTTTCCTCAATTATGACTGAGCATATTCTTCATGACTAAGTGTTTGAATGTAAAAGGTTGACCATTGATATTGTTGCTGAATACAGTACATCAGAAATACATGCAAAAAGACGAGACTAAGTTATAAGTGGCACAAGAAAAGGTGGTTGCTGGGCCCCTTTGTCACATATCGGCTTGGTCCCGAGCACTTCATGTCAACTGTCTTGTTTTTCCACTACTGCTGCAACCTAGCTGTAGTTGTATCATAATTGTGAAGCTAAATATTGCACATTGTGTTGGCAACACCGCTCGTGGATTACGTCAGCATTTCCTCTCACACATCTCCCCTCTCCACAATGGCCTAAAATATTCCTATCATGCGTGGTGTGAACCATCTGTCTTTTGTGCCACTTGTAACTCACTCTGGAACACCAAATGTCAATAGGAAGGAAACGGGATGAAGTCAGGCGAGACATTCAGTAAGAACTTAGAGTTAAGGTAAACCTTACTAGGAAGAAATGTAAAATCGGGGAATTTTTAGCATTGATCATATGGGTTTTACACAAGGGCTATGAATTTATGGTTCAGAATCGTGAAAAATGTAAAATCGAAGCTCCACTGTATTTGTATACAAATGTTTAAGTAGTTGGAGTGCCATTATAAAATAATATAAATAATCTTAAAGACAAGAAATGAAAGGAAAGAAAAAGTGCAACCAAAGAAACAAGAAGAATGTTGCAGAAAGCATTTCAGAGATGTTCAATAGTTGGACAGTTAAAATTTTTAATTTTCATTTACAAATAAATTAGCTTTGTAATATAACAGTCTTTGGGAATGTGTCACATATGTTTATCTACGTTGATATTACATTACAAAATGTTACATTAAATTTTATTGTTATTATTCAGTAACAAAATATACATAAAGTATGTTAATATATGCATATGTGTATATAAAAGCTTGTACAAATTATCACAGGATCAGAATGAAGCTTTTACAGCTGTGTCACAATTAAACACCTTTTGAAAGGCAATAATTATAAATACACCATACACTTGTGAACAACACACAAAACTGAGATATTCATTACAAAAAACTGGACTTCCTACAGTCTCTCTTAAGTTGGCAATTCTAACATAGTCAATAATTTCATTTGTAGTTCATATGGCTGCACCAACACACCAAGAGATGCCTCTACTCTAGAGATAAAAAAGTATTCTGAGAATAATTTCTATAAACATGTACGGAATTTATCTTTCTTATCTGTCAGTGCGCAGAATAAGATGCAGCCATCACTTTAACTACCAGTAACAGATAAAAAAGGTCTTGTTCATAATGCCTTGTGACAGTGAAGAAACATTTGAGTTTTCCCAACAGATTCAGGATGTCTGATGTGTAGTTACTTCACCTATGACCAAAATCCACACCTGGAAACAAGTAACAGCCTACTTATCTGTCGAGTTCTGGGAACTCTTAGTGATCTTTAGTGCTGGAATGTTTTCCACACAGTCTTTTCTTCTTGTCGGACATATATTTTCACACTCAGAATTTCTTAAGTTATCTAAATTGTTTGACTCTGAAGGAACAGAGTTTGTTTCTTCTGATGGATATATTATACACACATGTTTCTCCTCAGACGTGTTTCCAACAGTGTCAGCTCCACTTACAGAGACAGGAACTACAATAATTTCAATTGTGGACACACTATCTTTACACATATTATTGACATTCCTTGAAATGGTATTACACTGATGATGAATGTTTGGGACTTCAAATGAAGCCCTCATTTTGGAATTTTTCCTTGTTCCTTTTGGTTTCGACACGGCCACTTTTTGTTTTTTAATTTCATCTTCATTATTTTGATTACTGTTATCAGTTGTATTAATTGCAGAACTTTTTGATGAATCTTCAGGGTACGCACTGGTGGATGCTTGTGAAGGCTGCAGTATCTTGCTCCTGACAACCTGTAACAATATTAGTGGAAACTGAGTAATTTTAGTGCTGACTGCATAAAAAAGGAACATTTCATTCAGAAATTTGTTAGACTGAAAGAGAAAGAGGAACTGGGTATTGACGCACATCAATTCCACACCTGTGATCTGGGCATCCAGTTCTAAGGTGAGCCGCCAAAGTCAGCAGATGCTAGAACCATCAGAGGCCGCCACTTACGGATGCGTGCTCAGCCTCTCCTCCCTGCACTCTAACGGCCAGCCGATGGCTTACAGGGTCAGCCCCAGCCAGCTTTCCTCTCAGTTACGTGTTGACATTCTGAGTAGTGTTGTCAGACTACTATTGTAGCCACTCTTTGGCAAGTGGCTTCTTGTAACAAGTTGTTTCTGAAAGTAATATAGTGTTGTTCCCTTCACTGTTTGTGTATTCTTTTGGTCAGAACACAAAGGTGATGAGTAGGGTCACATTTTCACTGTTTTTTGTTGTGCGGTTGCTTTCCGCACGTTGTCGTGACATGGAGGCTCTCCTTCAAGCATTGGTGCAACAAAAGATGGAACTTCTTACAGTCATGCAACAGTCTGTGCCGGCATCACTCTCTCAACATTTGTCTCCAGCTCACTTTCCCTTTCTGTTACTGCCATTTAATGAGGCAGCAGAAGACTGGGAAGCATATGAACACGGTCTACAGCAACATTTCCGCATTTTCCCTTTTACGGATGTGGAGGTATCTCGTGTACTGTTTTTGTCATGTGTTTCTTCCACCTTGTATCAGTTATTGCAGCTCTTGGCCCCATTGCAGGAACCTTCACTGTTGTCGTTTGACAACTTATGTTTGTTGTTATCTTCCCACTATTGGCACTGCATGCACATCGTGGGTGCTACGATCGAATTCTACCAATGCAAGAAGCAGCCCCGTCAGTCTTATCGTGCCTGGACCGGTGCCCTCCACAGCCTTAGTCGCAAAACGTGTTTTGTCACAGCCAAGTCAAAAGAGTCACATGTGGATGTCATGGTTCACGATGTTAACATCCACTCTGACCCGGATGAGGAAGTCTGACAACAGATCCTCCAATTATAGAATCCCTCCCTCGAAAATGTTTTGTCGATGGCCCAGTTGTATGAGGCTCAAATGCCACTGGCCAGCAGCTGGAAGCCCAGTGCAATGTCGTGGTGGTACAGCAGGGTGGCCTGAACACATCTGGGGAGGGCGACATCAGAGTGATGCAAGCCAACTACTCTGGCGGCTTCCACACAGCATGTGAACAGTGTTCCAGCTGCTGCTCCCTGTTGCCCTTGTTGCATCTTGTTATGGACAATATGACAGATCGGTGTCACAAATATTAGTCTGTCTGTTGGAAGTGTGGAAAAAAAGGCCAAACTGCAGCAGCCTTCCACTCAACTTCACACAATGCAGTATCATGGGCTATGAATATGGATATCCAGGAAGTGTCTTCATCAGAGCCAGTTCCCCATGAGGATTCCAACAAATCTTTTATTGAGGTTTTGGTTTCCTCATTATAGCTATGCCTAGGGGTAGATACCGAGGTAACAGTTTCCCTGCTTAATACCGAAACACATTCACACCTTGGCTCACTGCCACTGTTGCCGGTAAACAGCTGTCTCCGGGGATATGGTAAACAGCAAAGCCCCTTGCTTGGTCAGTTCACAGCCAAAGTTACCTATGAATCAGTGACTTCAGCTGTTAGCTTTATTGTCATCCATGATGTTAGCTCAACAAGTCTTTTCAGTTATAATTCTTCTCAGTCACAGATTCCATACAGTTGGTGCTGGCCAAAGTCCCCTGTCAATCGTTGGAATCTCTGTGCTCAGAATTTCAGAGTATCTTTGTGGAAGGCCTAGGGTGTGCCACAGACTTTAGAGCCAATACAACCTTGAAGCAGTCAGCTTTCCTAGATTTTTTATGCTAGGCAGGTTTCTATAGCTTTACACCCCCCAACTCAATGTGGAGCTGGAGCAGCTCACCTCTCTTGGGGCTCTGCTTGCCATTTCCTCTAGTGGATGACCCACACTCCTTATCATCGTGAAGAGATCCTCTGGTAGCTCTGACTCTGCGGCAATTTTAAGGTTACCGCGAATTCACAGCCTGTCAATACATCCCCACTGCCACGTCTGGACGAACTGTTCACACACTTAGCAGGGGTCTGTTCTTCTCTAAATTTGATCTTTCCTAAGCATATCAGTTACTCATGGATGAGGAGTCGACAATTGATGTTTGGGCTGGCAAATCAACTGCAGTTTTTCAATACTACCACTATTCCACAATGTTTCAGCTACCTGGATGACACTGTCATTTCCAGATATACCTGCACAATCTCATGGTCCTTTTTCAAAAACTCTGGGCCTTGGGTCTGTATTTCAATCCGTAGAAGCCCAAATTTTTCCAACCATCTCGAGTATCTGGGACACATCATCTCGCAGCAGGATGCCCAACCCATGGAGTGTCTGGTCAGTGTGTGGTCATGCATTCGTATAATCGTTCCCCTCCCTTTCAACCCCCCCCCCCCCCCCCCCGGCCCCCCAATCTAATATGGAAGCTGAGCACTTTGTGTGTACCTTTAAGACTCAGCCGAGCAGGTGTTACAGTTTTTCTGGCTGCCTTCTGGATGACTCCAATTGGTTTCCTTAATCCTGCCAAGCTTCTCCACCAGTGTAAGCCGTAGACGCTGCACAACCTCCTCAGTCTGGGATCCACCCCACCATCATGTTCTGCCATATTGAGTTTTCTGCCAAGGAATGGCAATCTGGCTACGTCATTTGCTCGGTCTCCACCTGTTTGCCAATTGCCATTGTGAATCAGAATGGATGCTGCATCTACGTCTTGTGGACTGGAAAGTGGAAGGTCTGGTGTCATCAAAATCAGCTTTGAGTCTGGTTGGGTACCCACTCCCCTGTCCTGGCCACACCATTACGTTCATTGGTGCCTGATTGAAGGTGTGGCCTACCTGGCGATGTTTCTGCTTGTGTCAGTGCCTCTGCCTGCTGAGCCAATCTATGACTTTACATCCTCTGGCAGAAGTTCCAGTGGCCCTCCAGCTTGTGGACATTTCCCCTGCCAGTTGTAAGTCTCCAGTGGGGCCTCAACCTGTAACAGAGCCTACTCTACCTTCCACACTTCCATCGGATCTCACCAGGGATTCTGGCTAAGATTGTACATTACTGGTAATATCATCTCATTGTTGGGGCACTCCTCTTGTTGGGCACTTCCGCCTATATTCTAAGATCTCCTGTAACTGAGAGTTGCTCTACACTCTCACTTCTGAGGCCTCTGTGGATGTGGACACCGTCTAGACATCCATGCTGTCTTCACATTGTGGCTGTCCACACCTTGCCTGGGGATCAGCAGTGCTTCGCCCCAAGGGGAGGGGGCGCAATGACCTGCATCAATTCCATACCCGTGATAGGGGTGCGCAGATGTAAGGCGCGCCACAGAAGTTGCCAGATGCTAGAACCACCAAGGGCTGCTGCACATGGATGTGTGTGCAGCCTCTCCTCCGTGCACTCTACTGGCTGGCCAAAAGCTTATTGAGTTGGGCCCAGCCAGCCTCACTCACTCACTCACAGTTATATGTTGACCTTATGACCAGTGTTATCGAACCAGTATTGTAGCCACTTTATGGCAACTGCCTTCATGTAACCAGTTGATTCTAGAAGTAATAAACTGTTGTGCCCATCACTGTGTGTTACTGTGGTCAGAACAGGTAGTACTTACTTTTATGATGCACATTTCCCAATAGAGGCAACAGAAAAACACAAACATACTTTTTTACTTTAACTATAGAGGTAAGTACCTTTCAATCCAAAAGATCTAAATTATTCATTGATGTAACTGCACTGAAGCTACCAAACGATACAATTTGACAAGAATTATTTCTCTGCTGTTGGCCTCCATTACCACCATGATTTTCAAACAACATGAAATAATATGTCGCAGTCCAAAAACATTCTCTCTCAAAAATCTTAAAGGATAAATTATTCAAAAAATAGTACAGTGAGACACGTAAAAAAAGAGGAGGATTAAATACTTACAATTCCACAATCAACACACTTCCGTTTTCGGTCTTTATGACAATGTAGCTTTTCATGTTCTTTAAGTTGAGATGGTCTCAAGAAGGTTTTGCTACAATTTTTACAACGGATTGGTTTTGCAGCAGTGTGTGTCAATATATGCCGCTTCAATTTATCTGTAAATTGGAATAAAACTTTATAATTCATGATTCTGCCTAACAGACAATAATATAAACAATAAATTTAAGGGTAACAGAATTCAAAGACATAGAACATTTCGCCCTCACATTTACAAGTGATGAAATGGGGAAAGACATGTAAAATTAATAATTGCTACTTAGTCTTTAAAACCTTTGTTCTTCTTCATAGGAGGAAATGTGAACACACACATTTTGGCATTATACACTCCTGGAAATTGAAATAAGAACACCGTGAATTCATTGTCCCAGGAAGGGGAAACTTTATTGACACATTCCTGGGGTCAGATACAACACATGATCACACTGACAGAACCACAGGCACATAGACACAGGCAACAGAGCATGCACAATGTCGGCACTAGTACAGTGTATATCCACCTTTCGCAGCAATGCAGGCTGCTATTCTCCCATGGAGACGATCGTAGAGATGCTGGATGTAGTCCTGTGGAACGGCTTGCCATGCCATTTCCACCTGGCGCCTCAGTTGGACCAGCGTTCGTGCTGGACGTGCAGACCGCGTGAGACGACGCTTCATCCAGTCCCAAACATGCTCAATGGGGGACAGATCCGAAGATCTTGCTGGCCAGGGTAGTTGACTTACACCTTCTAGAGCACGTTGGGTGGCACGGGATACATGCGGACGTGCATTGTCCTGTTGGAACAGCAAGTTCCCTTGCCGGTCTAGGAATGGTAGAACGATGGGTTAGATGACGGTTTGGATGTACCGTGCACTATTCAGTGTCCCCTCGACGATCACCAGTGGTGTACGGCCAGTGTAGGAGATCGCTCCCCACACCATGATGCCGGGTGTTGGCCCTGTGTGCCTCGGTCGTATGCAGTCCTGATTGTGGCGCTCACCTGCACGGCGCCAAACACGCATACGACCATCATTGGCACCAAGGCAGAAGCGACTCTCATCGCTGAAGACGACACGTCTCCATTCGTCCCTCCATTCACGCCTGTCGCGACACCACTGGAGGCGGGCTGCACGATGTTGGGGCGTGAGCGGAAGACGGCCTAACGGTGTGCAGGACTGTAGCCCAGCTTCATGGAGACGGTTGCGAATGGTCCTCGCCGATACCCCAGGAGCAACAGCGTCCCTAATTTGCTGGGAAGTGGCGGTGCGGTCCCCTACGGCACTGCGTAGGATCCTACGGTCTTGGCATGCATCCGTGCGTCGCTGCGGTCCGGTCCCAGGTCGACGGGCACGTGCACCTTCCGCCGACCACTGGCGACAACATCGATGTACTGTGGAGACCTCACGCCCCACGTGTTGAGCAATTCGGCGGTACGTCCACCCGGCCTCCCGCATGCCCACTATATGCCCTCGCTCAAAGTCCGTCAACTGCACATACTGTTCACGTCCACGCTGTCGCGGCATGCTACCAGTGTTAAAGACTGCGATGGAGCTCCGTATGCCACGGCAAACTGGCTGACACTGAAGGCGGCGGTGCACAAATGCTGCGCAGCTAGCGCCATTCGACGGCCAACACCGCGGTTCCTGGTGTGTCCGCTGTGCCGTGCGTGTGATCATTGCTTGTACAGCCCTCTCGCAGTGACCGGAGCAAGTATGGTGGGTCTGACACACCGGTGTCAATGTGTTCTTTTTTCCATTTCCAGGAGTGTAGAATGTGTGAATAACAATAAATTCGGATGTTTGCATCTTGAGAAGAACTGAAATTCAAAAACTGAAGCAGTCATTGCAATATAAATCACCACCTCTTTCTTAGAACTGTCTCTTCCATTGCATTTATTCACAAAGAAAACTTGGAAAGTGAACTGAAGTTCACAGAAAAGAAATAAAAATAGTGACATTTGCTGGTGATACTGTAATTCTGTCACAGTTGGTTAAGGACTTGGAAAATATGCCAAGAAGATGCTGGCAGAATTAGTGGTAAATGAGACACTGAAAGTAATTGACAAGTTTTGCCATATGGGTAGGAAATAACTGATGATGGCAGAAGTAAAGAGGATATAAAATGCAGACTGTAAATACCAAGAAAAAGAAAAGCCATCGCTGGTACAGAATGCAAACTGAAGAATTAGAAAGTCTTTCTGAAAGCACTTGTCTGGAGTACAGCAATGTATGGACAATAAACAGGGCAGGCAGTATGAGAAAAGAAGCTTTTGAAATTTGTTACTACAAATAATGCTGAAGAGTAGATGGTTAACTAATAATGCTGAAGATTAGATGGTTAGATAATTAATAAAGAGATAATGAATTGGATCAATGTGAAAAGAAATCTGTAGTACAACTTGATTAAAAGAAGAGATAGGTTGACAAGACACTTTCTGAGTCATCAAGGATTGGTTGATTCGATAATGGATGTATATGTGTAGGGCAAAAATTTTAAATGGGAGACTTGAGCACAATTACTGTAAGCAAGTTGAATTGGGTGTAGGTTTCATGGAGCAACGATGAGACTTGCACTGGACAGAAAAGTGTAGATCTCCTTAGTTTGTTAATTATTTGCACGCTCTGTGGATCATAATAGCAACGCTCAGTACTATATGCAGTGTGTCAGTTTTACAACTTCACTACATCTTCTCAGCAGAATGTATGGCAATGTGCTAAGCATTTATATGATTTATCTCCTGGAGGAGATGAGTCCTGAGGGTTCTGTTACGTGCACCATCACTGGTAAATGCTACTATAGTCTTCTGCGCTCCAACATAATTCCTACCCTACAAGGGTGTGCCCTTCAAGAGTGTGGATAGGATCGTTTTTATGCAAAATGATGCTCCTCTGCACATTGCACAGGCAGTGAAGCAGATACTGCAGAGGCATTTCAGAAATGCTAGAATTATCAGCCCTCAGTTCACAACAGTCTGGGCATCCGGATCACCTGATCTTAATCCGTCTGACATCTGGCTGTGGGGTTATTAGAAATATGTTGTGTTCGCTGCTTCAGTTATGAAAGTAGCTGAACTGAAGGCAAGCACTGTGCAACACACTTCGAACATGACCCTGAGACATTCCAATCTGTTGTGGAACATGTTTTTTTCTCGATTTCATCTTGTGGGAGAAAACAGCACAGAGCATACTGAAAATTTCTTGCACCACTACCATGACAATGAGAAACCAATTTCATTTTACTTTTTATGAAGTTTTTGGCCTCAGAGAATTAAAAACCATTTTTTACCATCTGACGTGGTACATTTTTGCTGTGGTGGATGGGCTTACCTAACCAACAGTGCCACGACTGTTGACTGCCTAACTTGTGCAGTCATGCACACTGAACAGTATGGATGGTGCATTGTGCAACTCAAACCACTAATATGTCATTTGTAGCTGACGTCATTTATGTTAAGATACACCATCTATTAGTAACATTTTCATACCCCCTCCCCAAAAAATCAGTAATATGCTATTTAAATTTGACATCATTCTGAGCAGTGGTTCTCTTTCTACAGGTTTTTTTTTTTTTTTAACTGAAACTTTAATTATGGGATCCCTGAATACTGCAGGGAGAGTTCCCATCTGTGCATTTCAGAAAAGCTGATATTGGCAGGAAGTATGTAAATGGTGGAGACTGTGAAACAGTCACTGCAGTGACTGTTGGGCAGTACGTTCCGCACCTGGTGTTCGTGCTGTTTCTTGGCCACAGTCTGTCAGTGGCCATTCATTCAGACTGACAGCTTGTTAACTATCATGCTCATGTAGAGAGTAGCACAGTTGTTACAGCTTAGTCAGTAGATCACATTGGGTGCTCTCATAGGTAGCCCTGTCTCTGATGAGATATGAGATGCTTGTGACTGGACTGGAGTAGGTGATGATGGAAGTATGTGAAGGACAGGTGTATTGCAGGAATATGGGTCTTGAAGCAAGAGGTATGGAGCAAGGGTGGTGTAGTGATGGCAAGGATATTCCTCATTTCACCACACAGCAAGAGGTTCTTGAGGGCCTGGCAGAGAATGTGATTCAGTTATTCTAATCCTGGGTGGTACTGAGTCATGAGAGGAGAGCTCCTTCAAGCTGGATATGTGTGTGTGTGTGTGTGTGTGTGTGTGTGGGTGGGTGTGTGTGACAAAATGGCAGTATTTACAGTGGCTGGTACGTCTGATAAAGTTGCAGGTACTGATGTAGCCATCCTCGAGGTGGAGGCCAACATTGAGAAAGGTATCTTGCTGGGTTGGTGGAGACCAGGTGAAGTATATTGGGAAAAGGTGTTGAAGTTCTTGTGGGATGTACATACTGTGCCCACACAATCGGTCCAGATCAAGAAGATGTCATCAATGAATCTGAACCAGGTGACAGGTTCAAAATTCGGGTTCATTAGGAAGGATTCCTATAGATGGCCCATGATCAGGTTGGCATACGATGGTGCCATGCACATGCCCATTGACATAGCACCTAGACATAGCACCTATCTGTTTGTAGGTAATGCCTTCAGAGGAGAAGTAACTGTGGCTGAGGATAGTGTCCTGGTAACCAGAAAGGAGGTTGCAGGTTGGAAGTCAGTCAGACACTGGAAAAGAAAGTGTACAATAGTGGCAAGACCTTGAGCATTGGGGGGTGTCAGTGTAGAGGGTAGTGGCACCAACAGTGATGAGCAGCGCACTTTTTGCCTAATAGGATGAAGTGTTGCTCCATGAGAAAAGAGACTCACTCTGTGGGGACACAGTAAGCAGCCACAATGGGGCATCTCAGTTGGGTGGGAGCATGTAGAAGGTAGGACTGCTGTGAGGGGTGAGGGGGTGGGGGAGGGAGGGAGGGAGGGAGGAGAGCGAGGCGGGGGGGGCGGTTCTGGGATAGACCTAAGGATCTGAGGTGGGACTGGAGATCCTGCTGGATTTCTGAAATGAGGTCACTTGAGAGTGTTTGTAGGTAGACGTATCTGACAACTGCCAGAGTCCTACAGCAGGTAATGCCTGCAGTTCATAACCTCAGTTAGCCTTTTTCAGCACAGCAGGTAGGCTCGCATGGTTGGGACCAGCTCTTAGGTGTTGGATTACAGTTCTTTCTGCAGATGTAAAGTTGGTGCCCATGTTGAGAAATTTAGCAACGCACAAGGTTAAGAAATTCTGGAATGTTAACAGGGGTGATCTGTGGGCAGTGGGGGTGAATCACAATTTGATAGACGAGTGAGATGAGACAAGCTCGGCACAGTATTGATTTTGGTAGGGTTGGTGTCAAAAATGTGTTTCCACTGTTGGGACAGGGAGGAGAAGAAGAGAGGGTTTTTAAGGAGACCAGCAAGATTGAATCTGGGAGTGAGGCAAAAGGTAAGGCCTTTGGAAAGGACAGTTACTTCTGTGGGACTAAGGCTTTTGGAGGAAAGTTTCATGACTGTGTTTCGGTCCTGTTTAGGTTCTGAATTCTGTACGCCAGTGGGAAGGAGTTTCTGACGGTGTGGTGAATGTAGTAGGTCTACGAGGCAGGATTTATCAGCTGTGAGAGGATGTGGAGAGTTTTTGGAGGCTCTGCATTTGTATAATACGTTATTTGTTGGTCTACGTGTGTTAAAGCGCGTGACCTTGATTCGCACTTAGTCTCTGGCGCTGTACGCGTCTCACTGCGCGTGACCTTGATTCGGACTTAGAAATTTTCAGCGTGCCTTATATTTACTTGACCCGTGTTGCAGAAAAATTCACTTCCGGTCTGTGTTATTCTTATGGGATTTAGCGCTGTTATCATTTTTTTTAATCAAATGTCACTTCCGGCTTTTAATGAGCGCTGATAAGGACTTCCGTCGGCGCTGCTCGCTGCTTGGAGTCACTGTATGCTCAGCAGGCGGGACTGCAACACAACACAGCCAAAGGCCTTCCAAGGCAGGAGCAGATAAACAGAATCGAGGGTTTTTTTGAGACAGCATTATGTATGCTGCTCTAGTTACTGGAGGACAAGAGTTTCACTGTGACAGATGGGATGAAGGAATTTGGGACTGATTGATTGAGGGGAGTTACAGCACTAAATGGCGAAGTCATCAGTCCCAAAATTCATAGTTACTTGTGTAAAGTAGAGGGTCCACTAAAAGTGGGTGGATCCAGTCAGAGAGGTCAAACTATAAAGCTAAGAAGTTAACACATCGAAGGCATAAAAGAGTAAGCCAAATCTAAAAACTGGAAAAACAGAGGGAGAAAAGTGTGGTCTATGTACACGGGAGTGGTCATGGGTCCCAGACTGAGAAGACATGAAGAGAGGCTCAACCACAACCACCCTGCCCCTGCTCCATGAGCAAAGAAAACTTTATAACTGAAAATGAAAACCCCTTTCAAGAAGGAAACTGAAGACCAGTTCAACCATCTGTGAATCACCTGCTAATATTAAAGACAAGGAATCTGGTAGGCTGTACTTAGTATGAAGAGCATATAGGATACTGTATGCCTGGCTCCACAACCACATTGTGAGGCTGGCTGGTCATGCAAGAGAAAACAATGGGTGAGCCTGGTATGACTGGTGTGTAGACGGCATAAGACAGTGGGCTCGTTCCATGTGGAGCGGAAGGAAGTACGCCAAACTGCAGTAGTCTTGATTGTGCGGAGTTTATACTGAGAGCAGTAGTGCACCAGATGTCATTCCACTCTTCGGCAAAGAGGGATTTGCTGTGTATCTGCATATCTATATGTCGGATCATGAAAGGGAATGGAGGTAAGTATCTACCTCTCTAGCCAAACGGTCAGCCAGTTCATTCCCTCAGATGCCCACATGACTTGGACCCAGAGGAAGACAATGGAGCAGGTGGTATGGCCAAGAGAAGGTCATGGATAGCAGAGACCAAAGCGCGATGAGAGTAAAGTCGGTCTATAGCTTGCAAGTTGGTACATGTTAAAACACTGTGGAGGGAAGCCTGAGAAATAAAATGGAGGGCCTTGTTAACAGCTAGCAGCTCAGTTGCTAACACACTATATGATGTCAGCAGTAAATAGTGTTATATGCCAGTAGGAGATGAAAAAGCGTATCCTGCTTTATCTATTGTTTTAGAACCATTAGTGTAGAAGATGTAGCATCCTGGAACTCTTCAAGGATGGAACGCACAAGGTGCTGGGATATCATAGAGGTGACAGAGACCTTAGGACCCCGGAATAGGTCGGTCCTAATTCGTGGGCAACATACCATCCAAGAGGCGAGATGCAGATCCCGATGAAGGGAAGTGAGACGCATTCCAACCAGCAGAAGGGAAACATCCCTCAGTAGCAAGGAGGACGGGGTACATGGGATGGTCAAAGAATTGTCAAATGGTGATTGCATGAGAAACCAGGAACTGGCTCCATTGTATTTGTAGAGGGGGAATCCCCACTTCTGCGAGGAGACTGTCGACAGGACTAGTGCAAAAGGCACTGATAGCCAGATGCAATCATAATGATGAACAGGGTCAAGTACTTTCATAGTGGAATGAGCTGTTGAGCCATAAACCTGACAAGCATAATCTAGTCTGGACAAAAGCAGAGCACGATGATAGTGAAGAAGAGCAACACTGTCTGCACCCCAAGATGTGTGGACCAGGAGGCAGGGAGCATTATGCTTCGGCACGCAGGTAGTCTTCAAGTGGTGAATATGGGACAGCCACACCAGCTTTTTATCAAAAATAAGGCCCAAGAAACAGGACTGTGCTACAACATCTATGAGCTGGTTGCCTGAATAACTTTCTGGATTGTGGTGTACTGTAGGTCAACAGCAAAAATGTATAACCCATGTTTTAGAGGGAGAAAACTGGAAGCATGGGGGAGGGCCCATGCAGAGGCCCATCACATGGTGTCTTGGAGTTGGCATTCAGCAGATGCTACCGAGTGGGAGCTGCACCAGATGCAAAAATCGTCGATATACAATGCCGGAGTAACCTATGCCCAACAGATGTCACAAGCCCATTGATGGTGATGAGGAAGAGCGTGACACTTAACACAGAACTGTGTGGGATACCATTCTCCTGCGCACGAGGGGTGCTCAGCAAAGTGCCAACGTGAACCCGGAAGGGGGTGGTGGGATAAAAACTCCTAGATAAAAATTGTAAGGGGGTTGCGAAAGCCCCAGGAATGGAGGGTAACTAAAATGTAATGGCACCAAGCCATGTCGTATGCCTTATATAGGTCAAAGAAGACTGCGACAAGGTGCCAGCAGCAGTAAAAACCTGTCAGATTGCTGTTTCCCATCTGAGTAAAAGGTCTGTTGAAGAGCATCTTCCCTGACAACACACTGATATGGGGACAAAAAGCCCCAAGATTCAAGCACCCAACATAAATGGAAGCTAACCATTCTCTCAAGCAGTTTACAAAGTATGTTTGTCAGGTTAATTGGATGGTAGCTGTTGAGAGACATTGGGTTCTGCCTTGGTTTAATGACAGGGTAACTTTGCTGCCTCACCACTGTGAGGGGAAGACACCTGTGATACAAATGGATTTGAAGATCCTGATGACATGTTGCTTCTGGGTAATGTCCAAGTGTTGGATCATCTGATTGTGGGTGGAATTCGGGGGTGGGGCTGAGTAATATGAAGAGGAAAGAGCTTGCAAGAATTCCCATTCAGTGAAGGGTTCATTACAGGATTCGGTTGGGTGGAGGTTGGAACAGAGGGCTGTTTGTTCAAGTCTGCATTTCTGCCACAGAAAGGAATCAGCATAGGAAAAGGACACCAATGCTGTCACAAAGTGTGTTGTGAGGTGTTCTGCAAGTACAAATGCATTAGTAGTACACGGTAGGATCAGACCCTGGACAGTTGACTGTCACTGGGGTCCCAGAAGGCTACGGAACTAGGCCCAAACTTGCAAGGAAGATACATGCATCACCTGAGAGGAAACATAGCACTCCCAGCATTCCTTTTTACTCTGCTTAATAAGGTAGTGAGACTTAGCGTTGAGACACTTAAAAGCGACAAGGTTGGCCTCTGGAGGGTGTCGTTCAAATTGTTGCAGCGTCTGTCAGTGGTTCTGAATAGCGACTGCTACACCCTTGGTCCATCACGGTACCGATCAATGACAAGGGGACCTGCAGATAGGGGGATAGCAGTACCAGTTGTGTGAAGAAGAGTGGCTGAGACATCTTAAATCACTGCATCAGTGCAATTCGAGAGAGAGGTGTCAAAGTGCACAGCAGATGTATATAAAAGCCAACTGGCTCTGCGGAATGCCCAACGTGGGGACCTGTCGACAGAAAGTGGTTACACTTGCAAAGACCATCATAGGGTGACCAATGCAGGGAAGATATGAGAGCAGGGGAGGAGACTGTGGGATCGACAGCAGAAATGGTGCCATGAGAAGCATTGAAGTGACTAAGGGAACAGTCACTGAGGAGAACAAATCAAAGTCTGTAGAAAGTTGCTGAATTAGAAGACCCCTACCCGGCGAAGTGGCACTCCCCCACAGGGGGTGATGTGCAATGAAGTCCCCGAGTAGGAGGTACAGTGGTGGGAACTGCTGTATTATGGCAGGCAGGTCAACAAAAAGAAGTGGCCTACAAGGAGGGAGGTAGACACTGCAAAATGTGATTGCACTCATACTGCTATTGATTCCAGGTTGGTATGAAGGGGGATCCAATCACTAATGACATCAGTGCGAACCGAAGTGCACACCACTCTGGATGTTATCCTAGAGCTGGCACAGTTCTGACAGAACACCCAATAACCACAAAATGTTGGAGAGTGGTCATCACAGATGCGCTTTTCTTGAAGAACAAGACAGAATACAGAAAAAGAGGAAAGGGGTTGTTGAATTTCTGGAAGATGGCAGTAATATTCATTGCAATTCCACTGGATTATCATGTGGGCAGAGTCAAGGGTAGACATATAGAAGCCGAGGAAAGGTCATGTCACTGCGTCAGTGGGTGTCAATAACGAGGATGGGGTGACATCCATAAAAACTGGGGCTGATTTGGCATGAGTAGTAAGGGTTGAAGCCACTCGGAAAGCTGGGGAACCCTTGTCAATTGACTTGCACTGCTTCTTCTTCTCCCTCGGAAGGAGGGGGGAGGCGTTATCTTTAAGGGAATAGGTGGCAGCAATGTCCGGATCAGACAGAGAGCCAGTGTCTTTGGGGCACTCGGAGCATGGGTCCCTCATCCAACCCAAGGTTGCAGGCTCCCCCATCTTGAGAATGCAGGGAGCAGGGAGCCCCATCTGTAGCAGGAGCCAGAGAAGAGGATATCTGGCCGAGGAGGAGGAGCAGTTCCTTGAGGGGAAGAGTGGGAGCTGCTGGGGGCAGGGGAGGAAAGGGAAGTGGGTCAGGATGGGGCTAAGCAGGAGGGGGAAAGAGGGGAAGACGTAACTGAGGCAAAGGTAGGATACAAGATGACTTGGACAGGATTTGTGATTGGTGTAAAGAATGGCAGCTAACTCTAAATATAGATAAATGTAAATTAATGCAGATGAATAGGAAACGGAATCTTGTAATGTTTGAATACTCCATTATTAGTGTAGCGCTTGACACAGTCACGTTGATTAAATATTTGGGCGTAACATTGCAGAGCGATATGAAGTGGGACAAGCATGTAATGGCAGTTGTGGGGAAAGCGGATAGTCATCTTCGGTTCATTGGTAGAATCTTGGGAAGATGTGGTTCATCTGTAAAGGAGATCACTTATAAAGCACTAATATGACCTATTCTTGAGTACTGCTCGAGCGTTTGGGATCCCTATCAGGTCGGATTGAGGGAGGACATTCAGAGGCGGGCTGCTAGATTTGTTACTGGTAGGTTTTATCATCACGCGAGTGTTACAGAAATGCTTCAGGAGCTCGGTTGGGAGTCTCTAGAGGAAAGGAGGTGTTCTTTTCGTGAATCGCTACTGAGGAAATTTAGAGAAGCAGCATTTGAGGCTGACTGCAGTACAATTTTACTGCCGCCAACTTACATTTTGCGGAAAGACCACAAAGGTAAGATAAGAGAGATTAGGGCTTGTACAGAAGCATATAGGCAGTCATTTTTCCCTCGTTCTGTTTGGGAGTGGAACAGGGAGAGAAGATGCTAGTTGTGGTACGAGGTACCCTCCGCCACGCACCATATGGTGGATTGCGGAGTATGTATGTAGAGGAGGGGAGATGCACAGGGTGAAGTCTGTCAAACTTCTTCTGGGTCTCAAAGTAGCTGACATGGTCAGGGATCTTTATTTCTTGAATTCTGTTTTACTTCATATACACCGGACAATCGAGTGAGTGGGGAGAATGGAGATGAGTGCAGTTTACACCTGAGGTGCAAGGATTCCCCACATGAAGAGGGTGCCCACAGTCACCACAGATGGGAGTGGCATCACATCACGAGGACATGTGGCTGAACTTGAGCCAACAGAAGCAATCCATGGGACTTGGAATGTGCAATTTGATGTTGCATCTATATACCATTACCTTGAACTTCTGAGGCAGGGTACCCCTCTAAGTTCAGGATGAAAGTGCCAATGTCTATACGATGGTCCTTAGGGCCTCTTTGGACACACCGGACAAAATTAACATCATGTCGTTCTACATTAGCCATAAGTTAATCATCAGACTGTAGAAGATCCCTATGGAAAATTACACCCTGTGTCATATTGAGCGACTTGTGAGGAAAATATTCACCGAGATGTCTCCTAAACGGTCGCAGGCATAGAGGGAGGCTGACTGACTAGCAGAAGTTGTCTTGATACGGAGGGAGCCAGATCTCATCCTGCTTAACAACTCAACTTCACCGAACTTGTCCTCAATGTGTTCCACAAAGAAAGGGGGTTGGAGGAAGCAAAAGTTTCCCCATCAGTCATGGTGCACACCACGAAGTGCAAAAAGGGTTTCGCCTCAAGTCAGTGGGCCTGGTCCTCCTCCCAGGGGATAGCTGAGGAGGGTATGGGAAGGCAGAAATAAGAGCTGATACAGAACTATTTCTAGGAAGATCAGCCACAGCAATGGCTGCCTGGCAAGACAAGTTGTTGCTGGGAGTTCCAATGCCCTGAAAAGATGGGCAACCACTCCTAAACTTACAGAAGGCGTTCACAGTGCAGGTACCAAGCAGAGTGATCCCCGTGGTGTCAGGGGGGCTCAGCCAGGTGGGTACATAACAGCCCCACCACACGGACTGGCTAACGAGCTGGTGACCTAGCAAGGAGGTGAAAAGGCAATGGCGGGGAGAGAGGGGAATGAGGAAAAGACAGGGGGAAGGGGGAAATGAGAGAGAGAGGGCAGAAAGGTGGGGAGGAACCCATGCCAAAGATGCTAGGGAGGGAGTTCTTCCCTATCTGGCTAACACTACAGATTTCAGATTTAGAGGTGGAGGTCAAACCACTGAGGAGGAGCAGAAAAGCCACAAAAGAGGAGGACAAGCAAACCCACAAAACCACAAGACAAAGCGAAGTCTGGGTTGACAAAAATAAGAACACCAGGAGAGGGAAAAAAAGAGCAAGGGAAAGAAATAAGGACAGGGAAGGAGAAAGAAGGGGAAGGTAAAGCAGCCCAGAAAAGCAAAATGTTGCAATAGCTCAGGGACCCATGCATGCAACACACACAACCACAACAGAGTTGTGGGCTCCCTGGGGGGATTAGGGATTGCAGAGCAGGAGAATTTTATGGATGGAGAGGAGGCATTGCATTAGGTTTGGGTATGATTTACATGGTCTTGCAGGACTATCCCTCACCATTCTAATCCTGTACATTCAGACATTCTTCTATAGAGTGAAAGGATTTATGAAGTAGAGATGATTTTATGATGTGTTGCAAGTTAAATTTCATTATCCATTAAATTCATTGCATCACTGGGTAGATGGTCGAAAGTTTTTATAGCTGAGAATCCCACTCCTCTTTGAGTCACCCTTAGGCTCAGTAATGGACAGAGTAACTCATTTCTCCTTCAGAGCTATTTATGAAGAAAATTGTTGGTCCACATGACAGACACAAGGATGTAGGGCATTTTCATAATGATTGCCAAACCATAGGTAAACCAATGAAGAAATAAAGACACTACACATTATAACACAAAGATTTTCGCGGACTCTGGAAAGGAATTGATGACACATAGGAGGTATAACACCGTCCAGTAGAGTGAGTAACCGTTAACAGAATATGGCAATACACAATAAAAGTGTATTTAATGAACATTTCTATCCTTTTACACTGTGACAAGCAAGATTCTACTTTATTGCCTCATAAATGCTCCTCCTTTATATACCACAACTAAGGTTTAATCTAGCCTCTGATACATCATCAGACACTTCCAGTCCTTCCCGACAGCCAGTAAAGCCCACAAACTTCATGTCTTCCAGTCTTCAACTGATCAGAATTACCTGGTCCCACCCATAAATGAAGCTACAGAAAGTTTATTATGGCACTTTGCCTTTGATGGTGAGCCCTGTGCCTCTCTTTTCTCCACCAGTCTTTGCGGACTGCTCTTTCTCCGGGTTGCTTCCAACTCTTCATACCACTGATACCACTTCACAATTCCACTACCACCCAAACTCTGAACCAACACCCACTGCTTGCACTACGCTTTTCATTTGCATACGCCGATGCACATTTCTTGGCCTCTGTTCTCTTTTGATTAGCTGTCTCATAAACAACCACAGCGAAAAACTCCGATTGGTAACTCAGTTCCCTGTTACCCCACTGCCTCTTGCTTCTCCCAGATGAATTTCCTGGCATAACTGTGGCCTGGAAATTACAGCTATTACATCTATGAACCATGGAACTTGCCGGTGGTGGGGAGGCTTGCATGCCTCAACGATACAGATAGCCGTACCGTAGGTGCAACCACAACGGAGGGGTATCTGTTCAGAGGCCAGACAAACGTGTGGTTCCTGAAGAGGGGCAGCAGCCTTTTCAGTAGTTGCAACAGTCTGGATAATTGACTGATCTGGCCTTGTAACACTAACCAAAATGGCCTTGCTGTTCTGGTACTGCGAACAGATGAAAGCAAGGGGAAACTACAGCCGTAATTTTTCCCGAGGGCATGAAGCTTTACTGTATGATTAAATGATGATGGCACCCTCTTGGGTAAAATATTCCGGAGGTAAAATAGTCCCCCATTCAGATCTCCGGGTGGGGACTACTCAAGAGGATGTCGTTATCAGGAGAAAGAAAACTGGCGTTCTACGGATCGGAGCTTGGAATGTCAGATCCCTTAATTGGGCAGGTAGGTTAGAAAATTTAAAAAGGGAAATGGATAGGTTAAAGTTAGATATAGTGGGAATTACTGAAGTTCGGTGGCAGGAGGAACAAGACTTTTGGTCAGGTGAATACAGGGTTATAAATACAAAATCAAATAGGGGTAATGCAGGAGTAGGTTTAATAATGAATGAAAAAATAGGAGTGGGGGTAAGCTACTACAAACAGCATGGTGAACGGATTATTGTGGCCAAGATAGACATGAAGCCCACGCCTACTACAGTAGTACCAAGTTTATATGCCAACTAGCTCAGCAGGTGACGAAGAAATTGATGAAATGTATGATGAGATAAAAGAAATTATTTAGGTAGTGAAGGGAGACCAAAAATTTAATAGCCTTGGGTGACTGGAATCCAAGAGTAGGAAAAGGGAGAGAAGGAAACATAGTAGGTGAACATGGATTGGGGCAAAGAAATGAAAGAGGAAGCCGCCTGGTAGAATTTTGTGCAGAGCGTAACTTAATCATACCTAACACTTGGTTTAAGAATCATAAAAGAAGGTCATACACATGGAAGAATTCTGGAAATACTAGAAGGTATCAGATAGATTATATAATGGTAAGGCAGAGATTTAGGAACCAGGTTTTAAATTGTAAGACATTTCCAGGGGCGGATGTGGACTCTGACCACAATTTATTGGTTATGAACGGTAGATTAAAACTGAAGAAACTGCAAAAAGGTGGGAATTTAAGGAGATGGGACCTGGATAAACTGAAAGAACCAAAGGTTGTACAGAGTTTCAGGGAGACCATAAGGGAACAATTGACAGGAATGGGGGAAAGAAATACAGTAGAAGAAGAATGGGTAGCTTTGAGGGATGAAATAGTGAAGGCAACAGAGGCTCAAGTAGGTAAAAAGGCAAGGGCTAATTGAAATCCTTGGGTAACAGAAGAGATACTGAATTTAATTGATGAAAGGAGAAAATATAAAAATGCAGTAAATGAAGCAGGCAAAAAGGAATACAAACGTCTCAAAAATGGTATCAACAGGAAGTGCAAAATGACTAAGCAGGGATGGCTAGAGGACAAATGTAAGGATGTAGGGGTAGGATAGATACTGCCTACAGGAAAATTAAAGAGACCTTTGGAGAAAGGAGAACCACTTGCATGAATATCAAGAGCTCAGATGGCAACCCAGTTCTAAGCAAAGAAGGGAAAGCAGAAAGGTGGAAGGAGTATATAGAGGGTCTATACAAGGGTGATGTACTTGAGGACAATATTATGGAAATGTAAGAGGATGTAGATGAAGATGAAATGGGAGATATGATACAGCGTGAAGAGTTTGACAGAGCACTGTCAGATCTAAGTTGAAACAAGGCCTCCGGAGTAGACAACATTCCATTGGAACTACTGACAGCCTTGGGAGAGCCAGCCCTGACAAAACTCTACCATCTGGTGAGCAAGATGTATGAGACAGGTGAAATACCCTCAGACTTCAAGAAGAATATAATAATTCCAATCACATAGAAAGCAGTTGTTAACAGATGTGAAAATTACCGAACTATCAGTTTAATAAGTCACAGCTACAAAATACTAACGCAAATTCTTTACCGACGAATGGAAAAACTGACAGAAGCCGACCTTGGGGTAGATCAGTTTGGATTCCGTAGAAATGTTGGAACACGTGAGGCAATACTGACCCTACGACTTATCTTAGAAGAAAGATTAAGGAAAGGCAAACCTACGTTTCTAGCATTTGTAGACTTACAGAAAGCTTTTGAAAATGTTGATTGGAATATTCTCTTTCAAATTCTGAAGGTGGCAGGGGTAAAATGTAGAGAGTGAAAGGCTATTTACAATTTGTACAGAAAGCAGATGGCAGTTATAAGAGTCGAGGGGTATGAAAGGGAAGCAGTGGTTGGGAAGGAAGTGAGACAGGGTTGTAGCCTCTCCCAGATGTTATTCAATCTGTATATTGAGCAAGCAGTAAGGGAAACAAAAGAAAAATTCGGATTAGGTATGAAAGTCCATGGAGAAGAAACAAAAACTTTGAGGTTTGTCGATGACATTGTAATTCTGTCAGAGACAGCAAAGGACTTGGAAGAGCAGTTGAATGGAATGGACAGTGTCTTGAAAGGATTAACATCAACAAAAGCAAAACGAGGATAATGGAATGTAGTTGAATTAAGTTGGGTGATGCTGAGGGAATTAGACTAGGAAATGAGACGCTTAAAGTAGTAAAGGAGTTTTGCTATTTGGGGAGCAAAATAACTGATGATAGTCGAAGTAGAGAGGATATAAAATGTAGACTGGCAAAGGCAAGGAAAGCGTTTCTCAAGAAGATAAATTTGTTAACATTGAGTATAGATTTAAGTGTCAGGAAGTCATTTCTGAAAGTATTTGTATGGAGTGTAGCCATGTATGGAAGTGAAACGTGGACGATAAATAACGTAGACAAGAAGAGAATAGAAGCATTCGAAATGTGGTGCTACAGAAGAATGCTGAAGATTAGATGGGTAGATCACATAACTAATGATGAGGTATTGAATAGAACTGGGGAGAAGAGGAGCTTGTGGCACAACTTGATTAGAAGAAGGGATTGGTTGGTAGGACATGTTCTGAGGCATCGAGGGATCACCAATTTAGTATTGGAGGGCAGCGTGGAGGGTAAAAATCGTAGAGGGAGACCAAGAGATGAATACACTAAGCAGATTCAGAAGGATATAGGCTGCAGTAGGGACTGGGAGATGAAGAAGTTTGCACAGGAAAGAGTAGCATGGAGAGCTGCATCAAACCAGTCTCAGGACTGAAGACAACAACAACAGTAAACTGAGTGTAACACTTCGCAGGTACCAATACACCTCGATTCTGGGTTTGCAAAATAGTCTCGGAGTACCCACAGCTGCTATTGTTCAATAACAGGTTCAGGGTTTGCAAGGCATTTTGACAAACATTTCTGAGGACAAGATGAATTCTCTGCGCCCAGAGTTCCTAGGGCCCTCGTCCCTGAGTGTGAACATGGAGTCACCCACCCTCTTCATCGCAACCATTATCCAGAAAGCTACTCTACTCACAGCTGAAGCAACAGGTTTCTCACCTGTCCACTTTAATACAGCATGACCAGTACAGAACTTAACTACATCTACAGACTATAGTCTCACAAAATGAACTGCCACAAATTTCAATTCATATTGTTTTGTAGAAGTCTGCACTTCTGATCAGAATGTAATTCAAGACTTCCTGTAAAAGTATATGAAGTTGTAAATGTTGGCTGAGGGAGTAGTGTACAGATATAAATTACTTTACTCACTCCATTGTCTGTATAACACTAAGAATGTTGAGTTTGTAGTTTCAAAATTACCTGTCATAATATACCAGCCCGTGTTCTTCGTAGCTCAACAACACTATCAAGAGGCGATTGTCACAATATATGTAGACTGACTGGGAGAGTTAACAAAGTTTTTCTGATGAAAGTGTCCATTGGTTCTGTCCTTGTGGTGGAAGTAAGTTCATGTGTGTACTTTCTATTCTGCAATGACTTTCAAGACAAGCAGACAACAGAGACTTAAGTGTATACACTGCACTAACAACAAATGACCACTACACTGTTTAGTACTATTCCTGCTTGTGACAGCAAAATTTAACCAAGTAGATTAGAAACAAAGCTGCTACTCTGGGGAAAAAAGCTTCTACATTTCAGTTATATTAAAGAGCTGCTGTTTATTTTGTATGGGTAACTTAATATTTACATTTATATTTAGTGTCGTCATGCTCATGGTTGTGTTTGTTTGTATGTCTGCGTGATTTTATGGACTTTCTGCTATATAAGAACATCCAGAGCTCAAAAACTAGTTGATACTGTGTTCTGTTATGTGTGTCTATACACATGTAGTAGGTGAATATGGAATGGAGGTACGGAATGAAAGAGGAAGCCGCCTGGCAGAATTTTGCGCAGAGCATAACTTAATCACTTGGTTTAAGAATCATGAAAGAAGGCTGTATACATGGAAAAAGCCTGGAGATTCTGATAGGTTTCAGATAGATTATATAATGGTAAGGCAGAGATTTAGGAACCAGGTTTTAAATTGTAAAACATTTCCAGGAGCAGATGTGGACTCTGACCACAATCTATTGGTTATGAACTGTAGATTAAAACTGAAGAAACTGCAAAAAGGTGGGAATTTAAGGAGATGGGACCTGGATAAACTGAAAGAACCAAAGGTTGTACAGAGTTTCAGGGAGAGCATAAGGGAACAATTGACAGGAATGGGGGAAAGAAATACAGTAGAAGAAGAATGGGTAGCTTTGAGGGATGGAATAGTGAAGGCAACAGAGGCTCAAGTAGGTAAAAAGGCAAGGGCTAATTGAAATCCTTGGGTAACAGAAGAGATACTGAATTTAATTGATGAAAGGAGAAAATATAAAAATGCAGTAAATGAAGCAGGCAAAAAGGAATACAAACGTCTCAAAAATGATATCAACAGGAAGTGCAAAATGACTAAGCAGGGATGGCTAGAGGACAAATGTAAGGATGTAGGGGTAGGATAGATACTGCCTACAGGAAAATTAAAGAGACCTTTGGAGAAAGGAGAACCACTTGCATGAATATCAAGAGCTCAGATGGCAACCCAGTTCTAAGCAAAGAAGGGAAAGCAGAAAGGTGGAAGGAATATATAGAAGGTCTATACAAGGGTGATGTTCTTGAGGACAATATTATGGAAATGTAAGAGGATGTAGATGAAGATGAAATGGGAGATATGATACAGCGTGAAGAGTTTGACAGAGCACTGTCAGATCTAAGTTGAAACAAGGCCTCCGGAGTAGACAACATTCCATTGGAACTACTGACAGCCTTGGGAGAGCCAGCCCTGACAAAACTCTACCATCTGGTGAGCAAGATGTATGAGACAGGCGAAATACCCTCAGACGTCAAGAAGAATATAATAATTCCAATCCCATAGAAAGCAGTTGTTAACAGATGTGAAAATTACCGAACTATCAGTTTAATAAGTCACAGCCGCAAAATACTAATGCAAATTCTTTACAGACAAATGGAAAAACTGGTAGAACCCGACCTCGGGGTAGATCAGTTTGGATTCCACAGAAATGTTGGAACACGTGAGGCAATACTGACCCTACGACTTATCTTAGAAAATAGATTAAGGAAAGGCAAACCTACATTTCTAGCATTTGTAGACTTAGAGAAAGTTTTCGACAGTGTTGACTGGAATACTCTCTTTCAAATTCTGCAGGTGGCAGGGATAAAATACAGGGAGTGAAAGGATATTTACAATTTGTACAGAAACCAGATGGCAGTTATAAGAGTCGAGGGGCATGAAAGGGAAGCAGAGGAAAGCAGTGGTTGGGAAGGGAGTGCGACAGAGTTGTCGCCTATCCCTGATGTGATTCAATCTGTATATTGAGCGAGCAGTAAGGGAAACAAAAGAAAAATTCGGAGTAGGAACTAAAATCCATGGAGAAGAAATTAAATCTTTGAGGTTCGCTGATAACATTGTAATTCTGTCAGAGACAGCACGGGACCTGGAAGAGCAGCTGAACGGAATGGACAGTGTCTTGAAAGGAGGATTTAAGATGAACATCAACAAAAGCAAAACGAGGATAATGGAATGTAGTCGAATTAAGTCGGGTGATGCTGTGGGAATTAGATTAGGATATGAGACACTTAAAGTAGTAAAGGAGTTTTGCTATTTGGGGAGCAAAATAACTGAGAATGGTCAGAGTAGTGGAGATATAAAATGTAGACTGGCAATGGCAAGAAAAGCGTTTCTGAAGAAGAGAAATTTGTTAACATCGAGTATAGATTTAAGTGTCAGGAAGTCATTTCTGAAAGTATTTGTATGGAGTGTAGCCATGTATGGAAGTGAAATGTGGACGATAAATAGTTTAGATAAAAAGAGAATAGAAGCTTTTGAAATGTGGTGCTACAGAAGAATGCTGAAGATTAGATGGGTAGATCACATAACTAATGAGGAGGTATTGAATATAATTGGGAAGAAATTTGTGGCACAACTTGACTAGAAGAAGGGATCTTTTGGTACGACATATTCTGAGGCATCAAGAGATCATCAATTTAGTAGTGGAGGGCAGCGTGGAGGGTAAAACTCGTAGAGGGAGACTAAGAGATGAATACACTAAACAGATTCAGAAGGATGTAGGTTGCAGTATGTACTGGGAGATGAAGAAGCTTGAACAGGATAGAGTAGCATAGAGAGCTGCATCAATCCAGTCTCTGGACGGAAGACCACAACAACAACAACAACATATGATGAGAATGCCAGATAATCGATGGCCAAAGAAGGTTTATGTATGGAAACCAACTGGCAGATGTTAGCTCAGAAGACCACAATGTTCTTGGATAGACCACTTAAATGGAGTAATGTAAAATCGCAGCATCAACAAGAAAGAGGTGCTTGATAAAGAGGTTTGGTGGAGGATAACAGGAATACAACAAGATGCCATTATTAATTAATGTTTGTATTGATTAATCCTGTAATAATAATAATAATAATAAAACAGTCAGAAATGAGCTTCTCAATTACTTTATCTATGTGAGAGATCCAAGTTTCTCCTTGAGTATGTAATGTTCAAAGGACTTACAGGGATACAGTTGAGTGACATAGCCAGTATCCACTGTTATTTCGACAGGAGAACACACTGACATTTTCAAGGTTTGACTGCAGGAAGTAAGTGCTGTGCATGCAAATTCTGCATGGAATCCTGCTCTCTTCTTTGTCCAAAAACAGAGAGTCAGAGTTAATACTACCTCACCCATTGATTACAAAATTCAGTATTGATAACTTCTGATGTCACTCATTCATCTAAGGTTTGTGATGGTACTAGCATTTACAGTGTGTGTGTGTGTGTGTGTGTGTGTGTGTGTGTGTGTGTAGGCGCGCATGTGAGCGGGTGTTGTTAGATGTTTCCTGAGTTTTTATGTAAACCAAGGTTTTAAATTCCCTTGCACAGCACTTACTTGTTCCAGTTATACCTTCACAATGGCAGCATGTGCTCCTGTTGGAATATCGGTGGTTATTGATGATGTCATCAGGCTGTATTTCTGTAAGTTACTTCAACATTGTGTACATCTGGAGAAACTTACATCTCATGTTGTTTATGTGCATTGTTGCTTCGAAGTTTGGATAAATTTCACAGCAGTAGAGTAAGACTGCAATGTGTGCTGTGATTTTTGCTGAGATGATGTGACCAAAATATTGTTCCCATATTTGTGCATCAAATTAATTTTCCTGCCACCAATAGCATGAAGCAACACACCAGCCTAGCTCTCATTTGCGAAAGGATCTGTTACACTCACTGACAGTTGTGTCTTGTTTCCAAGGAACTGTTTCAGCTTCATTTAATAATTGCTTCAAAAATTTTGGCTTTTTCTTGGCAATGGCTGGAGTACTATTCATGGCTGCAGCCTGACTGAGTTCATTCTGTAACCATCTGGCTCAGAGCCTAATACTATACCCTGACATTCTGTATGGAGAAAGCTTTTGATGATGCAGCTTTATCCAAGGTTGGAAAAGGTTAAATTTTCCAGCAATTCCGAAGCGTTTGCCAGTGGTTGATTTTATTAGTTCTGCTGACCAGACAGTTTTTAAACTACCTTCTGATGTTGAAGAGAAGGCTAGGAGGGAGGAAAGTCGTGTTGACTGGAGCACATCCAGCTGAGAAGGCTGCTTTATGTTCACTTACAAGATGACCCAAATTTGTTATTTTACCTGCAGACAAGAGCAATGTTACCATTGTTTTGCACAAGCAGGATTACGTTTAAAAGATGCAGTGCAAACTGTCTGATTCAGGGTATCATAGGATCGGTACTGACCCTACAAAAAGTGTTGAGAGGATCACTAACAGCCTCCGGAAGAAAAGTTCGTGTCACAGGAGACTATCGAGAGTCTACGTTCTTATTGTACTGCTCCCCCTAAGCTGTATGGCCTTCCTATGGCCTTCCAAAGGAGTTCCACTTCATCTGATTGTGAGTAACACTGGTGACATGCAGTCTAGCAAAACACCTTGCCGCTCTGGTGACCCCTAAGGTAGGATGGGGTGAGCATCACATTAGGAACTCAGCAGATTTCTTATGTCAATTAGTGAGAATGCGTTTCAATGAATCTGACCTTTTAGTAAGTTTTGATGTGGTCTCTCTCTTCAATTATGTACTTTTGTCTGATTCATTATGGTTGACTGAGGTTAGGTTTGGTGTTGAATTAACAAACCTATTTTGACATATGTTTACTTCAACTTATTGTTTACTCGATGTCCAGAGCAGACAGACAGAGCTGCAATAGGAAACCCGTTGTCACCTATTATTGCCTATTTGTTTACAGAAGACTTTGAGGAACCTGCCTCGGAGTTGATGGCTTTGAAACCTGCATGGTTTTTCAGATACATAGGCAATACTATTGTTTTTTGGTCTCATGACAGTGAGAAATCAAACGACCTTTTAGAAAACCTAAATTCAATCCACCCAAATATCTGTTTCATGATGGGTGTGGAAAAGGATGCCTCTCACCCTTCTTTTATGTGTTGGTCAGCAGGAAGCTTTTTTGTATGCTGGTACATACCATTTATAAGAAGTCTACTCCCACTGACATGTAGCTGTAAGCTGATAGTTGTCCACATCTGGCTCAATGGGAAGCGGTACTTTGTACCATGGTTCACAGGGCCCATGTCATGTCAGTCCTTAAGAGTTCATCATCTCAGTTAATCCATCTCAGGGTCACCTTTTGTCAGAATGATTATACTGAGAGACAGATCTGACACATTTTGTGTAATAAGCCAATTGTTCAACAGGAGAGTGATGACAATATTGAGGAGGCACCAAAGTCTACAGACTTTTTGCCTTACAAAGCGAGCTTTTTGAACAAGACCGAGCATATTTTGTGGAGATATTATGTGAAATGTGTTTCTGGACCACCACCAAAATCAGGGTCCATTTAGGTTCCATAAATGATGATCTTGGTTTGAGTTAAGGCGGTGTCTACCGTATTCCTTGCAGTTGTGGCATGTCATATATTTGTCAGACTATCAGGACTGTAGAGAATCAGTGTATTGAGCATTACACGTGTTTACAACAGCTGAGTAAATTCACCATTGCAGAACATTATCTTGCCTCCAGTCATTCTATGGAATATAACAACATGGTGGTTCTGGCATTCACTTTCAGCTACTGGATAGTCTTATTAGAGAAGCAGCTGAAATTAAATTAGAAAGTAACCTTATAAATAGAAATGGTGTTTTTTGTTTAAATTCAGAATGGAATTCTTCTTTCACTCCTGTCAAACAATAAAGGGACAGAGTTTATGATACTTCAACCATTGGTTATTAAATTCACTATTGATAACTTGTGATGGTGGTCATCCTTGGTTTTTGAAGGAACTAGTGCCTACAGAGAGAGAGAGAGAGAGAGAGAGAGAGAGAGAGAGAGTTATCTTTCCAGAGTTTCTCTGCAAAATGAGGTTTTAAATTCCTCTGCTCAGCGATTACTAGCTGCAGTTATGGCTTGAAAATGGCAGGTGTGCTCCTGTCGAAATACTGGCAGTTGTCAACAATGACATCTGACTCTATTCCCGTAAGTTATTTGAACATTATCTGTGTGTTGATCCATTTTAACTTAACATGCAGTTGGAGCCCAAATAATTGTATATACACAGTTTCCTTTAAAGGGAGGAAAGAAGATTGGGTTTAATGGGTTTAATATCCTGCGTAGTTTCATTTAGTGTTTGGCAGTTGATGACTACTTCTGACATCAATAGCTCTACACTGCTTGTTTGAAAATTAGTCAGTTATTGAAAAATAATTTTATTCAAAATATAATTATGCCAAATTCCCAACCTTGTCTGCTGAACTCTCTGGAACATCCCAAGTAATTATGGAATGGACATTTGTATTTCTTGACAGCTTGATGAATTAGTGAATGTCTTGTCAGTTTATCTCTGCGACTAAATGTTGCACCACAGTGCTGCAAATGAATTACAATAATCAGTCACTTTTTACAAGTAATTACATCTTGGATTTTAAGGGAACAGAATACTGCACACATAAAAATATAAATTAATGACATGTAGCTGACAAAAATAAATTACAGAGAAACAATTAAGCTTAATATCAATAAATGGCTATTGAGAAACATTGTCCCAACTGATGTCCACATTTTTGCGATCACTGTTTTGATTAATTAATCTGTCAATATTCATCTTATGGAAACCCATACGAGACAGTAACTGCAAATTTTATGTGCACCCTCAACAATTAAAATACATGTAATATATTAGGAGATTATATTTAGTTAAATTGAAAGAATCAGAATTTGTTGAGCATTTCAATGGGAGCATTAGGCACCAAGTAACTCAAACACGGGAAAGGAATACAAGAGTATATAAATGGGTACCTTTGGGAGATGAAATAGTAAAGCCAACAGAGTATCATCTAGGCAAAATGATATGGTTTAGTTAACATCCTTGGGTAACATGTAAGGTATTGAAATTTCCGCACAAATGAGACTTTGAATGACAAAGAGAAACATTTAAAGCATATTTTACAGATTTTATCTTCCTTGAGGAGGAGTGGAAGCAAAGAACAGGAAAGGATTATGCAGATGATGTGGAGGATGTATGTGTATGAATGATTCCTACATCTGAGGAAAAACTTTACCTGATACCTTACTCTAATTTTAAATGTACTTTAAAGATACCCATCTGCCATTAGACACCTGATATTTATCATTCTACACTGTTGTTATTCTATACTGGATTTTCCATTTTACGAGATACTGAATTTAAAGCGCAAAATGAGAAAACCAACATTAGCAACCAAACATTATCTAAGTTAAAACACACACACACACACACACACACACACACACACACACACAGAGAGAGAGAGAGAGAGAGAGAGAGAGAGAGAGAGAGAGAGAAATTTAAACACCCAGCCATAGAAACATCCAGCAGAATAGTACATGCTGTGACTGCCAAACAAAGCAAAACAAAAGGCAGTTGCAATCCATGAGCTGAAAAGAAAGTCCACAAGTGCACAAGGTGAATATGAATGCATAGCAACATGCAAATGAGAAAATGTGGCTAAACATGGTTACTAAATGCTATTTTCTGAAATGTTTTCAAAAACGAAAACTAAGTAGATATTCCAGAATTTGAATTAAGAATAACTGCCAACTTGAGTAACTTAGAAGTAAACATCCTCAGTAGAGCGAAGCAGCTAAAACACTTAAGAAAGGCAAAGCCTCTGGTCCAGATTGTATACCAGTCAGGTTTCTTCCACAGTACACTGATACAACAGCCTCATACTTAGCAATCATATACAACTATTCGCTCATAGGAAGATCTGTACCCAAAGAGTGGAAAGTCACACCAACAGTCAGGGAATGAAATAAGATTAATCCACTGAATTACAGACCCATGCCACTAATGTTGCTTTGCAGTGAAACATATGCTTTACTTTAGAACATTATGAATAACCTCTAAGAAAACAATTTATTGACAAATAGCCAACGCAGATTCCGAAAATATCATTCTTTTGAAACACAACTGGTTCTTTATTCTCATGAAGTAATTAGTGCTATCAATGGGGGACGTCAAATTGAGTCCATATTTTTTGATTTCCAGAAGGTTTTTGATACCATATCCCACAAGCAATTACTAATTAAACTGCATGTCTACGGAGTATTATCTTGGTTGTGTGACTGGATTCATGATTTCCTTTAGAAAGTCACTGAGTAAAACAGAAGTAATAACTGGCATTCCTCAAAGAAGTATTACAGGCCCTCTGTTATTCCTGATCTACACAAGCAATTTTGGAGACAATCTGAGCAGCCCTCTTAGATTGTTTGTACATGATGCTGTCATTTACCATCTTGAAAAGTCATCAGATAATAAAAAGTGGCAATTGCCTCTAAATAATGAAAAGTGTGAAGTCATCCACATGGGTACTAAAGGAAATCCACTGAATTTCAGTTACACAACAAATCACATATATCAAAAAGCTGTAAACTTAATTAAATACTTAAGGATTACAATTACAAATAACTTAAATTGGAACAATCATGCAGTTGATATTGTGGGGAGAAAAACCAAAGACTGAGATTTACTGGCAGGACAATTAGAAATGCTTGTTCACGCTCTTCTGGAGTACTACTGTGGGGTAGGGGATCCGCATCAGGCATCCAAAAAGTTCAAAGAAGGGCAGCTCATTTTGTATTATCGCAAAATAAGGGATAGAGTGCCACAGATGTGATACATGAACTGGTGTGGCAGACATTAAAACAAAGGTGTTTTTCGCTGCAATGGAACCTTCTCATGAAATGTCAATTACCAATTGAGTGTGAAAATTTTTTTGTTAGTGCCCAACTACACAGGCAGGTGTGATAACCATAATAAAATAACACATTGCCAGGCACTTAATTGTGAATTGCAGAGTGATCATGTAAATTTAGATGTAGATAAAAGTAATTTTAAATGTGAGAACTCATACAATCTCAAAAATTACAATGACTACCATAGATGCTATAAATAAGAGTGAAACGTGTCTGGTATACATAAGGCTTTATACCAGAGTGTCAAACTATTTTATGTGCATGGACATGCATACCTTGTGCCTAAGGGGTGCAGGCACTGCTGCCCTCAGAATCACTACACTACACTACACCTACTACTACTACTACTACTACTACTACTACGACCACCACGACCACCATCACCACCACTACAACAAATGTGTAAAACTGTAAAAGTATGTCAAAGAATTACAATCATACTCTTGACATAAGATTTGGTAGGAAGGAAATCCACAATTAAGTTTCATAGTAGAATCTGATAATCAAGTGCTTTAATTGTAAACAGTTTTATTGGTTCAAAAACACAACCAGTTTTGGGCAATTGTAAACCCATCTTCAGGTGTAAAAGACTGAAACATGGAAAATGAATAAGCTACAGCAACAGATTGTATAGCACTTCTTGTTATAATAATAGTGGAGATTCACTATTCAACAGTAAATATGAGGTTGATATGGTCAGGTTAGTCAGAATGAAAATATATATGTTGCATCAGACAAACACTAAATAACCTAAGGAAAGTCAGCAATCAAAGTAGCTATCTGGTGCAACACTCTTGTTTTCATTCCAACTAACCTGAGCGTATCAACCTCATAAATATAGTTGGGCATTGGATCTCCACTATTATTATAACATCTTGAGTCTTATATATTCTTATTAAATTCTTCGTTTCCCTTTTTGTAGACTTGTACAGCTGAAGATGAGCTTATAACTGCCACAAATCAGTCATCTTTTTGAATCAATAAAACTCTTTCAAACTGAAGTAGTTGATTATCTGGTTCTGCATATGGTCTGGGAGATGTCTTTGGTACTTACAGACCAGTAGCATTGTTCCATTGCCTAGCACCTGCAAGTAGCCAGCTAATGATGGACTGCATTTGTGCAGGTAGCACGTGGTGGGCTGCCACTCTGCAAACCTGACACTCATGTGTCTGAAACGTATCAGTAAGTGTCTCAAGTACAACTGGTGCTATTGTTTCGCCATTTTCCTAACTAGCAATTCAGCTCATAGTTTATTTTGCTTTGGTTGTTTTTAGCACTTATTTGTACCTGCTTCATTTCAAACAATGCCCAGTGCGACAAGTAGTACCAACTCAACATCCAAAGTGAAGCAGAGGAAGAAAAGTGTGTTACATAGTTAAGTCTGCAAATCTGTGTGTTCTGTAAGGGACTGTCTTGGGAAAGAAAAGGAAAAAAAGGTAAGCTCTTATTTCCTGTTGCTCAGCTGGTTAAGAGGACTGCAATGACATCAAGAGTAAGCAAGAACATATAATGATGGGGAAAGAACAGAGCAGTACTGATTGTGGTGCGTAACATGGCTACACACACTAGGGAACAAGTGGCCAAGGAAGAAGAAGCAAGTGACAGCTTCAGACGATTTCCAGAGAGACACTATTTGTAATCATTTATGTAGCTATTATAAGAGAAACGAATATCCCACACTATCTAAATAACTTGTGTCACTTCCAAAAAAATCATCTTTTTCAAAGGAACCAAATTCTCATTGTGTACAGTGCTCTCAGACATAGGCATCAGCTATTCAAAGTTGAACAGATGCCAAGTATTAATGGAAAGAGTAGATGATGTTGCATGGCGGTACAAGTTTCTGCGCATTGTCGTAGGTGTGAGATTCAAAAGTATAGTGAGGCTAGATGATACCTGGATTGATTACAGCCATTCATTACGCTATGGTCGCAGGTTCAAATCCTGCCTTGGGCATGGATGTGTGTGATGTCCTTAGGTTAGTTAGGTTTAAGTAGTTCTAAGTTCTAGGGGACGGATGACCTCAGAAGTTAAGTCCCATAGTGCTCAGAGCCATTTGAACCATTCATTACATAGAGGATGGAAAACCTGAGGGACTGTGGCACTGCCTGTTGGAAATGGAGACTAAATTATTATTTTACATGAAGGTACACTGGATGATTTTGTGACAAATCACCTGTTAACAATTCATTTGAAAAAGACGGGTGGTTACCAATTAAAAAAAAAAAAAGTGTACTTTCTCAAAAGTAATTCAAGTTACTTATGAGAAATCTGAGAAGTCCATCAGTGATTGTTATGGTTAATGCTCCATATCATTCTGCTGTTCATAATAAGACCAACTTCGGCAACAAAAAAGAGAATAACATTCAGTGGCTGAAATGACGAAAGTGGATTTCTGTTCAAGAAGGCTGAATTGTTCAAAACTGTGGCACCAAAGAAACTGCAATTTCCAACATTTGCAACTGCTGAGATTACGATAAGGCAAGGGTATGAAATTGTTTGTTTTCCTCCATATCTCTGTCATTGACAGAGTATGGACCGGAAGAAAAATCAGCATATCGGAAGCTACAAATCTCCTTGTACCAGCTGTCAATCGCATAACAAGTGAGACCTGGATGAAAACTGTGAACAGCACTGCAAGCACCATAACAGAGGATGCCAAATATGAAGGCATTGTGGAAGAATACAGTCAAAAAGTTATCATTCTTGTGGGAGGGAGCAGTGATAGTGTGAAGAGTGCTGAAGAATGCTACTCTAAATCATATTCTGACAGTGATGCAAATGAAGTTTTCTCATTAGTGAAACTATGACACACTTAGAAGTGTAAGACGGGGGCATGCCATCACGTTATCATCGTACTGTGAGTCCTTTATCCAAAGGATAACTGTTTGTACATTTATCCTTGTGACTTCTCAGCAATTTTAGTGAGTTTTTGCCTTTCACTATCGTCGACTCCTTCAGATTTTATCTTGCTTCCCCCCTTTGCATAAATTTCATCCTTTTCGTAAGAACAGTTTATGATATTTCAGCATATTATTAAATACGTAGTTCAATTTTTTGAATTTTTGTATTACAAGTAGCAATTTGAAATACATTCATGTACACAAATATGACTTGCATGTTGTCAAGGCTTTTGTTTCTGCTGGTAGAAAATGCAAGTAGTACTGGGCGGGCGTAGGGTGCTGTAAGCAGTGTCCAGCAACTTTGCCATCTGCCCACTTGAATTGTGAATACCAGTCACTCATCTCATGGACTATGAAACTGTTTAGATTTACAACTTACATAATTAACACAAAGTTTGACACTGCATGTTGACTGGAAGTTCAGAAAAAAATCTGGCGAGTAACTGGAAAATGCTGTTCTTAATGCATCATCTAGGTACGAGTCTGTCAAGCTAAATCAATATTTATTCTTGATCACACTCAAAGAGAAACTCTGACCTTGTGCAGATATGTCACGTCAAAACAAAAATAAATTTTCAAATACACGCTAATGATTATGGGATATTTATTCATGTCCACCAGAATCCAGCAACTGCTTGAAGCTGTAAAACATGATTTCAAAGATATATCTTTTTAAGGATTTTAAATTTCCATTCATAAATCTTCTGGATTACAATTTCTGAAGATCTAAAATATCCAACCTCCAAGTTCAGTAATGTCAACAACAGAAACAAATGGACTAGTGAGAAATATAATGACTGGTTCAAGTGTTAAAAACTGGCTAAACCTGTTACTAAATTCTGTGACTAGTATTTCAAGATGTTGGTTAAAAATAGATAAACACATTTACCAACATTTATAGTTGAATTCAAAGCTGGAATGTGCAACAGGGAATTTCTTTTTAAATGTGCAATCCTTAATTTTGGCTTCCTCTGAAAATCATTTACTTCACTTATCATAGCTGAAGCATTGTTATTTTTCCCTTGCAATTGGAGGTTAAGGTCATTTAATTTTGAGGCGATATCTGCCAAGAAACCTAGATGTAGGGCCCATGGCATTGCATCGAGTTTCTGATGACATTTCCCAGAAAATGATTGCAGAAAATGTCTGATGTCATCCAGAAGACTGCAGAATCATTCTAAAGTTTTTCCTGAATCTGGAGATCGCGAGTGATTATGTATATCTAGGCTCTCTGATCAATTCCAGGAAAGTGTGATAAAGAGATAAGATGATGACTCATTCTTGGCCAAGCCGCAATGCTCAAACTCACTAAGGTATGGCAGAATCGGGCAATATCCAAGACAACGAAGATGCGCTTGGTAGAAGCATTGGTGTTTCCTGTATTCTTATACAGATGTGAGACCTGGACCGTGAAAGATAGTGATAAGAGCTGCCTTCGAGATGTGGTGTTGGCGGAGGATTCTACGTGTACTGTGGACACAAAAAAGAACGAATGTCTCAATAACAAAAGAAGTTAAAATCACAAGAAGGTTACCTTCTTTTGTCAGCCAAAGATCCCTTCAGTTTCTTGGGCACATCTTGAGAAGGAAAGGAGATAATTTAAAGAAGACCATCATGCAGGGAAAAATTGAGGGCAGAAGATCACATGGGAGAGTAGCAAACAGATGGTTGGATCAAGCAAAGAAGATTACCAGCCTGTCTCTTCACATCATATTAGGAAAGACTGAAGATCGCTGTGGATGGAGACATCTGTCTGAAGTTTCAACTACGTGTGAAGGAATGAGGAAATGAGGTCACGACACTCAGCAATGAGTAAAACGACTAATGAGAGAGAGAAGCTACCCTACGTCTGTGTGAAGAATTGTGTCATCGTACTCAGAATCTGTTATATCAAACGATTTCTTCACAATCAGTGAAGTGTAGAAGGTGATTGGATGTAATTACATGAGCTGCACTTTCATGATATGGTCAAACTTCAAAACCTTTATATGTAAAGCTTCCTGATGTATAATAAAGTGATAAGAAGGAAATTTTGGAAATGAATCATCTTTAGTACAAACAGCAAGAAACCCATTAATCTTTCTAGTCACTGAAGGCTATAACAAACAAGGTTACAGTAACAAGTCCAGAGAGTGGAAAGTTGCTACCTTTCAAAAATTTACAAAAATGAAGTGGCAGCATTTTTACAAACTTCTCTTCAACCTCAATATCATAATAAATAAACACAACTCTCCAATATTGAATATGTCAATGCTTTAGTCAAAATGAAGTGAAAAATGTTCACATGACTCAAGGCCTGATATGACAGAGATTCTAAATGTTCAAAAATCTGTACATGTCTAGTAACAGTTAGGTGAGAAAATTGAAGTCCTTTAATAGAAGACATAACTGCACTGAAAAATATCTGAAAAATTGCAGGTCCTGATACAACTGAGATTCTAAATTTTTAGTAATATGTGAAGATATCTAGTAACAGTTTGATGAGGTAATTGAAGTCCTTTTATAGATGACGTAACTGTAGACTGATTTTTCTGACCATTGAATGGAGAGCTGCAGCAATGATGACAGTTTCCCTAAATTCTTCACCATCCCTGAAAAGTTATATCCTTTTCACTAAAACGTAAAAGAATATGTAAAAGCCCACTGTCACATTACTATTTTGTTGAGCTGGCTTTGTAAATGCACTTCGTTGCAATGTTAATTTAGATTTTAAGTCTCTAACTTCATGTTTTCATAGTTCAGAATTAGCAGGAAACTCAGTATTAGGGGGAAACTCAGTATTAAAGTCTGTGTGGTTTGTCAAAAAATTATGTTCTACATTCAATTTCTTGGGACCACACACTCCTGTAGCACAGTTAACACAAAGGCTTTCCATTGTATTTCACATAACAATGCTGCCCCTCTCAATCACTGTTAAGACTGTGATTTCTTTGTCTTTCAATAAACTTATTGTTTGTGGCAAAGCTTGGTTGAGATTAAAGTGAATATGTCTCCAATTCTCAACAGAGGCCTAATATTTGTCCAGGAAAATAGAGTACAGCTTTGCAAGTACAAAAAAAAAGTTTTGTTTGGCAATTTGATTTAACATTAGAAATCATCAGAACCGAAATTTGCTTACAAAGTGTTCCAGGACAATGTATCACGGGCACCAAGGCGCATGGGGGCACCACATTGGATAGCCTTGCTTTATACAGTTGCAAATGACTACTTCCCATATTAACAGTAAGTTCAAATAAATATAGCAACAGGAAGAAATCTTGCCTTACTGCTTTTCTAATTTTAGCTTTTCCTTCTTGCCAATTTTATGCATATAATCAATGTTGTTGTACTATCTTTACAATATGCCTATCTTCCAAAAGCTTTGATTACTTCCTTCCACTCAAGATTATCAAATGACTTCTCCAAATCAACATGGGCAATGGTTTGGTGGCTCAGGGGTAAAGCACCAGACTATGAATCCAGAGGTCTTGCTTTCAACTGTCAGTCAGTCCCAGTACTTTTATCCATCATTTGTCACTTCTCTAACCTCTGGCAATATTTGCTGATGTGGAAAATGCTGAGTTGCAACATTATTCAGAGTCCATGTTAAACTATGGGTCCCACTATAATTGCCCAGTGAGTCAGCCTTAAGGGTCAGAGGAAGGCATCTGCATTCCATCTCTGATAAGACCATATGCAATAAATCCCTGTAGTGTTCAAATCAACCTTAGAGTTGATGATACCTTTATCTTTAAGGACTATGTATGCATTCATTGTCCCCTCTGGTTATGCCTTTACCTTTAAGGACAATGTTTATATTCATTCTTCTCTCTAGTCATCTCTTATGGAAGACACTGAATGAAAAATGGTTTCCCATGCTATGGTGTGAACAAAATGGCTATAAACTTAATACTTCCCTCAAAGACCGAGTGATAAATACAGAGCTATGGAAT
Source organism: Schistocerca serialis cubense (assembly GCF_023864345.2). NCBI lineage: Eukaryota > Metazoa > Arthropoda > Insecta > Orthoptera > Acrididae > Schistocerca > Schistocerca serialis. Next base: position 62,853,718 of record NC_064643.1, read on the forward strand.
GCAGTTGACAGTGTGTCAAAAAAGGTATATGCACTTAAAACAAGTAGCTATCATCAAAATCCATGAAGCTTCAGAGTAGATTCACATCTTCAGCACTTGGGAGAAGTAACATCTCAGGAGTCATCACAAGAAGGTGAGGGTAGTCAACATAAGATCTTCCAGTAGGACCAAGCCTCCTGCAGGTCCAACACCACATTTGCCAGTGGACACAAACTGCAGATGCATCCTCTGGTTCTCACTCAGGATTCAAGGGAAGACCATGTTTCACATCTGCTGGTAGTATCCTCCAGGAGGCTGATACAATCCTGGAGCTTGGTGAGACAACCAGTGAAAACTTCCATTATTTAGTATCCTACTTAATAGTTGAAGACATACAGCTGGAGCTGAGAGACCTTGTGGTGGCTCGAGACCTGCCGGGACTCAAATTCCAGAAGGCTCCATGGCAGTACAGGTGGTGGAAGAACTAGAGTAGCGAGCATATAAACAAATGCCAACACTCAACACACAGTCCACAGCAGGTACTGCCTTTATAGTGTTTAAAATAGATGCAGAATAATTGTAGTTTTAGTTTTCTAACATGTTATATATATTTTTTCTAAATTCATTCTAGTACATGCTATACTACACATTAAATATACTGTGTGTAACAGATTTCTTTCGTAAAATGGCGAAAAATTAACGTTATGTATAGTTTTCTCGTGAATAGGTCAATGTACTGTAGCACAAAATAAATAAAAATAGAAATAACAAGTTCCTACTTGTTGCTAAAATTCATATTGCTCTTCGTCAAGTTTGTGTTCAATTTCTCTCTCTATTCTTTTATTATAAGTGTGAATATATTTGCTGCAAGTGTCATTGTAGCCATGAGCTCGACTCCAGTCCACCATCAGCTACGGAGGGCAAAGCTCTGAGAATGCCAGCCAGTCATGCTGGCAAAACATCAGAAAAATCAACAAACAAACATCATCCAAAGGACCTGAGATAGAAGCCAACACAAAATTGCTCATTAAACAGTTTGTTATTGATAAAATTATTTAGTTGGATGGATAAAAAATCTATTCACCAAGTGGCGGCAGAACACACACACATGAAAGACTGTTATCGTTTGCAAGCTTTCGAAGCCAGTGGCTCCTTTCTCAGGCAGAAGGGTTGAAGGGGAAGGAAGGAGGGTGAAGGAAAAGGACCAGAGAGGTCTAGGAAAAGGGATAGATTTTGGGAAAGTCACGCAGAACTGCAGGTCAGGGGAGACTTACCATATGGGATGAGAAGGAAAGACCGATTGTTGGGAACTGCATCGAATGAGATTTGAAAAACTGAGAGCTTAAAGGTGGAAGACACAGTAATATGCAAGACAGAAACTACTACAAGAACATCGAGCATGAGTTAATAAGAGTGAGAAGCTAAGTGCATTGTATGTAACAGAGGTGGGAGGGGGTGGTGAAAAATAGACAGGAAAGACAATGAAAGATGGATATTAAAATGGAGTGAAGCAGAGAGAAGAAAAGCTGAGATGGAAAAAATTAATATAAATTAAGACCAGGTGCGTGGCGAAAACCAAGGACATGTTATAGTGCTAGTTCTCACCGGCAGAGTTCTGAGAAACTGGTGTCTGGGGGAAGAATCCAGATAGCACATGTGGTGAAACAGGTATCGAGTTTACTCTCTGCCTCTGTCCATTCATCCTAATTGACAATTTGGTGGCAGTCATGTCGAAGTAAAAGGCTGAACAGTGTTTACATAATAGCTGGTATGCGACATGTCATTTTGCGTATACTATCAAAGGGAGAGCCACCTGCGAAACAACACGTCATATACCAGCTATTATGTAAACACTGTTCAGCCTTCTACATCGGCAAGACTACGACCAAATTATCAATTAGGATGAATGGACATAGGCAGAGAGTATATACTGGCGACTCGCAATATCCTGTTGCAGAGCATGCTCTACAACATGACATTTGTGATCTTGACACCTGTTTCACCATACACGCCATCAGGATTCTTCCCGCAAACAACAGTCTCTCAGAACTCTGCAGGTGGGTACTAGCACTACCATGTCCTTGGTTCTCGCCAGCCATCTGGTCTTAATTTATGTTAATTTCTTCTGACTCAGCTCTTCTTGACTGTATCTACTCTGTGCTTTACTTCTTTGTAATTTCCGGATGTCATTGCTGGCATGGTTGTCTCTCGATCAGAATGCCATCTTCCGTGCAGTACACGATCATAATGACACCTGCTGACAGTTTGTATGATTATATCGTTACTTAGACAGAGGACAGGGAAATAGCAATTTGTTGCTTTAATTTCGGACGCCAATGTCTGTAACTTCACACAGAAACATACAGAATATTTTTTGTAACCGTTAATATAAGGGAGCGATTTTTTGGTCAGATAATATCTCTAAGTTAAGTAATTAATATTACACATAAAAGTTGGTCCAATAACTTTATCGAGAAATATTTAATGTAGATAGGTAGTCATTCACATTTTGGATTTAGTTACTGAAATTTCTATTCTCATTAAAAAGTATGTCTGTATTGGACTGATGACCATAATTTTATCTTGCTACCCCTCATAACTGTGTGTTCTGTGGCATTACTGAAGCTATCTGAAATCTGCATGTTTTGTTCATTGATTATGGCTATGTTTTGGAGAAGAATAATTAACCTTGAGTTTGATTGGCTAAATTAAACATTACTAACATGATCACAGTCAAACTTTTTGTAAAATAACAGCTCAAATGACTTATAGCATGTTACGGTTATTTACAACTTGTGCAGAAACCAGAATGCAGCTATGAGAGTCAAAGGATATGAAAAGGAAGCAGTGGTTTTGACAGGAGTGAGACAGGGTTGTACCTATCCCCAAAGTTATTCAATCTGGACATTGAGCAAGCAGTAACGGAAACCAAGGAGAAATTTGGGGAGGAAACTGAAATTCAGGGAGAAGATACAAAAACAATGAGGTCTGTTGATAACATTGTAACAAAGGACTTGGAAGAGAACAAAGGACTTGGAAGAGCAGTTGAATGGAATGGATAGTCCCTTAAACCGGTGTTTCAGGAAGTCTTTTCTGAAGGTATTTGTCTTGAGTGTAGCTGATCTTAGGTGAAACATGAAAGATAAGCAGTTTAGACAAGAAGAGAACAAGTTTTTAGATTGTGGGGCTAAAAAAAAAAATGCCAAAGATCAGATGTTTGGATAACTAATGAGGAGGTAGTGAAACAAACTGAAGAAGAAAGAAATTTGTGACATGATTTGACTAAATGAAGGGCTCGACTGAGTCATGAGGCATTAAGGAATCCACTACCAAAGATTTAAATTTATAATTGACTTTCTTAACTGTTTTTCATTCATCACTGCAGCGCAGGAAGTAACGCAAAATGCCAAAAACTGGAGATATGGAATGAAGCCTGTAGACATCAACTACTGCTAGCAAGAGGGGAAGGTGCAGTCCATGTAAAGAAACACCAATACAACAGAAGATGCTTCTTAAATAACAGCGAAATGCGCCTGGTGTAATTCTTTTTAATTACACTGCAGTCAGCTCAAGACAGATAACCTATAATAAAAGATGTTAACAGCTGCTGTGGAAGATGGCCACACAAAGAAACATACTATTTAAGTATGTTTCTGTGTATTTATCTACTGAGTAAGAGTAGAGAAGGAATAGTGACAGAGGTGGGTTTTTTTTTTCTTTTTTCTTTTTTTCTTTTTTCGGGAGGGGGGAAACCATGATGAGTGGATACGAGACATTAGTATATAGCAGTGTGGTGGAGTGTGAGCTAGAGGAGAAGGTGAGGAGTAAGAAGTGAAGTAAAACTGCGAGGGGGGTGGGGGGTGAGTGGGAGGGGATGAAGGATGGAAAGGCTCTTTTCTTCTTCATGTGATTTAATCAATTATTCTATATAGAGTCTGGTTTCCAAAATTTATCTGGTCATTGAGCAACTGTTTATTTTGTGTTAATGCTTTTTTTACGTGGAAATTTTCATGGAAAGGAAGGAGGTGTGTGGTTCATGGTGTGGGTTCCTGTAGTCATGTCCTAGTTCATGAACCACGGGCAACGTATGAGTGGCCAAGTAAGTGGTCCCGACAGTCGGGATACCAGTTACTTTGGAATAAGGCTGGGCATCTCGGACATATTCTGAGTCGTGGTCACCTTTGTGCTCATACGGCAAAGACTACCAAATCCACCGGTTAGTTCCTCAGCCGTTAGGGGTAAAACCCAATGGGACTCGGGGCAAGTAAGGCTAGCAAGCTGCTTCCCTGGTACTTTAAATATGATGCTGGCAACAATCAGAGCAAAATGCCTCGGACCTTTGGAGTTGACGGAGTCCCACCTCTAACTGACAAACCAGGGACTCCTAAGATACGACTTGGCAAACAAATGGTAATGAGATGGGGAGCTATTAATATCAATGGGGGCTACTCTTGGAAGAAGGTAGAGCTGGCAGAGGCTGCAAGTAAGATGGGGCTGGACGTTTTAGCTGTTAGTGACATTCGGGTAAGGGGTGAGAAAGAAGAAGAAGTGGGAGAATACAAGGTCTACTTGTCAGGAGTCAAAGTAGGAATAGCACAATGGGGTGTAGGGCTTTACATCAGGAAAGAAATGGAACCCAGCGTAGTTGCAATAAGGTATGTAAACGAACGACTGATGTGGATAGATTTGACAGTGTCTAGCAAGAAAATTAGGATTGTGTCAGTATATTCGCATTGTGAAGGGACAGATCAAGATAAGATGGATAGTTTTTATGAGGCACTCAGCGATGTAGTTCTTAGAGTAAAGGACAAGGACAGTGTTCTGCTCATGGGTGATTTTAACGCCAGGATTGGAAATTGAACAGAAGGGTATGAAAAGGTTATGGGTAAATTTGGAGAGGATATGGAGGCCAACAGGAACGGGCAGCAACTCTTGGATTTCTGTGCCAGTATGGGCTTAGTAATCACAAACTCCTTTTTTAAACATAAGAACATTCACTGGTATACTTGGGAAAGCAGGGGAACCAGATCTGTCATTGACTATATAATAACAGATCAGGAATTCAGGAAGGCTGTGAGGGACACACGTGTATTCAGGAGATTCTTTGATGACACTGATCATTATTTAATCTGCAGTGAAATTGGGATTGCGAGGCCGAAAGTGCAGGAGGTCAGGTCCATATGTAGAAGGATAAGAGTGGAGAAACTTCAGGATAAGGAAATCAGGCACAAGTACATAACAGCGATCTCGGAAAGGTACCAGTTAGTTGAATGTAGCCAATTACAGTCATTGGAAAAGGAATGGACAAGGTACAGGGACACAGTACTAGAAGTGGCTAAAGAATGTCTTGGAACAGTAGTGTGTAAAAGTAGGAGGAAGCAAACAGCTTGGTGGAATGACACAGTCAAGGCAGCCTGTAAAAGGAAAAAGAAGGCGTATAAAAAATGGCTACATACTAGAACTCAGGTAGACAGAGAAAGTTATGTTGAAGAAAGAAACAAAGCCAAACAGATAATTGCAGCATACTAGAAGAGATCTTGGGAAGACTTTGGAAACAGGTTGGAGACACTGGGTCGAGCTGCTGGAAAATCATTCTGGAGTGTAATTAGCAGTCTTCGAAAGGGAGGTAAGAAGGAAATGACAAGTATTTTGGACAGGTCAGGAAAACTGCTGGTGAATCCTGTGGATGCCTTGGGCAGATGGAGGGAATATTTTGAAGAGTTACTCAATGTAGGTGAAAATATGATCAGTAATGTTTCAGATTTCGAGGTAGAATGGGATAGGAATGATGATGGAAATAGGATCACGTTTGAGGAAGTGGAGAAAATGGTCAATAGATTGCAGTGCAATAAAGCAGCTGGGGTGGATGAAATTAAGTCGGAACTCATCAAGTACAGTGGAATGTCAGGTCTTAAATGGCTACACAGGATAATTGAAATGGCCTGGGAGTCGGGACAGGTTCCCTCAGACTGGACAAAAGCAGTAATCACACCAATCTTTAAACATGGAAACAGAAAAGATTGTAACAACTACAGAGGTATCTCTTTAATCAGCGTTGTGGGTAAAATCTTCTCAGGTATTGTTGAAAGGAAAGTGCGAGTATTAGTTGAGGAGCAATTGGATGAAAATCAGTGTGGGTTTAGGCCTCTTAGAGGTTGTCAGGACCAGATCTTTAGCTTACGACAAATAATGGAGAAGTGTTATGAGTGGAACAGGGAATTGTATCTATGCTTTATAGATCTAGAAAAGGCATATGACCGGGTTCCTAGGAGGAAGTTATTGTCTGTTCTACGAGATTATGGAATAGGAGGCAAACTTTTGCAAGCAATTGAAGGTCTTTACATGGATAGTCAGGCAGCAGTTAGAGTTGACGGTAAACTGAGTTCGTGGTTCAGAGTAGTTTCAGGGGTAAGACAAGGCTGCAACCTGTCTCCACTGTTGTTCATATTATTTATGGATCATATGTTGAAAACAATAGACTGGCTGGGTGAGATTAAGATATGTGAACACAAAATAAGCAGTCTTGCATATGCGGATGACTTAGTTGTGATGGCAGATTCGATTGAAAGTTTGCAGAGTAATATTTCAGAGCATGATCAGAAATGTAAGGAGTATGGTATGAAGATTAGCATCTCCAAAACGAAAGTAATGTAAGTGGGAAAGAAATATAAACGGATTGAGTGCCAAATAGGAGGAACGAAGTTAGAACAGGTGGACGGTTTCAAGTACTTAGGATGCATATTCTCACAGGATGGCAACATAGTGAAAGAACTGGAAGCGAGGTGTAGCAAGGCTAATGCAGTGAGCGCTCAGCTACGATCTACTCTCTTCTGCAAGAAGGAAGTCAGTACCAAGACTAAGTTATCTGTGCACCGTTCAATCTTTCGACCAACTTTGTTGTATGGGAGCGAAAGCTGGGTGGATTCAGGTTACCTTATCAACAAGGTTGAGGTTACGGATATGAAAGTAGCTAGGATGATTGCAGGTACTAGTAGATGGGAACAATGGCAGGAGGGTGTCCACAATGAGGAAATCAAAGAAAAACTGGGAATGAACTCTATAGATGTAGCAGTCAGGGCGAACAGGCTTAGGTGGTGGGGTCATGTTACACGCATGGGAGAAGCAAGGTTACCCAAGAGACTCATGGGTTCAGCAGTAGAGGGTAGGAGGAGTCGGGGCAGACCAAGGAGAAGGTACCTGGATTCGGTTAAGAATGATTTTGAAGTAATAGGTTTAACATCAGAAGAGGCACCAATGTTAGCACTGAATAGGGGATCATGGAGGAATTTTATAAGGGGGGCTATGCTCCAGACTGAACGCTGAAAGGCATAATCAGTCTTAAATGATGATGATGATGATGATGATGGAAGGAGGTGTCTGTCTTTACTGATTTTTATGATATTCATATCGTTTTCAATATTTCTTGGTCTATGGTGTTCTTCTTTTAAATGATTCACAAATGTTGAATGATTTGTACCATATTTGAATGTTCTGATGTGTTCTTTATACCTTGTGTCAAATGTCCTGCCAGTCATTCCAATGTATATCTTCATACAATCTCTGCAACTGAGCTGATAGATACCACATTGTTGGTATCTGCCTGGTTTTGATTTTAGTTTTGGGAGGTGCTTTTGTATGGAATTGTTTGTTTTGTAAGCAATGTTTGTGCCTTGTTTTGTGAATATGTTTCCTATTTTATGAGTGAATTTGTTGTGGAAGGTTTTTTGGTTGTAGTGCATGTTGTACGAGTTAGTGTGGTTTGGTCTGTTTTCTTCATTATTTGTCCCTTAATTTTTTTATTTAGTTTGTCTACCATTGTTTCTTTGTGTCCATTTTTAATGCTATTTGTTTTATCACGGCTAACTCTTTCTGGTAATTAGAAGTGTTTAGGGGGATCCTATTCAACCTGTTTAACATGTATCTGATTGCTGCTTGACATTTGAGATAATGTCACCTGTTGTGGGTTTTCTGTACATGTTGAATGTGTGTTTATTATTGTCTTTTCATATGGTTATGTCTAAAAAGTTGAGTGTTTTCCCGTTCTTCGTCTACTGTGAACTTTTATGTTTTTGTGTACAGTATTTATGTCTTTGTGTAGTTACTGTACTCTGGTTTTAGGTTCATCTACCATGCATATTATGTCATACATGTATCTGTCCCAGCAGATGACATAGCTTTTCTTTGTTATTGTGTATTCAAATATTAGTTTGTTTATGTGATTCATGAAAATGTTGGCTAATGTTCCTGAGATAGGTGAATCCATGGATAAACCTTCTTGTATGAAGTATTCTTGACTGAATTCAAAATAATTTTGTTCTGTTATTAACTGTAGCAATTTTATGGTTTCATCTGTGTGTTCATGAGGTAGCTGGTTGTGTGTTTTCAGGTTTTCTTCAATTACTTTCATGGTTTCATTAACAGGGGTGCAACTGTGCATACTTTCTACATCAAAGGAGAGCAATGTTGCTGTGTCAGGGATTTTATTGTCTATCACATGTTCTACTAGTTGAGAGGTATTTCTGATTGTTCTGTCATTTTCTAGTTTATGATACTGGGTGAGCTGTGACCACATTTGTTTTGCTAGTAGGTATGTACGAGCTGCTCTGAAATTTACTATTGGACGGACTGGATAATTTTCTTTATGGGCTTTTGGTTAACATCTCATGTTCAAGGTTTGAGGTTTTTTTTGTACAAGTCTGTTTCTCTCTGTCTGTAAATGTATACTCTACATTTTTTAATGTGTTTGAAATCTGTTAGTTCGGTTTGATTTTAAATTTTTTATGTTGTTTTTGCTGATGAATTCTTCTGTTTCTATGTATTCTTTTGTATTCATGAGGACAACACCATTACCTTTGTTATAATGACATTTTGTGTTTGCAGTTTTTTCTTTAGATTTGTAGCACTGTTTCATCACAATTATTTTTGAACTTATTGTTTTCTTTTTTAATCTGTGTTGCTATGTGTTTAATTTCTTATTTTTTTCTTTCACATAAAAAAGAGAACCTCCATCACTTTTCCTTCTCTACTCTTACACAGTCCATAAATACACAGAAACAAACTTAAACAGAACTACACACATACAATAATCTAATTTAAAAAAGAATATTTGTAGGTCAAAGACAAAGATGTGGAAAGATTATGTTGCCAACACTACAAAACACAAACAGCAACACATACCTGAAGCACAAAAACAAACAGAATACAGTGGTATGCATAAAACTGTGTTGGGAGAAATGCACAGTGCTGCAGACATCTAAAAAGTAGACGAAAATTATCTGTGTCTAACACAGAAAAACAACAATGTGCTAGCAGATGGCATTTCCTGATGTAAGCAAGAAATTAGCCAAAAAATCACCGTAAGCACAAACCAACCTATCCTCAATTATCTGTTTTTCGATCTAAAAAGCAAATCAAAATGTAAATAAACTTAATTACAGACCACTGATGATGCTTTACCTCAATACAGCGAAACATGTCTGGTGAAAAAAATCAAGCATTTTTGTAGTTGCCACGACGGATCAAAAATACCTCTCATGAATTACGAAGCAACTACAGACACCATGGCCACACAAATGAACAATGCAATGTAAAAGAATGCTTTTGTTCAGAGATAAGAAACATATTGTCGTGAGTCTCTGCACAAACACATTTGTATATAAAAATGTTTCTAATCTGTCTCTCTGGTTTACTATCACCTACGTAATTTTATTGTCTTCAAGAATTGACTGGGTACTTTGGACACGATATGAAAAGAACAATTTTGTATACAGAAAGAATTCTGGTAGACACATTTAAATTTGAAAAATGTTAGATTTTCATGTGTCAGGCTTTTCTTCTGTTTCACGGAAATAAATCCTTTCTGCTTCTACATTCTGGCTCTGTTCACGAAATTTCTGAATCACCGTCAGCAGCATATCAAACTCACACTAACCAAATGTATAGATAATTCAGATTCCAAATGATATGACAACTGCATTTCAACCACTAGATAGAGAATTTTTCCATGACTCCAAATTATTTTACAGAACAGTAACACAGAGAACTGTGATGCACACATGACTGCTATTTTCACTCAACCAACATAACAGTAATCATAAGTTTCAATCATTAGTATACTATATATCTCTCTCTCGTTGGTTTCAAAATTTGATTAAGCATGTAAAGCACTCCTAAAAGCATAATGACTTTACGCAGGATTCCTAACTATGCTCTACTTTTCTGTGAAAAGTTTAGGTTAGTCTGATACTCACAGGGTTGCCAATTGTCATAATTTATGTTCACGGTGTACAACAAAATGTGTGTTTTGAATACTTTTACACTATTTATAAGAATTGAAATTAATGTACACATGTTGGAAATTTCTTATTTATGTGCACGTTTTCCATACCAACTTTAGAGAGAGAGAGAGAGAGAGAGAGAGAGAGAGAGAGAGAGAGAGAGAGACAGGACTGATTTTTCTATTAATATTTAGCTATCCTTCAATTGATTTAAATCACGAAATCTAGCCTCGCATCACACAACTGATTCAGAGTAATGACAAGAGAGCACTGCAGCACTGAGCGAATTCAGGGCTGTAGAACACGCAATTTCAACTAATAGTGGTAAAAAAGGTTTCAAGCTGGCAAACCTGACTGTTTGCGAGTGTTAATCAACTTGGCCAGTTTCTCAGCTGCCATTGCTTTAACAACGTTAAGGTCGCACCTCAACAGCTACAGCTTGAGTTTGTAAAAACTTAAAAATGTGACCCCTCATATAGCTTCCTCCCATTGTTCATTAGCTAGATTTTTTGAAGACTTCTGTGTTACAGTATCAACCTATTGATAAATGGAAATTAAAGTAAAATAAAAAACATTGAATGAGAAACCTGAAAGATTATCCTGTGTGATTTTGACTCAACTTGTGCACATTTCTGAGCAGATTCCAATATGATTAATACTTCCCCAACCATCCATACTTTGCTTTTCACAGTGGTTTTAGAGATATAAGCACTAAAGAAAGGCATGCACACATACTAAAGGAGGGGGAACTGAGAGGCAAGGGATAAGGAGGATGAAGCAAAAGGGAGGGAGTAAGAAGATATGTATAATTGTTACCTTCTGCAATGATTCAACTGCTGCATTTCAGTAAGTTGAGTTACATAGTTATCTAAGGTTATTTTAATGATCATGTTATTTTGTGTTCTTGTTTCGTGTATGTCAGCAATAGACATAAATTACCTGGCATACGAAGGGCCTCGTTTCACTGTGAATAAGCATGTGAGCTTTGAGATATGGCCCCGTTCTAAAGCATTTGCCACATTTTGGGCACGGGTAAGACTCTTCTGGGCCATGTGTAGTCAGATGCCTTCGCAAGTACCTTTCCCAAGTAAACACCTTTCCACAGCATGGGCATGGAAAATGGTGAGATGAAGTGTCCAAATGATGTTCCAGTGCTGCATGTGTTTTGAATTTCCTTTTGCACTTGTAACAGACCAGCCCTCTGCAAATAATGGAAATGATTATGATGATGAGAACTGTGCTGTAGCCACATTTTTTATGTTATAAATATAGGATACAAAATAAGAGGAACATAAGTTCTTATATTTACACTTTGCTAATGGCTGAAAAGAATAAATTAGTTTCCTTGCTCCTGATGCCTGTTAACGCATCCATCAGGTAAGTAATATATATATAATTCATAAACACTATTTGTTACAAATCATCCTTCAACTGTTGTGATCAATATCAAGAACACCACAATTCACTCACAAAAGAGAACAACACTTTATACTGGACAATACCAACACAAATTTGTTATATGATGGTGAATTTTTTTTGCTACAACTGTAATACTTCTTAGAGCTCTCTCTCTCTCTCTCTCTCTCTCTCTCTCTCTCTCTCTCTCTCTCTCTCTGTGTGTGTGTGTGTGGGGGGGGGGGGGGGGGGGCGCACGCATGCACATGCACATGCGAGTGCTGTTCCCATTTACATGGTGTATTGCTTGTTCTAGAATATTATGGGAATCCATCCATATCTAATAAGTCCCATCTGTTGATAGTTCAGCTGAGAATTATTCAGCCATCTCCTGAGTTGTAAGACTGAATGTGCCATCCTCTTACGCAACTAATTAAAACATCACTTGTATGAATGGACACCTGGACACAGATCATCATCATAGTGGGAGAAATGTCACTCAAGTGGCAGAGACGTATACTACCGGCTCACTCTATGTAACAAACGTTCTATCACATGTTTGTAGTTTATAGACACTAGACATTGATAACATGGGTATTGCAGCACAGTCCTTGAGAGCTCACTGTTTCACATGCCGCATTCCACATTTCATCCAACTTAAATTGCTTATCAGTTGGATTTTGATGACTTCTTTAGCCGTGGAATCCCAGAAGGATGATGCAGACAGAAATTTAACATTTCCATATTCCACAGAATACCTGCCTCGATGTAGTGTTCAGCCACTGTGGGTTGTACCAGAATATATGTAGTACGGTAGTAGATCGAGGAGTAGGATAGACGTATGAAGAGACAGGACTCACACTTGTCTTCATGTAATGTGGGATAGGTTCGAGGATGGTCTATGTAGGAACCTCATCTGTGAGGGGAGAGGAAATTAAATATTGTCACAGAGTCAATTTTCAACATCCACTTATTTTAAATCCTAATCAACAAAATCAAAAGAGTAACAGAAATATTTGTTACAACTAAACAATGCTACGTCCCAATGTAAATCGCACAATTCTCATCCTAATGTATTTGCCATTAATTTTCAGCACAGCAATAGCCTGAAAAAGCGACTCTCATGAAATTCAATCACATGAATGAATCACCACTTAAGAAAATTATGGGTAAAGGGTATAAGCACAGATGTTTTACATGTGGAACCTTAATGTGTACACAAGTCAGAGTGTTGGTTGTTTTCTTTCTTTGTGTTGAACAGTCTTCCCACAAACACATCACAAACTTTACGACCTGATGCTCCCTGTATGACTGTTACTGCACTATTAACTGGACTATGTCTGTCAGTCTAGACTAACCACTTTGCATCCTTGTGTCCACACTTCAGCAACTGGCCTGCTGCTCTGAGGAAAATAAGCATTAATGGCTTGCTCTTGCCACATGTACTTGGAGGTACTAACCAATCTAAAAACATGCTACTCCTAATAGCTGTAATTATTAGTCTGTAAATGAAGTAAATACTGATGTAACATTGTTCAGTACACAGTTCTAAGTCACCAATTGAAATATCTGCCCTTACACCACACGAGTGAGGTGGTGGAGTGATGAGTACACTGGACTCACATTCGGGAGGACGACGGTTCCAACACGCATCCGGCCATCCTGATTTAGGTTTTGCACGATTTCCTTAAATCACTTTAGGCAAATAATGGGATGGCTCCTTTGAAAGGGCAAAGCCAACTTCCTTCCCCATCCTTCTCTTATCTGATGGGACTGATGACCTCAGTGTTTGGTCCCCTCTCCCAAACCAACTTACACCCATTGTACCCTGTATATTCTCATAAAAATAAAAGCTCTTCTGGTTTCGATGGTGTTTCCAATAGAGCACTAAAGAGCTGTTCCCTTGTAATAAGACCAGTCTTATCAGAAATATGTAATACATCACTAACTTGATGCATTTTTCTGGAGAGACTGACATATATTATTGTTAATCCCCTATTTAAGAATGGTGATAGGAGAGATGTCAGTAACTACTGGTCTGTTTCATTGCAGACATTGCTTTCCAAAATTTTTGGGGAGGTGATGTGTTCTAGAATAGTACCTAACCTGAGCAGCAATAATATCATCAGGAAATCACAGTTTGGATTTCAGTATTTTCTGTGACCTATCAAAGGCATTTCACTATGTGAATCACAATATTCTCTTAGGTAAACTGAAGTTGTATGGGATTAATGGTCTAGTCAAACATTGGATAACATTACATCCCACCAAAAGAATGCAGAAAGTTGTACTAGGTAATTCAACCAATGTAGTGCAGAAAATTTATTTCAACTGGGGAGAAACCGTGTACTGCATTCCCCGAGGCTCAATCTTAGAAGTGCTGTTGTCCCTCATACATGTAAACAACCCAGCATCTAATATAAAACAAACAGAATTAGTTATTTTTGGAGATGATACCAGTATTGTAACCAATCCAAGCATACATACATCAACAGAAGAAATGGTAAACAATGTACTTAAGGGGACACACCCCTGAACGGGATTCATTTTTAGCATTATCTTCACCCTCATAGTGCAACTGATCTATAAATGAGAGATAGCTCAAAATTCTTGCACACAATTAGGGTCATTAGTCAAAGCCTTTGCCAAAAAATCGTTGAGATATTTATTATATTCTGGTACTGACAACAATATTTATAATAGTATAAAAAATGGAACACTATTTCACAGCAGTACCATTTTCTGTACCATTTTCTTTGGAACCACTGACTGCACAGCTTGGAAAAAAAGTCAGATTACAGACAACATACACATAAGTGTTTTATGCCCCCAATTTCCTTTGCTAATGCTGATCTGTGAAAAGGACAAGTTATTTATTTTACTACAACAAAAATACTTAAAAATGTAGCTCAAATATCACTGACATCATCATCATGTTATAAATTTTTCAGGGAATAGTAGGCAAGGTAGATAGAGAAGGTCATTCTAAAGATCAGTACCAATTTTTGAGAGTTTAACTTCAGTCATTTAGGAGAAAAGTGTACCTTAATGATAAAAATTCAAGTTTTTGGTAAATCGCAGAAGATTTACAGATTTATTAACCTACCAATATGGTCGTTTAGAACATTCCAGTTGCATACTCCAGTTGTCCTCCTGTTTCCTTATCCTCCATACTCTTTCCCTTCATTCTTTTCTTTATCCTTGACTCCCTGGTAGCAGCTCCTGCAGCTGTCTCTGCTTTGGTTACCTGCCACTTATCATAAAATTCCTTTCCATCCAGATGTTCAATTTCTTCATAACATTGATCCTTGAAATTGCACCATCACTGAATGTTATTATTGCAGCCATTACACCAATCTTCAGCACTGTCAGCCCAACAAATACAGTTTGGGTATTCTCTCCCATATACAGCTGTTGAAGCTTTCATTTTCATTGTCAAATCCCTATATATATAGGCCTACTTGCCTCCATTACAGCAAGTGGTAAGGAATGCTTGTGGGTGTATTATATGACTGTAGTATTGCTCAACCAGTACTTGCACCACGAATCTTCCCCTTTTGGACACAAATCATGCTGTGGGGGTTTCATCTGTTGACACCCTGTGAAACCATGTTGCCCAAACAGCTCGTCTCATGTTCTCCAAATCTCCTACATTTCTCCTTATTGCTAGTCCATAATATTGAGTCAAAGAACAAATTTCACTTCTTGTAAGATGAACTGGACCACCTATATGTTTTCTGTCTAACAGTCTTTTTCCACTGAAGTCATTATGTAATTTTCTTAACCGAGCTCCCATTCTTTTTTGTACATACCCAACACATTAAAGCATTTCTATCAGAGTGTCCCCATATGGTCTGTCATTAACAACAGTAGTGTGTCCTCTACAGTTTCCATCCCCAAGGTAGCCTACATACTTCACACCATGACTGACCTCTGATCTTCTAAAAATTGCTGTTCACAATACTACTAGGATTGTTCTTATTACATTCAGAAAGCAAAAGTTTATGTCTAGAAGCACTGCCTGTAGAAATAGTTTCCGCGGGCAACTTTTGAAGCAACTGATGTGTATTATTTGGTTGTGTTTGGAATTGGTTGCCACAAGAATTTCATTTGGGGCTAAATTTCTTTACTCTTGGCATTTGTAGCACAGGAAACACACAGAAACAAAACGACACACAATAACTACAAAAACATACGCGTGTGAAATTCTGAAATCGTATATTCTCAGTTCTTTGTTTACATTCAAACCATAGCCTTCTAGACATGTCTGTACTTTGGTACTCAGAGTCAGTGCCTTCTAGAATACACCTGTGTTAACAATCCACAACTAACGATGGAAAAAATGTAAGAACGAAATAATGCATCACATATATGACACACTTAAAACTGATAGATAGGCATGGCCCCTGTGCAAATTACGTTCAACCTCAATTTTAGAACGAACGGAAAATGATAATGCCCATAAACTATACATTTTTTAAATAATCATGAAATACTCTAGAACAAGAAATTTTTTTTCAATATTTTGGTCATTTTCATGAGCATGTCCACTTAAAAGTATCACTAACTGGTTTTATGAGAATGGTCTCACCTTCAATTTTAAAAAGACACAACACATTCAATTCTGTGCATCTAGGGTTATTACACCAATGATAAGTGTTACATATTGTTGTGACAGTGCCACGACATTTAACCGTGCCGCCACGACAGTACGCGCAAACGGCGATAGAGGCACTCCGCAACTCAGCTGAGCGCGGGGGTGCCACCTAGCTATGAACGGCGCCGGCCGCATGTCACGGCACGGCCGTCGAATAAGAGATACTGAATTGTTATCATGTAACGAGCTATTGTTTCTAAGTGAGTGTGTTTGAATATCCACGCAATTATTGGTGATTAAAGGTTCTAACACTTTTTGGCGACGACGTCGGATATTTTCACTACGTTGTAGATTTGTGTGTTCGTGACGGGGCAGACATGGAACAGCTTATGCAAGTGCTCATTGAACAACAAACACAGCTGACGGCTGCTATTCAGGCGTTGTCGACGTCACTTACTCATCGTCTGTCTTCCTCTTCTCTGCCTCCATTCCCTCCTCATGACGAGGCCGCTGAAGATTGGGAGGATTATGAGAAGCGTTTGCGGCAACACTTCTTGGCTTTTGGCGTTGTCGACGCTCCTGTGTGTAAGTCGTTATTTCTATCTTGGATTTCCCCACGGATCTATCAGCTGCTATCTCAGTTAGCCCCTCTGTGGGAACCTGCCTCTCTGTCCTTCCAAGAAATGTGTGACTTATTGTCTAACTATTACCGAAAAAACACCCACATTGTTGCCGCGCGCGTGGCATTCTACCGGGGTCGTAAACAGCCCCATCAATCTTACCGGGCTTGGGCGGTGGAACTACACGGTCTGAGTGTCAGTTTGTCACGGACACTCATCATGAGTCTTCTGCTGATTCAATGGTTAGGGATGCTATTCTACAGCTTGCTCCTGATAAAGAAGTTCAGCAACATGCCCAATAACTGCCAAACCCATCGTTGTCGGAAGTTCTAAGCATCACTCAATCCTTTGAAGTGTCTCACGCTGCTGGCGCGCAAATAGACGCGTGATGTGATGTAGGCGCTGTACAGTCAACTTTCGACACGGACAATTTGCCTGTTTCACAGGAGAATGAAGATGTGGCGTCGGTTCACTCGCGTAAACAACGTTGCGTTGGGCCGCAACGCTCGCAGCGAAAACAGCAACCACAGAAGCAGGTTCGTTCCGCACTTCCTTCTTGTCCATGTTGTTTCGTACAGCATGACAGGGCCGCGTGTCCAAAACGTTGGGCCACATGTAATTCATGTAGGAAAAAAGGTCCATTGCTTTTGTGTGTCAGTCCCCTAAAGTTCCTGTCGACGAGGACGAGGCATCGGACATGGATGTTAACTGTGTGCTTTCTCAAACAAATAAATTGTTTGTTACTGTTCGTGTTCTGGATAAAGACATTCACATGCAAGTGGCCACTGGCTCTGCAGTAACACTCATTAATTATCGCACGTATTTGGAGTTGGGCTCCCCTCCCTAGTCTCCAGTTACGTGAAATTTGAGAGCTTATAATAAACAGAAAATTCCTATCATTTGCCAGTTTGATGCTTCCACTGCCTACAAGTCTGTTGTTAGGCCCCTCACGTTTTATGTGGTGGATCATGCGGGCACTGAAAACCTGTTCAGTTATGATGCTTTCCAGTTGTTCGGGTTCTCCATTGATGATGATGTGCACCTCATATCTGAGGATATTCCGTATCAACAGCTGGATGGATTGTGTTCTGAATTTTCGTCCGTGTTCTCTGCTGGTCTGGGTCATGCCAAGGATTTTGAAGCCCACATTACTCTTAAGCCTACAGCTCGCCCTAAGTTTTTCCGGGCACGCCCTATTCCGGTGGCGTTGCGTGCACCTGTCAAGGCTGAGATAGACAGGTTAACAGCTTCAGGGATTCTCCTTCCTGTTACCTCCAGCAAATGGGCATCGCCAATCGTGGTGGTTTCTAAACCAAACGGGAGTCTGCGATTGTGTGGTGATTTTAAAGCCACTGTCAACACTCAGAGCCTCATTGACACTTATCCTCTTCCCCGTCCTGAGGAGTTATTTACCAAGCTCGCTGGGGGCCAGTTCTTTTCCAAACTTGACTTATCGGAGGCGTACCATCAGTTGCCATTGGATGCTTCTTCCAAGGAATTTCTCGTCATCAACACTCCTTGTGGGTTGTATCAGTACCAGCGGTTACCATTTGGCGTCGCTAGCGCGCCGGCCATTTTTCAGCGGTTTTTGGAACAGCTCACGGCTTCCGTTCCCGGCTGCATAAACTATCAGGATGACATTGTTGTCACGGGGGCCTCCACTGAGGAGCACCTTCGCAATTTGTATTCACTGTTTCGGGTTTTGCATGCGGCTGGGTTGAGGTGCAATCTGGACAAGTCACAGTTCTTCCAACCCTGTATTGTGTATCTTGGTTTCCACTTGTCCTGTGAGGGTATACGTCCTCTGCGTCAGCACGTTGCGGCCATTAACACTCTACCCCGGCCGTCTGCGGTCAAAGAACTTCAGGCGTTTCTAGGCAAGATCGCTTATTATCACAAATTAATTCCATCCGCGGTGGCGGTAGCTCATCCTCTGCATCAACTGTTACGCAAAAACGTCCCTTTCTGTTGGTCCGACGAGTGTGAGCAGGCTTTTGTCCGCCTGAAGGCTCCGGCGCCTTGTCTTGCCACATTCCATCCGGGTCAGCACTTGGTTCTGGCGACTGACGCGTCACAGTATAGCCTAGGGGCTGTTCTCGCCCATCGGTATGAGGATGGGTCGGAACGACCCATCGCCTATGCTTCCAAGACCCTCAACGATGCGCAACGGTGTTACCCTCAAATCGAAAAGGAGGCGCTCGCTATCATTTATGCTCTAAAAAAGTTCAGCGTTTTTTTGTATGGTTCTACGTTTCACCTCATCACTGACCACAAGCCGCTGGTCTCTCTGTTCAACCCATTGGCGTCACTTCCGGATAAGGCAGCTCACCGCCTGCAATGTTGGGCCTTATACTTGTCTCGTTTTCACTATGAGATTCACTATTGCCCCATGGCCCAGCACGCCAACGCTGATGCATTGTCGCGATTGCCGATGGGCCCCGACCCGGTTTTCGATCATGATGAACTACTCTGTTTCCACATTGATGAGGAAGAACGTCATGCGGTCGAGGGTTTTCCACTTAGAGGTTCGCAGGTCGCGTCGGCTACTGCGCGGGACCTGGTCCTGCGTCAGGTGATCGGTTTTGTTCAACGGGGTTGGCCGGACAGGACCAAGGGCCGGGCATCGGATCCCCTTCGCAACTACCATGCCTTGTGCCTTCGTCTGTCTGTTCGTGATGGTGTTGTTCTTCTGGCCACGGATGGCGCATCTCCACGGGCCGTGGTGGCAGCCTCTCTTCGCAAAGATGTTCTCAAACTGTTGCATGAAGGCCATTGGGGTATTTCTCGGACTAAATCCCTGGCCCGCAGGCACATTTATTGGCCCGGTATTGATTCGGACATTGTCCACATGGTTGCTGCGTGTGGTCAGTATGCTCAACAACTGGCTGCACCTCGTACTATGCCCTCCCCATGGCCTGATCCGGCGCAGCCATGGGAACGGGTGCATGCTGACTTTGCCGGCCCCTTCCTCGGTACTTATTGGCTACTGTTGATTGATGCCTTCTCGAAGTTTCCGTTTGTTGTTCGATGTCCGTCGCCCACCACTGCGGCGACGACGCTGGCTTTGTCCAAAATCTTTGCGCTAGAAGGTCTCCCATCCACGATCGTCACGGACAATGGCCCTTAGTTCTCTTCGCAGGCCTTCCATGATTTTTGTACTGGACAAGGGATTCATCATGTTACAACACCGCCCTTCCATCTGAAATCGAATGGGGAGGTCGAGCGCCTTGTCCGCAATTTCTAAAGCCAGATGAAAAAATTCCTTAGTGATTTTTCCACAGATGACGCTCTGCTGCAATTTCTGAGTTCTTATCGCTTCACGCCTCTGGGTGATCGCAGCAGCCCTGCTGAACTCTTGCATGGTTGCCAACCGCGCACTCTACTGCACCTGCTTCACCCTGTTAGGTCTTGTGCTGTGTCCCTTAGTGCGGGAAAATACTCGGTGGGCGCCAACGTGTGGGCACGAGGGTATGGATCTCGCCCTAAATGGATTACAGGGGTGGTCAAGGCTCTTCGCGGCTGCCGTCTTTGTGAAATACGTACGGAAGACGGCATGGTTGTTCGCCATTACAACCAGATGCGCCCACAAGTGGTGGCCACGACGGTGCCACCGCCCCTTCCTTCACCTCCACCAGCCCGAGAAGCCAGTCCTGTCGCTGCTGCCGATCTACCGTACATGTTGATGCAGCTGACGTCGCTACCGCTTCCAAGTACGCCGGAACCGGCCCCAGTCGCGACGCCGCCTTCTCCGGGACCCATCTCGCTGGAGCACACCCCCAGGTCCACGACACCTATGGATGCTGCTCTGGAGTTTTCACCCACCATCTCGTCCAGGAGGCATGTTCCACGCACGAGCTTCCGTCCTGGACATTTTCGACCATACTCTCATGTCTCTCCGTGGGATCTTCTCGGGGCCTCACAAGAGGCCATGGATGTCTCCACACTGTCCATGTCCCCAAGGAAGTGAGTGTTTTTTTTTTTTTTTTTTTCAAGAGGAGAAAAGTGTTGTGACAGTGCCACGACATTTAACAGTGCACCACGACAGTACGCGCAAACGGCGATAGAGGCGCTCCGCAACTCGGCTGAGCGCGGGAGTGCCACCTAGCTTCGAACGGCGCCGGCCGCATGTCATGGCACGGCAGTCGAATAAGAGATACTGAGTTGTTATCATGTAACGAGCTATTGTTTCTAAGTGAGTGTGTTTGAATATCCACGCAATTATTGGTGATTAAAGGTTATAACACATATGGTGAGAAAACAATAAATAAGGTGGAAACTTACATATTCTTGGATGTCCATATTGATAAGAATTTAAACTGGAAAAATTAGTTCGCTACCTTTTCACTTAGAATCATTGCAAATCTTGAGGAGAGACAAATCGGTAAGTTCACATACTTTCATTCAGTAATGTCACGTGGATTAATGTTCTGGGGCAACTCATCTTTAAGAAAGGTCTTCATTGCTAAAAAATATGCTATTAGAGTAAAATGTGGTGCTCACCCACAATCATCTAGCAGACATCTGCTTCATAGTATATTTATTCCCTCATCTAGTTTGTAGTGAATAATCGACTGCAGTTCAAAAGGAGCTATGATGTACGTAATTGCAATTCCAGAAGAAAATATGATATTCATTACTCCACATTAACACTGTCTTCAGTGCAAAAACAGGTGCACAGCGTTGCAACTAAAATCTTTGATAGCCTACCCAGTGATTTAAAATGTGTGACAGCCAGTAAGGCAAAATTTGAAAACAGACTGAAAAAGTTTCTCCTTGACAACTCCTCCAATTCTGTAGAAGAATTTCTATTACTAATGTGTAAATGGTGTTGAGTAGTAATTACAAACTCACATATGTATATTTAATAAAAATAATAAAGTTATAAATGTTTATCATATTGTCGTGGAAAAAACTGTGGTGTAGTGGTTATGATACTAGCCTGCTGCATGGAGGGTCGTGAGTTCAAAACTCACCTGAACTGTAAAATTTTAATTTCTATATTCGGTTTGAGTACATTCTAGAAGTATCCAAAAATGTCAAGAATCACTGTACTGGAATGTTCTGTAGCTGTATATATACCATATGTGTTCTGGCCAGAGGCAGTTCACTCCACACTCTTGTATGTGCAAGTTAAGTGAAGTTAGTGTTTGTCATTCATCTAATTACATCTTCTACGTGACAATATAGTCTATTTACAAATGAATTTGCAATCTGAATGTAAAATGACTCTTCCCACATCATTGTGATTTATTGTGCAAATGACACCTTGAACATGAAACTAAGTAACCAACCAACTAAACTGATTCAATAGTCATTATTATTTCTAAAGATCTGTTTATTTGTGAAAGCTATGCATCTCAAAACTTATCTTTATTCTTTATTCTTTTTTCTTTATCTTATTCTTTATTCCTCTTCTGGAATGTTCAAATCTTACAAACTCAGCCTTTAAAAATTTCAGTCTTATTGTCTTGAAGTCAAAATTTCCTTATGGTTATCATGGAATAACACATTAATTACTGAAATACTGTAATTACAAAATTTGAGTTCACAGAAAAAGGAATATGTACAGGCCATGCAAAAACTATACTTAGATTATAAATATTGGTATGTAAGTAGCATGAAAGACAACATTTCTAGCTGATAAGTCAAGCAGAAGCCAGAACAAGGGGGTATTACGATAGATATATTATTTTGTATGTAAATATTTATGTGGACGCTAATCTCTTACATACCTATTTCATGTGAGTTATATGAATTCGATTTTGAATTAAAGAATTTATATGCAAAGGTATATTGGCACAATTTAATCAGCATGACCCATCATATGTTAAGTGATGTGAGACCATGAGTTATGTGAGTTTACGTGGAGCAGGAGTTTGGATTTTTGCCACGTGTGATTTTGGAGGCATATGTTAATTTTGTGATCATGGTCTGTGTTGTTTGGATTTTGTTTATGCTTTGCTCTTTGCTAATTCTAGAATAGGATTATTTCATAGGTATATGGTGATATGACAATAACCTAGGTAATGGTACTGAATCTGTCGAACATAATAAGAGGGCAATAAAGAATTTTGTGAACATCAGACCATGAGCAATGCACTATAACAAACATGGCTAACATAACAAAAACACATGAACGACACATTATTCATGTAGATTAAGCCACTTGTAAAAACGATAAATGTAAAAACATTTGTACAAGAAGCAAATGTCACCAGGGAACAGACAAACTTGTGTGGGTAAGAAAAAGGGACTCATTTATTTGCGAGTGTTTTTATAAGTAGAGATTGCAACGTGAACTCGAGGACAATGGTCGCAATAGGGTACTTGAGCGAGTGACATTGTGAATCCAAAATGTATAAAGTAAATAAGTGTTACATGAAGTGAACATTTTATATGTCAAACTCACTGATGTGAACTGCATGCCAGGACACATTGCTGAAAATGACTTACAAGTTCGTGGTGCCCTCAATTGGTAATGCTGGAATTCAATATGGTGTTGGCCCACCCTTAGCCTTGATGACAGCTTCCACTCTCACAGGAATACGTTCAATCAGGTGCTAGAAGGTTTCTTGGCGACAGGCAGCCCATTCTTTACGGAGTGCTGCAGTGAGGAGAGGTATTGATGTCGATCAGTGAGGCCTGGCACAAAGTCGGCGTTTCAAAACATCCCAAAGGTGTTCTATAGGATTCAGGTCAGGACTCTGTGCAGGCCAGTCCATTACAGTGATGTTGTTGTTGTGTAACCACTCCGCCACAGGCTGTGCATTATGAATAAGTGCTCAATCATGTTGTAACATGCAATCGCTATCCTCGAATTGTTCTTCAACAGTGGGAAGTAAGAAGGTGCTTAAAACATCAATGTAGGGCTGTGCTATGATAGTGCCACACAAAACAAGAAACTGTTGGCACTACTTACGCTGGCAGATAATGTTCACCGGGCATTTGCCTGCCTTTGGATCGCCACATTATACACCGTGATTCGTCACTACACACAACATTTTTCCACTGTTCAATAATCCAATGTTTACACTCCTTACACCATGTGAGGCATGGTTTCGCATTTACGGGCATGATGTGTGGCTTATGACCAGACGCTCAGCCATGAAATCCAAGTTTTCTCACCTCCCGCCTAACTTTCATAGTACTTGCAGTGGATCCTGATGCAATTTGGAATTCCTGTGTGCTGGTCTGGATAGATGTCTGCCTATGACACAGTACGACCCTCTTCAACTGTCTTTGTCAGTCAACAGACGAGGTTGGCCCATATGCGCTCTCTCTCTCTCTCTCTCTCTCTCTCTCTCTCTCTCGTTTGTTTTCGATGGCTGTTTCATAAAATGTAAGTACACTCTATTATCTGTGATTTTTGCTTAAATAATTACATTAACTTAATGACAACAGCCATGTTTGAATCAAGAAACATTCTTTCCTCTTCCATTAATGTCACATCTCAGTTTATTATGTTTTATTTCAGAACTTTTTCAGGTTGCAACGAAGGAGAGTTGTCGACAAACTGTTTGGGGACCACAGCTGAATGCTACTAGTGTTCAGTTATCAAACTTTTATTTCAGTATCCCTGAGATCTCTTCTGCCAATCTTTTCTATCAGTATCTGTGCTACATAATTACACAAACTGTGTAATTTTGAGATCAATCACTGGTCTCTATAAACAATGCCATCAGTCAACGTTCTCATTGGTCTGGTGGGAATCTGATGCTAGATGGCAGAATGCCATTTCATTATCAAAGAAATAAAAATTTTCTACACTCTAATCTACCATTTCAAAATCTCTGAAACCGGCAGACATAATTAAAATTTTTTATAATACTGTCTCTTTAAATATCAGTAATATTATAGCTCTTCCGCTACTGGGTTAGTGTCATTAATGAAGCATTTGCAAGTAACCTTATAAATAGTGATTGCAGTTTTTTAAACAAAAATTTTGCTTGGAAAACTGCTCTCTCACTTGTCAAAAACAGAGAGACAGAGTTTACAATACCTCACCTGTTGATTATTAATTTCACTACAATAACTTCTAATGTCAGTCATTTTGGGTTTGCGACGGTGCTTGTGTTTATAGAGAGAGAGAGAGAGAGAGAGAGAGAGAGAGAGAGAGAGAGAGAGAGAGAGAGTGTGTGTGTGACTGTGTGTGTGTGTGTGTGTGATCTTTATGGAGTTCTGTGAAAGGTGAGGTTTTAAACTTGCTTGCACAGTGCTTACTTGTTGCAGTTTTGCTCTGAAAATGGCAAGGTGTGCTGCTGTTGAAATATTGGCAGCTGTCGACGATGTCACCTGGCTGCATTCCTGCAAGTTATTTGAATATTTCAAGTGAATTTGTGCCCATTGCGTGGCACTGCCACTGTGGTAGACAAAACTTTACTGCCACTTGTATATAAGTTTACTGGTGTACCGAATGAATCTTTTACATTAATGGTAAGCTGATCATAATCGTGAGTAACATTTTTTAACAAACACGTAAATGTGATAATCTCCCCCCACAATGCTGATTGCAGTTAATTTAGAAGCCCACTTAAAAATCTTTTTCAGTTGACAAATCAGCTTTCAGCAGCACCAGCAGCAAAAGAAGAAGAAGAAGAAGAAGAAGAAGAAGAAGAAGAAGAAATCTACCAATCAATGCAATTTGAATTAAGCACACATACTGGAACATTGAGCTGTCATCAATATCACACAGCTAGCAATCTATTTCATCATTAGAAAATACTCCGAGAATCTTTCTTTTTTGAGAAAGCAGGTTGTCAATTTCTGCAGCACTTGTCTTTACATCCAATTCTTCTTGCAAATCTTTTTTCAGTCAATCCCATGATGCAAGGCCCTTATTGCCTGAATAAAAAGCTTAGTCCAGCATTCAAGTGCAAAAACAAGAATTTGCAACTGGTGTCAAACCATAAAAAAATATTCACTGCGACGAACTGAATTAAGAGTGCCCTTAGCATCACAAAATGGTGAATATTTGTCAGTCAATCATCCAGCAACCTTTTCATTGTCAATGCCATTTCAACACTATCATCATTCCCTTCATATTCTACATTGTTGGTCATTTTGAACACAAGATTTCCTATGATTGATAAATAACAACAATTTTGTCATTTCACCTTTCATCCCTATGTCTATGCACAATACACTGCACACTGCTCCCAGTTCTGCTTTCAAATAGAAGTCTTCGATAAATGACTTCTTTCCTTCATGTGCAACAGCTTTTGATTGAAAAGAAAAGCCAGAAAATTTCCCCTGGTATTTCTGCCTTTTTCTGTCATCTGCAGCTGTCTCAAAAATTAAATTACTTACAGATTTATTGGCTTTAACTAGAACAGATATTCTACTGGATTTATTTTTTTCAATTTTCCCAAATATCATCATTTCCAGATATTTTATTAACTTGCTTAAGTAGGCAATACACTTAATTTATAACAAACTTCAAAATTCAGTCGTTTATAACGTCTCAAAATCAATATGTAGGTAAACTACGGTTGTAAGTTCCAACTCAACATTACAGTATCAAACTGGTTTTGTCTAAAAACTTTTCATTTTGTTAATTTTTACTGCTAATCTATATTAATAAATGACTATCCTGGAACCCGGGACCAGTTACTGTAATCTACCAGCTTCCATGGGCAACAAAAATTTGATTTTCAGTATTTCACATAATTACTGATCAAATTTAAAATTCTATCATAATCCACTCATTAACAGTTACAGGGTGACTCAAAAGAATGGGAAATTTTGGAATGTGTTGTGCCAATGCTGCAATGCAGAATACTGCTCGCACTGTCTTGCCATTTAGTAAACAGTAAACATGAAGAAATGGAATGGTTTGCAGCAAGCCTTTGCAGTAAATGCCTTTTACAAGAATGGAAGTGTGAAAGGCATGCATCGAGATGTGTGGTGTCACTTCAACATAGGATGGCATGGTCGTGCTCCATCAGCATATTCAATCAACACCTGGGTCCACAATTTTGAAGCAACGATTTCTGGACTGAAGAAACAATCTGCGGCAAAACCCGAATATCGAGGCTGTGTGAACTGCTTTTGTAAGAAGCCCCAATGCTCTGTTTGACATCACACAGTTTCTACAGCAGCAACAGTTAAATATTCAACCACTTCTAAATGTTGACATAAAGTTCCATCCATACAAGCTTCAGATAGTCCAGAAACTTCAACCTAACGCTCTTCTGATGCGTAGACAATATGTTGAACGCACGTTGGCCAAAGTGCATAATGACAACAATTCATTAACAACCTGTGTGTGTCGAATGAAGCCCACTTCCACCTTTGTGGCTTTGTCAATAGACAGAACTTTTGCTACTGGTCTAAGCAAAATCCACAACAGCTATACGAGCATCCATTGCACAGCAGCAAAGTTACTGTATGGTGTGCCATGTCATTGAGTGACATTATAGGCTCCTACTTTTTTGAATATGATGGTGGGTGCCTAACCACTATTTCATCTGTCCAATATGTTGCCACAATGAAAAGTTTTGTTGCACTTGAACTGCCCCATTTTTCTGCCAACAGCTGACTTCAATACGATGGAGCAACAGCATGTTCAGCACAGATATCGATGGGAGCTGTACAACAATTGTTTGGCAACAGTATCATTTCAAGGCACAGTGACACTGCAGAGCCCCTACGAATGCCTGACCTGACAGCGTGTGATTTTTTTATTGGGGCCACCTTACCACCTTAACAGCTTGGTTCACAATACTCTAGCTGCTACCACCAAAGAACTTAAAGGAAGAATACGAGCGGAAATCAGCAGGATTCCTATTGAAATGTTGAGTTGGGGTACACATGATGTTCCTATTAGGCTGCAGGAATGCGTGCACTGAAGAAGGGGGGTGGGGGTCATCTATTGGATGTGATAATACGAAATAATAATAATTGTGACATATTCAATAATGGTGTACTCTGTACTATACACCGAAATAAATAAATGTGTGTAAAGTAATTGTGCTCATCCATTAATCTCTGTTCCAAAACTTTCCCATCATTTTGTGTCAACCTATATAGTCTTATGTTAAAAATTTTTACAAAATAAGACATGTATTACAGTTAGAAACTGAATGTGTATCGTGAGCCAGTGTAACTGATGGCTCACAAATACGTTGATTTTATTCACTCCAGTATTTGTGAATGAGAGCTCTTAGTGATTTCCAACAAACTTCACACACAATTTCAAACCTTTGTGCAACTTTTCCTCACTGACACCACTCACAAAATGAGGAAAGGAAAGAAGTTTGTTGCTTACTACATTTTCGCTGTTCATGCAGTAGAACTTTAGCATAAGACATAAAGATTCAATTTATTTTCTTTTCTACTGACTCTATTTGCATACAGTATCTACATATATCATTGCATTAAAATGCAAAATTATATCATTGTGTGATAGATAATTCAGGAGATACAATGTCATAAAAACTGAGAAGTGTGAAAATCTAGTTGTTGCTTAAAGTAGGCTGCAAATTACCCTATTTACATTCATCCAGTATTTCTCAATGGCAGCACTTAGTGCCTTTCCAACAAACTTTATGCACAACTTCAAGTCTTTCCTAAAAATTTTTTTGCTTACGTGCTTAAGAGCAAATACAAGGGCTATTCAGAAAGTAGGGAACATTTCTGTCTGACGCCGCTAGGTGCACGACAATCGCATATATTTTGGTATGTGCATGCTTGGAAGCTTAGTCGGCATCCATCTGTGACAGCAGGAACATCTCTGCGGATCTGGTTATTTCAATATTCGAATCTGAAATGTGCACTGCAATCAAAAATCCTGCCAGTTGTGAGGTGCAGTCTGTGATAAAGTTTTTGTTGGCAATAAACCTAAAACCTATACAAATTTATCATGAACTGTGCAAAGTGTATGAAAACAATGTAATGGGTGAGTGTTCCGTACGGGTATGGTGCATTCGGTTTAAAAATGGCCAAACCAACATTCATAATAAAGAGAAGAGTGGATGCTTGAGCATTGTGACTCACAATCTTGTTGCTAAAGTTGATGAAACGATTAGTGAAAACCGTCGCTTCACAATAACGGAGCTTTCACTTTCTTTTCCACAAGTTTCACGGACTTTGTTGTTTGAATTTGTCACTCAAAAGCTAGGCTACCACAAATTTTGTGTGATCAAGAAATATGGTGAGTAACTTTATTAGAAACAAAGTAATAAGCTTATATGAATTTTGAATTAATCTCCTTCAAAGTACTGTCCTTGGGCAGCAATGCACCTATCCCAATGTTGAATCCCTGACTGGAAGCATTTCTGGAAGGCTTATTTAGGAAGGACATTCAACCGTGCTGTGCCAAATTCATATTTTTGAAGAAAAAAACCTTGTTTCACAAAGCATCTAGCATCCAGTGCATGTTGGTCTATCGATTATTCATATGATTTTGAATTGCATCCTTGTTGCTTTTTGAACATTTTTGAATGCATTCTAAGTTGATTTCTGAATGAATCATCAGTTAATTTTTGAATGTGTGCATAGTGTACATGGTGTCTCTACCAAGGGAATCCCCGTTGTATCTAAAAATAAACTTTCATGCAGACAAAAGGGGAGGGGGCTGTACGGACTGAATGGAATAAAGCTGAACAGGTGAATGCCAATCGCTGTTTGTGTATGTGGTTGACTGGGTTTGAGAATGATCAGCTTTGTTATAATTACCAACGGAATCCATAGATTCAGACTACCCAAGTGGAAATAAATTACTCACAGGAATAACAGGTAAGAAAGATTACCTATTTTCATCTCGATATAGACAACAAAATAAAATTTTGACAGAAAATTTTTGACCGGATCGCTACACTAGTAAATTCTGGGAGTAGTGCAAAAAATGCATTGTAAGAACTCATAACAACACCTAACCGAAGAATAAACACGGGATAACTAAACCATTGATTGTGACAGAGTTCGTGAATTTAGCTGGAGAATAAGTTTTGATACTGGCGTGAATAGTTACAAAATAACTGATGACAAGATTGTTTGTTAGAAAAAGGAAGGAGAAAAAAATGGGGACATTATGAAAGAATATGTCAATTCCAAATTTATATAAAAATTTCATGCTACTTCTTTTCGATCTCATTCTTGAGAAACTGGAGCATATGAATGATTTTATTTTATTTCCACCTTTCCGACAGTCAAGCATTAATCGCCTTGCAAAACAATGAAGTTATTTTTGTCGGCTTCCTAAATAAATTTGGCTTTTATTAATCTTTTCTGCTGAGGCAGTCAATTTATCTGAAGAAAAGTATTTAATTACACACTATTGGCTACTTTCAACTATTCTCTGTATTTCAAGCGCTATTTTCATCTTCTAGCACGTGTGGTATTATGCCATAATAAAGAATCAAACATGAAATAATACAGTACAAGTAGTCCAAGAAAATTTACATCCCGAAAACCACACTGAAAAGCATAATATCAGGTTGAGACCTACTTCATTTGGAATCCAGGCATACAAACATGCACTTTACGCCTATTTATGCGTTCTAGTATGGTTTATCAAATTCCAATGCTCTCGGAATATCCTCAGATGTCTTGTTTCTTTTATGACGAAATGTAAGATCTTTTAATGTTTTACACGTACGAACATACAGGCTTCCTAGACATCATAGCTGCGGAAGCACAGTGACGCCTGTTATCTGGCGCTCTCTGGCGACTGTTGAAATGACCTATTTCTAACAGACTGTGGGGAAATATTGTGAATGGTGGTTTGAAAAGCATTACTTTCAAATTAAACTTCTTTTTAGCAAGATGAACTATGTGCAAGAATGTACAATGAATTTCTTAAATCACAGAGCTTTTGACTCTCATTTAAAAATCAACCCTTTACGGACGAGCCAGTTAGAAGAATTTCGAGCCTAGAAGATCGGATATTTATGTTGTCATTAAACTTTTTACTGGCACATTTGTGTGATGTGTTGAAGTGTAACAAGTGCAAAAATGATCAACATTATATGTGAAAGCTAAGCTTTTGTTTCAGCTTAATAATCTTCGAGACCAATATTATAAGTGAAAGGCTTAGCTTTTCTTATAACAACACTATGAATATTAATTTAAACCATTAACTTTTCCTATTTGTGTGTTCGCACTACTTAACAGTGATGTTGCCATTGGCTGACTACATCGCCTGTCCTATGCTCAGAATATCTGCTGTCATCGGCTGGCAAGATCACGTGACACGAGCTATGGCTGGCTTACAAAAGTGCAACGCATCTCAATTTCAATTTTTCAGAAAGTAACATGCGGTGTTTGATTAAATTCGAATTTATATTTTAGTGATACGAAAATATGCAGCGTACATGTTGCTCCATGCCAAAGATCTTTCCAAAACGTGTTTTCTCCACTGAGTTTTCTTTTCTAAAGGGTCAGGAAATTCTATGCCATGTATAAGACCATAACCATTTAAAGGATCGACAAGTTTTACAGATGCGAGGAACACAGAAAAAGTGTATTTTCACCTGGGAGAAAGTGTATTTTTAACAGGGAAATCTGTGATTTTTTTTTTCCTTGTCCACATATTCACCCTGATGAAAGACATTGTAAATACACCTTCCTATGAAAACTGGCTGAAAAGTTATAATGTGTTAACGTTATGTTGCCCGTCTCAATGGATCAGGATATCAGCCAATTTGCTTTGAATGGTTTTAGCATCAGCAATTGCTGCTAAAAATACTCATTCACCATATTTTTTGATAGTGCCTCATAAAAGACAGGAAGAACATTGGGTAAGCAGGGACTGGGGGAAAGGATTGAAAAAGGAAGCCACCAGGTAAAATTCTGTAAAGAGCATTAATCTAATCATTGTTAATACTTGGTTTAAGAATCAGGAAAGGAAATTATGCAAGTTGTAATGTAATGAAGCCAATGGTATAGTAGAAATTCTAGAATGTCAGTATGTATCGTGCTATATTTATGCAGAGAAAATTTGATATAAAAACTGTGCCTATAAAAATTAATTATGTCTCATCTATATAGGCCTATTTATATTTCACATTTTCAAAAATAATGGTGAGGTTTTAACAAAAAATTTTTGGGGATTCAGTTTTATTAATTTTATTGTATATATACCAGCGATTGTCTGCACGGTTGTCTCTGACAAAGATATAAAGTCATTACTTTGTACAGCATCCCTGTTCTCCCTCACTGTTTAGACACTTGGCAGGAAGATTTTGTAAAGGGAAAACTAAAAAACTAGAACTAAACTCCTCCTGAACAGGCCATGAAGGTCCAACGGTACTGACCGGCCACCGTGTCATCCTCAGCTCATAGGCGTCACTGGATGTGGATATGGAAGGGCATGTGGTCAGCACACGGCTCTCCCGGCCATATGTCAGTCTACGAGACTGGAACCTCTACTTCTCAATCAAGTAGCTCCTCAGTTTGCTTCATAAGGGCTGAGTGCACCCCGCTTGCCTACAGCATCGGCAGACCGGATGGTCACCCATCCAAGTGTTAGCCCAGCCCGATAGCGCTTAACTTCGGTGATCTGATGGGGACCAGTGTTACCACTGCGGCAAGGCTGTTGGCTTTTGTAACGGGAAGCCAAGTCGTTTTATGAGGCTGCTGAAAGCAGATTCTATGCATTTTTGTTTTTTGTTCACATTGTGCCATCATAATATGTGAAATATTGCATAACAGAAATATTTAACAGTTCATATACTTTACTTGATTTAATATTTGAATAATTACCCAATTTTCACAATACTACTTGATTTAATATTTGAATAATTACCCAATTTTCACAATACTTGCATCAGTTAATTTTCTCCATATTAGAAGTAAATCTGTGGACATTATTATGTCTCTAAAGAAGACAATGCAACCAACATAAAATTAACCAGCTAAGTCATATTTCATATTTTCATATGTAGACATGCCCTTCAATGAGACTTAGTTCAAAATAATGACTAAGGTCTGGTCTGAGGACAAGTCGTTGAATATGCAGCACTGGAGAGGCACATAAAAAGTTGAAGAGGCCTGAAGATGCAAGAAAGCATCAAAAAGATACCTCATTGCATTGTAGGAAATACTGCAACCAGCCAAAAGATTTTTTTTTTTTTTAATGATTTTATTGTACCATTACTAGTTTCGGGACTGAACCCATTGTCAGATAGTAGCATTGACTTCTTCGCAAGTTTTACATTGTGTCTTACTGAAAAGCATTCATTTAAATATTACAAGACAGAGGTTTGATTTTCTTTAACAATCCGTGCTGATCAATGAACTAAATACAAGAATGGTGGATCAAATCAAAATGCGTACTTGTTATTAAGTGTTAACATCCAGCACTTTTCAGACTGGTTTCTATGTAATCAGAAAACAGTACAGGACGTTACAAAATAATGTATACACATTTTCCAATTTAATCTCTTTTTAAGTAAAGCAGATAGAAATAATTGCTTTGTGTGTGATAATTCAGAAAGCAGTAAATAACTTATCAAAGAATGAAAGTAGGTGCTTCAGTGTTGTCAACCACAAATAGAATGTGAGTGAGATTTGACCACACTGGAGAGTTGAACTTGGAACATTTGAGCTTAACAATTGCAAGAATCTGAGGCAAGTTTGAATTAGGTGGAACAGTGAATGATGTGAAGATGGGCTGTAGTGCAACAGACAATGGAAAGTGTTGATATGGCAATTCACGTGCATATAATAACAAAAAAAGATGTGTAAATCAATGCTTTCATGAGAATACACTGAGCAAAATCAATGCTCACCGAATTTTGTGGAAAAGTATGTTAATCTCATAGGAGTCTTAGTCTGGCATGCTCAGTCATCTGAAGGGTCAATCGGGCCATACTTCTTTGAACAGACTGTAACAGGTGACTCTCACCTACAAATGCTGTGCAGTTGACTTGATGTGTGCGAATTTCTCAGTTGTACATTCCCTCCAAGATTGATGGATGAAGAGGAAGTGCTGTGGAATATCCACATTGATCACCACATTTAACACCTTTAGACTTCTATCTTTGGGACTCTGTCAAGAACACGGCACACGCTGTAAAACCACAAAACTGGACGGCCTATGAAAGCAAACTGAGCAAGCTTGCATGCTGTTTCATCAGAAACAATACAATTGGCATACCACTTTGTCAGGGTGTGTACATGGACAAAGAAAAAAAATTCCCGGATTTCTCCTGGTTAAAAATACACTGTCTCCCCGGTGGAAACATAGTTTTTCCCTGTTAATTGACAGTATATATTCTCTCGGCACTGTATAACTTATCAATCCTTTGAATGGTTATGGTTTTATACACGGGCATAGAATTACCGGCGCTTTAGAAAATGAAACTCGGGGGGAAAAAATACCTTTTGCAAAGATGTTTGATGTACAGTAACACGTACGCTGCATATTTTCGTATTATGAAAGTGTCAATTCGAATTCCACCAAACACCGCATGTTACTTTCCGAAGCATCAAAATCGAGAGATTGCGATGCGTATTTGCAAGCCAGTCATAGCTCATGTTACATGATCTCGCCAGCCGATGACAGCGGATATTCAGAGCTTCGGACACGTGGTGTAGTCATCCCACAGCAACATCACTGTTAAGTAGTGTGAACACAAGAACAGGAAAATTTAATGGTTCAAATTAATATATATAATACTGCTACAAGAAAAACAAAGCTTTCACATATAATATTGGTTTCTAAGGCCAATACACTGCGAGAGAAACTACGATTTCACATATAATGTTGGTCTTTTATGCACGTATTACATTTTAAGATATATCACACAAATTTGCTAGTAAATTTTTTAATAACGACATAATTGCGTGATTTTCTGGGCTGTAAATTCTTCTAAATGGCTCATCATCAAAGAGCTGATTTTTAAATGAGTCCCAGATTCCCAGTGAAGTAGGCCTCAGCCTGATTTTAAGCTTTTCAATGTGGTTTTCGGGATGTAAACTTCCTTGGGTACCAGTACTTTGTTATTTAATGTTTGTTTCAAAAATATGTTCATTTTGTAGTGCACATCTTTCTGAAGATGTCTGATACATAAAACATACAGGTCTGAGGAATTGTAAGACATGTTATTTGATCTTAAGTGTGCCAAAGTGCAGTCCCACACCTTTTCACGCAGCATTCTTCGATTGCACGTCACTGTATTTCGGTCAGTGGGATTGAAACGTGTATATTTTGTACTGGTTGCCATCAAACTACATTCAGGACAGTGGAAATTAAAGTGTCCTATGGTGCCTCTCCTGCTTCAGTCGGCCGGTTTGACATCCTGGCTCTCATTTAAAAAAAAAAAAAAAAAACTTTTCAGAAAATGTTCACTCTTTATTCCCTATTAGCTAACAATTTGCTGCTTTGTGTGACATAAACTTAAGTATAGGATACATAAAACCAGTAAAGACAAGAGAAAAGCAAGACAGTACACATTTCTTCTATCCTTAGCTCCTAGAATTTTTTTTCTCTCTAATCTTGCTAAGCTTTACATGGCGTGCTTTCCTTTTTGCGAAAGAATCTGTTACCTCATTAAAGCGTGTCAAATATTTTCTTACATGAAAAATCGAAATGTCGCTGTCTAATACTGAAAAAGCTGTTAATACAAATAGGCTCAAGACTGGTGTGGTTTCTCGACCTGATTACCTGTATTTTGTCACTGTCTGCCAGATAAAACAAAATAGGCCTCTCTAATACTGCAGCAATTGTAACACACGCCAAATAAAGGAGACTGTTTTTGCAGAAATGGTCATTTTTATAACACGGCAGAAATAATTCACAACGTACCTATATCATATGCCTATTAGCCCTACTACAAGGAAAAAGCTTCACATTAGGAAATAGTTTTATACTTCATTCATATGCTCCAGTTTCTCAGGCATGAGATCGAAAAGAAGTAGTGCGATATTTTTATATAAATTTGGAATTGTCATATTCTTCCATAGTTCAAGTGATGTCACCATTTCTTCTCCTTCCTCGTTCTAACAAACAGTGTTGTCATCACCAATTTTGTATCTATTCTTGCCAATGTCAAAGCTTATTTGCCGGTTAACTTCATAAACTCTGCCAGAATCACCAGTTTAGTTATCCCACGATTATTCTCCGGCTAGGCATTGTTACGTGTTCGTACAACGTGCTTTCTGTGCTACTTCCAGAATAGACCTTAAAGCGGCAGCTAACTGGAGACTGTACAACTGGCCCTTGTTAGTATAGCGATCTGGCCAAAAATTTTCTGTCAAAATTTCATTTTCCTGGATACACCGAGAAGATAATATTTAATCTTTTTTACCTGTTATTCCTGTAAGTCATTTATTCGCACTCTGGTTATTTGAATCTGTGGATTTCACTGGTAATCATAGCAACGCTCATCATTTGCAAACCCAATCAACCACATAATCAGACAGTGGTTGGCTTTCTTTCATTCGGCTACACACTGCTCAGCTTGTATAGCCCTTTTTGTCTGCAGGAAAGATTATTTCTAGATGTGACAAGGATTCCACTGGCAGAGACATCACACACACTATGCACGCATTCACAAATCAACTTATGATTCATTCAGAAATCAACTTAGAATGTGTTCAATAATGTTCAAAAACCGACAGGGACACATTTCAAAGTCATATGAATAATCGATAGACCAACGTCTACATCTACATTGATACTCCGCAAGCCACCCAACGGTGTGTGGCGGAGGGCGCTGGATGCTAGGCGCTTTTTGAAACAAGGTTTTTTCCTCAAGAATATGAATTTGCCCCCTCCACTCCTAGATCCAGGGCTGCTGCGCATGCATGAATCTCACAGCTTGGGCACGCCAGTAAAATTTTTCCCGGTAGCACCTAGCTGCGACTGCTTACACAGCCAACAGCCACGTTTCTGTAGCCAGAACCAGAAGAAGATACTACTCAACTGCGCATGCGCATGGTCCCACTCGTAACTGCTAAAACAAATGTAATGTTAACAGTTGTGACGCCATGTTCATCGGAGGCAATTTGTTGTTACGAAGCATTGCATAGTCTCCCTAAAGCCTTTGACACATTTGGCAGATGTTTGTATGAGCACTGTGTTTTGTTGCTGTACATGACATATTTCCTTTGCAATTTAACTTTTATTTTAGTTTTTTTCTCTCGCTCATGTTTTATTGCTGCAGTATTATGCTGCAGTAGCAGGATACAGTAATATCCCTTGTTAGAGTATTGGTTCTTACCAATCTAAATTACAAATATTTCACTGAGAACAAAAACAATGAAAAATTCCCAGAATTCAATAAAATTCCCGGGATTTTCCTTGTTTTCTCCCACATGAAAAAATTCCCGGGTTTTTCCCGGATCTACCGGTTGTCCCAGGCCGTAGACACCCTGTCTGTTCTTAGTTATTGCTGACAACTTATTGCACTGGAAGGTGGCCATTCTGAACATATACTACCTTAGCAGATATGACGTCAAAAACTTTTCGTTTTTATCTGCTTTATGTTAAAGCATTATTTTGGGATACACTGTAAATAAACAACCTTTGGACCTATGCCTAGCATTATAGCCCTCTCATTCGACCAATTAAAAAAACTCTGAAATAAATATTGTTCCCTCTTCAAAAATTCATGTGACAACTCTTAAATATCTATAAAGCATTCACCTGTTTTACCTTGTTAGAGATTTGTTGCTACTTTTTGCATGAGTTCCATGGGAATACTGGTGTAGTCCTAATGACTCCAAGTTGTCAAACTTCTTATTACATACATGGCAGCGATACTGTAGTCCAGTAACATGTGCATTGTTTGTATGTGTCAAAAAAGATTCAAGGTCTGAAAATGTCTGAAGACAATCTTTCTGGATGCACTTATAAACCTGAAAAAATAAGAACAAAGAGTCAATGGTAGATCACAACACAATTGAAAGCTCAAGGTTTCCAATACTTATAGACTGTAGCACAGTGTGAAAGCATTTATATTCTCTATTTTTCTCATAAAAATGGATTTTCTGCAGCCATTTGCTGAAAGGGGAACAAAAATTATAATATAATGTAACAATATGGATGGATGAACAGACACACACATGTGCACTCGCACAAGTGCGCACATGCCCCCCCCCCCCTCCCCCCCGACACACACACACACACACACACACACACACACACACACAGAGAGAGAGAGAGAGAGAGAGGAGGGGGAAGCGGTCTCAGTGCTCCTTGCAGCGTGATAATATGAACTTTCAGCATGATCCTAATACCATAAATATAAATATTATCTTACACTTCTCCTGCTGTCTTCTCTTTAACACACTGTTTGTTGTTGCTATGTTTCACATTCACATCCCCTCTCCTCTTGCATTTTCCTTTGTAATATTTCATTTACAGTTGGTAGTTCAAAAATGTTCAAATGTGTGTGAAATCTTATGGGACTTAACTGTTAAGGTCATCAGTCCCTAACAGTTGTGTAGTTGATCAGGGTTTTGTGACACTAGATATTGAGCTACACCAAAGGACATTATAGTGTCTGGGATGGCGGATGGAAAGTGACACTTTGTGGGTGGTGAAATGGGTTCTTTCCTTGGCTCAGTGGATGAAGTGCGAGTGAAACATTAGTGGTTCCACTACCAGTCATTCACTGACACTGTGACGCCGACATGGTCTTCTCCTTATGAATTATCTCATTGTGTTATTAACAAGTGGCTACGGTGTGGCGCAGAGGGCTTCATCCCGGAGTTGAACCAGCGACCCACAGGTTTGGTTTCTTCTGATGAAGTTCATCAAACTCTAGGTTTGGTGAGGCCACAGTCCCTTCAAACTCACCATCCACCAGGGTAAGTACCACAACAACTTCATTCTGGTAATATCTGGGATGGCATTTACTGCGTTGACCTATTGGCACATTACTGACATCATCTTCTGTCGAGGAGCATAGTGGCTAAGCCAGGGCAGCAAAGTATGACATCTGCTGACTAACCATCAGTCCAGGTGATGTTTCTTTGTCTCTTCTTTCTCCCCTTAAAAGAGCGCCCTCATGCCTGTTTTTTGGAGATATTTATTCAGTGTTTCCGCCAATGTCGCGAAGTTTATAGAGCAGTGACTGACTCTTTGGTAATTCATCTATGCTTTCCATGTTGGGCAGAAATGTGACCAATGTCGACACCTGCGCTAGCTTTCCTTGTTTTACATCTATGCTGGCATGGTCGGTCACTGCCCTGTCATCCTCCTCCGCATGGCCAGATATGTCATGTATGTGTGTTCAGTATGATGACAAGTCCTGCAGCACTGGCTGCTGATGTGCGAACTGCACTGGACATTGCTCTCCTTAGAAGCATTGCCCATCTACTAGACCACTGATCTGTCGAAGTGCTGACTGCTGGTGTGCAAGCTCTGATGGTCATCGGCCTCATTATTCGACTGCTGCTGCTTCCAAATATTGTGGTTCAACACGTCAATGTCTCTAAACTGTTCAGTTAACCTACACTACGTCTTTACGTATTTGTCTACCGGATCTCTGTTTTGAACAACCATAAGTAACACACAATTATTATATGCCCTACAGTTGTATCGCCGGTTTCTCCTTTCTGTTCTCCTGCCATTTTACACTGCATTGCTTAAAAGGGCAGACTTAGTTCACAATCTGTTCACTTTTGTCCTGTGTGCAATTAATAACTCATCTTTTGCAATTATATGGCAGAAAAACAGAGTACTTAAATCTTCTAATAATCTATTCCTGCATCATAATATACTTTGACAGTGTTACTACACGCATTTTCTCAATGTACCTACCATACCTAGTAAATCTAGTAACTGGTTTCCCCGCTTTAACTAAAATCATTTTCTTACTTCTCAGCAGAACATATCTGTTATTCTAAGTGTCTGTTTTAGCTTCACATTTCGTCCTAATTCATTTAACTAAAAATTTACTTTTTACTTTCATTTATAGCCGGACAAAATTATTACAGTTTCATCAATGAATGAACATTCTGCACAAGATTTTCAATCATTTGTACAAGGTCCCCCAGGCCTTTTTCTAAACCTGAGCACTATGTAACAATTACAAGCCCACACCACTTTCCAATCCTGCCTAGAACTCCAAAGATGTGTACACACTGATAGAGATCCTTGTGAAATCTCATGCAATATTTTTACATACGGACCATTCGCTCTCACTGAGTCCACATAAACAAGACAGAATAATTTCAAATAATAAAGCCACCAAATAAAGAAAGGAATACTCTCACAGGCAGCAGCACAGTAATGCATATAAATATATAACAGGGAAAAATTTAACATGTAATAAATGCAAGTTTCATATAGTGACCAGATTTTAAACTGCATAATATTTCCAGCAGCAGATACTATGAGTAAAATTTATTCATTATGGGCTGTAGATTAGCGCTGAAGGACCTATAAAACAGTAGGAAAATGAGACGATGGAATCAGAAGAAAATGAAAGATCCATAAGTTGTTTCACAGGGAGCATTTTGCTGCAACTGTTGGAAACTGGAGAAATAAATAAAACAGTAGATGAATGAATAACTTTGAGAAATGAAGCAAAAAGGTAGATGAGGCATCAGTGAAATAAAGCAACAAACCCCAAAAGAAATAAACTGCAGAAAATGAAGCAGGCAAAAGGGAAACAAATATCTAAAAAAATGAGACTGACAGATAGTGTAAAATCTGTAAGCAGGGCACATTAAAGACTGTAGAAGCATGCATAACCAGAGGCTACAGGGAAGTTTAAGGGATGTTTAGAAGAAAGAGAAGAAGCTGTGCGAATATCAGAAGCTCCAGTAGCAAGCCAAACTACTAAGGAAAGGGAAAAAATGACAACTGAAAAGTGGAAGGAATCTAGAAAGGAGATGTACAAAGGAAATGAAGTTAAAAAGAAGGTGAAATAAATCAGAGATCGGAAATACGAAACTATAGGAAGAATTTGGCAGAGTACTGAAAAGTCTAAGTGGAAACAAGGCCACTGGAGAATGACAATCCCTTATAATTATTGACATCATTAGGAGAGAGAGCCATCACAAAACTATACCACCTGGTGTGCAAGACATATGAGAGAGGCAAACCACAAGAATCCAATAATTCCAATTCCTAAGGCTGGAATCATATAGATTAGATAATGATAAGACAGAGATGTAGGAACCAGGTTTTACATTGTAAGACATTTCCAGGGGCAGATGTGGACTCTGACCACAATCTATTGGTTATGAACTGTAGATTAAAACTGAAGAAACTGCAAAAAGGTGGGAATTTAAGGAGATGGGACCTGGATAAACTGAAAGAACCAGAGGTTGTACAGAGTTTCAGGGAGAGCATAAGGGAACAAATGACAGGAATGGGGGAAAGAAATACAGTAGAAGAAGAATGGGTAGCTTTGAGGGATGAAGTAGTGAAGCAGCAGAGGGTCAAGTAGGTAAAAAGACGAGGACTAGTAGAAATCCTTGGGTAACAGAAGAAATATTTAATTTAATTGATGAAAGGAGAAAATATAAAAATGCAGTAAATGAAGCAGGCAAAAAGGAATACAAACGTCTCAAAAATGAGGTCAACAGGAAGTGCAAAATGGCTAAGCAGGGATGGCTAGAGGACAAATGTAAGGATGTAGAGGCTTATCTCACTAGGGGTAAGATAGATACTGCCTAGAGGAAAATTAAAGAGACCTTTGGAGATAAGAGAACCACTTGCATGAATATCAAGAGCTCACATGGAAACCCAGTTCTAAGCAAAGAAGGGAAAGCAGAAAGGTGGAAGGAGTATATAGAGGGTCTATAAAAGGGCGATGTTCTTGAGGACAATATTATGGAAATGGAAGAGGATGTAGATGAAGATGAAATGGGAGATACGATACTGCGTGAAGAGTTTGACAAAGCTCTGAAAGACACGAGTCGAAACAA
The DNA here is from genome assembly GCF_023864345.2 of Schistocerca serialis cubense. Lineage (NCBI taxonomy): Eukaryota > Metazoa > Arthropoda > Insecta > Orthoptera > Acrididae > Schistocerca > Schistocerca serialis. The sequence continues at coordinate 62,895,414 of NC_064643.1, forward strand.
GGCCCCAGGAGTAGACAACATTCCATTGGAACTACTGACGGCCTTGGGAGAGCCAGTCCTGACAAAACTCTACCATCTGGTGCACAAGATGTATGAAACAGGCGAAATACCCTCAGACTTCAAGAAGAATATAATAATTCCAATCCCAAAGAAAGCAGGTGTTGACAGATGCGAAAATTACCGAACAATCACTTTAATAAGCCACAGCTGCAAAATACTAACACAAATTCTTTACAGACAAATGGAAAAACTAGTAGAAGCCGACCTCGGGGAAGATCAGTTTGGATTCCGTAGAAACACTGGAACACGTGAGGCAATACTGACCTTACGACTTATCTTAGAAGAAAGATAAAGGAAAGGCAAACGTACGTTTCTAGCATTTGTAGACTTAGAGAAAGCTTTTGACAATGTTGACTGGAATACTCTCTTTCAAATTCTAAAGGTGGCAGGGGTAAAATACAGGGAGCGAAAGGCTATTTACAATTTGTACAGAAACCAGATGGCAGTTATAAGAGTCGAGGGACATGAAAGGGAAGCAGTGGTTGGGAAGGGAGTGAGACAGGGTTGTAGCCTCTCCCCGATGTTATTCAATCTGTATATTGAGCAAGCAGTAAAGGAAACAAAAGTAAAAATTCGGAGTACGTATTAAAATCAATGGAGAAGAAATAAAAACTTTGAGGTTCGCCGATGACATTGTAATTCTGTCAGAGACAGCAAAGGGCTTGGAAGAGCAGTTGAATGGAATGGACAGTGTCTTGAAAGGATTAACATCAACAAAAGCAAAACGAGGATAATGGAATGTAGTCGAATTAAGTTGGGTGATGCTGAGGGAATTAGACTAGGAAATGAGACACTTAAAGTAGTAAAGGAGTTTTGCTATTTGGGGAGCAAAATAACTGATGATGGTCGAAGTAGAGAGGATATAAAATGTAGACTGGCAATGGCAAGGAAAGCGTTTCTGAAGAAGATAAATTTGTTAACATCGAGTATAGATTTAAGTGTCAGGAAGTCATTTCTGAAAGTATTTGTATGGAGTGTAGCCATGCATGGAAGTGAAACATGGACGATAATTAGTTTAGACAAGAAGAGAATAGAAGCTTTCGAAATGTGGTGCTATAGAAGAATGCTGAAGATTAGATGGGTAGATCACATAACTAATGAGGAAGTATTGAATAGGATTGGGGAGAAGAGAAGTTTGTGGCACAACTTGACCAGAAGAAGGGATCGGTTGGTAGGACATGTTCTGAGGCATCAAGGGATCACCAATTTAGCATTGGAGGGCAGCGTGGAGGGTAAAAATCATAGAGGGAGACCAAGAGATGAATACACTAAGCAGATTCAAAAGGATGTAGGTTGCAGTAGGTACTGGGAGATGAAGAGGCTTGCACAGGATAGAGTAGCATGGAGAGCTGCATCAAACCAGTCTCAGGACTGAAGACCACAACAACAACAACAACAACAAGGCTGGAATTAGTTTAATAAGTCACAGTCATGAAATGATGACACAAATCATTTGCAGAAGAACAGAAAAACCAGTGGAAGCCAACCTTATAGAAGATCACTTTGAATTACAGAAAAATGTGGAAAGTGCAAAGCAATACTGATCTTACAAGATGGGTTAAAGAAAGATAAGTCTACATATATAAGATTTTTAGATATAGAGAAACCTTTTGACAATGTTGAATGGACTACACTCTTTGAAATTCTGAAGGTAGCATGTATAAAATACAAAGAGCAAAAGGTTATTTACAACTTGCACAAAATCCAGACTGCAGTTGTAAGAGTTGACGTGCATGGAAGGGAACCAGAATTTGAGAAGGGAGCTAAACAAGTTTGTTGCCTACCCCTGATGTTATTGAACTCATACAATGAGCAAGTGGCAAAGGAAACTGAGAAGAAATTGGGAAAGGAGTTAAAGTTCTGGGATGGCTAAGTATTTGGAAGAGCACGTGAAACAGAACAGATAGCGTCCTGGAAAGATGTTATGAGACAAATATTGACAAATGTAAAAACAAGGGTAATGGAGTGTAGATGAATTAAATCAGATGATGCAGACGCAATTAGAATACGGAACCAGGCATTAAAAGTAGTACATAAGTTTTCATATTTGGCCAGCAACAAAAACATTGATTATAAATTGAAGTGTTAGGAAAGCTTCTGTGAAGGTGTTTTTCTATAGTGTAGCCCTGTAAGGGTGTGAAATGTGAACAGTAAACAGTTCACACAAGAAGAGAATGAAGTATAGAAAAGTGCTGAAGATTAGATGGATAGAGTGAATCACCAATGAGGTGGTGATGAGGTAGCAGAAAAAAATTTATGGCACAACTTAACTAAAAGAAGATTAGATTAGATTAGGTTTTTTGTTCCATAGATCCATGCTGAGGAGATGCTTGTGGAACATGTCAATTTTTCTTCTTTTTTTTCTTTTTTAAAGCTGAAATAACAATACTAATAGTATGAATATATACAATACATCATTTGTTTCTATTAAAAAATTTATCAATGGAGTAGAAGGAGTTGCCCACTAGTAAGTCTTTCAGGCTTCTTTTAAACTGATCTTTATTTGTAAGTAAATTTTTTATGTTTGCTGGAAAATTATTGAAGACGAGTGTTCCTGAGTAGTGGACCCCTTTTTTAACTAAAGTAAGTGCTCTTAAGTCCTTGTGCGGGTCATTTTTGTTCCTGGTATTGTAAATATGAACTGAGCTGTTTGTTGGAAAAAGAGATATATTATTTAGGACAAATTTCATTAAGGAGTAAATAAACTGAGAGGCAGTAGTTAGTATACCCAGTTCTTTGAAGAGGTTTCTACAGGACGTCTGCGAATTTACTCCACAAATAATACGTATTACATGCTTTTGGACTCTGAAAACTTTTGTTTGACTTGAAGAGTTACCCGAAAATATTATACCATATGACATTATGGAATGAAAGTAGGCAAAGTATGCAAGCTTTTTCATTTTTATGTTGCCTATGTCTGCTAACACTTGAATTGCAAATACCGATTTGTTAAGGCATTTCTGCAGTTCTGCGGTGTGCTCCTCCCAACTGAATTTATTATCAAGTTGTAATCCCAGGAATTTAAAGACTGTCAACCTCTTCTATCTGCTCTTCTTCATACTTTATGCATATGCTGGGTGGAAACCTCTTACAGGTTCTGAATTGCATATAGTGAGTCTTTTCGAAGTTTAATGTCAGTGAGTTGGATTTAAACCATTTATTAATATCCATGAAAATACCATTAGCAGATCTTTCTAGAACTACACTCAACATACTATTTATTGCTATACTTGTGTCATCTGCAAACAAAATGAACTCTGCTTCTGGCATTGTAACTGATGAGAGATCATTAATGTACACAAGAAAAAGCAATGGCCCTAAGATGGATCTTTGTGGGACATCACATGTAATTTCTTCCCATTCTGATGATGACTGATGACTTAATTCACTAGTTCCTTGCACTGACACCCTTTGTTTCCTGTTAGCGAGGTATGACTTGAACCATTTTGCAGCACTGCCCATGACACCATAGAATTCTAATTTATTTAAAAGAATGTCGTGGTTTGTGCCTTTGACAAATCACAGAAAATACCTGCTGCTTGTAATTTGTTATTTAATGAATTAAGTACATTTTCCCTGTAGGTGTAAATAGCCTTCTCGATACCAGAACCCTTCAGAAATCCAAACTGTGTTCTTGATTATATGTTATTTGTGGTCAGATGGTTGAGAAGCTGCCTGCACATTACTTTTTCTAAAATTTTTGAGAATGCTGGCAAAAGTGAAATCGGTCTTTAGTTTGATGGTATATCTTTACCCCTTTCCTGAATAGAGGCTTAACATCTGTATATTTTAGACAGTCAAGAAATGCCCCAGTTATAATTGACTGGTTACACAAGTAACTTAAAATTGTACTAAACTCACAAGAACATGCCTTAATTAACTCTGTTGACATTTTGTCGTACCCACTAGAATGCCTTGTTTTGAAAGATTTTATTATGGAAGTTATTTCTTTTGGTGAAGTGAGTGACATATTCATGTACCTGAAGCTATCTGTAAAGGCTAGTTTCAGATATTCAAGGGCATTATTTACAGATCCTGACAATGTCATTCTATCAGTAACGGATATAAAGTACTTGTTAAATAGATTTGCCACACTATGCCCATTGGTAACTAATGTGTCATCTACTCTTAATGCTATTTGCTCCTGTTCCTTTCTGGTTCTATCAGTCTCCTCTTTCACTATATCCCATATTGTTTTTATTTTGTTCCCTGACATTGCTATCTTCTTCTCGTAGTGCATTTGTTTAGATGTCCAAATTACTTTTTTAAATATTTTACAGCATTCCTTGTATTTAGCTAAATCATCAGCATTGGAGCCATTCTTGGTCGACAGATACATTTTCCTTTTTGACTTGCAGGAAATCTTTATTCCTTTTGTAATCCATGGTTCTATTATAGACTTCTGTTTAATTTGAGTAACTTTTAGAGGAAAACAGTTTTCAAACATGGTACTGACATTGTTCATGAATGTGTTATATTTTTCATTCATGTCATGAGTACTATAAACATCTTTCCAGTTCATATTTTGAGCAGTTTTCTAAAACACTCAATTTGTAGATTGGATACATTCTGAAGCATCAAGGAATCTCCTACTTGATAATGGGAGAAAGTGTAGCCGGACAAAGAAGAAGACTATAGAGCGATGGAGGCTTCAATACAGTATGCAAGTTTAAATGGATACAGGTTGCTACACCAATGCAATGGTGAAGAAACTTGCACAGTAGGGAATAGTACTGACAGCTGCAGCAAGCCACATTTTGGATGGAGGATGATGACAATGACAACAAATTGCAATTTTCGCCCAACAGAGCACACTATTGCTATTGTTTCAATAATTATGACCACATTAACTTAAATGCTTATCTTTATTGCATATAACACACAATTCGTGGAATAGTAATAGTAAACCTGTTAAAAGCCCTTTTGTGATTTTGAGATGATTGAAGTCAAATGAGTGAAATGCACACAATTACGATGTAATTTCTTCCTCAAATAATTAATTTAAATAATGACTTTCAGAACAGGATAGATAGTTGACCTAACTTAGATGATGAAGCAGCAAGTATTAATTAATAGTCACAATCTATATCTTTACAAAAACAGTGTGACTTACTCTGAAAAATTAGAAAAAAGGGTAAAGCTGCCATTAACCTGAAGGTCAGTTTGAACACCACTGTGGTTCTATCAGAGATGGTCCTTCAATGTTTGAACTGATTTGCCCAGTCTGTTACAGTGGGACCTATGGCTTAACATGGATTCTGAACCACAATGCACCTCAGCATTTGACATAAATCAGCTTATGTAGAGTTACTAAAACAGGTAGGAGTGGCAAAATTGTCAGATGAAAAAGATGGGCAATTTGAAAGATGCAAGTTTTCTGGTGAGTTAATTCCAAAAAGAAGTACAAAAGTTCAGTAAGCATTCACAACCAACCTCCACCCAATGTAGTAAGGACAGGTAGAGAGTGTGAAATAGATGACAAGAATTAAAAGCTGATCTTAAGGAAATGAAGATAGAGGATGATAACCAGTCAAATAACAGAACAACTCCAATTTCAATTAATGGGACAGTTCTGATATAAGAAGAGAAAACAAATGATAAATTGCTTCCAGAGTTTTACTCATCATGGCAACGTTCAGCCCGTAACATTTTGTAAACCACTTCAAGGCCAGTTACTGTGTTCATAGTGCAATAAATAACCTGTAAGATTCATAGTGAAAGAATGAAGGTAGTTCAGGCTTTCATGTACCACAGATGATGACGATGATGATTGGTTTGTGGGGCACTCAACTGTGCCTGTACAAAGTCCCAATTTTTACACAGTCCAATGTTTTACATAGTCCAATGTTTTTCACAGTACAATGGAGCCAATGTCGCGAATGATGATGGTGATGAAATGATGAGGACAACACAAACACCCAGTCCTTGGGTGGAGAAAATCCTGAACCTGGCCGGGAATTGCACCCAGGACCCGTGATCCAGAGGCAGCAATGCTAGCCACTATACCACGAGCTATGGACTATTGTACCACAGATGTTGAGGTCATTAGAGAGATTACTGCAAGGATGGGGGAGGAAACTGGCAATGCCCTTTCAAAATAACTCATCCTGGTATTTGGAGCCACTTAGGAAAATCATGGAAAACCTATATCTGGATGGCCAGATGTGGATTTGAACTGTTGTCACCTCAAATGTGAGTGCAGTGCACTAAACAGTGCACCACATAGCTCCATGATTCATAGAGGACCATCTGGAATAATACTGCATTATGTGAAAAGCTAGAGTTGCAAATCTTTTACATCTGTGGAGCAAGGTTTTGCTCATACAAACAATGTCTGCGATGGTCTGTGGCTGAAGTAATTGAGGAAGATAGTGATCAAACCTCTCCGCTATTAGAATTCATTTTCCTTTATTTATACACATGGACAGATTAAAGATGCTCAGCTTTATTATGAAATGTTACATCTATCAATCTACATCTACATACATACTCTGCAAAACACTGAACAGTGAACAGCAGATGGCAGTTAAGCTTGGTACCACATGCTGTTGTTACAGGAAGAATGATTTCTTAAATGCTTCTGTGTGTCCTGTAATTAGTCTCATCTGGACTTCACAGTGTTAACAGGAAGAATATGTAGGGAGATAAAGAATAAGTCTCCATTCTTCACTTAACACTGGTTCTCAAAACTTTGTCAGTGTCTTCTGCAGGGTAACTGACATCTATCTTGAAGCGTCTGACAAATTCAGCTTTTTCAACATTTCTGTGACACTCCCCTGTGAGTCAAACAAACCTATGACAATTCATGCTGCATTTCTCTCTAAACATTCAATGTCCCTGTGTAACATAGCAAATTATTCCAGGTCTTTACACCTTACAGTGAGGTAAGCAATCTTAGACTGTGTCTAGCTGGGAGGAGAGCAGCTTTGTTTTTGTTCTCACTTCAGTGCAGCTGATGCTATCGCTAGTGAGAAAGCATGCTGGATTCACATCTGACCAGTTTCATTATGCACACTCCCTATGAATCTAAAGGAATAGTACTAAATTGTATTTGTTGTTTTTCATGCAACACATACACAGACTTTTATAGATAACTCTACTATCCTGTAAAAATATCTGATTGTTATCTTCATTACTTTTAGAGAGTCTAAACCATAAGCTTTTTGGTATTACAAAAAAGAGCTATGGATTGTAACCAGTTCATTTATAATATCAGCTGGAACTATAACCAAAAAGGTGTTCATATAATTTGTTTTCCTAGAATTTTCTTTGCTTCCATTAAAATAGCTTTCACAGAACAGTAACCATTTTTTAAAAAAATTATTATTTAATTATGATACGTTGTGTGAGTGTTGTGGAGAGAGAAAGAGTCTGTATGGGGGATATATGCAAAATGTGGATGTTCTACTTTGTTAAAAAAACTATTCAAAATGTACACATGTGAAAATTCTTGTGCAAATCATGAATTATGTGTTGTATATAATAAAAGTCCAGACTGCATGATTTGTATAAAACCGTCCAGAAGAGAAGTTGGGTGTTAAATCAAGTAGTATTTCATTTCTGACTACAATTTGACTTTGGTTTATTGAAATTAAATTTTGTTTCATAAATTCAGAGTTTCTTTTACTAATTGATTTCTGTGATTCTATTGGATGACTTAGGGATTACCGCGAATCTTCAAGGGAACTGTTGCAATTGGCTGTCTAAATCATGAGCCAATAGGTATTCCACATTTCCTGCACTTTCTGTAGACCTTTGTGCTACAGTTCTGTGAGTCCAAAAGTTGCTTTGGAACCATTTTACTGTGTATATCAATGTGGAACCACACCACACAAATTTTTGTAAGGATAAAGAAAGATCTTATGTTCTATCAGTTCTTTTAACATAATTGTGAATTGTCTACAGTTTTAAACATTTCACTGGAAGTCTGGACATTTTAAGTAACCTAGCTTGCAAGTTAACAACATAATGAAAATAATAGTTGCCATATAGCGGAGATGCTGAGTCGCAGAAAGGTACAATGAAAAGACTGTCGGAAATTTAGCTTTCGGCCAACAAGGCTCCAGCTTCCAGAGACTGGTCATGGTGTGTGTGTGTGTGTGTGTGTGTGGTCTATTTTGACAAAGGCCTTGTTGGCCGAAAGCTAACTTTCCGACAGTTTTTTTGTTGTGCCTTCCAGCGACTCAGCACCTCTGCTATATGGTGACAAGAAACTATCCTTTTCATTATATTACAACAAAAACAATCCATTTTTGACAATTTAATGTGATTGGATACATTAAAAATCTACTCACCAAGCAGTAGCAGAACACACATATAAAAGAAGGTTATAATAAGGCAAGCTCTTGGAGGTAGATTTCAGAAAAGTCACCCACAACAGCGTGTCGTAGGAGACTTAAAGGATGGGATGAGAACGAAAGACTGATAGTTGGAGACTGCAATGGACGAGATTTTAAAACCTGAAAGCTTAAAGGTGGGAGACAGGGTAATATGCAAGACAGAGATTACTGCTAAAATATCATGTACGAGTTAATAAGAGTGAGAAGTTAAGTGCATTGTACATAACAGAGGTGGGAGGGTTAGGGTGAAAAATTGACAAGTGAGAAAATGAAAAATGTAGAAAACTAAAATGAAGTGAAGAAAGGAGTAGTTACAGTGATGAAATGTAAATTATGGCCAAGTAGGTGGCAAGAACCAAGGACATGTTGTGTAACTAGTTCCCACCTGTGGACTTCTAAGAAACTGGTGACTGGGGGAAGAAGCCAAATGGCATGGATGGTTAATCAGGCACAAAGGTCATGACTGTCATGTTGTAGAGCATGCTCTGCAATATGATACTGTGTGTTTCCAGTATACACCATCTGCCTATACCCATTCATCCTAAATGATAATTTGGTGGTAGTCATGCCGATGTAAAAGGCCGAACAGTGTTTAGGTAACAGCTGGCATATGATATATGTTGTTTCACATGTGCCTCCCTTTGATAGTATATGTTTTGCCTATTACATGGCTGGAATAGGTGGTGGTAGGGGGGTGCATAAAGCAACTCTTGCAGTGGAGACAGTCACATGTGTGGGAGCCATAGGGTAGGGAAGAGATGGGTGCAGAATGAGTATAGGGTCAAGAAAGAATATTTACTGAAGAGATTGGGAGGGCGACAAAAAACTATTCTAGGTGTGGTGGGCAAAATCTCACACAGGATGGAATTCACTTCGGGACATGATTTTAGGAAGTCACAGCCTTGTCGAAGTAGTTGATTTATACATTCCAGACCAGGAAAATACTGTGCTCCAAAGGTGTTTTTTGGAGGGATCAGCAGTACCAGGATTGGATGTGATGACCCAGGAAGTCCGCTTTTGAACTATGCTGGTGGGGTAATTATGCCCGGTGAAGGCTGGGATCAGAATGTTGATGTATTGCTAAAATTTTAACAAGTCAACCTTACCATGAGTCCATGTGGTTACTCAGTCACCTAGAATAGCTTATCATCACCCTCTCAATCTCTGCAATATTCTTTTCAGACCCTCTGCATCTTCTGCATCCTTCTCCCTACCCAATGGCTCCTACCCCTTGACCGTCCCCACTGCAAGAATTGCCCTATACACCCTCTTACCACCACCTATAACAGCCATGTAACAGACAAAATATACTATCAAAGAGAGAGCCACCTGTGAAACAGCACATGACTCATACCAGCTGTTACGTACACGCTGTTCTGTCTTTTACACAGGCATGACTACCACATTGGTATCCAAGAGATCACACCTCATAGTATACATTACAGATAAGTCACCTCATGAGTTAAGGGGTAAGTGAACTCCAAACCTTTTTTATGCGAGTTATTTAGCATTCCACACATTCAATATTTTTTATGAATTTACAGATGCTGCTTCCAAGTCTGAATTACGTGGCCTTAACGTGGTAGGTATTTGGTTGAATTTTCTTCAGTGCTGTTTCTGTCAGATGAACCGGTATCTACTAATGCAGAGTGAAGGTGACAAATCTCAAGAAGTTTACTAAGGTACGTGGACTGAGCTGTTAAAGGTACAAAGAACAAACCCATCCCACCGCATGTGGTAGGGTCCAAGTGACTGTCAACTTTAAAAGCAGAAGCATGAAACATGAAAACGGAAGATCCACAAGTTTACAGGTAGACTTTCGAACTAGAATGGTGGAAGAAGGACTTTAAACCAGTCCAGATATGGCGTGCGGAGAACAATATAAGTGGTGCATCAAACAAAAGCTGGCTCGGTAGGGAAGTAAGGGAACTACAAAGAGAGTGATGACAGCAGGTTGCAGCAATGTGCCACAGCAGATTGGGAGCAGGTATAATTAGTCGCCCCAGACAGAGTGGGTTGCCAGAAACTATACTGGAGCTGGCAGAGCTTGGAGAATGGACTCACAGTGACATCATGCTGACAGCAAGGAGAAAGGGCTAAGTAGTGTGTGAGTGTAGAAAGAATCTTGTGAACATGAAGAAATACAACAATTCTGTAATGTCTGAATAGGGCACAGGGCTTTATTTGGAACATACTACACTTAGGCATCATTTTTCATTCGCAAGAGAAAAAAGGAGCCAGAATCTGAAGTTGATGTCAAGTTTCTCCTAAGTCTTGTTAGAGAGATGAAAACTAAACCAGGATTTGAAGGTCAGGTTAATTCCACACCAGTTAATGTTTGAACCTGCTGTAAAGCTGAGAAAGAAATGAAGCAAGAGCCAATATCAGAGCCTCATAAGCAGAAAGAGAGTATTTCAGTAACATTACAAACTTTGATGAGACCAAAGGGAGACATTAATCTAATATTAATAGTAAAATGAACGGATTGAATTCTGACATTAATAGCAAAATTAATGAGGGATTAGGAGAAATTTGGTCACCTGCAAATATTGAAATAAATCAACAACGAAAACTGAAAATTTGTGCTGGACCAGGAATCAAACCCAGATGCTCGCTTCTCTAGAACGGTGGCTTTAACCGCTTCGGCTATCCAGACACGCCTACCGTCCAACCCAAATTCTCAACATGTCATGCACGAATAGCGGCCCTATCCATCAGCCCAACTGCTCATAGGATTCGCTATGTCCCTCACGGATTTGGAATATACTGAAGATCCACAAAGAAATTAAAAAGAGCTGTCCTCCCTTGCTGATATACATGTTCGAATCCTGGCAAATCACAAATTTTCAACCTTCAACGTTGATTTATTTCAAAGCCTGTAGACAGTCGAATGTCCTGATTTCTCTTAATCATGTAATTTATATGGCCACTGTACCATCAGTCATGTCTGTTCTGTCAGACATGTCTGGCAGAACAGATATCACACACATATAAAATGAATGAAGTTGAATGTAATATCAAGGATTGGGTTCTGATATTAACAGTGACCTGAATGGATTAGTCTCTAAAGTTACAAAGTATTTATTAACAAGATACGAAAAGATAGATTGCTACTTACTATACAAAAGACATGTTAAATTTCGGACAGGCCCAATAAATACACACTAACTGTTCTGGCATAACCACAAGCACCGGAACAAAGATGCAGAATGCAAGACCAGAGAAGGTGGTAAAACAACTTCGGCCAATGGTGTGCGAAATACGACTGCACCACGACAGGAGCGGCCTCAAACCAAAGTGAATATAAGCACCGCTCCTGCCAGCCTCGGCCACACAGATTGGCCTCAGTATTGCAGACATCAGTTATCAGTGATGTGTGTAAAACTTGAAGGAACATTGCATAGCCAAGAATATTACTGTTTCCATGTTGCCCTTTGTTTGTGACTACTCCTTGTAAATCTCCATGTTAAGTACTGTTAAATAAAAATAAAACTACTAATGTTGTTTGCTTGAATTGTTGTATAGCATTCCAGGATCACAGCATCCCTTAGGCACCCTATACAAGACGAGTGGGCAAGACCCAACACCTGGCAACGAAGATGGGATTTGAAACCATGTGTACATAGCACACTGGCTTACAGAACAAAGTTGCAACCGAACTTAACAAATTGCAAGGTAACAGAGTTATTGCACCCATATCAGCTAGTCAATGATCAAGTCCGCTTGTTTTGTTCCCCAAACCCCCAGGTCGCATTCACCTCTGTGTTTGCTTTAAGTTTACAGTCCACCCACAAACTTTGATTGATACTTATCCATTGCCATGCCCAGAGGACCTCATGGACAAATTAGGCGCTGGACGCTATTTTTCTAAAATTGATTTGCGCGACGCACATCTTAAAATATTGCTCGATGAAGAATCTCAAAAAGTGTGTGTAGTAAACACTAATTTGGGCTTGTTTAAATATTTGTGTTTGCCTTTTGGCAGTGCTTTCACACCTGCTATTTTCCAATGGTATTTGGAACAGTTGATTACACAAGTGCCAAACTGTTCAAACCATTTGAATGATATTGTAGTAGTAGGTAGTACACCTGAAGAACATATTGCAAATTTATGTGCTTTGTTTTGTGGGTTATCTGAGGCAGGACTTAAGTGTAGATCGGACAAGTGCAATTTTTTTAAACCTGAGGTGCAGTATCTTGGTCATGCCATAAACAGTCAAGGGGTACATCTTCATCAGTCACATTTGTTAGCCATACGCGACTTGCCAGTTCCTTGCAATGTTAGAGAATTGCATTCAGTCTTAGGGAAAATGAACTATTATATTTGGTCCATAACGAATGTTGCACAAATCGCAGCTCCATTGCATCACTTGCATCACATGAATGTCCCCTTTGTTTGGACAGATGAGTGCTAAGCAGCCTTTCAAAAACTTAAAAATGCATTGCTCAGTGATCGATGCTTAGTTCACTTCGATCCTGACAAACCAGCTGTATTGCAAGCTGACGCTTCCTCTTATGGAATTGGTGCAGTGCTTTTGCACAGAATTGATGATAAAGACTGGCCTCTTGCTTTTGCATCAAGTGATGCGCAAAGCTCAGAGTAACTATTCACAAATTGAGAAAGAGGCTTTGGCTATTGTGTAGGGTGTCACCAAATTCCACCACTATTTGTATAGCAGAAAATTCAACTTAGTAACAGATCACAAGCCTTTGCAGCCCTTGTTCATCTGACAAAACCAGTTCCTGTACGAATGGCCCAAAAATTGCAGAGATGGACTTTGTTGTTGTCTCAATACCAGTACAAGATTCTGTATCAGCCGACAGCTGAACATAGTAATGAGGACACGCTTTCATGTCTTCCGATTGGTCCTGATAAGGACTTTGATGCTTCTGCTGCATCTTGTTGTCACATCGATGCTCACAATTCTGAATTGCTTCAGACTTTTCCACTGAACTATAAGGATATTGCACAGGCCATGGATGCTGATCCAGATTTGAACATTTTGCTCAACTAGACTCACACATCTTGGCCTCATTCTTTGCATTGCATAAAGAATTCTGTAGTGCGCTGATACTTTGTGCATCGGCATACCCTTGCTGTACAAAAAGGAGTACTTCTTGTTCAAAATGACAGTGGACAGTCACATGTGTTGATCCCTGAAGCCTTGCAAAACAGAGTGTTGCAGTTACTTCACCAAAGACACTGGGGGATTGTTCATATGAAACAGTTAGCGCCTCAACACTGTACTTGGCAGGGTATGGATGCCCAAATAGAACAGATGATGTCACAGTGTCACACATGTGCGGAAAATTAGTCCTCTGACACAAAAATTCTATGCTTGCCCTAAGTAACAATCGTCATGGCAAAGACATGTGGCAACTTTTTGGAATACTCGATGGTTGCTTGTGGTTGACTCAATACAGCAAGTTTCCTTTTGCTATGCCAATGCACTCGACAATGTCAGGTGTTGTCATCAATGTTTTGCCTCGAAGGTTTACCTGAAGTAATAGTGTCAGATAATAGACCTCAGTTCATGTCAAATGAATTCGAAACATTCTGTGAATGCAATAGCATGCAGCACCTAACTAGTGCACTGTTCCATCCACAATCAAACGATGAGGCGGAACGTTTTGTCAGGACCTTCAACAAGCAGGCGGCCAAACTTAGCTCCACAAACATCAGGGATCAGGCATTGCAACGTATCATTCACACACACGAGATCGACCATCGTCGGTGGAATGCTTCACAGCCGCCACCATCGCACACTGCTCCACCCTCCTCAGCATCCGGCGCCAAAGGAAGGCCACAAATAATGCTTTGCACCACATGATATTGTCTTTTACAGGGTTTTTAGTGGCAGCAGATGGGGGGAGTGAGGTGAGATCGTCCATCAACTTGCCCCTTGCATGTATCTTCTTTCTGGTCCTGAAGGCTTGCAGCACCGCCATCAAAATCAGCTTCACCTCTGTCATGTACCTGAAGATCTCCCTGTGTGTCTTCCCTCAGATTCATGGATTCAGAGGACAACGCGGCCACAGTAGCCGCCAGTGGATGTCATCACGACACCGCAGGATGACCCCATGGAGATGGAGCCTCTGCCTCCTCTCGTCCAACCGATGGAGCTGAACCCACCCACAACACAGCAGTCACCACCTTCTTCAACTGGTTCATGGCAGCAGGAGGTGGATGCGTAACCTTCTGCTTGTTTTCCGGGGATGTTTCTGCAAGAGCGCAGGGCGGATGGCGGATGGCAGGGTACAGCCGGAAGCTTGACGTTCCCTGCAACCACGACTTTGCACCCAAACTCCTGCATCCCCTGGGGTGGTCGCACTCCCTAAACGACAACGGTCCATCACTTTGGGAGGGGGGGGGGGGGGGAGGGGGGGAGGGGGGGGGGGGGAGGAGGAATGTTCTTGCATAGCCACAAGTGCCGGAACAAAGATGCAAAATGTAAGACCAGAGAAGTAGTTGAAACGACGTTGGCCAATGTTCTGAGGAATAGGACCGCAGCATGACACCGAAGTGAATATAAGCGACGCTCCTGCCAGCCTCGGCCACTCATATCAGACTCAGTATCATGGACATTAGTTGCCAATGATGTCTGTACAACTTGCAAAAACACTGCATAGCCAAGAATATTATTGTTTGCATGTCATCCCTCATTTCCGACTACGTCTTGTAAATCTTCAAGTTGTTGTTGTTGTTGTTGTTGTTGTTGTTGTTGTTGTCTTCAGTCCTGAGACTGGTTTGATGCAGCTCTCCATGCTACTCTATCCTGTGCAAGCTGCTTCATCTCTCAGTACTTACTGCAACCTACATCCTTCTGAATCTGCTTAGTGTATTCATCTCTTGGTCTCCCTCTACGATTTTTACCCTCCACGCTGCCCTCCAGTACTAAATTGGTGATCCCTTGATGCCACAGAACATGTCCTAACAACCGGTCCCTTCTTCTTGTCAAGTTGTGCCACAAACTCCTCTTCTCCACAATTCTATTCAATACCTCCTCATTAGTTATGTGATCTACCCATCTAATCTTCAGCATTCTTCTGTAGCACCACATTTTGAAAGCTTCTATTCTCTTCTTGTCCAAACTATTTACGTCCATGTTTCACTTCCATACATGCCTACACTCCATACAAATACTTTCAGGAATGACTTCCTGACACTTAAATCTATACTCGATGTTAACAAATTTATCTTCTTCAGAAACGCTTTCCTTGCCATTGACAGTCTACATTTTATATCCTCTCTACTTCGACCATCATCAGTTATTTTGCTCCTCAAATAGCAAAACTCCTTTACTACTTTAAGTGTCTCATTTCCTAGTCTAATTCCCTCAGCATCACCCAACTTAATTCGACTACATTCCATTATCCTCGTTTTGCTTTTGTTGATGTTAATCTTATATCCTCCTTTCAAGACACTGTCCATTCCATTCAACTGCTCTTCCAAGTCCTTTGCTGTCTCTGACAGAATTACAATGTCATCGGCGAACCTCAAAGTTTTTGTTTCTTCTCCATGGACTTTAATACGTACTCCGAATTTTTCTTTTGTTTCCTTTACTGCTTGCTCAATATACAGATTGAACAACATCGAGGAGAGGCTACAACCCTGTCTCACTCCCTTCCCAACCACTGCTTCCCTTTCATGTCCCTCAACTCTTATAACTGCCATCTGGTTTCTGTATAAATTGTAAATAGCCTTTCGCTCCCTGTATTTTACACCTGACACCTTCAGAATTTGAGAGAGAGTATTCCAGTCAACATTGACAAAAGCTTTCTTTAAGTCTACAAATGCTAGAGACGTAGGTTTGCCTTTTCTTAATCTAGCTTCTAAAATAATTCGTAGGGTCAGTATTGCCTCACGTGTTCCAATAATTCTACGGAATCCAAACTGATCTTCCCCGAGGTCGGCTTCTACCAGATTTTCCATTCATCTGTAAAGAATTCGCGTTAGTATTTTGCAGCCGTGACTTACTAAACTGACAGTTCGATAATTTTCACATCTGTCAATGCCTGCTTTCTTTGGGATTCGAATTATTACATTCTTCTTGAAGTCTGAGGGTATTTCGCCTGTCTCATACATTTTGCTCACCAGATGGTAGAGTTTTGTCATGACTGGCTCTCCTACGGCTGTCAGTAGTTCTAATGGAATGTTGTCTACTCCCAGGGCCTTGTTTCTACTTAGGTCTTTCAGTGCTCTATCAAACTCTTCACGCAGTATATCTCCCATTTCATCTTCATCTACATCCTCTTCCATTCCTATAACATTGCCCTCCAGTACATCGCCCTTGTATAGACCCTCTATATACTCCTTCCACCTTTCTGCTTTCCCTTCATTGGTTAGAACTGGGTTTCCATCTGAGCTCTTGATATTCATACAAGTGGTTCTCCTTTCTCCAAAGGTCTCTTTAATTTTCCTGTAGGCAGTATCTATCTTACCCCTCATGAGATAAGCCCCTACATCGTTACATTTGTCCTCTAGCCCTGCCTGTTTAGCCATTTTGCACTTCCTGTCGATCTCATTTTTGAGACGTTTGTATTCATTTTTGCCTGCTCCATTTACTGCAATTTTATATTTTCTCATTTCATCAATTAAATTAAATATTTCTTCTGTTACCCAAGGATTTCTACTAGTCCTCGTCTTTTTACCTACTTGATCCTCTGCTGCCTTCACTACTTCATCCCTCAAAGCTACCCATTCTTCTTCTACTGTATTTCGTTCGCCTATTCTTGTCAATTGTTCCCTTATGCTCTCCCTGAAACTCTGTAAAACCTCTGGTTCTTTCAGTTTATCCAGGTCCCATCTCCTTAAATTACCACCTTTTTGTAATTTCTTCAGTTTTAATCTGCAGTTCATAACCAATAGATTGTGGTCAGAGTTCACATCTGCCCCTGCAAATGTCTTGCAATTTAAAACCTGATTCCTAAATCTCTGTCTTACCATTATATAATCTATCTGAAACCTTTTAGTATCTCCAGGGTTCTTCCATGTATACAACCTTCTTTCATGATTCTTGAACCAAGTGTTAGCTATGATTAAGTTGTGCTCTGTGCAAAATTCTATCAGGCGGCTTCCTCTTTCATTTCTTAGCCCCAATCCAAATTCACCTACTACGTTTCTTTCTCTTCCTTTTCCTACTGTCGAATTCCAGTCACCCATGACTATTAAATTTTCGTCTCCCTTCACTATCTGAATAATTTCTTTTATGTCTTCATACATTTCTTCAATTTCTTCGTCATCTGCAGAGCTAGTAGGCATATAGACTTGTACTACTGTCGTAGGCGTGGGCTTCGTGTCTATCTTGGCCACAACAATGCGTTCACTGTGCTGTTTGTTGTAGCTTACCCGCATTCCTATTTTCCTATTCATTATTAAACCTACTTCAAGTTAAGTACTGTTAATTTGATTTATAGAAATAAAACTACTACTGTTATTTGCTTGAATGGTTGTATAGCATTCCAAGAACACAGCATCCCTTAGGCACCCTATAAGAGACAAGTAGGCAAGACCCAACAACTGGCAACGAGGATGGGATTCGAATCCATGTGTGCATAGAACATTTTCTTCCATCCATCCTTCGTTCCTTCCTTCCGTTACCAAGCTGACAATTTCTTGATGGCTCAGGATGTGTCCTATCAATGAATCCCACTTTTTTGTCATGTTGCACTATACAGTTCTTTTTTCACCAATTTGATTCAGTACATCTAAAAATTGTTGTACCTGGTATTTGTATGAGTTTATTAATTCCAGTTGTCGTTTACTGACATTGTAGTCTTAGGATATTACTCTGTTCACAAGAAAATTTACATTCAAAGCAAGTTGCCAATCTTTGCACCACTTTGAAAACTTATCAACATCTGACTGAATATTTGCGCAATTTATTTATTTCTTCTTCTTCTTTCGATTTCGGCCATCTTTGGACCACGTTCAACAATTCACTTGCCCGGCTTTTTGATCTTTTTTTCTCTCTTCCCAATATTTCCTCATCATTTTCGAGTGGTTCCTCCTCCGCTCTTCCGACCATTTCCTGTTATTATTCTTTGGTTTCGTTTCTTCTGGAAAACACTTAATTTCGTTCACTATTTGTCTAAACTTTTCCCTGTCCCTGATTGACTCACGGGTGACATTAAAATAGGCCAAATCCTTTTTCACCATCTGTATCCATTTATTGTTGGTTTTTTCGTTCCTGTTACTATGTTCAAACACTTTTCTTGTTAGTCTGTTTCCATCCATCCTCGACAGGTGACCATAAAACGTTAGTCTGCGTTTACGCATTGCCTCACTCACTTTCTCAATAGTTTTGTATATTTCCTTATTACTCTTTAGCTTGTACTCTTCTCCAATCTTTCTCGGTCCTAATATTTTTCTCAAAATTTTCCTTTCTTTCTTTTCCATGTTTTCTATTTCCCCCTTTTTGTTAAGAGTTAGGCACTCCGATGCATACAGGCATTCTGGTCTAATGACAGTTTTATAATGTCTTAATTTAGCTTGAATCGAAATGTTTTTTTTGTTATATATGTCTTTGGTTTTTTGAAAAGCAAATTCCATTTTCCTTGCTCTCGCCTGGTTTGCACTCTTGTCTAAACCATTCACTTGAATTATTTCACCTAAATACTTAAATTTTTCTACTCTCTTAATATTGCCGTATTTAGTAATAAGATTTTTCTTGTTATTTCTATGATTAGACATATACACGGTTTTTTCAAATGAAATCTGCAGTCCAGCTCTGGCCGAAACTTCTTGTAGTTTCTCCAGGTAGTTCTGAGCTATTTCTTCGTTTTCTGTAACTATTGCCAGATCGTCTGCAAAAGCTAAACAGTCCACTTCTATTTTTTCTTTTTTTGTTCCAATTCTGATGTCATTCTTGGTGCCTTTGAGTTCTTCTTTCCATATTCTCAATATCTTTTCCAGTACGCAGTTGAAGAGGATTGGGGATAAACCATCACCTTGTCTAACACCTGTTTTAATTTCGAACTTCCTTGAAATTTCACCCATAAATTTAACTTTGGCCTTACTGTTTGTTAGCGTCTGTTTGATAATTTGAATTGTTTTCTTATCGACCCCAAATTCTTCCAATACTTTCAGTAATGTTTCTCTATCTACCGAGTCGTATGCTTTTTTGAAATCTACAAATACTATTGCAAATCTCTGGCCTCTTGAGATTCTGTAACGAATTAGTGTTTTCAGGTTAAATATTTGTTCAACACAGGATCTACCTTGTCTAAAACCTGCTTGATATTCACCTATTTTTTTATCCAGAACTGGCTCCACGATTTGAAGTAATTTCCTTGACAAAATTTTGTATCCTACTGGTAGTAGCGAGATCCCTCTATAATTATTAACATTCATCTTATCCCCCTTTTTGTGTAGTGGGTGTATCAGGGCACACTGCCAGTCTTCAGGAATTCTTTCTTCGTCCCAGATCTTCTTAAACATATGTTCCAAAACTTGTGGGAGGTTGGTATCCATTATTTTTAGGATTTCTGGTACTATGGAGTCTTCACCTGGGGCTTTATTGTTTTTTAGACTGTGTATTATGTGTTTTATTTCTTCAGCGTCTGGAGGTTTTGACTCGGTATTAGTATTTCGGTGGTTTTCAAAACTCATTTTATCTTTGGGTGGTTCACAATTTAGTAGATTCTCGAAATATTTTGCTAATATTTCACAATTAGTCTTGTTTGTCAAACCTAGCTTGTTCTCTTCATCTTTAAAACATAAATTTGTGGATTGGTATTTGGTTAGCTGTTTTCTAAAAGTTTTGTAGAAATCTCTAGAATTATTTCTTTTAAATTATTTATTTATTTATTTATTTTTATTTTTTTTTCCAGCAAGTACTTCGCTATACGAGGTGTGTTCAAAAAGTAGGGTGACTTTATATTTTTATGAAAAAACATTTACTTATTCATGAATATTCATGTTGTCCCCTTCAAAGTAATGCCCTCAGATAAAATACTTGTGCCAATGCTTCTTCCAATCCTCGAAGCACTTACCATAAGCACAATTGGCTGAGTGGGTGGAGCAACATCCTAGACAACCAGTAAAATGTAATGCCAGGGTGGATGGCTGAGTAGGAGATGAGGAAAACTAGTAGCAATTAGTAAGAGAGCTAAGCAGCCAAAAAGTAGTTACACCTGCAAGCAAAACACTTATTAAGGCAACAACCAACTACATGCCATAGTTATGGTATAGTAAAACTCAGTACACGGGAAGAATAGGAGGATGGACCTAAGCGTGGTAGATTTTTGTGAAAGAAAATGTGATCTATTAACCAGGCCAGCAAGGAAGAGAGGTTACATAATCAATTTTTAAAGCAGGATCATAATGTAAATGAGAACTGCAATACTAATGAGGATCCTGTAGAGAATGGTGGCGTGAACACTGTAAATGGGGAAAATGTAGCAGGACTGTACATCAATAGACGTGAAGTGGTGCAAGATTTATTAGATTAACCAGATCCTGAAATTATTGTAGAAACATCAGGATACCTGTTACCACAGATTGATATTTTTGATGAAAATGTTTACTTGATAGTGGTTTGGATGTATATGTGGTGTCAAAGAAGTTTGTGGACACTCTCTCTAATCGGAAAGTTTCCAGGATAAACATTGTTGTAGCTACAAACAAAAATAAAAAATCAGTAACCCATGAAATAATGTTACCTGAAAAATTCCGAGATGTACAACTGTACCAGAATTTTCTTAGCATCTAAAGCTTGATTGTGGTAATGTTTGTTGGAGCAGATTTTACACAAAGATAAAAAGGAAAGGTAAATTCTGGAAATAATGAGGCTGTCATTACAGTAGATAAGAAATTTTTGCAGACAATATTAATAGGAACCT
This sequence comes from Schistocerca serialis cubense, assembly GCF_023864345.2. NCBI lineage: Eukaryota > Metazoa > Arthropoda > Insecta > Orthoptera > Acrididae > Schistocerca > Schistocerca serialis. The sequence goes on from NC_064643.1 coordinate 62,916,656, forward strand.
GGAATTTTCACATATGGAGGCATTATATACGTGGGCTATTCAAAAAATAAGATGACTTTTCAAATTGCGTGGGCAGCATACATTCGATTATTGATCTTTTTTTTTTTTTTTTTTTTTTTTTTTTTTTTTTTTTTTTTTTTTTTTTTTTTTTTTTTTTACATTTCCCGAACATATGTTCACAGTTTCTTCAAGTGTACAACATACTTCATTTGTTTTTGACAGATAGAAAGGTTAGACATGTCTTAGTATGCTCAGCAATTTTCCATTATTATAAAAAATGGAACAAAGAATTTGCATCAAATTTTGTGTGAAAGATGGAATCAAGTGCTCTGAAACACTTGAAATTTTGACAGAGGTATACTGTGAGTCTGCTTGTCTGCTTTAAGAAAAAAAAAAAAAAAAAAAAAAAAAAAAAAAAAAAAAAAAAAAAAAAAAAAAAAAAGAGAGAGAGAGAGAGAGAGAGAGAGATTACAAGTGCACAAGCACTTCTAAGATGGTCAAGAAGATGCCAATGACGAACCTCGCCCTGGACACTCCAGCACATCAATAACAGATGATAACATCGAATTTGTGAAGAAAATTGTTTTGGAAAATCATCAGATTGCCGTAAGAGAAGTTTGTGTGGACATTGGCATATTGGTCAGCTCATGTCATGCAATTTTTTTTCCGATGTTTTGGACATGAGACATGTGTCAGCAAAGTTTGTTCCAGAACTTCTCAATTCTAATCAGAAGAACCGTCACATGAGCATTGCTAAGGAGATCTTGAATGACGTAAATGATGATCCTGATTTGCTCAAAAGGCCTTGGCGTAGTGCATCCTGAATTTTTGCCTAATGTCATGTGGTCAATAAGGAGCATTACCTTAACATTATGCGCCATTTGTGAGAAGCTATACGCAAAAAACGTCTATAACAGCAGAAAAGCAGTTCATGTCTTTTTGCATCACGACAATGCACCTGCTCATTCACTGTTGCTTGTGAGAGATTTTTTGGCTAAAAATAAAATGAAAATCATGCTTCAGGCACCATATTCACCGGAATTGGTCCCCTGCGACTTTTCCTGTTTCCAAAACTGAAGAGACCTATGAAAGGACTAAGGAAATAAAAACTGCATTGCTGGAAGTACTCAAGGCAGTATGAAAAACTGCTTATGGGGAGTGCTTTGAGGATTGGAAGTAGTGCTGGCACAAGTGTATTGTATCTGTGGGTGATTACTCTGAAGGGTACAACATGAATATTGATAAATAAATAAATAAATAAATATTTTTTCATAAAAATATAAAGTCACCTTACTCTTCGAACACACCTCATATAAGGAAGTACTTGCTGAAAAAAAGTGGTACAAATATTAAGTCAGATGTTAATAAGCTTCCAAAGTGGTGCAAAGATTGGCAACTTGCTTTGAATGTAAATTCTCTTGTGAACAGAGTAATATCCTAAGACTACAATATCAATAAGTCACAACTGGAATTGATAAACTCATACAACTGCCTCGTACTGAATCAAATTGGTGAAAAAAGAAATGTATAGCACAACCTGACTAAAAAATGGGATTCATTGATAGGACACATCCTGAGCCATTGTCAGTTTGGTAATGGAAGGAAGGAAGGACGGACGGAAGAAAATGTGTGTGTGTGTGTGTGTGTGTGTGTGTGTGGGGAGGGGGGGGGGATGATGCTCCTACAAGCAGCATTTTACCATCCCTCAGCCCTATTCTGCTATCCCTCCACCTCCCTACACCAGCCTCCACCTGATCACCACCACCCACACTGCTTCTCACATCAAATTCAGTTGCTCACAGTCTGGCATCAGCAGCCAGAGATAGTGGTCATGGGTGTGTGAGCTGTGCCTGCATGAGTGTGTGTGTGTGTGTGTGTGTGTGTGTGTGTGTGTGTGTGTGTGTTTGTGTTTGTGTAGCTTACTTGTTTGATAGTCTTTTTGTTGTGCCCATTTGTGACTCTACATCTCCGCTATACAATGGGAAACAGTCTGTCCTTTTCATAATATTGTTAAGGAAACAACTTAGTCACAGAAACAGTGGACAATTTAGCACATTTAGGAAAGATAACAACAATGACAATTTAGACAGCAAAAGAAATAAAAAGAAGGATAAAAATGGCTTTCAGTGCTTGTAGTAAACTAAACAAGGCTATCAAAACAAAGTTCCTAACTGTATCACCAGTTTTGGCTTTGGACTTCAAATGCAAAATCAATAAGAAAACTAAGGGTTGTCCAGTGAGCAATGGAGAGACCCATTCAGGAAGTTGTTGGAAGATACTGGAAGAACAGAAAATTCAAAAAGGAAACAGAGCAGAATGGAAGATATAATTAAAAACACTGGAAATTGAAAGGAGATGTGTGGGACAGGAAGTGAGGTAGAATGAAACTAAATGGAGGAAGAAAGAGGTAACAGTGGATGTCAAATGGCTGATGCTAATGATGATGTTGAAATGTGTTACATGAATAAGTAATTTTTACAACCCACCAGTAGTCCCAGTATAAAATCACCATCTTACATATGTCAATACTGCCAGTTCTGGGGTGGTACTGTAGAATCTATGTTAGTACCAATAGACAGAGAGGCAAGCACGATGAAAAGCGCTAGCTTCCATAAATTAATCAGTAAGTATACACCAAATCTTCTCCAACATCTTTGTCAGTTGTTGTAATTTCAGCAGCTAGAAAAGAACTAAAATAGGAAGATGAGAGTTTAATGTTCCATCAATGACGTGGTAATTAGAGACAGAGCAGAAACTCAGATTATGAAAGGAAAGGGAAGAAAACCAGTCACGCCCATTTTGAAGGAACCATCCCGGCTTCCTCCCTCAGCAATTTCGGGAAATCACAGAAAACCTAAATCTTGAAAGCCAGACTGTGATTTGAACTGTCGTCCTCCCGAATGCAATTCCAGTGTGCTAACCACTGCTCCACCTCACTTGGTACAAAAGAGGTAGGCACTGGATTTATCAAAAATTTTCCATATCGTCAATTAATATGGCAGTGCAAATAGAACTACACTGACTCTACAATTGTAGGACAAGTATTTACAGGATATACCTATACCTTCCATCAACTTTTGACCTTTTACGATTTGGAGCAGTGTGTGTGCCTCAACAATATACGTATCCGTACTGTAGGCGCACCCACAATGGAGGGGTATTTGTTGGGAGGCCTGACAAACATGTGATTCCTGAAGAGGGGAAGCAGCCTTTTCGGTAGTTGCAGGGACAACAGTCTGGATTTTTGATCTGGCCCTGTAACATCAACCTACATGGCTTTGATGTGCTGGTACCACAAAGGGCTGAAAGAAAGGGGAAACTACGACCCTTACTTTTCTGAGGGCATGCAGCTCCACTATATGGTTAAATTATCATTGCATCCTCTGGAATAATATATTCTGGAGGTAAAAAAGTCCCCCAATCACATTTCCAGATGGGAACTACTCAGGAGGTTGTCAGTATCAGGAAAGCAAAATTGGTATCCTATGAGTTACAGTACAGAATAGTAGATCCCTTAATGGTTACGTAGGGTACAGAATTAAAATGGGAAATTGATTGGTCGAAGATAGTATTAGTGGAGTGCAGTGGCAGGATGAACAGAACTTCTAGTTATAACACCATAGATCTAATGCTGTACTGATTTATTTTGCCTTTTGCTTGATGTTTAATGTCAAGAAGTTGAGTTTCTGTAAATATTTTGATTGCACTGATAGCACAAGAGTGTTCGCTTTTTTCCTTTGATGTCATGGTTTGATTCTATGCAATGTAGTGTATCTATCACTTAAATTCTTTGTCTCATTTGGAGGGAACAAAACTTAATGTATATAATTGTAGTTTTGTTTAAATAATTTTTTTGTTGTATAAATGTCAATATGTGCAAAGGTTCTGTTTTATTTAATGTGTTTGGTTGCTGTTATGTAAACTGCTGATCTTCACTTAGGGTTCTTAGTTATTTTGTATGTGAAAGGTGTTGTGGTTCCCCTCGGGAACGAAAGTATGTAGCGCGCGCAAAATGTGGTGGGCATGGACAGAAAGGTGGAACCACGAGCCAGTCGGGCACGAGCTACCAAACTATCAACTGCTCATGTAAAAGTTGTGTATTGTGCTAGTTGTGAGAGAGGCTTTTCCTGACACTTTCCAATGCCTGGGATGGATGGATAAAGAGCTGGAACTATTCTGGAATTGATATCTATCATCGCCACCAAGAAATGACAGAGTCCTGCAATCCTACCTGCAAATCCACCTACCAACATGGACTTGCCACCACATTGCACAATCACTGTGATGTACAGTGAAGGATTAGCTCATTGGATGTTTTAGTGTGCTCAAATATAAGGTAACTTATAAATGAATTTATGTACCTACCTTGATTTTTTTCTTATCACATCACCTCTCAGGTTCCTCTCCATTTGAACTATGATTACCGAGTGTCCTTGTTGTGGAAAAAATGAAAGCCTCAAAGCCAAACAGTTAATTACATAATGTTGTTTGATATTTGGTAAGAAGGCAGTATTCAGATTTACTGTGGATTTAGTGAAATTGTGGGAGGTAGTAAATGTAGTTTTTTGAAAGCCTCCCAGTGATTGAAACAGTACCAATTTAAAGTTTTGTGGACTTTCAAAGTTACCTATTTCATCATTGACTTGAAAGTAAAAGACTATGGTAATAAAGACAATTTGCTGTTACTTTCAAAAATTAATAGTTCTTAAAACTGAGGCTTATAAAGTTTTCCTTAGTTAATGATCATAGTGCTGCCTGTAGTAAATTTTAAAAGGTGAATCAATTTCTTGCAAATTTGTCAACTTTGTGTCTCACTACAGTAAAAGTCGTGAACTTCATTTGTGGAAAGTTATATACTTGGGTTTGCTAAGTGTTTGTTTCTCTTGTGTATTGGAAGTGGATATTAATAGTGTAACATGATCCACAGTTTGTCTATTGTGCTCATGCTAGGTAACATGTAACATAAAGAGAACTCTATCTATGAAAACAGTAACTTCTTTTATTCAGAGGACAGTGAGAAATGGTTTGCTAGTGAAATATAATTTTTTCATGTCAGATAGAAAAGTAATTGGTAAAAGAGAGACTAAACCCATACTCAATTTATAATTTTATAGTAAATATTAATAGTAATGTTATTGACACCATTCAGTTTGAATAAGCCCTGAAGGTAATAGTGTGTATTGTTATCTGTTATATTTATGCAAATTGTTTGTTCTGCTCTGTCAGCTTCAACCTTAACGTGAACATATGCAGATGCCAGAGTTCATTGCACTTTCATGTGACTAAAGTATAGGCTGCGTTTACCCATTGAAGATACTTAATTTCAGTTTCTTGAACAAGAATGTTACTCATTCTTATGCCTAATTAGGCTGGCGACCGTTGTTATTATTATTGGGACACTATGGATAGGTAAATTATTGTTTGTTACTGTTCAAATATTTACATAATTCTAACTTTCACTTCCGATAAGCCACCTCCGTTTGGTATATCAAGGTCAACACAACTTATTTCCATTTAGAGGGTAACACTGCTCTGCTTGTTTATATTGCAATTGCTTTAATAAAATTGATTTCATTTATACGAACTACCTCCAGCTTTGAGGTTATGGTATAAAAGTGGCAGGCGGTAGTGTTATATGTGGCTTTTCTGTGACAGGACTATTTGTTCTGTTGGGGCATAGTACGTAATAAACCAAATTTGGTATTTGATTGTACAAGCTGCGTAAAACCGGTTGCAGTGTTATATGGTCATGACTTACAGGGTTATACTGTAAATACCAAATCAAATACAGGTAACGCAGAAGGAGGTCTAACAATGCATAAAAAAAAACAGGAATGTGGGAAAGTCACAACAAACAGTGTAGTAAATGCATTATCATAGTCAAGACAGACACAAAACCATCACCCACCACAGAAGTACAAGTTCACAGGCCAACTCGCTCTGCAGATGAGGAAGAGGCTGAACAATGTATGATGAAATACAAAAATTATTCAGATAATTAAGGGAGAAGAAATTTTAACTGTGATAGAGGACTGGAATTTAATAGTAAGGAAAGGAAGAGAAGAGAAAATAGTAGGTGAATATGGACTGGGGAAAGAAATGAAAAAGGATGCCCCCTGATAGACTTCTGCACAGACTGTAACTTAATCATTAGTTTAAGAATCATGAAAGAAGATTGTACATGTGGAAGAGATCTGGAGACACCAGAAGGTTTCAGATTATTTATGTAATGGTGAGACAGAGATTTCAGAACCAGATTTTAAACTGGAAAACATTTCAAGGGACAAACATGGTCTCTGACAACAATTTATTCATTGTGAACCGTTAGTTAAAACTGAATAAATTGCTAACAAGTAGGAAATACAGAGATGAGATGTGGATGAGTTGAAAAAAATCAGAGATTGTTGGGACTTTCAGAGGCAGCATTAGGCAACGATTGACTGAAACAGGGGAAAGGAAAATAGAAGACAAATGGGCAGCTATGAGAGATGATATATTGAAAGCAGCAGAGGATCAAATAGGTAAAAAAAGACAAGGTCTAGTAGAAATTCTTGGACATCACAGGAGATGTTGCATTTAATGGATGAAAGGAGGAAATATAATTGTGCAGCAAATCAAGGAGGTGTCTAAAAACTGAGACTGACAGAAACTGCAAAATGGTTAAGCACAAATGGCTATAAGACAAACATACAGGATACAGAAGCATATACAGGATGATAAAAAAGTGTCAAGTATTTTGAGAGATGTTAGTACACACCCAAACAATAAAAAAAGGTCCTGTAAACTTAGTCTCTAAGGAACATAGCTTAAGAGCCGGGTCATTCAATGCCAAGTTATCTAAAGGTTCCCATGTGACCATCATGGGTTTTGATAAAATTTTGTATGAACTTTCACACATGCTCTCAATTTCACAATCATCAATTCAATACGTGTGGAGATATGGTCATTTGAATAATCCCATAGCACAGTCTTCAACTGTGCACAAAAGTTTTCGGCAGCTTTTGAGGCAATATCTATGGCAATATTTTCTTGAAAGAAACAAAACTTGGGCATCTTTTACAACATTTTGCACTCTCTAAAGTGAAATAATAAAGACCTCTCAAGCAGTTTTGATATGGATAAATTAAAGTAAAGTTGGCTGATAAAAATACACATTTAAAAAAGAAAAAAGAAGTGTAGTTTGGTTTTTTATACCTCTGGAAGTAATAGCAGGATACCGTATTTACTCGAATCTAAGCCGCACTCGAATCTAAGCCGCAACTGAAAAATGAGACTCGAAATAAAGGAAAAAAAATTCCCGAATCTAAGCCGCACCTGAAATTTAAGACTCGAAATTCAAGGGAAGAGAAAAGTTTTAGGTCGCACCTCCAAATCGAAACAAAGTTGGTCCAAGGTAATATGAGACAAAATTTAGGTCGAATGAATGACGATACAGCTACAGTAGTTTGGTTCGAGTCGTAAGCTTAACAGTTACGCTTTACCAGGTAGCCATTAGCGAAACAATGGGAAGAGACTGCTATTTGTTGTTGCTTACATTGCTGCTTTCTTTGATAATGATCAACAAGAACCAAATAATAGACTGCATATGATAGAAGATGTTCTGAACGAGAGTTTCGTGAAAATTTTTCTCCGTTTGATAATCTTTGCGGCCGCTTCTTTAGTACATAAAATTCTGCACAGAAATTAGAGTCATCTTAGATTTAAAAATCTAGTCAGTTGCCATGCTTCATTTCTGACTGTATCACTATTAGGCATAAGAATAATACAAATATAAACATGACACGATACGTATATTCTTCCGTGTTTGCTGTTGTATCACTCTAGTTTCATAGTTTATTAGGCAGACAGGATTTAAATGAGATAGCAGCAAACACGAAAGAATACATGGCAAAATGTTTATATTCGTATTATTCTTATGGTGAAGAGAATACTGCATGTGATTCACATTTCATCAGGTTTCTATTAGCAACCATCTCTTCTCACAGGTAGGAAAAAATTCAGAACGTAGAGTTGGCAATATTGACAAACATCCCAGTCTTGCCAGTAGGATTTTCATAGTACATTGAAATTCTGCTACATTCGAAGATAAACAATACAGAATTTGTATTTACTTCATTGGATAATGTATGAAAATGCAGTGGTCGAAACTAGGGGCGGAGAAAAAAAGCTCGTGTTCCACCTTTTTTTTTTTAATTTATTTCTGACGCAAAGATTTTGGCGCCAGTATTTATCTTTGTGCCTACAAAGCATGCCTGTGTAGTGCTACATATATCCGACAGCAGAAGTTAGTTGTGGCGGCACCTACCAACATTTTTCAGAACTTCCGCTTGATTTGCACTCGATTCTAAGCTGCAGGCGGTTTTTTGGATTACAAAATCCGGAAAAAAAGTGCGGCTTAGATTCGAGTAAATACGGTAAACCTAAAACTTGGCACATAATAACTTACCAACACAAGGTTTTAGAATATAAGATTTTAATCTCCTACTGCTTTCCAATTTTTTTCAAACTGATGGCAATGTTGATGATTTTTGTAAAAATGTCAAAAAATGGGTACTTTTCTTTTATCTCACTTTCACAAAGAGAAAGAGAGAGAGAGAGAGAGAGAGAGAGAGAGAGAGAGAGAGAGAGAGTCTTCTGTAAACTCTTTTAAAGCATTTTCGTTACAAGATGGTGTTCTACACCACCTAAAAAACTGGAATTGGTTTTCCGATGCTAGCGTGTAAAACCCTGACATATGACAAGGTGGAGGTGCATTGAAATTGCACCTATATTCCACTGGTACTCAAATTAAATCTGATTTCTGATTAAGAGTTCTTAACAAAGCTGGCCAAGACAAATTCAGTTCTCACCAAAAGCACTTAACACAAAACAAATTCTGACCAGCAGTGACAGCAACTACTTTCATATGCATAGAGTTTACATTTTAATGGAAACTTTAGTTCATTGGAATAATCTTATGGTATCTGTTAATATTATACTTCTCTTTGAAGTGAAGTTAACTAAACTGGAAACTCATGAAATCTGCCAAAAAGTGTTCTACAGTTCAACAGAAAGTAAGTTTCAATGTAGCCACACAACTTCATTTTTTACCTCATATCAGAATTCTTTGTGGCACGAGACATGCCTTAAAGAAAGGAATGGTGTAGCCATCGCCTGTTTCATTTACTTGACTCCCATGTGTTTCATTCAGCTTGCATTAAATGAACGCTGTGTATATACAGTAAGGCACACAAATATGTGTGATGAAGACTGTGATTGTCAAGGATGGACCACAGTTTCAGTTGGCTGAGGATGGCAAAGTAAATTAGCCAAAGCTTTGCTAAAAAAAAGTCAGGTCAATAAATTGAAGTATGTAATAAAACTCTGGAAAAGCTATGTCAGACTGGCCAAGTGGAGTTTTCAACCCCACTCCTTAAAACACAAGTTCACTGTCTCAATCACTGAGACCCTTTTGTTAAGTTGAGGGTGATACTATAACTACAAAGACAATCTGAACTGCTTACCTTTTGATCTGAATGCTTTTTCATGTGACTCTTCAGCTCAATATACAAAGAAAATGTTGAATCACAAAACTGACATGCATACGATCGCTGCAGAGTTGGATAATCGACAGTCTTCTCAGACGCTGCATCATCAGCCTAAAGAAGAACAGGATACACTATCATTTTACTTGCATAGACAAATAATAAAATCTCTAGTAACATTAAAATACCCCGACAGGAACTTGAGGTATTCTGCTTTTGTATTCAGCACCACAGAAGACTACAATTTTAACTGAAAGATATAAAATGAGAACTACACTTTTAATGTGATTCGTTGTTATACCAATGGTACTGGTACTGCTTGTGACAACTGCAACACCATATAAGGATAGGAATAAATTAATAAAATTTATTCCAATTATGAACTACAGCATTCCAACACAATAATGAAATATATAAGGAGAAGTTAAAAATCACTATTTTCCTTCTTTTTTTTTTTTTGGGGGGGGGGGGGGGGGGGAGGGAGTGAGAGGGGGGGAGGGGGAGTTGAGGGAGTAGGGGCGCATATGAAGACATCAAGATAAATTTTTATTCAATATGTGAGCCCTAGAGTTATTTGAACTTGTGTTATGATAATGATAATTCCAGGATGCAAAATAAAAAAAATTACAAAATGAACAATGGTTGATTTGTAGGAACACCAGGAGAGGCCAGAAAAATTGCGTAAAATTTCACTCCTCTTTTAGTTATAGTGCACACACACACACACACACACACACACACACGCACACACACACACGCGCGCGCGCGCACACACACACACACACACACACACACACACACACACACACACACACACACTTGCATAGTATTAGCAAACAATACTCTCCGACAAATACATATTACATAATATTAGATTTTTAAAAACATACTCGCCCAAAACACACACACACACACACACACACACACACACACACACACACACTTGCGTAGTATTAGCAAACAATACTCTCCGACAAATACATATTACATAATATTAGATTTTTAAAAACATACTCGCCCAAAAGTAATGATTTACATATGTACCAAAATTTATTCCTAACTGAAGCCCAAATAAAATTTGATTAGTAAATGATAAAGCAAAAAATAAAGTGAAATGATTGATTTTTAGCAACAACACGAAATCGATGGATATTACAAAATGTTGCATAATTTGGGATCTTTCCTGTCCCTGTGTAAAAATGTAGGGTGGTAGTTTACTGACACTGGTAACTAATAGTTAGTGAGTGCTGAAACTGCATTTTGATGTTTTTCTCACTGCTGAGAATTGCGTATTACCTTAAAATGACGGCTGATTTCCTCAATAAAGAACTACAGTTTTAGATGTTAGTTCACACGAAAGTACTCTACTTCCAATGATCTCCATTGCTGTAACAGTTTTAATTGGTGGTATGACATTTCCTGATACTTTTTCACAATATAAAATAAAAAAGAGATGTTTTTAGATCTTTAATACAGTGCATCAACTAAACTACATATTTCCACAGTACGATAGTATAAATTCTACTATTACGTCACGCGCCCTCTCCTACGATAGGCTGAAAGGGGAAAACCGAGTGGGCACCATGTTGATTTATTTGTGTGTGAAGTTAAAGGGCCATACTTGATGACTCATGTTTTTACTTGCATGCTACAATAAACATCCAGTTTCATTGATACACTGTGTCACTTTGGTACAATGTGTTGTGGAAAAATAATAGGAAGTCTGAGGTCATCAACTGAAATCATTATCCATATTCCCAGTTAAAAGTGAAGATTGCTTCATTATTTTGGGAAAATGAGTCTTGGTAATGAAACCAGCAAGCTTTTGAGAAATATGAAGGAATGAACATTTAGGTCAGAGATGAACGAAACACACTGGGCTGCACCATCAAATTAGGTTAACAATTCTTATGGCCACAGATTCCTGTATTCTGTGTTCACACCTCTAGGTTAATGTTTCAGCCAAGAGATGATAATCAACTTTATTGATGTTGACATGGCAAAACAGACTGTTGTGTGTACCCATAATGTCAATTAACAACCGTGTAAGACTTGCTGGAGGGAAACAAATCCCTTTATAGCTTACTGGAGAAGCAACTTTCCAGTTATCCGAATATATAGACAATGGTGTTTTACTGAACATAAAGTACACCAAAAATAAGTTGTCAGAAACCAATACCACAACTGTAAACAAAATACAGTATCTAACATTTGGTGGTTGAAAATTTTCAAAATTTCAGGATTCCTTCCATTATCTCTCGCATTATGAATGCTATAACTCCATAGCAAAAAATAAACATAATGATAAATTTAAAATCTCGCTATCCTTAAGCCCTCAAGGAAGGAATCTGAGTAAGTACTCAAATGCACAGAATGTCTGCAGTGGCAGTAAACTCAAGTATGTACATCTTGTGTTTATTGTTGCTGCAGTAACATTTACAGTGCTACTGTACACACAATTTAACATTCCCAAAACCTATTCTGTGGCATAATTATTTGCAAGTAGAAATAGAGTAAATCTTGGTGCACTTCTGCATGTTTCTTGTTGGTTTATTTATGCAATTAAACAACAATAAAAGAAATGTGTTAGAAGACTGATCTTTTCCAATGATATTCATATTAAATGTTAACAAAATTTTTAAACAATGGGAAGTCCTGAATGGAAAAACAACAATGGAAAGGCCATACTGCTACTTGCCGCATTGAGCTAGCACTTAGTCATGACAGGCACAACAAAAAACACTTCCAAAACATTAGGCTTTCACACAAAAAAACTACTTCTGAAATAGAAAATATACATGTTCGCACAGCTGCAAAATACACTCATGCCCACTATCTCTGGGCACTGGAGCCCGCCTGCAGACTACAACTGTGTCTGATGTGAGCAGCAATCTGCTGTGGTGTGTGTGTGTGTGTGGGGGGGGGGGGGGGGATAAGATGGAGGCAGGAGGCTGGTATTAGGAAGGATAAAAGGACAGGGGTGGAAGAAGATGCTCTGCTGTCTGTGGGAGTGTGCAGGGATGTGGAGGGGTCAAACTAGAACTACTAACCGCAGAGTTTGGTGTGGGGTGGGGGGAGAGGAAAGAGAGAGAGGAAGAGAGGAGATGACAGAAGCACAGAGGGGAAAAAGACTAGAAGCTGCAGTGGGATAGAAGGAGTGAGTTGTACTGGAGTGGAAGCAGATAACAGGATAGGTAGGTAAAGGATACAGGGACTAGCAAAGGTGAGGCCAGAGGGTTTACAGGAACAAAGGATATGTTGCAGGAAGAATTCCCACCTATGCAATTCAAAAAGCTGGTGTTGATAGGAAGAATCCTGATTGTGCAGCTGTGAAGCAGTCATTGGGATAAAGAAAATCCAGCAATTAGATGGTCCAGTGCCTCTTGGCAACTGGCTGGTGGTGGACATTCATCCAGACAAGCATCTTGTTAGCTGTCATGCCCACATATAAAGTGGCACGGTTGTTGCAGCTTAGTTTGTATATCGTATGGCTGCTTTTACAGGCAGCACTGCCTTCAATTAGGCTTGTGCTTGTGACACAACCATCATACACCTATGTCTACTGCAAGGGTGTGAGCCACAAGGTGAGGGATTGGGAATAGGAGTGGAATAGGGATGGACAAGGATATTGTGCTGGTTAGATGAGCAGGTGGTACGATTGATGTAGATGGAGAAACTGATGTAGTTATTGCTGAGGTGGAGTTCAACATGGAAGAATGTGGCATGGTGAGTTTCAGAGGACAAGGTGAAGTGAATGAAATTACAATGAAATCCAGACCATTAGCTGCTTACAAGCATTGATAAATATCAATGGGGACAGTTGAAAATGAGTGTCCCGACCGGGACTCGATCCTGGGAACTCCTGCTTACATGGCAAACGCTCTATCTGACTGAACCACTGAGGACACAGAAGATAGTACAACTGCAGAGACTTATCTCTGACACGCTCCCCATGAGACTCACATTTCAAACTCTCTGTCCACACGCTACATTTGTAGTGCCCCTGCCACTATACTGCCATGCAAACACGAGATCCCAGGTTTGAGTCCCAGTCGGGGCACACATTTTCAACTGTCCCTGTTGATATTTATCAACACCTGTAAGCAGCTAATGGTCTGGATTTCATTGTAATTCCATTCTTCGAGAGGTGAATGATCACCAATGGTACCATCTTCATATAGGTGAAGCGACTGTTGAAGGAGTTGTTGAGGTTCTGGAGGAATGTGGATAGGGTGTCCTCACCTTTGGTCCAGATCAAGAATATGTCATCAACGAACCTGAACCAGCTGAGAGGTTTGGTTAGGAAGGAAATCTGTAGATGGCCTGTAAACAGTTTGGTGTAGGGTGCCCATTGCTGTACCATGGGTATTTGTTCATGGGTTATGTCTCGAAGGTGAAGTAATTTTGGGTTGGGGTATAGTTACCATATTTACTCGAATCTAAGCCGCACGTTTTTTCCAGTTTTTGTAATCCAAAAAACCGGCTGCGGCTTAGAATCGAGTGCAAAGCAAGCGGAAATTCTGAAAAAAGTTGGTGGGTGCCACCACAACTTACGTCTGCCGTCGAATATATGTAGCGCTACACAGGCATGCTTTGTAAGCACAAAGATAAATACTGGCGCCAAAACCTCTGCGTCGGTAAATAAATTTAACAAAAAAAAAAAAAAGTGAAAGACGAGCTATTTTCTCCGCCCCGACCTTCGACCACTGCATTTTCATACATTATCCAACGAAGTAAATACAATTTCCGTATTGTTCATCTTCGAATGTATCAGCATTTCAATGTACTACAAAAATCCGACTGGCAAGACTGTTTGGGATGTTTGTCAATATGGCCAACTCTACGCTCTGAATTTTTTCCTATCTGTGAGAAGAGATGGTTGCTAATAGGAACTTTTATAAATTGTGAATCACATGCAGTATTCTCGTCACCATAAGAATAATATGCATATAAACATTTTGCCATGTATTGTTTCATGTTTGCTGCTTTCACATTTAAATCTGTCTGCCTAATAAACTACGAAACTAAAGTGAGACAACAGCAAACGCGGAAGAATACACATATCATGTCATGTTTATATTCGTATTATTCTTATGCTTAATAGTGATACAGTCAGAAATGAAGCACGGTAATTGACTAGATTTTTAAATCTAAGATGACTCTAATTTCTGTGTAGAATGTAATGTACTAAAGAGGCACCTGCAAAGATTTTCAAACGGAGAAAAATTTTCGTTAAGCTCTCGTTCAGAACATCTTCTATCATACGCAGTCTATTATTTGGTTCTTGTTGATCATTATCAAAGAAAGCAGCAGTGTAAGTAACAATAAATAGCAGTTTCTTGCCATTGTTTCGCTAATGAGACGATTCCTCTCTTGTAGTGGTAGCGGTAGCGCGCACAAAAGGAAGCCATGCCGCGAGCAGCGACAGGCCGTAAACACGAACTATCAGAATGTGACAAACAATGCATGGCACAGTACAGTAATGCATTTTCAGCTTAGAGTGACGTAAACACCTATAACAAACAAAACTGCGCTTATCAGATCAAAGAATAATAAGCAATCAATTCAAACCAGACGAAGCACGTGGAGAAGGAAGGGTACCCATATAAATACGGACGGAGCACCTGACGCATAGCAATGGCTACCTGGTAAAGCTTTACTGCTAAGCTTATGACTCGAACCAAACTACTGTAGCTGTATCGTCATTCATTCGACCTAAATTGTGTCTCATATTACAATAGACCAACTTTGTTTCAATTTGGAGATGCGGCCTATAATTTTTTTTTCCCCTTGAATTTCGAGTCTCAAATTTCAGGTGCGGCTTAGATTCGGGAAAATTTTTTTTCCTTGATTTCGAGTCTTATTTTTCAGGTGTGGCTTAGATTCGAGTGCGGCTTAGATTCGAGTAAATACGGTAGTCATGCTGACCGTGATGAGGCAGTAGATCCAAAGTCAATCAGGCATTGGGAAATGTACTGTTCAATATCAGCACAGCCATGGGCATTGGGGATGGATGTTAGAGTAGAGGGAGGTTGAAATGATAGTGACAAGCAGGGCACCATGTGATAAATGAAGCAGAACAGCATAGAATCAGTGGCATCTTTCACATGGGTTGGTAGCTTATGAGTAATAGGCTGGAGGTATTAGTCCACGATAGCAGAGAGTCTATCTGTTAGGGCACAATAATGCTCAAATATGGTGTCCTAAGCTGTTGGCTTCATGGATTTTAATAAGCATGTAGAAGGTAGTAGTGAGGAAAATAATAGACTCAGGGTAGTGGTTCTGCGATCTTCACTCCTCCATCCAACTGCGAGATATGACCACTGTCCCCTAATCACCCATTGTTAACCCCATAGAGTTTCATAACCTCAAAACTCGCCTCACTATCATTCCCCAAATCTCTCAACATGGGAACCTTCTGTTTTCAATGCCCCTTTTGAGATTTTTTTTTTTTTTCTTTAAGGCCTCTCTATATCTTTGTGCGTCTATGGTAGTCCTGTGAGGTAGAAATTTGACTAAAATGACACCTTTTCAATCCCAAAACACTAAGCCCATGTTTTTTTTGCCCAAAATTGTGGTTTTGAATTTTTTGGCAGATGGAGAATTGGCTTGATGCCACTGTAAGTATTGCCTTTTTGTCTCAAGCACGTAATGAGCCCACCCACATTCATCCAGCGTTTCTTCTCCAGTCACAGTAGAGCTCAGAAAATCTTCACCCTCCAATTCAAATCATTCAAGAAATTCATGGGTGCTATTGACTCAATTTCTGTTGTGCTGCTCTTTTATCTGTTTTGAGACACATCTTGCGTACAGCTTCTGGTATCCTAATGTTCCCGTGAGCGTCTTGTATAAGAGAAATCTGAAGCATTATGAAAACATTGCAAACACTGTCAATCGGCAGCCTTCAAAACATTTTCCTCAGTTTTTGCACTAACTCACCAGTCAAAATGGAAAGTCTTCCACTCTTTTGTTCATCATGAAAATTTGTTCTCCCTCCACTAAACTCTCTACATCATTTAAACACAATCATTCTATTGATAGCTCCTCCGCTGTAAACCATTTTCATTTGCTAGATGTTATTCCTTCCATGAGTAGGAAATGGATCACAGCATGTGGTTCGCACTCAGTAGGATGTCTTACCAACATTTGCCATGCAACTGGATACTAAAACACGAGTTAACATACTACCGTGTTCCTGCAATGCCTGCTGCAGTCAGTAGAACCCTCTCTATCACTGAGTTCCGCCATTCACTCCACTTGATCCTCCTTGACCCACCTAGCCACCTTCCTCAATGTTAACCTCCACCTCGAGGATGCTACATAAGCCTATTTGATCACATCAGAGCTACCACCCATCAACAATACCTCAATTTCGACAGATGCCACACGTTCCATATCAAGAAGCCCTTCAAACCAGCCTACACATCCATAGTCGTTGCATCTGTACTGACAAGCAGTCCATCTCCAAGCCTCCCAAGGGTCTTATCGAGGCCTTTGCAGGATGAAATCACTTTCCTCACCATACAGAGAAGCAGATCTCCCATGCCTAGTTTTTCCAGTCACCTACCATCTCCCACATGTATACTGTCCAGCCACAAAGAAGCACTCCTCTTGTGACTCAGTACTACCCAGGACTAGAGCAACTAAATCACATTCTCTGCCTGGGTTTCAACTTTCTCTTGTCATGCCCTGCAGTAAGGAATGTCCTCCCCATTATCCTCCCGCATCCTCCCCCCAGTGATATTCCGCCACCCATCGGTCCACCCAGTATACTTGTCCATCCCTGCTCCACCTATGGCCTCACAGCTTATATCCCTGCATATCCCATACACCATTCCACTACTACCTACTCCAGCTTTGTCACAGCAATCTTGAAGCCTTTCAAAGGCTGGGCTACCTGTGAAAGCAGCCTTGTGACTTACCAACTAAGCTGAACTATTGTGCAGCTTTCTATGTGGGCAAAGCTGTCTATCTGCATAAGTGGCCATCACTAAACTGTGGACAAGTGAAAGCTGGACCAGCCAGTTGCTGAACATTCTGTGCAACTCAATATTCTTTACTTGAATGAGCACATCACAGCTAGTGCCACCAGGATTCTTCCTACCAACACCAGCTTTCTGAACTGCACACGTGGAAACTCCTTCTACAACATATCCTCTGTTTCCCTAAATTCTCTGGCCTCACCTTCACTAATCTCTGTCTCCTCCACCTACCCACTCAAGCACCACGTGGGCATTCTATCCTACTGACACCATTACATCTCCTTTCCCCTTCTGTCCTCTCCCATTCTCCTTCCCCCCTAACCTCACCTCCCTCCCTCAGAATGACCACCCTATGCTGTATCTAATGGCCCTATCCCATCCCCAAGGAGATCCCACATGCTCTGCTAGACAGCACAAGCATCTTGCCTCACCTGTATGATGCTATTCCTCCCACTCCCTTCACCATGCCGCCTCCTTATCTCACCATCCACTCTGCCAGATTGCTGCTCATGTCAGACACAGCTGCAGTCAGGCTCCAGCACCTGGAGCAGTGGCCATGCGTGTGCAAGTTGTACTTGTGTGAATGGTGTGTCTTTTCTATTTCAGAGGGAAGAATTTTTTGTCCAAATGCTTAATGCTTTGGCAGTCATTTTCATTGTGCCTGCCTGTGACACCAAACATTTTTTGCAAACTTAATTTTGATTGTTGGAAAGTTATTAAATGGCTAATATAATTATTAAGGACAGTTGCGAATAGTCCCCAGTTGTTCTGCTACTGACTGTAAACACAGTGGAGAAAGTGTCTTCATGATAATACTATTTGCAAGAAATATGTAAACAATGAGCAACCAAAGTTCATCCAGGAGTTGGGAATCTTATAACGTAAATAAATGTTCAACTATTATGTATTACATCTCTGTCTACATGATTCCTCTTTTTGAGAAAATAAGGTAACTGGATACATAAAAAAAACCACTCACCAAGCAGCAGAACACAAACATAAAAGATTATAATTAGACATGCTTTCAGAACCAGTGGCTCCTTCTTCAGGCAGAATGGCTGAAGGGAAAGGAAGAGGGATGAACAAAAAGGACTGGAGAGGTCTAGGAAAAGGGGTAGAGTTCAGGAAAGTCACCCAGAACTGCAGGTCAGGAGAGACTTACCCAACAGAATGAGAAGAAAAGACTGATTCTTGGGGACTGCACTGGATGAGATTTGAAAACCTGAGAGCTTAAAGGTGGAAGACAGGGCAATAAGCAAGACAGAGATTACTGCTAAAACATCATGTATGAGTTAATAAGAGTGAGAAGCTTAGTGCATTGTAAGTAACAGCGGTTGGAGGGGAACAGTCACAAATAGACAGGTAAGAAAATGAAAACTAAAACAGAGTGAAGAAAGTAGTAGTTACTGTGACAAAATGCTGAGACGAAAGAAATTGAGTAAATTAAGGCCAGGTGGGTGGCGAGAACCACGGACATCTTATATCGTTAGTTCCCACCTGCGAACTTCTGAGAAACTGGTGACTGGGGGAAGAATTCATATGGTAGGTGTGGTGAACAGGCACCGAGGTCATGATTGTCATGGTGTAGAGTGTGCTCTGCAACAGGATATTGTGTGTTGTCCATCTACACCTTCTGCATATGACCATTCATCCTAACTGATAATTTGCGCAACTGAAGCAATACTCCATGGGCACATAATTTGATTAGACAGTTAATCTCTCATGAGGAATTGTATCAAAAGTCTTTCGCACATCTAGAAATATGTAATCAATTTGAGATCACCTGTTGATACCACTCATTACTTTATATGAATACTGTATTTACTCAAATCTAAGCCGCACTTTTTTTCCGGTTTTTGTAATCCATAAAACCGCCTGCAGCTTAGAATCGAGTGCAAAGTAAACGGAAGTTCTGAAAAATGATCGTAGGTGCCGCCACAACTAACTTCTACCATCGAATATATGTAGAGCTTCACAGGCATGCTTTGCAGGCACAAAGTTAAATACTGGCACCAAAACCTCTGCATCAGTAAATAAATTAAAAAAATTAACCAAAGAAGTAAATACAAATTCCATATTGTTCATCTTCGAATGTAGTAGCATTTCAATATACTATGAAAATCCGCCTGGCAAGACTGTTTGGGATGTTTGTCAATATGGCCAACTCTATATTCTGAGTTTTTTCCTACCTGTGAGAAGAGATGGTTGCTAATCAGAACTTTTATTAATTGTGAATCACATGCAGTGTTCTCTTCACCATAAGAATAATACGAATATACACATTTTGCCATGTATTCTTTTGTGTTTGCTGCTATCTCATTTAAATCCTATCTGCCTAATAAACTACGAAACTAGTGTGAGACAACTGCAAACACGGAAGAATATACATATCATGCATGTCATATTTATATTCGTACTACTCTTATGCCTAATAGTGATACAGTTAGAAATGAAGCACAGCAATTGACGAGATTTTTAAATCTAAGATGACTCTAATTTCTGTGCAGAATGTAATGTACTAAAGAGGCGTCTGCAAAGATTATCAAACAGAGAAAAATTTTAGCTAAACTCTCGTTCAGAACATCTTCTATCATACGCATTACGCAGTCTGTTATTTGGTTCTTGTTGATTATTATCAAAGAAAGCAGCAGTGTAAGTCACAACAAAAAGCAGTCTCTTGCCACTGTTTCGCTAATGAGACAATTCCTCTCTTTTATTTATTTATTTATTTTTTTTTTAATTTATTGTAAGCGGCAGTAGCACGCACAAAAGCAAGCCATGCCGCGAGCGGCGACAGGTCGTAAACACACATTATCAGAATGCGACAAACAATGCATGACACAGTCCAATAATGCATTTTCAGCTTAGAGTGACGTAAACACCTATAACAATGAGAACGGCATTTGTCAGATCAAAGAAAAATAAGCAATTGATTCAAACCAGATGAAGCACGTGAAAAAGGAAGGGTACCCGTATAAATACGGACGGAGCGCCTGACGTATAGCAATGGCTACCTGGTAAAGCTTAACTGCTAAGCTTACGACTCGAACCAAACTACTGTAGCTGTATCGTCATTCATTCGACCTAAATTGTGTCTCATATTACAATGGACCAACTTTGTTTCGATTTGGAGGTGCGGCCTAATACTTTTCTCTCCCCTTGAATTTCGAGTCTCAAATTTCAGTTTCGGCTTAGATTCGGGATTTTTTTTTTTTTTTTTAGTCTCATTTTTCAGGTGCGGCTTAGATTCGAGTGCGGCTTACATTTGAGTAAATACGGTAAAGTGCTAGTTGTGTTTACATGAACAATATTTTCTAAAACTATACTGACTATGTGTGAATAGACTGCTTTCTTCTAGGTAATTCATAATGTTCGAATAGAGTATATATTCCATAATCTTTCTGTAGATATTTCATTGAGCAAGCAGTTGTATATGAGTGCTAAGTATCAGGCTATTTATCGGTGTACTCTGATAGGAATCAAAATGGACTGGATGACTTGTATTTATTAAACGATTTAAGCTGCTCCTCTACACAGAGGATAACAACTTCTAAGTTACTGATGTTAGCAGCTGTTCCTGATTCAAATTCTAGAACATTTACTTCATCTTCTTTGGTGAAGGAATTTTGGAAAACTAAGATTAATAACACCACTTAAGTGATGCTGTCATCAGTAATAAGTGTGTTAATGGTTATTCACTGTGCACAACGTCAGTCATATTATGTATCTTCAATATGTACTCATACTCTGTAATATGACAACTGACTTATAAGACCACAAATATGTTGCTTCGATGATGACATGTCACTTAGGCATGTCAGGTGTATTGTAATATTTCAACATGCACTTGAGAATGGCTATAAATCTGAAATGATGATTGTGTGAAATAAACAGTTATTTAAAGTCAAATGACAGAAATTTCTTTCAAGAAGTTCTACACAATTGTGGCCCCCCACAAATGAAAAATTTCACTGATATCCATATGTTGTCAGAATGTAGAACATATTCTATGCTCCACCATCATGAGGTATCTCGAACAGAATGACAAGCTCCATACCAACCAGCATGGATTACAAAAACATCAATTATGCAAAAACCAACTTACGATTTTCTCATGAGACCCTGAAAGCTATGGGTCAAGGCAGCCTGGGGTGTAGTATATTTCTTGGCTTCTGAAAAACATGTGACTCAGTACCAGAGGGATATTTACTAACAAAAGAATGATTTTATAGAGTACTGAGCAAAATTTGTGACTGTCTTCTTCTTCTTCTTCTTAGTGTATTATACAAAATGCCTGTTACATGAAGTGAAGAAGAAGAAGAAGAAGAACACGAAAATGATGAAAAAGAAGAAGTCATAAATTTGTGGCTGTATTGCATATTTTTTTGGTAGGAAGGAGCACAATGTTATCTGGGATGGAGAGTCACCGACAGATGTACAAATAGCTTCAGGTATGCCCCAGGAAAGTCTGTATGGGCCCTTGCTGTTCATGTTGTATATTAATTAAAAATAACCTCAGACTTTTTGCTGATGATGTAGTTATCTATAATGAAGTACTTGATGAAAAAATGCAGGAAAATTCAATCGTATCTTCTAAAGCTTTTAAAGCCAAGAAGGCCAAATTGTTTCAGATGTACATAAATGTTAAGTTATGTACTTCACTTCACAAAATGTGTTATCTAATGATTACAAAATGAATGATCCACAGTTAGAATCAGCCAATTTCTGCAAATATCTGGGTACAACAATTTTCAGGGATGCAAAATGGAATTAGTAATAGGTAAGCCAAGTAATAAATTTCAGATCATTGTCAGGATACTGAGAGAATGCAGCCAGTCTACAAAGGAGACAGCTGACGCATCACTTGTGCATACACATAGCGAGGGACCCATACCAAACAGGACTGACAGACGATACAGAACAATTACAAAGAAGGGCAGCACGAATGATCCCAGGTTTATCTGATGGGAGAGCACCACAGAAATGTTGAAAAAGTTGAAATGACATTTGAAAATAGATGCTATTATCCTGTGCAACCCAACTACAAAATTTCAAAAATCAATGGAAGTGAAGAACCCAGAGCTTTTTTAGACCCTATGTGAACATGAGATTATGTATAACGCTTTTAAGCAGTCAATACATACACAGCAGGAAAGGGAAGAAAGCATAATGTGATACCATGCTATGCACCATCAGTCATGCACTTCGCGCTGGTTTGCAGAGTATATATGTATGTAAATGTAAAAATGTGTTTTCTGGATTTCCCCTGTATCAGAGAAAATCATTAGGTCCAAGTCATCAAAAGTACAGCATATTAAGGTGGGACAATATAAAATATATATTCAAAGCTAAGACACTTGTAAGTGCAATGATGAATATCCTAACAAGAAAAACTGTAACTGGTTCAGAGCCACTGGAATAAAACAAATGAAACCCTTTATGGTCTATTCCTATTATTTCCAGGACATCAAGAAAAGTGCACTAAATGATGAATATTTCACTATTCTGCCTGCACACACAAAATAAAAAGCCTGTAGAGCTTCTTGGATGTCACCATTCTAATTCTTATCTATCGCACATTCATCGTAAGAATAAACCTGATGTAAAGAAACACAAACGTGATGACTGGTCAGAAGCTGTAGCACATGTACACTGGCGGTGTTACGCTCTTGGAAGTAGGTCCTACTTATGTATTAGATACCTTATTACTAAGCTAAGTTAAATGAAACTTTAAGATATTCAAGTGTATTAACAGCCATCAATGTTTTTCTTAATCACACTTTAGCTACATTGTTTTTATTTCAAAAACCATGTACAGTCACAGCCTCTACAGCGTTGTGCTCTGACTATCGTGCTGTTACTGCACAGTATGAAAATGGCTGAGGCACTTTCTGTATCGTAGTGAAACACCTGCATGAAATATGGTTAAAAAGTGCAAGGAAATAGGCTGGCCTTAATGTTTTTCATATATTTAGGGAGATGATCGGCTTTGAAGTTTTCCTAGCATTGTATATAATGCACTTGCAAATGAGTCATGGTCGCACATGTAGTGCAGTCGGTAACTTAAAGGTTCGTGAATCAAAAGTAGTTATTAGTGCATTGGTTCAAATCTTCCTAATGTCACTTTTTTTCCTCATTTAATTTGAAATACCTAGATTCATAATTATAAGACTCATCATCATTTTTTATGAACTGCACATCTTATTGTTTCTCATTACATATTGGACGTGAAATTCCTGTTTCCATTTCAAATACAAATTCTTAATTATCGATGTTTTATGAAAGACTGTTCATAAAAGTTGTTTAAATTAAGAAAACATAACAACTTACTTTGTTAAGTCAAAAATGAAAAACCAAATCCTCTTTATTTGGACTGTGTCCATAGTTTTAGACCACTGAGGTAAGTAAGTATTGTAGAAACATGAAAAACAATCATTTTCACAGCATCGAGCACATCATACAAATGCTGGAGTTTTACATTTGCTACTGTATCATTATAATATGAATCCAACAGAACTGATCTGGAACCAAGCTGAGGGATTTGTCTTGAGAACTAACCAGACTGTTAAGCTGCCAGACGTACTGGAACTAACGCAACGTAGCTTTTTCAGATGTCACTGCCGAACACTGGCAGGTATAGAATGGCTCGTCATAAAAGAAGAAGAGAATATGCTGCACCTGGTTGGGCTCGTGGATTCAGTTGTTGATAGGCTTGTTATCAATGTAGCAGGTGATACTTCCAGAACTGAAATGTATTTCTTGGATTCGGATAAGGAAGGAGCTAAAAGATTACCAGATGATTCCCAGTAAATAATACCTTCAGTGGCTTCAATGTTTAACTATATGGTAAAATCCTTCATTACTCTCTTACGTTACACACAGCTTATGCAGAAAAATTACTGTGTGGTTAAGTCAGGAATTTTCATCATACTTGTTTTTAATTACAATGGTACATTACCTAAAAACGATAATGTGTTGTGGTTATCATCTAGTCTTCTAAGGAGCGTATTGTGGGAGATTTTCAGTGTATTATTTCATTCTGCTTAAAAATTAAATGACACTCGAAGCTGTACTGCTATTCTTCTTGTCGCTTTTGCCGTGCGAACTGCAGCTGGCCATGTCACTGCAGTCTAGCTGTACCAGCTGACCAGCTAGTGCTGCCCAAGTTAAATGCACTGGCAAAGCTGTTGTCCCATATTATCTCTAAGTCGATGTGCATGTAATGCACAGCACAAAACATACCCTTATTATCGTACTTGACAGTACTTGAGACAGCTTGGCTGCAGTCTCACATGAAACGGAAATCCAATGAGGTTCCATCAAATGTGGAAGAATACATAGTGCAATGTTTGCATCATGTTTATTCTTATGATGAATGGATTACAGTTATAGTTGATAGGTGACCTACATTTCACCTAGTGAAGCTACCAGTGCTCAACCACTATGCAGTGTGGAGAAAATAATGACAGTTCCCTGAGGATTTTCCCCTCTCTCTCCCTCTGATAAAACTGCATTGTTCTACCATCTGCTGAACAAGTAACATTACTTCATCATCCACATGTAGGGATGTCTGCACTGATGCACCATTGAGGCCTTTGTTGGGGAAAAAACATGAACTAAAAAGGCATAATGGAAAGAAAAAAAATGAGTATAGGACTGATTGGAAAATTGCTTTAAAGTGTAAAACACTAAAAGTTCATCGTCAACTATCACAGGAGTTTTAAGCATAACAAAGGTGTTTTCCACCAGATCAATTTATACAGACTGTGCATTCTACTACCAGACAGAAGCCTAAACTTGTATCAATAGGCTAAACACATACATGGTAACTACCAGCTCGAAGGGTTAATAACCTGTGTACCTTTAATCTGAAAGAGTTCACAATTTTATGTGGTTAGTGTACAGCTGCACTCTTCAGAGTCACAATATCCATACACAACAGTGATAGTACTTCTTTCTCCAATAAGGAACAGGCTGCTTCTTAACCCAACACGGGACAGCAGAACTGATCTACCTACAACTGGATGGATCACTTTGCTAATTTCATGTCCTTAACCACTGTGAACTTATCTGTGTTCACCCACAGTTTACCTGTTTGCCTACTTATTACCTCAGTTTTCTTTCATCAAGTGCTTAGTCTAATATGTGATTCTCAAATGAAATGCATACTCTGAAGAGCAAGATACTGCCTAAATTACACAAACAATGAATGTGACAGCTGTCGAAAAGAACAACAGATATATAGTTAAGGAAAGTCATGCAGATGTAGCAAAATGACGTGTTTGGCTCCATTCTGACAGATGTAAGTACTTTCCACGGTGGCTTACTACAATTCTAACTAATGACAAGTTAAGGTAGGATTGTCCGGCACATTGTTTGTACTGCCCAGCAAATTGTTTGCACTGATACACTATGTGATCAAAAGTATTTGGACACCACCAAAAATGTATGTTTTTCACATTAGGTGCACTGTGATTCCACCTACTGCCAGTACTCCATATCAGTGACCTCAGTAGTCAGTAGACATGGTGAGAGAGCAGAATGGGGCTCTCCGTGAAACTCAGGGAGTTCGAACATGATCAGGTGATTGGGTGTCACTTGTGTCATTCATCTGTACACGAGATTTCCACACTCCTAAAGATCCATAGGTCCACTGTTTCCAATGTGAGAGTGAAGTGGGAACATGAAGGGACACGTACAGCACAAAAGCATTCAGCCCGACCTCGTCTGTTGACTGACAGAGACCACCGAAAGTTGCAGAGGGTCGTAATGTCTAATAGGTGGATATCTATCCAGAACATCATACAGGAATTCCAAATTGCATCAGGATCCACTGCAAGTACTATGACATTATTGTTGTTGTGGTCTTCAGTCCTGAGACTGGTTTGATGCAGCTCTCTATGCTACTCTATCCTGTGCAAGCTTCTTCATATCCCAGTACCTCCTGCAACCTACATCCTTCTGAATCTGCTTGGTGTATTCATCTCCTGGTCTCCCTCTACGATTTTTACCCTCCACGCTGCCCTCCAATACTAAATTGGTGATCCCTTGACGCCTCAGAACATGTCCTACCAACCGATCCCTTCTTCTAGTCAAGTTGTGCCACAAACTTCTCTTCTCCCCAATCCTATTCAATACTTCCTCATTAGTTATGTGATCTACCAATCTAATCTTCAGCATTCTTCTGTAGCACCACATTTCGAAAGCTTCTATTCTCTTCTTGTCCAAACTATTTATCGTCCACGTTTCACTTCCATACATGGCTGTACTCCATAAAAATACTTTCAGTAATGACTTCCTGACATTTAAATCTATACTCTTATGTTAACAAATTTCTCTTCTTCAGAAACACTTTCCTTGCCATTGCCAGCCTACATTTTATATCCTCTCTACTTCGACCATCACCACTTATTTTGCTCCCCAAATAGCAAAACTCCTTTACTACTTTAAGTGTCTCATTTCCTAATCTAATTCCCTCAGCATCACCTGACTTAATTCGACTACATTCCATTATCCTCGTTTTGCTTTTGTTGATGTTCATCTCATATCCTCCTTTCAAGACACTGTCCATTCCGTTCAACTGCTCTTCCAACTCGTTTGCTGTCTCTGACAGAATCACAGTGTCATCGGCAAACCTGAACGTTTTTATTTCTTCTCCATGGATTTTAATACCTACTCCGAATTTTTCTTTTGTTCCCTTCACTGCTTGCTCAATATAGAGATTGAATAACATTGGGGAGAGGCTACAACCATGTCTTACTCCCTTCCCAACAACTGCTTCCCTTTCATGTCCCTCGACTCTTATAACTGCCATCTGGTTTCTGTACAAATTGTAAATAGCCTTTCGCTCCCTGTATTTTACCCCTGCCACCTTTAGAATTTGAAAGAGAGTATTCCAGTCAACATTGTCAAAAGCTTTCTCTAAGTCTACAAATGCTAGAAACGTAGGTTTGCCTTTCCTTAATCTTTCTTCTAAGATAAGTCGTAAGGTCAGTATTGCCTCACGTGTTCTAGTGTTTCTACGGAATCCAAACTGATCTTCCCCGAGGTCGGCTTCTACTAGTTTTTCCATTCGTCTGTAAAGAATTCGTGTTAGTATTTTGCAGCTGTGGCTTATTAAACTGATTGTTCAGTAATTTTCACAACTGTCAACACCTGCTTTCTTTGGGATTGGAATTATTATATTCTTCTTGAAGTCTGAGGGTGTTTCGCCTGTTTTGTAAAACTTGCTCACCAGATGGTAGAGTTTTGTCAGGACTGGCTCTCCCACGGCCGTCAGTACTTGCAATGGAATGTTGTCTACTCTGGGGGCCTTGTTTCGACTCAGGTCTTTCAGTGCTCTGTCAAACTCTTCACGCCGTATCGTATCTCCCATTTCATCTTCATCTACATCCTCTTCCATTTCCATAATATTGTCCGCAAGTACATCGCCCTTGTATAGACCCTCTATATACTCCTTCCACCTTTCTGCTTTCCCTTCTTTGCTTAGAACTGGGTTTCCATCTCAGCTCTTGATGTTCATACAAGTGGTTCTCTTATCTCCAAAGGTCTCTTTAATTTTCCTGTAGGCAGTATCTATCTTACCCCTAGTGAGATAAGCCTCTACATCCTTACATTTGTCCTCTAGCCATCCCTGCTTAGCCATTTTGCACTTCCTGTTGACCTCATTTTTGAGACGTTTGTATTCCTTTTTGCCTGCTTCATTTAATGCATTTTTATATTTTCTCCTTTCATCAATTAAATTAAATATTTCTTCTGTTACCCTCATCTTTTTACCTACTTGATCCTCTGCTGCCTTCACTATTTCATCCTCAAAGCTACCCATTCTTCTTCTACTGTATTTCTTTCGCCCATTTGTGTCAATTGTTCCCATATGCTCTCCCTGAAACTCTGTACAACCTCTGGTTCTTTCAGTTTATCCAGGTCCCATCTCCTTAAGTTCCCACCTTTTTGCAGTTTCTTCAGTTTTAATCTACAGGTCATAACCAATAGATTGTGGTCAGAGTCCACATCTGGCCCTGGAAATGTCTTACAATTTAAAACCTGGTTCCTAAATCTGTGTCTTACCATTATATAATCTATCTGATACCTTTTAGTATCTCCAGGGTTCTGCCATGTATACAACCTTCTTTCACGATTCTTAAACCAAGCGTTAGCTATGATTAAGTTGTGCTCTGTGCAAAATTCTACCAGGCGGCTTCCTCTTTCATTTCTTAGCCCCAATCCATATTCACCTACTACGTTTCCTTCTCTCCATTTTCCTACCACTGAATTCCAGTCACCCATGACTATTAAATTTTCGTCACCCTTCACTATCTGAATAATTTCTTTTATTTCATCATACATTTCTTCAATTTCTTCGTCATCTGCAGAGCTAGTTGGCATGTAAACTTGTACTACTGTAGTAGGTGTGGGCTTCGTATCTATCTTGGCCACAATAATGCGTTCACTATGCTGTCTGCAGTAGCTTACTCACATTCCTATTTTCCTATTCATTATTAAACCTACTCCTGCATCACCCCTATTTGATTTTGTGTTTATAACCCTGTAGTCACCTGACCAGAAGTCTTGTTCCTGCTGCCACCGAACTTCACTAATTCCCACTATATCTAACTTTAACCTATCCATTTCCCTTTTTAAATTTCCTAACCTACCTGCCCGATTAAGTGATCTGACATTCCACGCTCCGATCCGTAGAACGCCAGTTTTCTTTCTCCTGATAACGACATCCTCTTAAGTAGTCCCCGCCTGGAGTTCCAAATGGGGGACTAATTTACCCAAGAGGACGCCATCATCATTTAATCATACAGTAAAGCTGCATGCCCTCGGGAAAAATTACGGCCGTAGTTTCCCCTTGCTTTCAGCCATTAGCAGTACCAGCACAGCAAGGCCGTTGACAGTTAGGTGGAAAGTGAGAAAACTTGGATTTCATGGTCGAGCAGCTGCTCATGAGCCACACATCACGCTGGTAAATGCCAAATCACACCTCGCTTGGTGTAAGGAGCATAAACATTGGACAATTCAACAGTGGAAAAATGTTGTGTGGAGTGACGAATCACAGTACACAATGTGGCGATCCGATGGCAGGGTGTGGGTATGGTCAATGCCTGCTGAACATCATCTGCCAGCGTGTGTAGAGCCAACAGTAAAATTCAGAGGCGGTGGTGTCATTGTGTGGTCATGTTTTTCATGGAGGGGGCTTGCACCCCCTGTTGTTTTGCATGGCACTATCACAGCACAGGCCTACATTGATGTTTTAAGCACCTTCTTGCTTCCCACAGTTGAAGAGTAATTCAGGGATGGTGACTGCATCTTTAAACAAGATCGAGCACCTGTTCATAATGCAAGGCCTGTGATGGAGTGGTTACATGACAATGACATCCCTGAAATGGACTACCCTGCACAGAGCCCTGACCTAAATACTATAGAACACCTTTGAGATGTTTTGGAATGCCGACTTTGTGCCAGGCCTCACCGATCTATATCAATACCTCTCCTCAGTGTAGCACTCCATGAAGAATGGGCTGCCATTCCCCAAGAAACCTTCCAGCACCTGATTGAATGTATGCCTGCGAGATTGGAAACTGTCGTCAAGGCTAAGGGTGGACCAATACCATATTGAATTCCAGCATTACCATGGAGGGCGCCATGAACTTATAAGTTATTTTCAGCCAGGTGTCCGGATACCTTTGATCACAAACTTTTTCTATGTTTGCCATGAACATCAATTACAACCTAATTCACACTGAATGTCAGAGAACTGAACACAGTGTCAAATCATTCCATGATGCATCTCAAACAGTGGTATTTGCATAGGCCATCGACAAAATGGAATGAAATGTCACCACTGAGGATTCTAGGGAAGAAAGTTCCAACACCACAGTAAAATGGTGGTGGTGTCTGCAACATAAGAAGTTAACCTATTTTCAATGCTCTAGCTCACTTTACAGTAGTGGATTTTGTGTGTTTGGCTGTCCATCTCTGTTTTATTGTTTGCTTTCTTTTGTGACATAATAAGTAGGTTACATGAGGACATGGATATGAGAGTTCTTCCTCAGAAGACAACAAATATCTGAAAGTGAGAAATGATTTAAATTTTACAATAACTGCACAAAGAAAAGCCTCCATTGAGCATAAATAAGATTACAAATAGAAGAAATAATGATTATAATTAAAAAAAATTGTCTTCAACAGTGAAAAAGTCAGCTCTTCTGAAGAAGAAAAAGACAGTTCTCTTAACGTTATTTAGTTGTTTGAAACTACAAAGAATAAGTAAAAAGGCAATATTTATTATCTTCTGAAAACTGTGTAATGTGCCTGCATGAACGTATTTTCCCAAACAAATAAATGTGAATATTTATGATGAATTTTGCCAGTAATCTGTGTGGCAATTCATACACCCCCATCATCTCTGTACTTCTGTATGTTACAACTTTTCACTGTCACTTTTCAGTACCGGGCTAAGCAGCATGATGTTACACTATGTCGACATTCTATCAATACACATCGCCATCTGACAGTGATGTTCTGCTGACGCCTAATGTTAACCATCCTTACTACGAAATGAAACCAAGGAAAGTCCAAATGGGAACATCAACAATGTAGGAAAAGACAGATTGCCACTTACTGTAAAGCAGACACTTTAAATTGCAGAGAGGCACAGTTAACAGAGACTTACATAAAGCTTTCTGCCACAGTCTTCATCAGCAAAAGGGGTATACACACCATTCATACACACAAGCAAGCACCCCTCATGTACACATGACCACCAACTCCAGCATCTTGAGCTGGAATGCAACCATCACATTGGCAAGCAGCAATCTGGAGGGGGCAGGGAAGGTGAAGGAACAGTAGCGTATGATTGACGAGACAGACAAATGCTGTCTGGTGGAGTGTGCAGGGACCAGAATGCCAACAGGCACAGCATCAGGAAGTTATGGGGCAGGGAGGTGTAGAAAAAAAGGAGCGAAAAAGGAGATGTGATGGGAAAGATGGGTGGGTGCATTGGCAGAGGGCTGCAAGCAAAGAGGGTGGGAGATGAGAATGGGAAGGAGATGTCACGACAGAGGGGCGGAAACTGTTGGATGGTGGGGGTGAGGACAGTACATTACCACACTTTAAGGCTGGGATAATTATGTGAGCGGAAAATATGTCGTAAGGATAACTCCCATCTGTGCAGTTCAGAAAAGCTGGTGGTGGACGAGAGCATCCAGATGGCTCGGGCACTGAATCTGTCATTGCAATCAAGCATGTTACGGTCAGCTGCATGTTGTGCCACAGGGTGGTCTACTTTACACTTGGCCAGTTTGGTGGTGGCCATTCATCCTGCTGGACAGCTGGTTGGTGGTCACACCAATATGAAAGCTGTGTAATGATTGCAGCAGAACCAGTAAATGATACGGCTGCTTTCACAGGTGGCCCGGCCCCTGATGTGGTAGCATAAACCTGTGACAGGACTAGAACAAAAAGTGCTGGGTGGTTGTATTGGGCAGGTCTTGCATCCGTGTCTTCCAAGGGATATGAACCTTGTGGGAAGGTGTTAAGATTGGAAGTAGCATAAGACTGTACTAGGACATTGTGGAGATTGTGTGGGTGACAGACCACCATTTTAGGAGGGTTGGGAAGTATCTTGGGTAGGACGTCCCTCATTTCAGGGCATGATGATAGGTAATCAAAGCCTTGGCAAAGGACATGGTTCAGCTGTTTCAGTCTAGGACAGTACTGAGTGACAAAGGAGACACTCCTTTGTGGCTGGTTCTTGGGGATGGTGAGAGGATTGTGGGTGTGAGCGGAAATGGCACGGGAGATTTCTTTGTGGACTAGGTCTGGGGGATATTGCCTGTTCGTGAAAGCCTTGGCGAGATGATCAGCATACTGTGCAAGGGCATTCTTGTCATTGCAGACACACAGTGCCCCAATGGCCACCCGGAGATGGCATATCTGCAGTGACAAGAACACCCTGCTCAGTATGCTGAGAGTCTTAATAAGGCTTTCACACATGCACTATTCCCAAGAACTAGTCTGCAAACAGATCTCCCATGTCATTTTCCCTCACACCCCCAACCCTTCCACTACTCCCAAGACCATCCACAAAGGAGTACCCCTTCATCACTTATCATGCTCTGAAATGAGCAACATCCTACCTGAGATACATCCCAACCCTCCTAAAGTGGTGATCTGTCGCCCACACAACCTCCACAACATCCTAGTTCAGCCCTATGCTCCTCTAAATCCTAACCCCTTTCCACAAGGATCATATCCCTGTGGAAGACACAGGCGCAAGACCTGCCGAATCCACCTACCCAGCACATCTTATTCCAGTCCTGTCACAGCTTTATCCTACCACATCAGGGGCTGGCCCACCTGTGAAAGCAGCCATGTCATTTACCTATCTCTGCTGCAATCAATGCACAGCTTTTTATATTGGTATGACTACCAACCAGCTGTCCACCTGTATGAATGGCTACTGCCAAACTGGCGAAAAGTAAAGTAGACCACCCTGTGGCATGACGTGGAGCTGTACATGACATGTTTGATTTTAATGGCTGCTTCACTACCCGAGCCATCTGGATCA
The DNA here is from genome assembly GCF_023864345.2 of Schistocerca serialis cubense. Taxonomy (NCBI): domain Eukaryota; kingdom Metazoa; phylum Arthropoda; class Insecta; order Orthoptera; family Acrididae; genus Schistocerca; species Schistocerca serialis. The sequence goes on from NC_064643.1 coordinate 62,949,736, forward strand.
TACCCTCCACCACCAGCTTTTCTTAACGGCGCAGATGGGAGTTATCCTTATAACATATTCTCCGCTCCCATAACTATCCCGGCCTTAAAGTGTGGCTACATACTATCCACACACCCTCCACCCAACAGTTTCCACCCCTCTGTCCTATCATCTCCTCCCCATTCCCCATTCTCATTATCCACCTTCTTTGTTTGCCACCCTCTGTCAATGCACCATCCATATTTTCTTGTTCCTCTTCTTTCTTCTCCACTTCCCAGCCCCACAACCTCCTTATCCTGTATCTATTGGCATTCTAGTCCATGCAGACTCTGCTCGACAGCATTCGTCTCTCTCCCCACCAGTACATTACTATCCCTTCTCCTTCCCCACCCCCTACAGATTGCTGCTTGCATTCCATGTGTTAGTTGTCTTCTGACCCGAGATGCTGAAGCTGGGAGTCATGTGTGCATGAGGTGTGCATGTATGAATGGTGCATGTTTCTCTTTTGCTGATGAAGGCTGTAGCTGAAAGCTTTATGTAAGTGCCTTTTAATTGTGACAGTCTGCAACTTAACATGTCTTCTTTATGGTAAGTAGCAATCTATCTTTTCCTACTTTGTTACTACCACATATAATTGCAGACATAGAGAATGAATTTTACTTTGAACTTTGCAGTCATTAAAGCAATAACTGCTGATAGAATTGCTAAAAGGGGAATATTAAGTTGAATAATACTGTGACTCATCCATTGCCAAGAGGATCGTCTACATGCAGATGATGTGACCGCTATAGAAGGATGCCTATTTAATAAGTTTTATGAATTTTTCACAAACTTAAGTTCACTCACATTCTTTGCAGGTACGAACAAGGAATCCTACAACTATAATTAAGGAACATTACTCCCTAATGGAAGGGAACATGAATTTTAGATCCACATTATACTGCATGTGTGTGCCTCTTTTCCTAAATATCATTTCATTTTGAACTTGTCTGTTGGCTACTACAGGGGGACCTTTTGCCCAGAATAGTCACTCAGTAATTTAAAACTACCTTCTTATGTAGTCACATCATTATTGAATTATTATTGTACTAAAATGGTGCAAGTGTTCCACAATAACAAATCATAAATGGTTATGAGACACCACAGATTTGTTGAGTTGATATCTATCCAAACGATATTATTTATTACTCGCTTGCTGCTTGTACAGCCCAAACCTTGCTCTGAAGTAGTCCAGCTTCTGTATGTTAGAATGATGGTGGAACAAAACCTTGCACAGTCTATCACCTACATTCAACACCATAGCTACTTCATCTGACAATCTATGACTATGTCCAAAAGAAAAACCATTCAAAAGTACTCTTCTCCCTTATTGCAAAGTTTACAAGCTTCAACCAAAACTTTCTTTCAACTTCTATCAATGGCACCCAGTCATCCATATAATCATCGTCCGCTAGTTTAAATTATACTGAGGCACAACAATATTCCCCTATCCTACACATGCTGCACCTTAATAATTTTGTTTTAATCACAGTGTCAGCAATTTACTGTGTGTCCTGATAACTGTTCACAGGATACTCAAAAAATTCGCTTTCAACATTACCCATATTTACTTTATATCCTATTACAAACCAACTACACCACCAGAAGGTGGTATTCTACTGAAAACTTACCTTAACATTCTGTGAAGTATCAGCATTATTTTCTTTGCCATCTAATTGATTAGCCTTCCTTGGTAAAGTTGTCTGGTCCTTTGGCCACACCTACAAATTAAGTCAGTTCCCATTTATTCTGTGACTTGTCACTTATTCAGCTAGTAAACAAATGAACTCAACTTTACATACAATATTCTGACAGTAAACCTAGCAATCTTTCTTACATAGTGCAAACAATGATCTTATGTATGCCTGGGCTCCAACTGAGCTGTGATATTTTATTGGAATTGTGATGATATTTCTACCTGCAGTAAAAGCAGTGGATTCCGATAGGATCAAGTCAGTTTATTTCTACTCAGACATAGATAATATATTATGCATGTGAGGAATAATTACAAATGATGAAAATGGGAACTACCTAACATTCTTTAATGTGTTAGTTGGGAGAATAACAGAACACCCACTCACAGTGTTCACAGAAAATATACACACTGCAACCTCCTCTTTATCTGTAGTGCTCATACACTGTCAGACAGTCCGCCCCTGGTAATTGAGTGGTCAGTGCGATAGAATGTCATATCTAGCAGCTCAGGTTCGATTCCCGGATGGGTCGGAGATTTTCTCTGCTCAGGGACTGGGTATTGTGTTGTCCTTGTCCTCATCATTTCACCCCCGTCGACATGCAAGTCGCCAATGTGGTGTCAACTCGAAAGACTTGCACCAGGCGAACGGTCTACCCGACGGGAGACCCTAGCCACACAGCATTTACATTTACTGTCAGACAAAAACAACATGACTGCAGGAGTTGACATATTTGTTCCACATAATTTATAAATTAACATCAAACTAGCAATATTGCCTAAATCAACTGTGAGTGTGGAATGGTTCAAGAGCTGGCTCAGTCTCTAGAAAAATCAGTGTGTGCTACAAAAATATAGCATCAGAGGTGTTTCATTCTAATCAATGAAGCCAAACCACTGACTCTGTAATAATAAAGGCTACCTAGCTATCTGAATACTGCACTCTTTGTCATTGTTGGGTCATAAGTGTGGCACGCTATCAGAGGAGCTGAGGAGGTGTACGAGGAACACTGGCACCAAAGAACTGCTGTGCACAGGCTGGAGTATAATCTTGACATGAGATATAGCAGGACCAGCATCATGGTGCAAGCTCCAAGCTTTCAGAACAATTTAATTAACATGACACTGAAAATATAGCAAACAGCAATAAAAGTTTAAATTTAAGCATGACTAGGGGTCTAGCAATTTTTCTACTTAAAATCTTGTTGGACAGCAAATCTTGTTAGGCTTAAAACTACAAGGATTTGCAAGTTTCACAGAATATCAGTGTAGACATCAGGAAACAAGTGGAAAGCAAAGACAGCATAGCAGGCACAGCTGGTCAAACACTTCTATCAACAACAGTGCTCTGACACCGTTACCTCATGGTGTGCTGAGAGTTCGGATAACAAGATTATTCAAAAGAAAATCATATGCAACACATAACAAAGGCAACTAGGCAGTAGTTCTAAAAAAAGTGGATAAGGGTCTTGTCTGTACTGGTACAAACATTAATAACAGTTTTTGCTAATAATACAACCTCTGACAATAAAGGTTAGTGAATGAAGTCAGAATGGTCAATTGGGCAACACTGGCGACTTACAATGCTGCACCTGCGAAGCTGCTGGTGTTGACAACCTGCCGCCACCATAGTTCAGTTGAGCATCATGTGTATTCCGTGTTAGACCTGCTGGATGAAGTGCTTGTTTAGTGCATTGGTTCTGAACTGAGAACAGGACAATGAACGGGCAAAGGATCAATTTAAAGTTTTGTTTTAACCTTGGCAAGACACCAGGGGGAGGGGAGGGACGGAATGCTGGTATCTGTTTATGGGGACCAAGCGCTGTTCGTGAAGTGTGTGTACGAGTGGTTCACCCATTTCAAGGAGGCCAGGAAAGTGTTTCTGACAATCCCCGTGACGGACGACCAGCGACCACCATCAGTGGCGAAAACCTTGAGAAAGTGAGGACATTTATCACGAACGACCCTTGATTAACTGTGTGCATGATAGAAGATGAACTACAGATGAACCGTGGATTCAGGTGACAAATCCTTACCCAGGAGTTAGGGAAGAGAAAAATGTGTTGTTGACTTGTGCCACATCACTTGACTGATGATCAGAAGCAGGCACATTTAGAGGCTCCACAGGACTTTGTCGAAATGGTGGATGTGACACCCAATTTCTTGAGCCGTATTGTCACTGAGGATGAAACCTGGTGTCTCCAGTACGACGCTGAAACGAAACGGTAAAGCATGGAATGGCGTTCTCTTACATCATCTCATAGGAAAACTGTCAGAGCCAAAAAATCATGCATCAAAACGATGCTCATCTCCTTTTTTGATAGTCAAGGCATTATCCATGAAGAATTTCTACCTAAGGAAACACAGTTGCACACTGCATGGTACGTTGAAATTTTGGCCCATTTCTTGCAACGTCTATGCAGGGTACAATCCCAGGACGTACAACAATGTTCCGGTTTTTTGTTCATGATAACACTTGCCACACACAGCCAATATCATGAAACAGTTCCTGGCAGAAAATGCGATGGTGCAAGTTGAACATCCACCATACTCGCCGGATCTCAATCCTCCAGACTTCTTCCTATTCCCTTGACTCAAACTCGCTTTGAAAGAAAAGAGATTTGACGGTATTCCTGACATCCAACGAAATATGATGTGGCTTTTGACCACCGTCCCAACGGAAGACTTTGTGCAAAGTTTCCAGGACACTTATTGCCAAGCTCAGTGGTGCATAGTTGTGGGAGGTGAATATTTCGAAGGACAGTAAGGTAACTGTAGTTCATAGTTCATATACATTAATGTTACAGAACTATTCACCAAACTTTATTGTCACAGTTTGTAGAAAGATAAATAGTATGTCGACACAAACCGGTACTCTCTGTCTGGGATTCAGAGTGGTGTTCTGTTTTTATTGCAAAGATCTCAAACAAAGTCCCATTGACATAAAGCAGTAAATTGAAAATCCATATAATTTTAAAATGAATATAAAAAACATATCTTGTTAATTTCCTTTTACAAATTTACAATAGGCATGTACAACTGATTTTCCAGATAACTAGTCTGGAGTGACAACTATTTGCAGGCACAGCAGATTTGTGGAGGGTACAGCTGCAAAATGTAGGCAGTGTGAAAGGCAGAAATGAAACAATCAGAGACCTCTGAACTGTGGCATTACAAGAGAGTTTAATGATGTGTAGTATCAAAACTATCACTTCCCCAGTACAACTTAATTGCTAAGCCAAGAGCTACCCAGTTAGCCAAAAATCATAGCAATTAATGAAACGAGGTATCAAAAACACCAGTTGACCTATACAGGACAAATTAAAATCCCAATACCAAAACAGAAAGTCAAAACAGGCAGCACTGCACGAAATAGAGCATCAAGAAGATAGTTTCGCCTATATAGCTCTACTGAAGAACCCCAATAACAATACATGAAGCCAAGATTGCAGAAATTAATTACAGTTGATATTAATATGGCAAGAAAAATTCTGGGAGAACATGAATAATTTAGGACTAGAAGGGATAACTCACTGAATAATGGAAGGATTGAGTCATTGACAGGGACACAAATGAGAATGAAAACTTCATTAGTGAATGATAAGTCAAAAGTTAATCTAGAGATCACAGATATCAAGATTCTGGAACTACACCAGAATGGTGGTCAACAGTTTTGGTATGTTACTTGCAATTATTTAGTGTTGTATCACTTATCAGAATGTCATTGATGGAGTATTGTAAGTGCTGAAAGGCTGTTAGCTAACTTCATGTAAGTACATGTATAAATGAAGCATACCATCCAGTTTAGAAAGTTCCATTTCACTTATCTGAAACATAAACTGACACTGGAACTTCTTGCCAAATTAAAACTGTTAGCCAGACTGAGAATCGAAGTTGGGAACTTTTGCCTTTCACAAGCAACTGCCCTACTAAACAAACTATCCGAGTCCAATTCTCAACGACTGACAGTGCTGACCATTCTGCTATGTTGTTCCTGCAAAATGTAAATCAACTGGGAAACTAAAGGTGACATGGGCACAGGCAG